>NC_072382.2:121340833-121994166 GCF_028885625.2 Pongo pygmaeus
GGAATGCAGTGGCCTGAACTCCTGGGCTCAAGCAATCCTCCTGCCTCGGCCTCCCAAGTAACGGGGACTACAGGAAATATGCCATAATTATTTTCTCCATTCAGTTGTTGACGATATTTTGGTCGTTTCTAGTTTTTTGCTATTAGGAATAAGCCACTATGAACACTCTCGTGCATGTCCTTTGGTGGCCATAGCATGCATTTCTGTTGGATACACTCAGGAAAAAAATTGTTGGGTCGTCCAGATGTCCCCCATTCATCGTTGGCTGTTCTTTGTCTTCTACCTCTCAAAGTCCCTGAGATAGTGCAGAACTCCTGCCTGTCTAGAGCTCTCTAAGCCTGGAGGCAGGGGTTGGATAAGGTGATCCCCCGAGGCCTCTCTCAGCATTTCTCTGAAGGATTTAGCCACGGGTCTGTGGCCCCAGCTCCCGCCAGCATCACTGTTTGCTCACGAAAACGTTTCATGCGATTAGCCAAGTAATGACATCTTAAAACTGTAGAGCTAATATATTACGTAATAAAACACAGGAGCAAATCTCTTTGACACATACTGGTGATTTACTCCACCAGCCATAAAGATAATTACATTTCAGGTTGATATATAAAAGGCGGCAGGCAGAGCTTAAGAAGAATTAGCATAGCTTTGTGTGGGACCTCTCCATTCATGGGGACCAGTTCATCATTCCTTCTGCAGCAAACACTGACTCAGCTGGGCTTTCCCAGTGACTGGTCACCGCTGCCACTGGAAGGCCCTGTTGGCAGCATGGAAAGGGCAGGTGGAGAGAGGGCCAGGTTTGAGGTGTGAGGCATTCATTCCTACAGGCAGCTCTGTGACATTGAAGCTGTCTTCACGGGGTTAACAAGAATTCTGAACAGAAATATGCTTATGATTAAGCATTAATCAGGCCGCACTTTGACCAGCTTCCTTGTAACCAACAAGTCACGGTAGGACTAGATAGATACTGGCCGTTTGCATCCCCATGGTTCCTATAGATAGGATTTCTGATGTTAGAACCACAAGACTTTTGTTTAAGCTAGATAGGATCTCTGACATTAGAATCACGAGGCTCTCATTTAAAAATTGCTTACAATGTCTTTCGGATCCCCAATTCCAGTAAAACAGCTTATGCCAACCCGTTTGAAGACCCCCACAGAAGAACAGAATCAATATGAGAATACAGTTTCTTCATCTCCCTGTCTTATGGCTCCAACCTGCACTCTTTGACCAATCAACAATCTCCACACTTTGGCACACTCCAAAACCCTTAAAGACACTATCCCCAAACTCCTCAGAGAGTCAGATTTGAGGTTTCCTCCTGTCTCCTTGTTTGGTGGCCCTACAATTAAACCTCTTTCTCTGCTGCAATCTGGTGTCTTGGGCATATTTAAAATTGCCTTTGCAAAGATTATGACAGTGAGAGAAGTCTAGCAAGGCTGACTCCCTCTTGCTTCTAGCCCCCCAGGCTGGCTGTCCTCACTCATTCCTGGGCATAGGCCAAGCTAACCATGGGAGGAATTTAGTTTACAGTTTAACTTTGAAGAAAGGATGATAATAGTCCCTCTCTAAAACTGATCCCCTCCTTGTTAGGGGGCTGAAACTGCCTTTGTAAGACTAATGGAAGGTCACAAGTTTACAAATATAGGAGGGACCTGAATTCTGCTTAAATGTAGGGTGGGGCCGGGCGCGGTGGCTCATGCCTGTAATCCCATCACTTTGGGAGGCTGAGGCAGCAGGTTACGAAGTAAGGAGTTTGAGACCAGCCTGGCCAGCAGGGTGAAACCCTGTCTGTACTAAAAATACAAAAAAAAAAAAAATTAGCTGGGCATGGTGGCTCATGCCTGTAGTCCCAGCTACTCGGGAGGCTGAGGCAGGAGAATCACTTGAACCTGGGAGGTGGAGGTTGCAGTGAGCTGAGATTGCACCATTATACTCCAGCCTGGGTGACAGTGAGACTCTGTCTCACAAAAAAAAAAAAAAAAAAAAAATGTAGGGCATAGTTTCCATCATCTCTTATTGCTAAGGAGTTGTTGTGGCTAGAGGTCACAAGTTTTGTGACTTCCCCATTGCTCCTACAGATAACACCACTACCGATCCCAGAATCTAAGATTAGTCTTCTGAGATGTTTCTCAGACTTCTGCATTCTGGCAACCAACTGAGCCCACCTGGACTTAATGACTCATGACTCAACCAGTCCTGTGCCCTCACCCCAACCAGAGGCGGACACAGTGGATAAGGACAGTTTCCCACTATGATTGCATCCCTGACCAATCAGCAGCACCCATTCCTTAGTTCCCTGCCCACCAAACTATCCTTGAAAAATTCTAACCTCCAAGTCTTCAAGGAGATTGATGTGAGCGATCTCCAGTTCTCCCATGTGGCTGGCCTATCATTAATTAAATTCTTTACTATAATAAATACCACAGTATCAGTGAATGTATCACTAATTAAATTCTTTACTATAATAAATACCACAGTATCAGTGAATGTATCACTAATTAAATTCTTTACTATAATAAATACCACAGTATCAGTGAATGTATCACTAATTAAATTCTTTACTATAATAAATACCACAGTATCAGTGAATGTATCACTAATTAAATACTTTACTATAATACCACAGTATCAGTGAATGTATCACTAATTAAATTCTTTACTATAATAAATACCACAGTATCAGTGAATGTATCACTAATTAAATTCTTTACTATAATACCACAGTATCAGTGAATGTATCACTAATTAAATTCTTTACTATAATAAATACCACAGTATCAGTGAATGTATCACTAATTAAATTCTTTACTATAATAAATACCACAGTATCAGTGAATGTATCACTAATTAAATTCTTTACTATAATAAATACCACAGTATCAGTGAATGTATCACTAATTAAATTCTTTACTATAATAAATACCACAGTATCAGTGAATGTATCACCAATTAAATTCTTTACTATAATACCACAGTATCAGTGAATGTATCACCAATTAAATTCTTTACTATAATAAATACCACAGTATCAGTGAATGTATCACTAATTAAATTCTTTACTATAATAAATACCACAGTATCAGTGAATGTATCACCAATTAAATTCTTTACTATAATACCACAGTATCAGTGAATGTATCACCAATTAAATTCTTTACTATAATACCACAGTATCGGTGAATGTATCACCAATTAAATTCTTTACTATAATACCACAGTATCGGTGAATGTATCACCAATTAAATTCTTTACTATAATACCACAGTATCGGTGAATGTATCACCAATTAAATTCTTTACTATAATACCACAGTATCGGTGAATGTATCACTAATTAAATTCTTTACTATAATACCACAGTATCGGTGAATGTATCACTAATTAAATTCTTTACTATAATACCACAGTATCGGTGAATGTATCACTAATTAAATTCTTTACTATAATACCACAGTATCGGTGAATGTATCACTAATTAAATTCTTTACTATAATACCACAGTATCAGTGAATGTATCACTAATTAAATTCTTTACTATAATACCACAGTATCAGTGAATGGGTTTTGTCTGTGCAGCAGGCAGAAAGAACCCACTGGGCAATTACATACTGACTTGCCGAATGCATCAGGCCATGGACCTATTGCAGTTACAACACTGTAGAAGAAGCATCTGGCCTGGGAGACAGGGTGCCTTGTCTCTGGGCCTGATTTGCCACCACCAGCCTTAAGCAACTCACCACCTCTCTTGGAGTCAACATACACGCTGGGAGCAAGAGGCTCCCAACTCCTCGCTGATCACCCAGGAGAGGTTTACAGTAAATGCTCTGAACTTCCAGGACCAATTTTCCAAAGCAAAAGTCAGGTCTCTCAGTCTGACAAGTTGTTTCTTCTTCTTCCTTCTTCCCTTCTCCTTCTCCTTCTCCTTCTCCTTCTCCTCCTCCTCCTCCTTCTTCCTCCTTCTCCTCTTCTTTCTCTTCTTCTTCCTCCTCCTCTTCCTTTTCTTTCTTTCTCTTCTTTCTTCCTCTTCCTTCTCCTTCTTCATCTCCTTCTCCTTCTTCCTTTTTAAATCAGGCAGGCTCCCAAGCCCGAGTAGGCACAGAGAGGTTACTGGCGCATTTCTAAGGATGAAGGGACAAGGAATTTGCAACTGAGCTGTCCTGGTGTCATTGACCTCAAGGATTCTCTTCCCCATTGTTGCCCTAAAGGAAAAAACTGAGGCAAAATTAATATAAGAAGAGAGTTTGTTTGCACCAATTTCGAAGACTGCAATCAGGGAGCATAGATTTAAGTTGCCCTGAACATAAGCTTAATTAGCAGCAGTTACAAGTGGGTTTTCAAAAGAAAAGAGAAGGCAGTTCACAGGTTGTTTACCAAGAATGTACACTAAGATAAGCTGGGCAACAGAGTGAGGCCCCTGTCTCTACAGAAAAAAAAAAAAAAAAAAGGCCGGGCACAGTGTCTCACACCTGTAATCCCTGCACTTTGAGAGGCTGAGGCTGGTGGATTGCTTGAGCCTAGGAGAGCAAGGTCAGCCTGGGCAACATGTCAAAACCCTGTTCCACTAAAAATACAAAAAATTAGCCAGGCGTGGTAGCACACGCCTGTAATCTCAGCTACTGGGGAGGCTGAGGCACGAGAATTGCTTGCACCTGGAAGGCAGAGGTTTTGATGAGCCAAGATCGTGCCTCTGTGCTGAAGCCTGGGTGACAGAGTGAGATTGGGTCTTAAAAAAAAAAAAAATTACCTGGGTATGGTAGTACCTGGCTGTAGTCCCAGCTACTCCAGAGGCTGAGGCAGGAGGATTGCTTGAGTAGAGGAGGTTGAGGCTTCAGTAAGAAATGATCATGCTACTACCCTCCAGCCTGGACAACAGAGTGAGACCTTGTCTCTAAAAAACAAGTAATAATAATAATAACAACAACATAAGCTATTCATTCGTCATTTGCTATTCTTTGTATCACAAATTTAGGAACCTGAAGATAATGGGTGAGGCAGCTAGTCAGCAACAGAATCCCTTTGAACAATTGCTCCTGGGCCTGGGTGGAGTGTGAGGAGGGATATGTATGACTGAATTCCCAAACTCCTGTCTCTCAGGGCCTGATCAGTTTTGCAGGGCTTAGACCGCTCTGAGCTATTTTTCTTTTCTCACCATGTTCTCTACTGCTCCACACCATGAGGCAAGGGCTCAGAGGGAGTTCAGAGAGAAAAGAATTTGGAAAAACGCTCAGGCATCAATATTCAATGTCCTTGTTTAGAAATAGGAAACTGAGGAAGACAGGAGCCCCTGGGTCATCCAGATGCTGTAGGGGAGGAAAAATACCTTTTCCTTCCACCTTTCTTAGGTTCATTGGCTGGAACACCTGTAACAAAAGACAGATTAACAAGAGAAGAACAAACAGAAGCTTATTAACCTCTATACCTCATGTATACATGGGAGATGCCCAGGGAAAAAGAAGTAAATCTCAAAGAGGTGGTTTAGAATTCAGGCTGAAATACCATCTTCAGCTGAAACAAAGAAAGAAGGGTATGAGGGAGGCCAGTTACAGGGAGGTGACCAGGAAAAGCACAGTAAACAAGGGTAAGGTTTGCTATGCATATTAAAGTCAGTGCTTATCCATTGATAAGTCTCTAGTGATTTGGAGACATCCTTCTCTTCCTGGTACAGAGAGGGAGACATCCTTACAAAGAGAGATTTCCTTTGTAAATGTAAATTTCCTATACGAAAGGGTAACTTCTACTCTGTTTTCAGTTTCTCCTGTGTCTGCAGATTCTCAAAATAATTAACTCAAAATAATCCTTATGCCAGAGAGGCATATGCTAGGGTGGTATATTCTGGTCCCCTACAGTCATATTTTGGTCTCCTACAATTCACAGAGAAAACTAGTGTCAGAGACGAGACTAGAAGCCAACACGAGATGTATAGAGCCGAAGATATGTTGCTGCCATTCTGGGTGAAGGAGCCCAGAATCTAATGTGGTGTCTGCTCCTTCTCTTACCTGGGCACAAACCGATATCTTTTTTTTTTTTTTTTTTGAGATGGAGTCTCGTTCTGTCGCCAGGCTGGAGTGCAGTGGTGCAATCTCAGCTCACTGCAACTTCCACCTCCCGGTTTCAAGCAATTCTCCTGCCTCAGCCTCCTGAGTAGCTGGGACTACAGGTGCATGCCACCACACCCAGCTAATTTTTGTATTTTTAGTAGAGATGGGGTTTCACCATGTTGGCCAGGATGGTCTCGATCTCCTGATCTCGTGATCCACTCACCTTGGTCTCCCAAAGTGCTGGGATTAGAGACATGAGCCACCGCGCCCAAACTGCAATCTTAAAGGAAACCCAGCCTCATGCTTCGTCTTTTCTCATGTTTCTCCACCCCTCTTCTCTTGCTCAGGTGCTGGCAGCCTGTCTAGTGGAGAGTTGCTCTGGATGCAGCAAGGTTGGACAGGATGAGCTCTAGAGAGCCAGGGCTTTTGATCTTAGACTTGGGGAGAGGTGGGACCTGGGAGGTGAGCTGCAGGTAACCCAGTTGCAGTAACCATTAGCCAGCTGTGAGCCCTTGGGAACTGGGAGTCAGGACTCCTGGGATCTGCTTCCCTTCTCTCTCCTCCCTGGTCTTCTGAGGCCAACTCATCTTTGGTTTTCCACTGGGAAATGTTTTCACCTCTCCAAACCTGGACAGAGCGCCTCCTCCTGGCTGAGTGGGGATGTTCTCCAGTGAATCTTGGGACCTTGGGGAGCAACACTGCACACATGGGGTTCATCAAAAAGCCATTTGCAGGCCGGGTGCAGTGGCTCACGCCTGTAATCCCAGCACTTTGGGAAGCTGAGGCGAGGAGTTCAAAACCAGCCTGGCCAACATGATGAACCCCCATCTGTACTAAAAATACAAAAATTAGCCGGGCATGGTGGCATGCATCTGTAATCCCAGCTACTCGGGAGGCTGAGGCAGGAGAATGGCTTGAATCCAGGAGGCAGAGGTTGCAGAGAGCCAAGATTGCACCACTGCACTCCAGCCTGGGTGACAGTGTGAGACTCTGTCTCAGAAAAAAAAAAAAATTCCATTTGCAAGGGTGAGAGTTGCATCCTCTGAGCCCCAGCCCCTCCTCCTTGGCCTGAATGCAGGAATGGCAGGCTTGGGCACTAGTTGGATGGTTGGAGGAGGACTCCAACTCAGCAGAGCAGCACGCGGGGCTTAGAAGGCAGTATGGGAGCCACTTCTAGGCTCTGGAATGTGCAAACTCAGCCACGCACAAACCCTCAGCTTCCGGCCCAACCTCCTGCTGAGTTATTGATGCAGATAATGGAAGAGGGGGGGCGCCTAGAAACCCCCAAGCCCCTCCTCCTGCCCATTGTGTCCTCCGAATCCCTCTCCCGCGGCTCAGCGCGGCGGAGCTCAGGGGCGCAGGCTCTTAGAGCTGCGGTGGGGCGGGGGCCGCGGGACGTCCGTTTGCTCTCCGCGGAGGAGGAGACGCGCCGCCAACGACCGCAGCTCCACGTCCTGGCGCTTCTGGGAGCCGCCCCAGCGGGAGCCAGAGAGAAGATGAATCGCCTTGAGTGACACAGGACATGGCAGATTGGATGTTTAATTTGGGTATCTCTTTAGAACGCCCCCCACGCCCACCTCCTCTGCTCCCACTTAGCATCCAGCCGGCGAGAAAGCCCTGCTCCTCACAAATTGCCTTGTCGGCTCAGAGAAAAATGCCAGCGTGACTGATTGCTAGGTGGGTCCCTCCAAGTGCGCGGGAAGGAACCGGCACGACCGCACAATGCTCCTTCCTACAGAGACGCGGCGTCGTGCCAGAGCCGGAGATTTGAGTCAGACACCGGGAAGGACTGCCCGTGGAGGAGGGCGGCTCGTGGGGCTGGGGGTTTGTTTAGGGGTCTCTCGGGGCCAGAGGGAGGGTCAGGCGACCCTGGCTGGGGTCTGGTGGCTGTAGGGGGCCTGCGGGGCCCAGAGGAAGGGGCCGGCACCCGGTCCGCGAGAGGGGGGACGTACGGGGCGGGGAGGCAGAACGCAGCCCCCAGCAGACGGACAGCCTTCCCCAGACTGCCTGGAGCTCGGAGCCCGGCGCCGAAACCTGCAGATCACAACCTGTCAGTCGCGCTTTCCCGGCAGCCTCACCTGCCTCCAGATCTTTCCAAACAAGGAAAGGAGCTGCAAACATGGCAATCACCTTCCCGGCAGCGGCAGACAGCTGCCAGGGAGCAGCAGGCGACGAGCCAGCCCAGTCCGGGAGGCGGAGACGTGATCAGGCTGTGGCAGCCCCCTATACCGAGCTAGAGCTAGGGCGGACCCCGCCCCCCACCCCGCCCCCGCAGGGACTTTGGTGGATGTCCAAGGTCACCCTCAGCTCGGCAGGGATTCAGCACCGGAGCAGCCACCTGTTCAGGTGGCAGTTCTGGAAGGACCCATCGGGGCTGGGGGAGGGTGGGACTAGGGCCGCACCCTGGCTTTTGCTAACCATTTGTGTGACTGGGGCAAGTGCCCTGGCCTTGGACACTGACGGCACCGCACAAGGCCTGGGGTCGCTTCCATGCAGCTCTCACATTCTGATTCTGGAGATCTCTTGGGAAGAGCTAAGGGTGGCTTTTAGGCCCTGAAGCTGGGTAGGGCCCAGAAACCACACTTTCTAGGCGGTGGAGTGGCCCTGATCCTCTCTTCATTGTCCAGATGATTGCTTGAAGCCAACTCAGTGGAGTGTTGAGGTGGCTAATCCCAGCTACTTGAGATGAAGAGGTGTTGGAGGTCTGACCCGGGATAAGCCTGAGTGATCCGGGACTCAGGGCTCCCAAAGGGCTGGAATGAAGAACCTCCTTTGGAGGGTTAATATAGGAGAATTTAAGAGGTCCTCACCTTCCTTCCCATCAGCCCGCTGGGTGTTACTGCCCATGCCAAGGACAGCCAGATGGGTAAGCCAGCTTCCCCTAGGGCTGACTGCCTTTTACTCCATGAACTGTTTGAGATTGCATGGGTTCCTCTGAGTTCTTGAAAGTATGAGGACAAACAGAAGGGAGGATGCTCTCAACATGAATGTGGATAATTTGCCCCCAGTGAAGCCGCAGTGTGGGTAATTTACCTGTACAAATCAAGAGATGGATGCCTTTTCCATCTGGTCTCATTCAGATGTCTTCTCAAATCAGAAAATATCTACTCTTTAGCTCCCAGCCCAGGTGACACTTACTACTCCTTCACCAAGCCCACCTTTCCAGCTTCCTCACATACAGTAGTGGATGAATCGCCCCCACCATGCCACACGGAACAGGGCCATCAAAGTGGCCCTAGGCCACGGGGAGGTCTCTGCTCCCTTCCCCAGCCCTGGGCTACCCTTGGGTCCTGCTCGTCAGACCACTCCCCTGTCCCTGGCCCTGTGGGGAGGAGGCTGCCCTGGTCATGGCCGCCTGCCTGTCATTCCTGACTCACCACCATCCCCAGGTGTACCATTCCTGCCCTCTGCTCAGCTGCAATTGAAGGCTTTAACTTTGCACACTTTGGGATCACGGTTGTGTCATTGGAATAAATCAAGCAGGTCTCAACCACCACCCCCGCCAGGAAAAAAAAAAAAGCCGGGGGGGCCCTAGGATGAGAAAGCTGGAGGGAGCGGGCAGGAATCCACTTAAAAATATTCCTTAAGCTTAAAACATGCTGTAGGTGGGGAAAATATCATGATCAGATGGAAGTTAGGGTGGCAGAGAATGTCACCAAGTCATCTGGATCCATCACAAGAAAGAGACTGGGATCTGGGTGCTGAGGAAACCTTCACCAAGCTGTGTGAAGACTCAGCCTTTTCTCAATATCCTAGCTAGCTCCCCCTTCCCGTGCCACACCTTCTCTACTCTCTAAAGGGGCTTAACATCCTCATGCTCTCTGCTTGTTCACCAAGTTTTCAGCAAAGTATCTCTAATAGTCATTTACACCTGCATTAGAAGATAAGTTCCCGGGTGACAGCTTATGTAAATGTTCAGGTCAACTTTTCAGAAGGTATTTGCTATGGTTTGAATGTGTCCCTCCCAAAAGCGTGTGTTGGAGACATAATTGCTATTGTAACCATATTAAGAGGCGAGCCTCATAATATGGTGGCTCATGCCTGTAATTCCAGCTATTTAGGAGGCTGAGGTGGGAAGATTGCTTAAGGTTGGGAGTTTGAGACCAGCCTGGGCAACATAATGAGACCCTATCTCCAAAAAGTAAAAACATAAAAAATTAGCTGGGTGTTTGTAGTATGGCTATTAGCTGGTAGTTGGTGCCAGCTACTCAGGAGGCTGAGACTGAGGTGGGAGGATGGCTTGAGCCTAGAAGTTTGAGGCTGCAGTGAGTTATAATTGTGCCATTGTACCCCAGCCTGGGCAACAGAGTGAGACCTCGTCTCTAAAAAAAAACAGAAAAAGAGGCTGGGCATGGTGGCTCACACCTGTAATCTCAGCACTTTGGGAGGGTGAGATGGGCAGATCATGAGGTCAGGTGTTCGAGACCAGCCTGGCCAACATGGTGAAACCCCATCTCTACTAAAAATACAAAAATTAGCTGGATGTGGTGGTGTGTGCCTGTAATCTCAGCTACTTGGAAGGCTGAGGCAGGAGAATTGCTTGAAACTGGGAGATGGAGGTTGTAGTGAGCTAAGATCATGCCATTGCACTCCAGCTTGGGCAACAGAGCAAGACTCTGTCTCAAAAAAAAAAAAAAAAAAAAAAAAAAAAAAGAAAGAAAGAAAGAAAAAGAAGGAGGCAGGATCTTTAAGAGGTGGTTAGGCCATGAGGGGTCTGCCTTCATGAATGGATTAATGCCATTGGCCATTTTCTCAGGAATGGTTTCCTTATAAAAAGAGGAGGTTAGCCCTTCTCTCTGTCTTCACCCTCTTCCTCCCCCACCTCCTCTCTCTGTCTCTCCCTCTTTCTCTCACTCACCCATGTGATGCCTTCTGCCATGCTATGATGCAGCAAGGGCTTACCAGACGCTGCCCCCTCAGTCTTGGACTTCCCAGCCTCCAGAACCATAAGCCAGTAAATTTCTATTCACTATGAATTACCCAGTCTGAGGTATTCTGTGGGAGCAGCACAAAACAGACAAAGATGATATTCATACTTAAATAATGTAAGACTTTGTATATCTAACTCTGGGCTTTCTTCTCTGGTAAAAATAAGATCAATGTTGATAGCACTTGGTCTCAGAGCCCCTGATGTTAGCACTAAGTTATAAGCATTTACTCTGCCATCAGATATGGTGGCCCTGCTGAGGCTCTGGCAGTAGGACGAACCCAAAACAAAGCAAGTGGTCCCAGTGCCCTTCCCTCCTTCCACTTCCTGCTCCAGGTTGATGGGCTGGACACAAGGGTTAAGATTAGGGGATCTGGCCAGGAGCAGTGGCTCACACCTGTAGTCCCAGCACTTTGGGAGGCCAAGGTGGGCAGATCACTTGAGGCCAGGAGTTCGAGACCAGCCTGGGCAACACAGTAAAACCCTGTCTCTACTTAAATTACAAAAATTAGCTGGGTATGGTGGTGCACGCCTGTAATCCCAGCTACTCAGGAGGCTGAGGCACAAGAATCGCTTGAACTCGGGAGGCAGAGGTTGCAGTGAGCCAAGATTGCGCCATTGCACTCCAGCCTAGGTGACAGAATGAGACTCTGTCTCAAAAAAAACCAAAACACAACAAAACAAAGCAAACAAAAAAATTAGGCAGGTGTGGTGGCGCACACCTGTAATCCCTAGCTACTCAGGAGGCTGAGGCAGGAGAATTTCTTGAACCCAAGAAGCAGAGGTTGCAGTGAGCAGAGATCATGCCACTGCACTCCAGCATGGGCCACAGAGCAAGACTCTGTCTCAAAAAAAAAAAAAAAAAAAGATTAGAGAGTCAGGCCCAGAGATTCCTGAGAGGAACTTTGTCAGTTCCCCCTTGTCCAGAAAGGACTGAGTAAGCCCACTCTTGGTCTTTTTCTGAATCAGCCTAAAAGTGGCCTCTCTTGGTTGGGGCAATTTTGGAGAGCAAATTGCAAGGGGCAGAAGCTTGGAAAAGGCTAGAAGGAAGGAAGGAGGGTATTGTTGCAGCCAATGCCAGCTGTTCCCCCTCCCAACCCAATGCTGTGGACTGCTGGCTAATGGGTGCACATGCTTTTTAGCCTCTGGCTCTTCTCTGCCATTCCCACCCCACAGCTGGAGTGTGCTTGGCAGAGGCACATAATTCGCTCTGTGCATTGGAGCCAGTGAGGGAAGCGCTACAGTCTGAGGGACGGAAGGGAGATGACAGGGAAAGAAGGATCCTGCACCTTTCTCTCTGCCTACCCACTGTGATTCCTTCTGCCCTCAGATGGGTCACAGAACGGTGGAACGGAAAGCTCAAGAGATCTGCAGTCAGAAGACCTGAGACCTCTTCATTTGCTAGCTGTCACCTAATTTTGTTTAGCCTTATTTTTCCCATCTGTAAAACTGGAATATTGGTTAGGGTTACAGACAAACACAGGTTGGGAGGATGCGTTTTGATGTGGGAAGGAACTTGATAGTCTGTAGAGGGATGTGCAGATGTGAGTTGTTATTCCTACTCCCGTCTTGCAGGAAGTGGGATGCCTGGCCAGACACCTCAGCATGCATATCACTCATCAAACCACACCCACCCCTGCACATACAGGTGCATATTCCACGGTAAACCAAAACAACAGCCTCAAAAACAACCAACAAAAACTGAAGGTGTGATGTTTATCCACGTGGGTTCCTCCCAATCCAACAGAAGTTAGACTTGGGCCTCTAGGACTCATTCCAGTGAGGACCCTCTGAGCACTCATGAAAGCTTTCATGGGAGTCTGCAGGAGGGAAGGAGGGTGGAGGAGGGGCAGGATCTCTTCAAAGGGCAAATTAATGCATGCCAAGCTAACACATGCCAACCAACATTACTGAGCATCCCCTGAATGCCCATATTTGCTGGACATTTCACAGGAGCCAAGACAACTCTGAAGGGTTTTACAGTCAATGGAGATGATAAGTAAACCTTCCTTCAAACAGGGAAATAATGGGAAACATAGATTGCATTACACACAATTGTAGAAGGAAGGAAGCTGTTTTCAGAGCCCTAAGCCCATCCCATCAAACAATGGTGTTCCAAGGGTAAATTGAGTTCTCTTTGGCTGAGCAGAGAGCATGAGGCCAAGAGGGAAAGATATTGGGGTGCCGGGCATCACAGCAGGCTCCCTTTCTGCCTTCCCACACCAGTCTCCTGACACCGACTGGATGTCACTCACTTCAATTCAGTTCAATTCGATTCAATTCAATCCAATTTAATCAAATTCAATTCTGACATCAGCTACCTGGCGTTAGCACAAATCCCACAGGTTAAGGGGCTTAGTCCTACAAGACTGCCCACTTCAGGTACCAACTACAAGTCCTGGGTGTCCTCAAGCCACTCACACTTCTGCCTGCCCAGCTATAAATTCAGGGGTTCCTCTACACACCCATTTTGGGTTGATAAAGAATGACTCAGAGAACTCACTGGAAACATTATATTTACAATTACCATTTTATTGTAAAAGATACAAATAAACAGCCTGATGAAGATGCACACACGGCAAAGTCTGGAAGAGTCCCAAGCACAAAAGCTTCTGTTGGAGTCAGGGTGTGCCACCCTTCTGGTATGCCAATATTAGTATGTTTACTAACCAGGAAGTTCTCCAAGCCTTGTTCAGAGTTTCTATTGAGGTTTCATTATGTAAGCATGATTGATTTAATCATTGGCCATGTGACTGGACTCCATCTCCATCTTTTCCTGGAGGAGGAAGGGAGAGGGGAGGGGCTGAAAGTTCCAACTCTTTAATCCCTTGGTTGGTTTTCCTGAGAACCAGCCTCTGTTCTGAAACTGTCTAGGGGATCTGCTGTGAGTCATCTCATTAGCATAAACTCAGGTGTGGCTGAAAAGGGCTCATTATGAATAACAAAAGACATTCCTATCATTCAAACTTCTGAGGGTTTTTGAAGCTCTGTGCCAGGAACCTGGGACAAAGACTAAATATATTATTTTTGACTTCATCCCACTTTCCTACTCACAGAGAAGAAGGAAGAGAATGGGGGAGCGTCCTGAGTGTTTCGTGACTTCATTGTGGGAGGAGGCGCCGGAACTGTGTGAGTGGTTGAAGGAAAGTATGAAGAAAACAGAATCACAGATCATCTTAACTGGAGGTCTATCCTACAGAAGAGGGAGCCTCTGCCAGGAGGAATTTGGACCAATGAGTGAAAGTAATGGGAAACCAGTTTTCAGCAGGAGCTGATGGGGTGGGCTGCCTTGAGAAGTAATAAGCTCCTAGAGGATATTTTAACAGAGCCGAATGCAAGTTCCATGTGAGCATCAACTCAGTCGGACTTGACTTCTGCTGTGTGCCTGGGGCCTGAATATTACCTGACAAAGAGTAGATCCTTACTAAATATTTGGTAAATATTTGTTGAATGCACATTTGTCGAGGAGAAGGGAAGTTAGTTTAAATAACATGAAAACCTAGGCCCAGTCATAAGTCTTTAGTATCCAGCCATTGTGCTGGCTTTTGAGGCAAAAAACAAAAACAAAAACAAAAAAAATTCTTCTTAAGAAGCTCACCACAGTAAGTGCTGTAAGTGGGGAGATAGACATTTATGTCTAGAGCAAAGTTTAATAACAAACAAATCAGTTCCAGTTAAAGATGGCAAGTTGAACCCATTCATTAGTTTACACTCCCCAAAGCCCATGGAAATAACAGTAAAAGGATTTTATTAAAAGGCATAAGCCCATCAGTTCAAAGGTGGAATGCAGATGGAGACTTCCAGGTAAAGATGGTGAATTGAATGCACACAATTCATCTTGCTCTTCTTGAAAACCCTAAAGTGACTATAAAGGGATTTTTTAAAAATCAGAAACCCATAAAGATGGAGATGAGACAGAAATTCGGCAGGACTTGTTTTACAAGATACAGGTCACAAGGACACTGCTGATAAAACAGGATGTGGCAAAGAAGCCAGTCAAAACCTGCCAAAACCAAGATGGCAACAAAAGCAACCTCTGATTGTCCTCACTGCTCATTATATGCTAATTACAATGCATTAGCATGCTAAAGGCAGTCTCACTAGCGCCATGACAGTTTACGAATGCCATCGCACATCCAGAAGTTACCTTATATGGTCTAAAAGAAGGAGGAACCCTCAGTTCTGGGAAATCTCTGCCCCTTTCCTGGAAAACTCATGAATAATCAACCCCATATTTAGCATATAATCAAGAATTAACTATAAATATAGCTGGCCAACAGCCCACAAAGGCTGCTCTGCCTATGGAATAACCACCTTTTATTCCTTTAGTTTTTTTCTTTTTTTCTTTTTTTTGAGATGGAGTTTTGCTCTGTTGCCCAGGCTGGAGTGCAGTGGCACGATCTTGGCTTACTGCAACCTCTGCCTCCTGGGTTCAAGTGATTCTCCTGCCTCAGCCTCCTGAGTAGCTGGGATTACAGGTGCACGCCACCATGCCCTGCTAGTTTTTGTATTTTTTGTAGAGATGGGGTTTCTCCATGTTGGCCAGGCTGGTCTGGAACTCCTGACCTCAGGCGATCCATGTGCCTCGGCCTCCCAAAGTGCTGGGATTATAGAGGTGAGCCACCGTGCCCAGTCTATTCCTTTACTTTCTTAATAAACTTGCTTTCACTTTATTCTGCTTGCTCTTGAATTCCTTCCTGTGCTTGAATTTCTTCCTGCACAAAGCCAAGAACCCACGTGGCCTCCCGGGCTGAGCCCCAATTTTGGGGTTTGCCCTGTGCCAGAAATAATGGGAGAGAAGACAACAGCAGCCCAAGTTTGGAAACTGTAAAGCAATGAATGAGTAAACTGAGTAGACTGGGAAAAGCTGAAGCCCAAACTGAAAGAGGGGAAAGCTAAAAAGCCAATTCCCACCCCTTTCTCCAAAACCCCTCCAGAGTCTCAGGCATTGGTGACACTACTGTTGCTGGAAAGTAGAGTGAGGAAGGGAGCTAAAATAAGGAGATCTTGGGCCGGGTGCAGTGGCTCATGCCTGTAATCCCAGCACTTTAGGAGCCTGAGGCAGGCAGATCACTTGGGGTCAGGAGTTCGAGATCAGCCTGGCCAACATGGTGAAACGCTGTCTCTACTAAAAATACAAAAATTAGCCGGGTGTAGTGGCAGGCACCTGTAATCCCAGTTACTTGGGAGGCTTAGGCAGGAGAATCACTTGAACCCGGGAGGCAGAGGTGGCAGTGAGCCAAGATTGCGCCACTGCACTCCAGTCTGCGGGACAGAATGAGGTGCTGTCACAAACAAACAAACAAAAACAGAGACTGGGTAATTTATAAAGAAAATAAATTTATTTTTTATAATTCTGGAGGTTGGGAAGTCCAAGAACACGGTGTCATCATCTGCTCAGTTTCTGCAAGGGCCTTCTTGCTGTGTCATAACATGGTGGAGGGTATCACATGGCAAGAGGGCAGGAGCATACATGTCAGCTCAGGTCTCTTTTCCCTGATGGGACTGGTGGCTTTATAAGAAGGAGTTTCACTCTGATGATCTTACTTAATCCTAAGAATCTCCCAAAGGCCCCACCTCCAATTGACATATAAATTTGAAGATTGTTTCCAACACATGAAACTTGGGGAACAGATTCAAACCATAGCAGTGGCTGGGCACAATGGCTCATGCCTGTAATCTCAGCACTTTGGGAGGCTAAACCTCAGCATAGGAGTGGTTTCCCCCATGGTGTTCTCATGATAGTGAGTTAGTTCTCATGAGATCTGATGGTTTTCTAAGTGTCAGGTTTTATAAGAGGCAGGAAAAATCACCTGAGGCCAAGAGTTTGAGGCTAACCTGGGCAACATAGTGTGACCCTTCTCTCTTTTTTTTTTTTTTTTTTTTAGATAGAGTCTTATTTTGTCGCCCAGGCTGGAGTGCAGTGGTGCAATCTTGGCTCACTGCAACCTCTGCCCCCCAGGTTCAAGCAATTCTCCTGCCTCAGCCTCCTGAGTAGCTGGGATTACAGGCACCTGCCATCACGCTTAGCTAATTTGTGTGTTTTTAGTAGAGATAGGGTTTCACCATATTGGCCAGGCTGGCCTTGAACTCCTGACCTCGTGATCCACCTGCCTCAGCCTCCCAAAGTGCTGGGATTACAGGCGTGAGCCACCGTGCCTGGCAGTGTGACCCTTCTCTACAAAACATTAAAAAATTAGCTGGGCATGGTGATGTACACTTGTAGTCCTAGCTGTCTGGGAGGCTGAGGTGGGAGGATCCCTTGAGCCCAGGAGATGAAGGCTACAGTGAGCTGTGATCACACCACTGCACACCAGCCTGGGCAACAGAGTGAGACTCTGTCTCAAAAAGAAAAAAGGAGTAAACTACAGCAGTGGATAATTGTTCTTTCTCCATGCTGGCAGAAGACTGAGGTTTGTTCTTGGAAATGGTAAAACGAGATCTCTGGATTGGGGGATACCAGGTTGAGGATAGAGATACTATGTTAAAAAAAGGGGAAAGAGATGAAACTGTTGGAAGAAAAAACTTCCCTTTACCAGCTTGGGTCTGTGTAGTTGGGGCCCTGCAAATGAATGGACATTAGACAGATTAACAGGAGAAAAGACAAATGTGCAGGAGCAGTCAGTAGTGAGTGCCTTGCTGGACAGCAAGAGTAAAAGGTTTATACATGGTTAACAAAACAAGGGGTTAGGGCTTCAAGTTATGGGAGGTTCTGATGAAGTTTCTTTACACAATTTTTTTGGAATGTCGTAGTGTCCAAGGTCAGTTGACCTCCCTGGAGGGTGGGAGGGGGGCAGGGCTGTGGCCGCTGACTTACATAAAGCTGTGTTTTAGTCAGATAAGGAACATGCGGATCATATATCTTTCTGTTTCTCCTTTTGTGTTTTTGGTCTCTTCAAAATGAACTTATGCATATAGGAGCCTGACGCCTCCATATCCCTCTCCTGAGAATGCTGACAGTCAGGCCTTTACTTTCTAAGCCAAAGACTGGAAGAGTTTTTTTCTGGGGAATCTGGTTAGCTCAAGAGGAAAGATTTAAAGATACAGACATCAGAGGTTCCCCAACTACATAGCCATTCACCCTACAGGGATCTCATGGTCAGACAGGTCCCACTCACCCACTAAGAGCTTCCAATTAACACTCGGTCCCCAACTCTCACACAGGAGCTAACAATGCGGGAAAGTCAAGACAAACAAGACAATAAGCAACTCAGCAGTGCTAAGTGCAATGTAGGAAGAAGAAAACTTCCGAAGAACTATTATTAATATCTTTAGATAGATAAGTGAAGATAATTGCATGAAATAAGAAATGGATGCTATATAAAAGAACAAAAAAAGAGCTCTTAGAAATTAAAAATATAACAGGAGAAATTGAAAATTTCAGTAGAAGCATTAGAGGATAAGGTTTAGGAAATGTGGGGGCGAAAGCCCTCGGACCTCTGGAGTTTTGAGGAAAATTTAACATGCAAAAGACGAGTATGAACAGCTATGTAGAAATAGGATAGAAAGAAAGAGGGTCTGACCTAATGCTGATAGACTGAGTGGGGAAACCCAGCAGGGTTGTCTGTCCAGATTCTTCTCCCCCTCTCTGAGAATGCTTTCCTTCTGTTGGGTGTGCATCAGGACCCTCTCTGGATTAGGGGGTCTCACAACCTACAGTCTAGCAAGGTAGGTCAGATAATTTCTTTATGGCCAGTTTTTTACACAGAAAGGCAAAGGGAAAATGAGAGTAATCTTTTTAGGTTTCATGGCTGGCTTTGGGGAAAAAGGATTCTTGTTTCTGTGGCTGGCCTTAAGGGAGAACTGGACTGACAGACAATGGGCTAGAGAAGATCAGAGAAGAGCTTTTGCTTCTGAGGCTGCTGCTGAGGCCTTCATTTTAGGGTATTGTTTCCTGAGCTCAAACAAATCTCTCAGAAAGTGGAATGATATGGTTTGGCTGTGTCTCCACCCAAATCTCATCTTGAATTGTAGTTCCCATAATCCCCATATGTCATGATGGGGACCTTGTAGGAAGTGATTGGATCACAGGGGCGGTTTCCCCATGCTGTTCTCATGATAGTGAGTTCTCACACGAGATCTGATGGTTTTATAAGTGTCTGGCATTTCCCTTGCTGGCACTTCTCTCTCCTGGCACCTTGTGAAGAAGGTGCTTTGCTTCCCCTTCACCCTCTGCCGTGATTGTAAGTTTCCTGAGGCCTCCCCAGCCATGGAGAACTGTGAGTCAATTAAACCTCTTTCCTTTATAAATTACCCAGTCTCAAGTAGTTAATTTTTTTTAATTTTTTTTTTTTTTAGACAGAACCTCACTCTGTCACCCAGGCTGGAGTGCAATGGTGCGATCTCAGCTCACTGCAACCTCTGCCTCCTGAGTTCAGGATTCTCCTGCCTCAGTCTCCTGAGTAGCTGTGATTACAGGTGCATACCACCATGCCCACCTAATTTTTGTATTTTTAGTAGAGATGGGATTTTGCCACATTGGCCAGGCTGGTCTTGAACTCCTGGCCTCAAGTGATATGCCTGCTTTGGCCTCCCAAAGTGCTGTGATTACAGGCGTGAGCCCCTGCACCCAGCCCTCGGGCAGTTCTTAACAGAAGTATGAGAATAGACTAATACATAGAACAAAGAAGACAAAGAGATAGAAAATAGAAAAGATAAGAAAATTAGTGGAGTGGTCTAGGAAGTCCTCTATATGAAGGAAAGAAAACCTAAACAGAGGAGGGAAAGTTGTAAACTAACTCAAGAAAAGTACCAGGCCAGAAGAACATGAGTTTCCAGACTGAAAATGCCTACCAAGTGTCCAACATGGTGAAAAAATAGCTCACACCAAGGTGCAAAATCATGAAGAGAAGATTCTACAAGTTTCCTGAGAAAGACAACGGAAAAGCAATCACTTACAAAGGATCTAGTATCAGAAAGGCATCTTTAGCGTCACAATCACGTAAATATTGATCTAACAAAAATTGCAATATACACAAATTGTCAGGATGGAGAGGAGTGTGTGTGTGTGTGTGTGTGTGTGTGTGATGGCAGGAGGGGGAAGACGGCCAAATCTTCATACTATATAATGGAAAGTCAATAGATAATGCCAAAAATGGAATAACAAAGACGTAGCAACATAAGCACATTTTAAAGAGATTTGGAGGTAAATATCAAAAGAATCAGCTAAAAGCATTGAAATAGTTGCCTCTAAGGAGTGGTTGCCTCTGCCTGGGGTGGGTGAGGGGTTGGAAAGCAAGGGATTACTGTCGTGTTTTGTTTTTAATTTCAAACCCGGTAGAATTATGTAACTCTTTAAACCTTGTGGATGCATAACATTCATAAAATTAAAAAGTGGAACTAAAAAAATGTTGGGCACTGTTTTTTGCTATGATATTGTATGTATTTGTATGTCATCTTTCATAATAAAAATGTTTTAAGGAAAAGAAAAATCCCAGGCCTGATGATAACGTCAGAGGAGGGAGAGATTTCTGTGGGCTGGAGAAGCCTTCGTGAGTGGGGCTTTCTTGAGCTGAGTGGTGAGCTTGGATGAGAGTTAAATGGGCAGCGGGAGGCAGGGGGCTTTCTGTGATGAGGAGGTGGCAAAGAGCAAGGGCTCAGGGATGCTCTGATGTAGGTGTGTTTAGTATGTCTCTTGCTCTGGTTGGGTAAAATGCTATCCCCTCCCCCTGTACTCTGCTCACACAGTGAAAGATGAGGTGGATTTTGGGGGAGACAGAAAGCCAGGCAGAGGGATCTGGACTTCCCCTGTGAGGCTGGCACCATGGGACGAAAGGTGTGCCTGAAAAAGCAAGCTGCCCTGGCCACAAGTAGGATGGGCCCATGGGAGAAGCTGGGGCAGTGACTTTGCAGCAAACCAGTGATGGCCTTGGGTGGTGGCAGTGGAGATGGAAAGAAGGGAAGGGTAAAAGAAGGTTTTGAAGTTGAAGGAAAAGAACTTGTTGGCGGCTGGAGGAGAGAGATGGAGGGAAGAGTCCAAGGTGGTGGAGGCTTTGGGTGTGGGAGAAGGATGGAGATGTGGGGAGAAATAGGAACACAAGGAGTGGCACTGGGGGAACCAAGGATGGGGTTTGAAAGTGTGTAGGGGCAGAGGGAAGGACCCACAAGTAGAAAGGACTTCCTGGGAATTGGGAGGGAAGAGAAACAGCTGATCTAGAGGAGAAGTTCGAGGTGACGGGCCAAAGTCCACTGTGACAACTGACATGTTTCTCAGGCTTTGCAGCCTTTCTCAGGCCCAGCCTCATTCAGCTTTGTGGGAGAGGCAGACTTATCTCCATTTTACCAAAGGGGAAACTGAGGCTCCCAAGAACTTACCCAATGGTCACATATCAAAACTCTCATTTTTTGCCCAAACCACTGTGGTAGGTGATCGGAGTGGATGTTGCCCCTGAAGGAGGTGTGTAGAGTGAGGAGAGCAGAGGGTACAGGGGCTGAGCACCCCCAGGTGGAGGGCAGGGGAGGCAGGGGAAGAGTCAGACAGGGAGACAAGAGAAGGGAGAGTCTGGTACAGATGGGGAGAAAGCACAGGGTTGAAGGGGATGTCAGGACAAAAACAGCTGCAAATGAGATGTACTAGGCTCATGCCCCAGGCCGAGCACTGTGCTCAGCTCCTTATCTTATTTGGTCCTGACAACAACTCTATGAAATAGGTGAGGAATTAATGAGGAAACAGGAACTAAGCCCTTTCCAAGCCCACTCATCAGTGAGTGTTGCAGCCAGGATTTGAATCCCAGCATCTGACTCAGAGACCTGGAATCTCAACTCTGCCATATTGCAGGCCATAGGCGTGCCAGCTGGGGGGAGATAGGAGCAGTGCTTTTTATAAGAATTTAAATATCTTTTTTTTTTTTTTTGAGACAAACTCTTGCCCTGTTGCCAGGCTGGAGTGCAGTGGCATGATCTCAGCTCACTGCAACCTCTGCCTCCCAGGATCAAGTGATCCTCCTGCCTCAGCCTCCCGAGTAGCTGGAACTACAGGCACGGGCCACCACGCCCAGCTAATTTTTTGTATTTTTAGTAAAGACAGGGTTTCACCATGTTAGCCAGGATGGTCTCAATCTCTTGACCCTGTGATCCGCCTGCCTCAGCCTCCCAAAGTGCTGGGATTACAGGCATGAGCCACTGCGCCTGGCCAAACATCTTTTTTATATTAAAAAGATAGATTTTTAAACCATTTACCAAAAATAGTGATGCTCATCATAATAAATAAAAGTAAACCACTACTAAAAGCCAATGGGACTTCCTCCTTTACCCCCTCTACCCCCAGACATTGGTGCACTCACCCCGCTATGGGTAGAGATGGCACTGCCTGGGACCCCAGATCAAGGGACAAGCTTCGGACCCGGGTGGATTTCATAAAGGACAAAGCCCTTGGGATGGTGTATGAACGTTTGCGTTTCTGCAGACACAAACAGCATGGCTGTGGGGAGCAGCCATCGGCGTGAGGGCCCCTCAAAAGTTAAAAAGCTACTGATGCTGCCCTGTGGCCTGGCCTGCTCTGTGGTGGGCATCCTGCCTGTGCAGAGAGAGAGGAGTGTGTATGAGAGAGTGTGTGTATCAATGTGTGTATGTGCACATATTTGTGAGTTTCATTGTGTGACTGCGTGTGGGTCTTGTTTGTAATGATGAATTGTGTCTGTGAGCAAAGAGTTGTGTATGTGCTTATAAACCAATGTCTGTGTGTATGTATGTGTGTGCAGGTATGTGAGTCTGTAAGTGAAAGTGTAAGGATGTCAATGGTGATAAACTGTGTATCTGGGGACGGGTACATTTGTGCATGGGAGCGCCTGTGTATGAATGTGTGTGCATATGTGCATGTGAACAGAAGTGTGGGATGCATGTTCTGTGATTATGGGTCGTGTGTAAGAGGGCAGATGTATATAAATATGTGCGTCAATTATGTGATGTTGTCTGTAGATGGAGTGTGAGGTGTATGTGGTTATGAATCATGTGCCTGGGGCAGGTTGATTTGAGGTGTGTGTGTGTGTGTGTGTGTGTGTGTGCATGTGTAGTGGTGCCTAGGCATGAGTGAGAGTGCATGGGTGCAGGTCTGTTTATAGCCTGTGTGTGCTGGGAAAAGACATCAGAAGTCCTTGCCATTCCCCCATCCCAGCCCCCCAAACCCTCAGAGCCTGCTCCCATTTGGGTCTAGAGCAGCATGTTTGAGAGAGATGTGAACATCCTTTCAGCTGCCTGTAGCCGGTCTGGGGAACAGTGACAAGGAAATGTGCTTGTTTATACCCAAATACCTTAATAAACCATAAAATTTACATGTGTGTTGCGGGGAGGACGGGAACAGGCGGCATTCAACTTGCAGGACATGCAGATACTAAACTCAATGTGAAAGTTAATTTGTAAGCCCAGAGAGTGAGTTGTGCTAGAGACAAGACTCCCAGGCCCCTGAGAGATCTGGGGCACCATTTCCTTTTTCGCTTCTCTCTCCCTTGCACGGCTTTTAGCAGAGCTTTGGAGTAACATTAATTTATCTAATGCATGCACGCCATAAGTTACTTTTTTAATTATTATGATCAAAATATTGCTTAAAATTAATGCCAGCTGCATGTGTTTCTGTTGGAGTTCATAATTGCAATTGTAAATTGGGGAGCAGCTCGGCTCCAGGAGCCTCCCTGAGTAACGGCCCCAATACCATTACCGAGAGGTGGATAAAAATAAAACTGCAGATCGTGCGGCAAAAATACACCAGTGCGAGTTAAAAGGGTAATTAGTGGAGCAGAAAGGGAAGCGGGACTCTTGTCTGCTCTGTGGCCCACGGGGGCGAGGACTGTGCCGGAGGCTGGCCCCAGGCTGGGCTAGGGCTGGGCGGAAGAATGGCTCTTAGGGAAGGACCCAAGCAGGTCTCTGCACCTGTTTCTCCTTCTGTAAAATGGAGATAATAGGAACACCCAGTGGCTCCAACCAGGTATACATGTGAAAGTCTTCCAGAAACCCACAAGTTCCCTATCTAAGTAAAGGGATTATTCATGGGCTAGGGAGACAGTGCTTTTTTCACCTTCCCCATCAGGAATGGTTTAGGCTGACTTTGACTCTCAATGGAAACTGCAGGTCTAGGACCAGAAGGCTGTCTTAGAGTGCAACGGTAAGGAGCACAAGCCTTACAATTCTTTTATTCATCCATGCATTCACTTGACAATATTTATTGTGCACCCTCTATGTTCCAGGACCCATCCAGGCATTAGGGATAGAGCAGTGAACAAAACAGAGATCCCCGCACTGCAGAGCTCACATTCTAGCAACGGGGCCAATAAGCAATGAAGATAGTAAATAAACTGGGTAATACAGAAGTGAATTATATGGCACATTACAAGATTACAAGTGGATACATTGTAGTTGTATGACTTTAGACAAGTTACTTAACCCAGCACTGCTGAACCTTTTTCACTAGACATAGTGGCCCACGCCATCATCATCTTAGTGACAATGCAACCTACTAACAACCCATGTGATTATCATAGTGGTAATAGTAAGAACAATCACTTATAAGACATCAACTGGGTGCCAGACACTGTTCTAAGGACCTGCCATATAAGCGATTGATGATGATGGCATGGGCAAGGCTATCTTTCTTGAACCTTCATGCTATGCCATTAACCCTCACAAGGAATCTATGAGGCAAGGAAGTGATCATATACTGTAGGGCTGGTGGGGTAGACCCATGGAGCTGCCATTCTGCAGCTGAGCAGAATGAATTTCCATATCAGAGAAATGGGAACAATAACAGTGCTCAGCTCCCAAGGGTTGAGAAAATGCCTGGGAAGTGCCCAGCACAGTGCATGGCACAGCATGAAAGTTCAAGAAAGATAAGCTTGTTTTTGTTACTAACCAGTAAGCCCTGAGACAGGGGAGAGTCGGGAAGCTGGTTAGGGGCATAGAGGAGAGCTCATTAACCTGTCAGTGAACCTGGTTACCTGCAGAGCTGATACGTCACCTAAGGGACCAAGTGGAGGCCACTGAGGGTAGATGGCCTGTGAGAGGCCATTTCAGTGGGGAAGAGTTCTTGTTCCTGGCTGGTGTCAAACAAACAGCAAATCAGGACTTAGGTGAGAGAGGTGAGAGAAACTATGTGAAAAGACAATTGCAGTAAGAGGGGAGGGTTATTCCAATAGGGAAAACACAAATGTCTCAAGGTCAGACACAATGGGCTTTTAAAAAAACAGGGAGGCTATTATTATTATTATTGTTGTTGTTGTTGCTTGTTTGTTTGTTTTTGAAACAGGGTCTTGCTGTGTCGCCCAGGCTGGAGTGCAGTGGCATGATCTCGGCTCACTGCAAACTCTGCCTCCCACGTTCAAGTGATTCTTGTGCCTCAGCCTCTCCCTCCTGAGTAGCTGGGGCTACAGGTGCACACCACCACACCTGGCTAATTTCTGTATTTTTTGTAGAGATGGGGTTTCACTATATCGCTCAGGCTGGTCTTAAACTCCTGGCCTCAAATGATCGCTCACTTTGGCCTCCCAAAGTTTTGGGATTACAAGCATGAGCCACTGCACCCAGCCTATTATTATTATTATTATATTATTACTCTTTGGCAGAGCTAGCTGAGGTTATTTTGGACCAAAAAGAAAAAAAACAATTGAATTGTTTTGTAGCTGGAGGCATGGGCAACGGGGGTCCCCAGGCAGTAAACTCCCCCATGGGTGGGCTGAGGGCTAGGGCTGAGCCTCAGGTGGGTCTCCTGTTCCCTGTGCTCCCCAGCACAGCAGCCTCCCTCCGGGGCTCTGGGGCAGCCGCAGGAGGGTCAGGCTGGGAGGGGCTGCCGTGGCTGTTCACTTGGGCAGGACATCAGAGGACTTCAGCTTCCCATCGCGGGTCTTGATCTTCTTCACAACCACGGCCCTGGTGGAGCCGGTGCTGCTGAAGGAGCTGGAGCCCGCGCCAGAGCCAAAGCTGGAGCCCAGGCTGTAGCTGAGGCGGGGGCTTGTGAGGCCCCCAAAGGCTTAGCTCAGACCACCTGCATAGCTGTTGGTGGTCTTCGTATGGATGCTCATGTTCTGTATCCCAGACTCCAGCCGGCTCTCCTCGCCCTCCAGCAGCTTCCTGTAGGTGGCGATCTCGATGTCCAGGGCCAGCTTCGCGTTCATCAGCTCCTGGTACTCACGCAGCGGCCGCTCCATGTCCTGCTTGGCCCGCTCCTGGGCGGCCTCCAGCTCGGACAGCTCGGCGTTGGCATCCTTAACGGCCAGCTCCCCACGCTGCTCGGCATCTGCGATGGCGGCCTCCAGGGAAGCCCTCTGGCCTTTGAGACCCTCAATCTCAGCCTGGAGTCGGCTGATGTTCCGGTTCATCTCGGAGATCTCAGTCTTTGTGCGCCGCAGGTCATTCCCGTGCTTCCCAACCAGCGTCTGCAGTTCCTCATACTTGATCTGGTACATGCTGTCAGCCTCAGCCTGGCTGTGGTTGGTGATCTCCTCCTACTGCGCCTTGACCTCAGCGATGATGCTGTCCATGTTCAGGGAGCGGCTGTTTTCCGTGGACAGCACCACAGATGTGTCCGAGATCTGGGACTGCAGCTCCCAGATCTCCTCTTCATACAGCTGCCTGAGGAAGCTGATCTCATCAGTCAGTCAGCCCTTCCAGGCGAGACCCCAGCTCTACCTTGTTCATGTAAGCTTCGTCCACCTCCTTCTTGATGAGGACAAATTCATTCTCCATCTCTGTAAGTTTATTGATCTCATCCTCATACTTGTTCTTGAAGTCCTCCACCAGCCCCTGCATGTTGCCAAGCTCCACCTCCAGCTTCAGCTTCTCCTGGCCCAGAGTCTCCAGCTGCCGCCTGAGGTTATTGATGTAGCTCCTGAACATGTTGTCCATGTTGCTCTGAGCCGTCTTCTGCTGCTGCAGGAGGCTCCACTTGGTCTCCAGCATCTTGTTCTGCTGCTCTAGGTACCATATCTTGTCTATGAAGAAGGCAAACTTATTGTTGAGGTTCTTGATCTGCTCCTTCTCCTGGGTGTGCACAGCCTGGATATTGGGGTCCACCTCCAGGTTAAGGGGGCTCAGCAGGCTCTGGTTGACCGTGACAGTGGTGATGCCTCCCATGCCGCTGGCCCCACCATAGCCTCTGCCCAGGCCACCCCGGAAGCTGCTGCTGCCCACTCAGGAGAAGCTCGAGGAGCTGATGCGGGCACTGGGCCCACTGGTGTAGAAGCGGCTGCTGAAGGCCCGGGGTTCAGAGGTGGACACCTTGTAGGACTTCTGAGTCACCCTGATGGACATGCTGGAGGCAGGAGTGGAGGCAGGTGGGCTGAACCAGGCGGAGATTCCAGAAGGAGGGGAGAAGCTGCTTCTTGGTCTATTATTTTTAATAAATAAGGCTAAAAGGAGCCAGGTGCGGGGAGTGGGGCCAGCAGATGGTCTGGCTGGCAGTTGATGCAGGAATGTTTGCCCCTGCATCCTGGGAGGGGGCATTGAGAAGTGCGTCCCGAGCTCCTATGCTGGCTCAGGCTGAGGGTGGGGCAAAGTTCAGGGCAGAGATGCCTGACTCAAGTGTGGTTGAGTCAAGCTGGCGGCATTTTGTCTAGATTGGCTGCTGGTTTGGCTAATCAGTTATGAGACAAAGGATGGGACTTAGTAGTGTCTGTGCCTGGCCTTCTCACACCTAAGCAAGGAATCTTAGAGAAGGGGGCTTCTTGGCAGTGAGCCTTTTCCTAGAACACAAAAGGGTGGGGAGTTTCTTGACCATCGGGCACAGGGCTCAGGATGCATTTAGCATTGCCACTGGCCACTGCAGGCTGGGGTGGAATGGAACAGCAATTTAGTCTCACCTTGGAAATGGGAGGGCAGGGATGGGGGAAGCTTTAGAAGCGGGTCCTGGCTAGAAAGAGGTGGCATGTGGTAAGAGGAGGCAATGGTGCTGGGCAGTTCACCGCTTGCTTGACCTCCCTGTGCTCCCCACCTGTGGCCCAGGGAGACACTGGGGGCTGGGCCACTCCCTGGTGTATGCCCTGGACCAGGAGAGGCAGAGCCCCTTCCCTCTGGGTGGGAGCAGAGGCTGGAGGTGGGAGCCCAGGAGCCCGGGCCCTGCTCTCCCTGACCAAGTTTAGAGGCTGCCCCATGTCTGACCTCTGCCCGGTAGGGACAAGGATTTTCTTTAGCCTCTTCCCTCCCAAGCCTTCTTTCCAACCATCTTATGGGAAGATGTGCAGGAGCTGGCTGTGGTTACAGAGTGCCCTGAAGCTGGCGGGGGCCTGGAGGCTGGACTGAGAGGCATCCACTTTGTCTAGAGCCTCTCACTCTCACCCTCCCACTGTTCTTGCTGTGCCAGCCATGGGCTGTTTGACTGGAGCGACGGATGCCTCCCCGCAGGGAGAGGGCAGGAGAGGAGCTCAGCCGCTGCGCTTTCTCCAGGCTCTGCTCTCCAGCCTGAGCCAGTCCTGCGGCACCCCCAGCCACCTCTGGCCTCCCGGGCTGCCGATGTACCACCCGCTTGTCTTCCCATCGCTCAGGGTGACTCCGTAATGACTATAATCAGGGTATGCGCGGAGAGGTGAGGGAGGGACAGCGAGTGCTTCCCTAGACAGCCCATCCATCAGTGGGGCAGCGGCCTGTCACAGCTGTCCAGAGGTAGATGAGCCTGGACCAGGCCAGAGAGGCCTGGGGAGGGAGACCAAGAACCCCTGTCTTCTCCATCCCTTCTTCCCCTTCCCTGTTCCTTGGCCTTCTGCTTAGGAACTCTGCTCTAATTATAAATGGTTTGACAACTTTAGGCCAGGCTCTGTAATTAAAAATAAAGAAGAAGACAGGCAGCATTGTCTCCTAACGATGCCTTTAATTGGTGGAGTCAATTTTAACAGGGCCTAGTTCGGTGCCTTGGAGGAGGCAATTCCAGAATTGGGGCTCTTGCTGGCATCCCCTGAAAGGCTCGCCCAGCCCAGCCCATTTACCTCATCAGCCAGGGGCTCCTCAGGCAGTGGGGGCAGGATCTTTCTTTCTTTATTTTTATCTCCAGTGCTGGGCACACAGTAAGCAGAAGAAGGGACCTGTGGTGAGGAAGACCCAAAGCATCTGGAGCTTCTGGCCAGTCAGGAGGATTGTCTGAGGCCAGAAGTTCGAGACCAGGCTGTGCAACAGTGAGATCCTTGTCTCTACAAAAAAAAATTACAAAACTTAGCCAGGGGTGGTGGTGTGCACTTGTAGTCTTAGCCACTCAGGAGGCTGAAGAGGGAGGATCTCTTGAGCTCAGGAGATCCAGGCTGCAGTGAGCTGTGATGGTGCCACTGCACTCCAGCCTGGGCAAGAGAGCAAGACCCTGTGCCCCACTCCAAAATAAAGTAATTTAAAAATAAAAATAAAAAAGAAACACATTGGGATGGTGACTTGCAAGAAATAGAAAGAAAGCTTCCCAGACTGGCTCAAGTGACAAGGGAGACATTGCAAGGGCAAGGTGGGGGGGCTCTTGTGGATACCCCAAGGAAGAAAGGGAACAACAGCTGATCCACGCAGGAGCCCGTGTCAGGGAGGGAAACCCCTCCCTCTCCCTCTGAGACTTCCATAATTGAGTCTATGAAATAAACTGACAGCAGGCAGATTAACAGGAGAAAAGGTAGACACGTTTTTTGTGTGCACAGGAGCGTCACATGAAGGAAAACTGTATACCCCAAACCCAGTGAGATCTAGAAACTGAGATGCATTCTTCACAGAGGAGGGAGAAGGGGGGATGCAGGCAAGTTAGGGGAGAGTATACAAGGTTTGGAAAAATGAATGAGCCCTTGGGAGAATAAGCGACAGTCTGACAAAGTCTGCCTGGGGGGTGCCCCCTAGACCCCCAGTTTCCTCTCTCTCCTGTGGTAGGAGCCAGTCTTCTCTGGTTGATGGATTCCTGGGGAGGGATTCATGACAATTGGCTTCTTTTTGGAGGACCTGTCTTTAGGCAGATACAGGGAGTTCAGAGAGAGAGAGAGAGCCCGTGACCTCATTTACTGTACCCCAAGTGCTCTCAGTTTGAGGTAATCAGCATACCAGAGCTGAAGAGCTGAATATTTTGGGGTGACATTTCCTGAACTTTTTTTTTTTTTTTCAGAAACCAGGGAAGCCAGAAACCCAACCTACTTTCTCCATCTCTCAAGGCCTCCCCAGTAGCCAAGACTTCTCCGTCTCAGGTGTCTCACATCCCTTTGGGGACCAGCCTCCCCAGAGGTAAGGGACAGTTTTTCCCTTTTAACTTCAGCTCATGCTGAAATTAAATCCTTTCTTTAGTTCTTTTAGTGCTGCCAAAGACAGGCTGGTATTTTCAAATATAACTGTATCTGTTAAAAGCTAGAAAATAGAAATAGAAAATACAAATAGCAGAATCAGTTTTCCAAAGGGCAGATTCTGAGTGCTAGGAATCCTGGAAGAAGTAGAAACTCAGTTTTCTAAATTCCAAGCTATGCAATAACTTTTCTCTAACCTTCCAAGAGCTGGGACAATCCTACCCCTGCCCCCATAAGATAGATGCCTCAGGTGGAATCTATAGAAGCAGAATTGTCCCAGTCTTTTCGAGGAACCCCTTCGAGAATAGAGCCTGGCACATAGTAGTTGCTCAGTAAATATATGGCATCCTATTTTCCATCAAGTGGAACAGTTTAGCAGGATATTTATTCCCTCCTGGGAGGAACAAGAAAGACCCCCCCCCAAAGACAAACCTTCTGTAAATTAAACCTCTTGGATCTAAGCCTTCCCTCATCCCCATTACCTAAGCTTCATCCCTAAATCTTGCCAGTTTCATAAGAGGCTGGATAATGTTTTTGAAATAGTAAACCTACGTGTTCCTATTGCCTGGTAGCCCTGCACCCACTGAGTCAATGACATCGATGCCTCTGGGGAGGGCGGCTACAGCCTAGAACAAAGAAGTCAATTGAGTTGCTGAATGGATTTTTTTTTTAACTCGTGGCAGATGCAGATACAATAGTCTATGGGCAAAGCATTTTGATTTGCAAGAGCTAGAGCTTAAGAGAGAAACAGTTTAGCTTTAAATTCCAAGAAGGCTTAGTTTAAACTCAGGACTGATCATTGAATTTCTGAAAGTTAACCATAGAATGTCTGGGGATGTCGTAGGTGTTTAAGTGTTGATTAAGTCAACCTTTCTCCACGTGCAAAAATCCACCTATGTGACTAAACTTTTATTCTCATGCAATACTTTAATGAGTAGCAGTAGTTAACATTGTGATTACCTTGTGCTACGTACTGTGCTAAGGGTTAGATAACTCATTTAATATTCTCAACAACCTCATAGAAATGGTAGCACGATTATTCCTATGCTCAGATGAGCTCATGTCGATTGCCTGCTACCCAGCTTTAACAATGCCTCTCTTTCAATCAGTTCTCTCACTTCTGTTTCCATTGCTCCTTCTCCATCCAGGTTCTTGTGCGTGCTCTTCTCTCTGCTGGGAAGATCCATTGACACCTTGTCTCTTTGGAGAAATCAGACCCCCTTGTTCTGAGGCTTCCAGAGACAAGTAATCATATCCTTTTCCATGCCCCAGCTAAACCTGTGCACACACAGGTTTTCTTTTTGCACTTTATATACAGAACATTACTGTAATTATCTGTGTACATTGGTCTTATTGTTTGCTCTGACAGTAGTGGGGTTTTCTCTGTATCTTTAGAATCTAGCAAATGCTCAGCACATAGTAGGGACCAATGATTATTAAATAAGTGACTAAATGATGGATGAATGGGGGAAAAAAGTTAACCACAGAGCAGAGACCTGAGGGTAGTTGCCCCTCCATGCAGGAAAGGCATCCTGGGAAATTGGGGAGCCCAAGGAGAGAGGTAGAACCATCGTTTGGAAGGAGCTGTTGGGTCTGGTCTCCACCTCTGCCTCCTTTTCTTTTTACTTAGAGGTCAGAACCCCAGGGGGTGATAGAGACCACAGGTGCATCTGCTCAGCCCCAGGCAGTTTATGCCCTGCTTCCCTCTGGAACTCTCATAATAGCCTGCACCAGCAGGGAACAGACAAGCAGAGCAGAAGGTGCCTTTAGGCAGTGCGAGGGCCTGAGATCCTTGCAGCTGATCCTTCCCCATAACCCCCTTCAAGTTCCTGGCCTGTGGCTGGTACCAAGGAAATCTGGAGTGTCCTCCAATCTGAGAGATGAGGACTAGGGGGACAAGTCAGGGCTAGCAGGAGGGGAGCAGCCCAGCAATCAAGATAAATATTTTAATGCAATACTTAAAAATTGGCAAAGTATGGCTCATGGGATTTCTGCCTAGTTTTATTTTTAATTCTTTTATTTATCTATTTATTTATTTATTTACTTATTTATTTATTTTTTGAGACAAGGTCTCAGTGTTACCTAGGCTGGTCTCGAATTCCAGGGCTCAAGCAATCCTCCTGCCTCAGCCTCCTGAGTAGCTGAGACTACAGGCCTGTGCCACAGTGCCCAGCTGTTGCCTGTTTTTTTTTTTTTTTCTGGTTTTGTTTTGTTTTTGTTTTTGTTTTTGTTTTTGAGATGGAGTCTTGCACTGTCACCCAAGCTGGAGTGCAGTGGTATGATCTCAGCTCACTGCAACCTCTGCCTCCTGGGTTCAAATGATTCTCCTGCCTCAGCCTCCCCAGTAGCTGGGACTACAGGTGCCTGCCACCACATCCAGCTAATTTTTGTATTTTTTAGTAGAGACAGGGTTTCACCATATTGGCCAGGCTGGTCTTGAACTCCTGACCTTGTGTTGTGATCCACCCAGCTCAGCCTCCCAAAATGCTGGGATTACAGGCGTGAGCCAATGTGCCTGGCCTGCCTGGTTTTATGAATAAAATGTTATTGGAACTAGGGCCAAGATTAGAGTGAGGTGAGTGAGACAGGATCATCCATGTGCAGGGTTGGATCCTCCCTCTAAAATTTGATATATTGTTCTGATTTAAAAATTTTTTTAAAATTAATTTATTTATTTAGAGACAAGGGTTTGCTCTGTCGCTGGGGCTGGAGTGCAGTGGTGTGATTATGGCTCACTGCAGCCTTGAAATTCTGGGCTCAAATGATCCTCTTGCCTCAGCCTCCCAAGCAGCTGGGAGTATAGGCACGTGCCACCACGTGTGGCTAATTTTTTAAAATTTTTGTAGAGATGGAGTCTTGCTATATTGCCCAGGCTGGTCTTGAACGTCTGGGCTCAAGCAGTCTCACTGCCTCAACCTCCCAAGGAGCTGGGATTGCAGGTGTGAGACACCACACCCAGCCCAGTTGCTGAGTTCTGGGGCTATACCTTACGTTCTGTGCCTGCGGTGAGTGCCTTGGTTTCCTTCCCCCAGTCTTGGCCTAGGAGGTGGGACCTGTGTCAGAGGGGCTGGGGGAGTGGTAAGGGCTGCTGCCTCTATAAGATGCCTTTGCTTTTTGACAAGAGCACAGGCTGGATTTCAGTTTCTTTCACCATCTCAGCAGCCCCCTCTGTACAGAGTACAATCTGCACAACTTTACGGGGTGGCCATGTCTGGAGAACAGACTACAGATTAGTCCACCCACAGGTAGTCCACTGCAGAGGCAGATGCACCACGAACAGAAACCAACACCCAGGACCATTGAGGACAAGCAACCCTTCGGCCTCCCTTCTGGGGAGGCAGGGGGAGCCCCTTGGCTGGGTATGGTGCAATCTCAGCTCACTGCAACCTCCACCTCCCAGGTTCAAGTGATTCTCCTGCCTCAGCCTCCCAAGTAGCTGGGATTACAGGTGTGCACTATGCCTGGCTGATTTTTGTATTTTTAGTAGAGACAGGGTTACATCATGTTGGTCAGCCTGGTTTCGAACTCCTGGCCTCAAGCAATCCACTTGCATAGGCCTCCTAAAGTGCTGGGATTACAGGTGTGAGCCACTGCCTCTGGCGGGTGATTTATCTTTTAATTGCTGAGTTATTAGAGTTCTTTATATATTTTGTATACGAGAATGTTATCAATGGCTTGCTTTTGTGTAGAGGATGCATTTCAGTCCCTTCAGCTGGCCTGCAAGGTTCTTCCAGATCTAACCTGATTTCCTTTACTGCTGGCTCTATCTCCTTCTACTCCCTTCCTTTTACTGATAACGCTTTTTCACTTCCCTGTCCAGAAAATGCTTTTTCTCACAACTGGCCTTTTGCAGATGCCATTCCAAGGACATTATTGTCCCTTCTTGCCTGGCTAAAATCCACTCACTCTCCACTTAAGGTTCTTCTCTGTGGGCTAAAAAGATGGTGCAGGCCGGGCATGGTGGCTCATGCCTGGAATCCCAGCACTTTGGGAGGCTGAGGCAGGAGGATGGCTTGATCCCAGGAGTTTGAGACCAGCCTGGGCAACATAGTGAGACACTCTCCCAAAAAAGTTAAAAAAAAATTAAATAAATATTAAATTAAAAAATAAAAAGATGATGCAGCAGGCAAGCTCCATGCCTGAGAGCTGGTCTACGTTCAGGGCCAGCTGCTGAGGGCACGTGTGGATTCTGGCCCTGTGATGCTGACAGTGAGGTGGTGGAAAGTGATTGTAACACTGTCCCTGTGATCCAAGGCGGGCAGTGAATCCCTCGAACTTAGAGGAGATTTTAAAGGTTATTTAGCCCACCCTCCTGCCCCGGAAGTTGGAGCATTTCTGCATCACCCCCATCTAGCCTGTCCGGTCTCTGGATTCCACCATGAACTGCTGGGGATACTCAACATGGCCTTTCGGGAACAGGGGTGGTGTGTTTACCTGCAGGCAGGCAGCCCTGAGCTTCAATCCTGGCTCCACCCTCAGCCATGGAATCTAGGGCAGGTCTCTTTAGTTTTTCAATCTGCAGAATGGGCCTAGGTAGTAACACCTGCCTCGTGGGGCTGTTATTTGGCATTGGGCAGGCACTCAGCAGTGTTGGTTTCCTTTCCTACCTATTAGAAAACTCGTCCTCAGATTGAGCCTAAATCGGTTTTCCTGTGAATTCTAAACATTGGTCTTGGAGCCACAGGGGGCACATCTCTCTCGTCCCCGTCTGTTCCATGTTTGGAGTTTGTCCCCTTAAAAGCCTCTCTTCTGCAAACTCAACATCTTCACCTCCCTCAGCAGCTCTGCCCAGTCACCCATTCTGAGGTGAGCCTCACCCAGACGTCCTTGAGAGGCAAATCCATTCCACAGTCAATGGGTGCATTATTGATATGGTTAGGCTTTGTATCCCCACCCAGATATCACCTTGAATTATAATCCCTATAATCCCCGTAATCTCTTATCTGTCAAGGGAGAGACAAGGTGGAGGTAATTGGATCATGAGGGCGGCTCCCCTCATGCTGTTTTCACAATGAGTTCTCACGAGATCTGATGGTTTTATAAGTGTTTGGTAGTTCCATCTGTGTTCATTCTCCTTCCTGCTGCCTTGTGAAGAAGGTGCCTTGCTTCCCCTTCTCCTTCCACCATGATTGTAAGTTTCCTGAGGCCTCCCCAGCCACGCTGAACTGTGAGTCAATTAAGCCTCTTTTCTTTATAAATTACCCAGTCTCAGGCAGGTCTTTATAGTGTGCGAAAATGGACTAATACTATTATCCATGGCATTAGGTCATTTCTGTCAGGATGGGAGCCATTTCTGATTCACTACGTGGGGTAGAGCGGTTTGCACTTGCTAAGTATGTAATAAATATGTGTTGACTGAGCCTGTCTCCCTTGGTCAGAGGGAGTACTCTTGCCCCAAGTCTTCTCTCCCTTCCTCAGCTACAACTTGAGGCCAGGGAGTGAGGCAGGCAGTGTATTGTAAGACCTTCCATTAATTCACTCGAAACATTTACCAAGCACTAGACTAGGGGCTCTGATAAGAACTCTATGAATTTCCTAGGGCTGCAGTAACAAATTACCACAAACAGCATGGCTTAAAGCAACAGACATTTCTTCTCTCACAGCTCTGAAGGCTGGAAGCCCAGAATCAAGGTGACGGCAGAGTCATGCTGTCTCTGAGGTTCGAGAAAAGAATCTGTCCTACACCTCTCTCCCAGCTTCTGATGGCTTCTGGCAGTCCCTGGCATGCCTAGGCTTGTAGAGCCTCACTCCAATCTGTCTCTGTCTTCACATAGCATTCTCCCCTGTGTACTGCTAGGTCCGCATTTCCCTCTTCTTAAAAGGATGCCAATTGCGTTGGAGTGAGGGTCCACTCTAATCCAGTGTGAACTCATCTTAACCCTGATCATATCTGCAAAGACCCTATTTCCAAATTAAAGTCACATTCCCAGGTTCTAGATGGACATGCATTTTGCAGGGACAGCAGTCAATAGTACGGGAAACAATGCTTGCTCTCAAGGAGCCCAATGTCTGGTGGAAGGGGGAGCAGACCTGTTAACATAGAGGAGCGATGTGGTGATTGCTGGAGGCACGCTGGAGCAGAGAGAGAGCCTGTGTGCTGGGAAGACCCCTGAACCAATCTCTGAGGGCATAGGAGCTGGTCAGAAGAAGGGTATGAGTAAAGGTGGGAGAAATGGCCTGGGGCATGCAGAGAACTCCCAGGAGCTGGTGAGGCTAGAGCCCAAAGAAGGGATCAGGAAGTGATGAAGACAAGGCTGGGAGGTGAGCAGGGGGCAGTTGTGGAACACCTTGGACACCACGGGCCTTTATCTTACAGGCAGCCGATCAGAAGCCAATGAAATACTTTATGCAGGAAAAAGATAAGGCCAAATGTATCTTGAAAGCTGACTCTGGCATCCATGTGGGATGGGTTAAGGGGTGAGACTGGAGGTCAGCGAACTAGTTAGGTGCTGTTGCTAGTGCAGGCTAGAGATGTGAAGCTGTCAGCAGCTGATGGGGGTCTTGGCCAGTTCATGCCCACTGTTATTCTAGAGATAAACACTGTGGACCTGCATCACAAACACCATTCTGCAGGTGGAACTTGACCTTCATGAAAGGAAGACGGAGAAAGACGTCAGAAATTGTTTTTTAAGAGCAAATGTTGGATTTTCAAGGGATCTGAAGTCAAGGTTGAATTTTCCAATGAGCCAGCTGGACTCTTCTTGGCATTTAGACAACCCAGGGTTTGCTTTCCATTGATTTTCCAGTGGGAACCTCCTTCTCATGCATGATCTTCCTCTTAAACTCTCAGCCCCTTGTCAGGTGCAGTTTCTGGTGAGGTCTTAAATTTTTCAATGGTGCCCAGCTAGCTGGTGAAGAAGCCCTTAGGTCTGGGCAGCCTGGGGATGCCCCTTTCCTGTAAGACTGTGTCAGGCACTCTTTTTCCTGGGCTAAGATCTTCCATGGGCCAATGCCAATGTGAGTGGCAAGGGAGTCCACGCACTGTAGGGCTCTCCCTCCCAGCCCATCTGTGCCCTTGCATGGCTGTTCCGAGTCAGAGGCCCCCTCCATTTAGGACATTGTAATGCAGCCTTCTTTCTTTACTCTAGACAAAGGAGATACTGCACAGGCAGTTGTAAGTGTGAGTATGGGGTGTCAGTATCACTGTGGGTGGAGTTAGTTGGCAGTTGAAAGGCTTCAAGGCCAAGCTGTGGGACCACCCACTGTCTGATGGAAGTGGGTGATGAAAGAAGCATGACAAAGTGCAACCCCAGAGAGATGGGATTGGGGGTGGATGGGGGAGTGGACGCTCCCAGTGGCATCCCAGACAACTGTTTTCATTGATGCGTTCTATAGGGAAAAATTGTGAAAGACTTTGAAATGGACCAAAAAGATGATTGGGTGTCTTATCTAGCATACTCTTCTGGGTTTTTTTTCAGGCTTTCATGGTCTTTGAGCTATTTTACAGCCCTGGAAGTTGCAGAAAACTGGTAATAACACAATGAGGAAAGGGCACGTGAGGCCATAGCAAGAGGACACATGAGCCAGGAAGTGAGCCCCCATCAGACACCTGAACCTTGGTCTTGGACTTCCAGCGTCCAGAACTGTGAGAAATAGATTTCCCTTGTTGAAGCCACCAGCCTGTGGTGTTTTCTTATGGCAGTTGGAGCAGACCATGAGAGCTATATTTCAGATTCTTTGAGATTTTTTTTTAACCAATTGTAATATCTTACTGGTTCCCCCATGAATTAATGAACTAAATACAATTTTTGACATAGGTTGATTATTTGTATGAGAGTCACAATTTTGTCCTTAAGAAAAAGTTATTTTTTGACCATTCAATCATTCAGCAGAATGTTTGTTGATGCCGTGCCTGGTCCCGGCACTGTGCTGATGGCTGGAAATACAAAGATGAGTTCAACATACTCCTTGTCCTCAAAGAGCTCCTTGTGTGGTGCAGAGGCAGGCAGGAGGCACACCAGTGAGCATCAGAGTGTCGGTGCTGAGGCTGCAGTTGGAGGAGGTCGCTTTTGGCAGGGATTCGGGGCAGGGCTGGGTTTTTCTTCCTGGGAAAAGCATGAGTTTTGGAGTCAGACAGGCCTAGCTCTAAGTCCTAAATTCACCACTTCAAAGCTTTGTGGCTTCAGATACATTCATTTTCTTATCTGTGAAGTAAGGATAGTATTTTCATCTTAAGGGTTTATGAGAAATAAATGAGGTATTGTGTGCAAAGAGCTTAGCCCAGTGCCTGGCATATACTAAATGCTCAACAAATGCTAGTCTCAGCCTTCTGGGCTATGATTTCAGAGGTGCAAGGAAGGCCCCTGATTCCTTCCTCTCCCTGCTAGGAGACACCTGAAATTCCTTTAGGAGAGGAAAACCCTTTCATTACACAGCTAGCAAAGCACTCCCAGTATAAACAGCTTGGGATAGGAAGTGTAGTGACTCAACACACGTTAATATGTAATTTGCTGATGCCAGGGCTTCCGCTTAGAGAAAGTTTTCATAAGCATAACCCCTTGCCTGTGAGTGCCTCTGAAAGCACTTTCACATCTCTGACCTCATGTAATCCCCCCAGTGCCTATCTGGGGAGGGCAGGCCCTGGAGGATCATCCTTACTCATTTTACCAAGGAGGGGACTTGGGCTTTGAGCTACGAAATAAATAGTCCATTCCAGGTTACCCAGCCGTGATCCAGGAGCCGGGTCTCAGACCTCGGTCTCCAGACTCAAACAATGCACCCTTTCCTCCAGTGGAGTGAAAAGGGGAGAGGAGTCACTCTGGAAGAGAACTTGGGGAACCTGAGCTTGAAGAAGCTGAGTCAACCCTGGGTGGAGGAAGCAAAGCCTCCCAGGATGGTGGGTTAAGGATCTGCTCTCTATAAGCTGTGGAATTCTTACCATGTTGGGCCTTGATTTCTTCTTTTCTAAAATGGAGGTAGTAATGCTTATCTCACAGGGCTGCTGTACGAATAAAGAGGATAAAACAAGCAGTGTCTAGCACAATGCTAGATGGAAGGCTTCAAGCCACACACGAGCAGGGACAAATCTGACTTGCTCCCCATTGCATCCCAGCAATCGGTAAAGCACCAGGCACGTGGTAGGTGCTCCAGGAGTATTCAACGAAGGATTGGATCAGTGAGTGGCATGGGCTCAGTGCACGGCCACTGTTGTAGTCATTGTGTAGGAACAGGATCGCTGGTGGAACTCACCGAGCCTGGGGACGTGGAAGAGAGGCTGGAGGAGCCGGGTTTGCAGACACCTTTCAGTGGCTGTGGGGAGGGCAGGCTCAAGGAAGAATTCAGTTTCTTTGGATATGAGGGCTTTGGGACACCTTCTGCTCTGAATGTAGGAGCCAGGAGCTGGGATACTCCACACCCAGGCCAGGGGACAGGGTGACTTCGGGTAGAAGTTGTAGGCACGCAAGTAAGCCCCAGAGAGCGTAAGGAGAGAGAAACCCAGGTCCATGCTAAACCAGCAGGGGCAGCCCATGTGGGTGGTGCAAGGACCAGACAAGCAGCCTCCAGGGGGTGGGCAGAGAGCATCGCTGTGGCCCCTGTGCTGGGGTAGAGGGCATGGGTGGCCCAGAAGGACCCAGGATGCCACTGTATTTCCTGAGAATTGCTTCCCCAGCCCCTAGCTGTTCCTTCCACTAGGAGCCATTTTCACGCCTACTCTGACTCTCCTGAGACCATGGCTCACGGTCAGGCCCTGATCTTCTCGTGGATTTCTATCAATTCGGATGTTTTTGACAGAGCGGGTCTTTAGGAGAAGCTGGTGGGACCTTCTGCTCCTGAGCCGCGATCTCTGCCTCCATCTGAATTTTCACCTCTGCTTTCTACCTCCCCTCTTCACTCACAGCCGCTGGCTCAACTCTCCCACTTAAAACAAAACAAGCAAAACCCTCTCTCCCTTGGCCCCAGCTGTCTCTTCAGATCACGTCTTATCTTTTCTCCCCCAACGCATATCTTGGGAGGATTAGTGTTCCTTGCTGTCTGATGTTCTCCTCTCTCATTCACTTTTTTTTTTTTTTTTTTAGCAAATGGTCTTCCAGGTGTTTTTCCTCTGAGTGGCATCACCAGTGGTCTACAAAGTCACCAAGTCCCCTCTCCAATCCACCCCCTTACCACTTCTAAATCCAACTGCTGTTCTCAGGACGTTTCTGCCTCCCATGGCATTCGGCCATGTGGGCCGCTGCCTGCTTGGAAGTCCAGCCTCAGGTCCCAGGCAGAACCCCGCCGGTGCCTGTGGCCTTGGACTTGGCTTTGGCCTTGGCTGGCTTCTTACTTTCCTTCGCTGGTCGTCCTCCCCCTTTGCTGTGGGTGCTCCTGTGGATCCCAGTCCTCACCTCCTCCCTCCACGCATTCTTCCTGCGTGAGCTCATCCTCCCTGTGGCTTTAATTACCATCTGTAGGCTGCTGGCCGCTCCAGTGTGGGCTTGTCTCAGGAGCAACAGCCCAGCAGCTTAAGAGCATCTCCATCCCCACATGTGTGAACTTGAGCACGTTCTGAACACCCCGACCGCCTTCCCGCATGGCCACCATCTCAGTAAGCATCTCTTCAGTTGCCGGTCAGAAACCTGGACAGGACTCCTGATTCCTCCTTCTCTGTCAGCCCCCACACTCAGTCCTTCTGTTTGGTTTGATCCAACCGCCCCTTAGGTTTTCCTCCTAATTTGCTTTCCAGTCCACCTGCTTATCTCCTGCCCGCCTCAGTGATGGCTTCCTCCCAGGGTCCCTGCCTCAGTTGCCCCGGCTCACTCCCATGGGCTCAGCAGGTCTTGGGCTCTGCCTCATGCCTTGGGCTTCTCTGTCTGTCTGTTCCCTCCCTCCAAGCTTTCCTCAAGCCTCACCTCTTTGAAAGTTCGTGTCACAGTTAAGAGGGATAGTCTGGAGCCCACAGACCTATTTCAAATCCAGATGTCACCACTTAGCAGCTTTGTGACCTCAGCCTCAGCAAACTTCTTACCTGCTCTATGCCTCAGTCTCCTCTTAAGTAAATGGCGATCCCTGCTTCTCATAGATTGCTGTGAGTCAAGTGTGTGTCTCTAGCTGCTTTTGTATTCTAGAGAAAGGCATTCATTGCTGCCAGGGAAACAGGGATCTTTGTTCTGGAAAATGACCTATTGATTGTGTCAGATAAAGCTCTCTACCCACCAGAGTGAAACTGGGAAGGCCAAAGAGTGGGGCTGAACTGCTCCAAAGACAAAAGCCATTTCAGCAGGAAGTGATGAGAATCAGGAAATGGGAGAGGGGGGTCAGCCATGGGATTGGAGGGCAGAGGCTGAAGACAGACCCCAGAAGATGTGACTGGTTCAGGAGGAACTGGCAAGAGCAAGAGGTTTGATTTTTAAATTTTGAGTCACTTGTTAGGCTTCATGAAGGTCCCTCCTACTCCCCAACTTCTAGGAAAATTATCTTACAAGTTCTGCCATAGGTTAGTAACATTTTGGGAGAAAATTCAGGACGGGACAGATCCCATCTGCTACTTCTTCCAGGAAGCCTTCCTGGACTCTCCCTGTCTCCCAAGTCTGGTTTTGGTATCTCCTCTTCTGTAGGTCAAAAAGAAGAAACAAACAAACAAACAAAAACAAAAAACAACCCAAAAAATTGCATGAACTCAAGAACTGAGTCAGAACAGGATTGAGAGAGAAGAGGAAATCAGAATGAGAGGAAATCATGAAAATGCCAGGTCCTGGCAATTCTTAGGAATCTTGGAGACTGTACGGCATGGAACTATTTTTATCTGAATACTGAAAGTGACCCCCAAAGCTTTAAAGGGACATCAAGAGATCATCTGTGTTACTAAGAATTAAATTAGATTATGTACATAGAGTTCTTAGCCCCAGCCCCAACACATAAGAAACTCAAATTTGGGAGTTACTTTTTTTTTTTTTTTTTAACAAACATTATAATGTCCTATTTTATAGATAGCAAGGATATAACAGTCTCATCAGAGGTGAGGTGGGCAGAGATCTACAGGAACAGAGGGAGCTTATCTCCTCTTAACTTCTCTGGGCATCCAGACCCCCTAATGGGGACACAGCTGCTGGTGACACTAGCCAAACAAGGACAATCTGACCATATCTAGAAATGTCCACTTTGTTGTTATTGTCAGCTACTATTATTATTTTTAATAGGACAGGGTCTCACTCTGTTGCCCAGGCCGGTCTTGAAATCCTGGACTTAAGCAATCCTCTCGCCTCGGCCTCCCAAAGTGCTGGGATTACAGTCTGAGGTGCAGCACCCAGCTCTATTATTTTTAACAACACTGTCCTTCCTCAAGGTCCCCAGAGTGCCTCTGCCTGTCCCCACTCATCTGTTGTTGAGTGTGGATCTTGGATTACTACTTTTCTACTTAGATGTAAGAAATCTGGCTGATTTCACATGTGGTTTATGGAAATAGAATGATTTTTTGGTTCCATCATGTATCCTGTCTTCCTCCCTCCAATTTCACTGCAAGCTCTGAGTTGGAACTCAAATGGCCAGTTCTCCTTGGGTCCCTTGTGCCTCACGCACAGCAACGGCTCCACCGATGTCTGTTGCTGTGGGTGTTAATTTTATCCCTGGATGGGTCCAGAGAGCCCACACCTGGGCAGGAGACTCAGCTCGGAAGCCCCTGCTCTGTCTTTGCTTGTGTCTTCACACAAGTCTCTTGGGACAGACTGAGCTGCTGAGATGTGGTGGTGAAGAGGAGACAGAGATGGGGTCTTTGAGAAGAGAAGGACGAGCAGTGTGAAACTTAAGGGGGTGGTCACAGGGTGTGGGGGTTGTGTTTAATTAGTCACAAAGCCCTTTCATGAGATCTTGAGCCATGGTCCCTTGTTGAGGAAATGTGTATACATGTGAACTACATGGAAAAGGACCTCAGGGTTGTCACATCCAACTCTGATCCATTGCAAGAATCTCCTTTTGTACTTCTGACAGGTTTTATTCAGTCTTTACTTGAATGCGTCTAATGATGGAGAGTTCATTACCTTTAGAGCAGGAACGTTTGGTTACCTAATCATTTTTATTTTTATTTATTTTTCCTTTTTAGAGACGGGTCTCACTCTCACCCAGGGATGAATGCAGTGGTGTGGTCATAGCTCACTGCAGCCTCGAACTCCCAGGCTCATGCAATCCTCCTGCCTCAGCCTTCTGTGTAGTTGGGATTACAGACAGGTGCCACCACACCTGGCTAATTACTTTTTTTTGGTAGAGACAGGGTCTCACTATGTTGCCCAGGCTAGAGAACTTGACTTTAATTAAGTACTCACCCTCCTTCATAACTGATCCAAAGAGTTGTAGTGAGCCCATTTCTCTTCCCAGTGGATAATTTAGGCGAGTGTATGAGCATGTGACACAATTCTAGCTAATGAGGTAGAGAGGAAGCCCAGTAGGGGCTTCTGGGAAAGGTTTCTTCTCTTTTAAAAAGAGATACAAAAAGGGCTGGCCTGTTCTTCTATTAGAAATTTGAGCAGATATGTGATGTCTAGAACTGTGGCAGCTATCTTATGACCATGAGGGGAACTAACCTGAAAGCCCAGAGGACAAATTAAGGCTAACAGAACAGAAATGTGTTAAAAAACAAAACAAAATAAACATGCAAGCAAGCAGGAAAACAAACTGGGGTCACTGATGTAATCACTGAACAGCTAAGTTAATCAGTGCTGGGGGTGCACCTACTATTTAAAGCAAACCTGAAAAGCTGTTCACTCATTTTTAACATGAGGTCAACGAAATAGTTTATATGAACTGGAACCAAACAGGAAATCTCTAATTCTAAATGTCAGTGGCCGAGTTTTGAGCCTAAATAATGAACTTTATATCCATCTGTGTTACACTTTATTTTTTGGTTTTGATCTAACCTTCCACCTTTTACAGACTTTATGGATTTCTGTTTTAACTCTACAGAACATTCCTAGTCCCTCTCAACTCTCTCTCTCTTTTTTTTTTTTGAGACAGGTTCTCACTCTGTTGCCCAGGGTGGAGTGCACTGGTGTGATCTTGGCTCTCAGCTCACCACAACCTCTGCCTCCCGAGTTCAAGCGATTCTCCTGCCTCAGCCTCCCTAGTAGCTGGGATTACAGGGGCCCACCACCACGCCTGGCTAATTTTTGTATTTTTAGTAGAGATGGGGATTTCACCATGCTGGCCAGGCTGGTCTCAAACTCCTTACCTCAGGTGATCCTCTCGCTTCGGCCTCCCAAAGCGCTGAGATTACAGGCATGAGCCACCATGCCCGGCCTCAACTCTCTCTCTTTCACTTTTAGAGCTTCCGTGAGCATAATTTCTTCATTCAAGGAAATGATAAGTTGAAAAGAGCCAGGCCAAAGAGACAGCCTGGCAACACCACACACGGCACTGGGGGCCAGACACTTTGGGGTCACCTAGATGTATCACACAGCCCACATTTCTCTATCTTGTCTGCATTTGAACAAATGCCTTGCTGAAATCAGGATTTAGTGACTATGATACACTGACCTATTCTTCCTTATAAAAAATGGAACCACCGTCAGCAGAACTATGCCGGGTCTGCCTGTGCCAGGGCTGTGACCTTCTCTGTACAAGTCTGTTTGCATGTGGGGAGGGATGGTGAGTTTGTGGCCTTTTCTACACGTTTCATATCTGGACCCATAGTTCAGTTTTGGGGGTTAGGACTGAGCTCTGGTTGGCACTGGCTAGGGCTAGACGCTGGGAAGATGGCTGGAAATATTGATGACAGATAAGCCTTTTTTGTCCAAGGCCAGACAGGTTATATCAGCTCAGACTGGGAGCCTTCTGAGTCCCCTCCCCTCCCCTCCACTTACTTCTATTACCCTGGCCTTGCCCTGGGCCTTCCTCCTTCAGAGCTTTCTGGCTGTCTGTTAGGGTGGGGCTCCATCTCCCATTGATCCTGAAAATAGATCTTGAGGGGACTCTTGAGAAGTGTGTATGGGAGGAGTGGAGGCCCCCAACCTCCTCAGCCTCTGGGGGCCCAGATGAAACTCAGAATGGGGGACAAGATATATATTTTTTTCTTTTTTGAGACGGAGTCTCGCCCTGTTGCCCAGGCTGCAGTGCAATGGTGCAATCTTGGCTCACTGCAACCTCCACCTCCTGAGTTTCAGCAATTCTCATGGCTTGGCCTCCTGAGTAGCTGGGACTACAGGTATGTGCCACCACGCCCAGCTAATTTTTGTGTTTTTAGTGGAGATTGGGTTTTGCCACATTGCCCAGGTTGGTCTCGAACTCCTGATCTCAGGTGATACATATGCCTCAGCCTCCCAAAGTGCTGGGATTATAGGCGGGAGCCACTGTGTCCGGCCTGACAGGAGATTTATTCTACCTGGGACTGAAGTTTTCCTGAGCTGCCCTGAGGGTGCCGGCTCCTGTCCCCACCATTGTAGATCTGGTCTTTTCCCTGCATCTTTTGGCCCCTTGTTGGCACAGGAGAAAGGGGATGCCTGGACTCCCAGTGCTCTGGCCATTCCCTCCCAGCTCACACGGGGGCTGCTAGCCTGCGAGCAGGGGTGAGGTAGTGAGGGCAATGGCAGCCTTATACAACCATAGGATGCACTGGGCTCACTCTGGAGATGCACCTGTGCCAGGCCTGAGGGTTTGGAAGATGGGAATCTCTCTCTCTGGCTTCCTGGGTTGGCTCTCTCCCAGCTGGAGGAGAGTCAGGCTGGAACAGCACTGGCCTGGAAGTTTGTAACCCCTAGCAAGAGGAGCCCCCTCACAATCCAGGAGTCTCCAAGCCTCCTGGACTTCCTTGGCCCTGATGGTCGGTGAAGGGACTCGGCCCAGCAGAGATGTCCGAAGCTCTGAGTGCCCAGAAGAGGCTACGTTCTGGTCTGAGTTCCTTGGCTCCTTTAGATGATCTGCCTCTAAAGGCATGATCCTGAGCTAATAGGGCGTAGGAAGACGGATGTTGGTTTAGAGTTTGGAGGTGATTTGGGGGTGGCTGGAAGGTGGGGGGAGCTGCCTCTTGGGTTCTACTGCCTCTTGCTATGGCTCAGCTTCCCAGCAGTAGAGGAAGGGCAGGAGGCTCAGGCCTGGCAGCCTGGGCTGGTGCTGAGCCTGGGAGACGGAGGAGGAGTCTGGTAGCCTCTGTGAGAGGATGAGAGTGTGTGGCAGTGGCGGGGTGCCCACCTGTGCACCCTCAGGCACACTCGTCCTTTCCCATTCAGAATTCATATTCACCCGCGGGAGTCACGCTCAGGTGTTCACCCACAGGTTTATCCCCGTGATCGGGGTGGAGGGAGGTGGAGCCTGGGGACTCTGGAGGTCTGGGAGGAGGGAACCGAGATGTAGGATGGGGCTTCTGTCCCAGGCTGGCCTGGACGCAGCAGGTAAGGGCAGGGTGTGTGTGTGAGAGGGACAGAGTCTTGTCCACAAATGCCCTTACAGGAAGGGGCAGAGCCCAGGGAGGCCAGTGAAAAGAGGCTGGAGGAAATGGTCCTGGGGTGGCAGGTGGGCAGCTGGCCCCAGGTCATGGTCTTCCCAGATGTCAGGGTAGCTCTGGAGGTCCTGGGGGTGGCTGTTCTCACCCTGGAGTTCTAGGGAAAGAGAAAGGAAGAGGGGAGAGCGGGGAAGAGAGCTGGGGATTATGGTTGCCCACCACCCGCCAGGCATGCAAGCAGCGCATCCTGAAATCCCCTCACCCTGTCCATCCCACCCTCCCAGCGGGCCCAGGAAGCTCCACCCCTTTGCCCAAGGTCATACACAAGTAAGTGGCATAGCAGGGTTTGAAATCAGGTCTGCCTGACTGTAAAGCCCATGACCGATCTCTCCCCTGCACCAGGAGCCGGGGACAGAGGAAGGCGGGGAGGGAAAAGAAGGGCACTCTGTCTGGGCAGGGTGTGGGTGGCATGGGGTGGTGTGTTCACTTGGGGTCCTGTACTGACCTCCACTTGGCTTCCCACCACCCTAGGCCCTGGAGGGGATGTCTTGGGTCCTGGTCACTCCATCCTGTCTCCCACCCTGGACCTGAAGTCCCAGGCAGCTCCCCTGGGGGAGCTTAGCTTGGGGAGGGGCTCCCAGCCTTGCATATGGCACGGGGGCACGTTTCCCAGGCTGTCCAGCAGGGGGAGCCCCACCCCCACCCCCCGCCTCGGTTATCCCGGGTCCGACAAGACCCGAGGGCCCAGGCAGCCGGCCTCTGCTCTGCCCTCTAAACACAGCTGGGGCCAGGGCTCCAAGGCCTAAGGACTGGACAAGAGTGGCTGGCTCCTGTCTGACCCTGGCCTGCCCGGTCTCCCATGAGGTTGACAGAAGACTCTGGCCACCAGGCTCCCAAGCCCTCTCCATGGGTGAGCCTGGGCCCTCCCGCCTCCTCATCAAAGGCCTGGGAGGGTGCTCAGGCTTCCAGGGCTCCCGGGCTGCACACCCAGACTCAGGAGCCTACTGTGCACTGCGGCACCTCTCTTCTCAGGGTGTGCCCCCCTCCACTCGCTCAGCTGAGGACACTGTCCTGGGCTGGGGAATTCAGGAGCCAGGAATTTTTCTTGCCCACCTGATATATTCCACTGCTGCAGGTGTCTGCAGAGGAGAAGGGCAGGGACCAGACATTTGGGTGGTGCCTCTATCTGCACTGTGCAGTATGGCAGCCTGTAGCCATGTTTAAATGAAATGAAAATTAACATTAGCATTAACATAACGACAACACCGGTTACTCGGTGGCGCTGGCTACATTTCCAGTGTTCCATAGGCTCCTGTGGCTAGTGGCTATGTATGGGGGAGCATAGAGGTGGAACATTCCATCAGGCTGTTCTCCTGGACGACACTGGTCCAGCCCCTAAGCTGGGGGAGGGGGAGGCCCTGGTGTGGGGGGTTGGGGTCGAGGAGCTGGAAGCTGGGTGGGAGCCAGTGTATGTGTGGGGTGCTACCATGGGATACCCTGGGATGCGGGAGGAGGGAGGGGCCTCAGAGGAAGAGGGCAGACATCCGAGGGCCTGGGGACATGGCGGGGGTGCAGGTTGGAGCCTTGTCTGCGTATCTTAACTCTGAGCTTCCATGTGCCCATTTACAACCCAGGAGGACTGTTCCAGTCAGGTGGCGGGGCAGAGAGAGCCCGAGAGAGGCTTAGGTCCGCTTTGTCGCGCTGCCTCTGCTTGCTGTGACTTGGGGCAGGCTCCTTCCCCTCCCGAGCCTCAGTCCCTTGCTTGGTGACACAGGACCTACAAGGTCTGTGTCTCAGGGCTGCTTGGGGCTCAGGGAGACGCAGGGTGTGTTCCGCCTGTGGGAAGCAGGGCAGACTGGAGATCGGCACCTCCTCGTCTCCTGCTGTCCTGAGGGAGCTCAGAGATCTTTGAGTTCTATCTCCTCGGTTTTTTAAAATTACCATGTAGACAGAATCTGCTTCCTAAGGAGGATTCGAGGCAGCTAACCCCTTATTTTACAAATGAGAAAACAAGCTTTGGGAGGTTTAGGGACTTACTTAAGTCACGTCGTCTCTGAAGTTCCCTGATGTTCAGAGCCAAGAAAATTTTCATAAATGCAGCCTCGGCCTCTCAGCCCCACCTCCCACCCCATCCAGACGCCTTTATCCCCTTAAGGGATGTGGGGCTGGGCTGAGGGTGAGGAGGAGGACTGGGGCCAGAGATTGAGGGTGAGGTGGCGGCCTGGGCAGAGGAATCCCGTATGAGGAGAGAGCCCAGTGCCTAGCGAGGGAGGGTAATGGGGATAATGGGGACTTTGAAGTGGCCACTACATCCTGCAAAGCCCAGGCCTAGAGAATAGGGTTTATGTGGAGCCTCTGTGTGGAGAGGGGCTCAGACTGGGGATGTCAGGGTCCCCCTGCCCTTCAGGGCAGCAGCAAGCCTTCCTCCCAGCACCTCTGCTCTCATCTCCACATGCGCTCATGCAGAGGGCTTTGTAATGGCAGTAGTGTTAACAGCAGCAATTCATTGAGCACCTGCTATAAAACAGGCACATCACTAGATATTTTACCTGCTTTCTCTCCTTTAATTCACTCAACAACACAATCAACTCCATAATAGCCCTATTTAAAACCTAATGTAACTGTGAGTCAGAGAGGGTCAATGACTTGCCCAAGGTCACACAGCCTAAAAGGGGCTGGCTGTGTCAGCTTTCCAGCTGGTTCCCTGAATCACACATGCCAGGAGCTTTCCCCCAGGCTCAGTGGTCTGTCCAGCACCGGGTGTTGGCTGATGATGTACTTCCCAGGGGGCTGGAATGCAGGACTCTGGCCTGTCAGGGAGAGTTACAGTCTGATGGGAGGGGGCTGCTCCTGGCAGAGCCCGGTCTTTGATGGGGGAGCCCAGCTTTGATCTCCTTTTGAAGTCCCGGCCTCTGGAACCAGCAGCTTCAGTGGGGAGACTGCAGGGGAAGGGGGAGATGAAAGGGCAGGGGAAGCCAGAGTGGGAGAGAGAGGGGGCAGCCACAAGGAGAGAAACAGATGTGTACATGAGGACCCGGGAGACAGGGATCTGGGAGAGGGAGTGGGAGCGGCTGGTGGGAAGAACTGGGGGAGAGGAAATGCTGTGGGCAGACAGGGAAGGCCAGGAGGGGGAAGGGCTGAGTGTGCCCCTGGCGGGCAGGGGAGACATGAGAGACAGGCTGGGCCCAGCAGCTCCTCACCCACCATCCCCGGCTTCAAATCCCCCTTCTCTTCCCAGGGAGGCCCTTCTGGCTCTGCCATGGGCTGACTTTCAGTGTCTAATGGTCCAGAAGTTCCAGCAAGGTCCTGGCTGAGGCCTTATTCAATGGCCTGGGGATGGGGCGAGGGGGAGGTGAGGAGCTCACATCCAGGACTTTTCAGGGATCTACCGCCCAGGCTTGCACCCCGGGTGAGGGGGCCGGGATGAGGGATGGGGGAGGGTGTCTGCCGCATGGCGGTGCACCTGTTCCTGTCTGACATCCTGGTTCCTCCTGTGGGGCTGCCAAGCAGGCGAGTGAGAGTGCGTGGTGGGGTGGGCTGCCTGGCAGGAAGGGCTAATTCCCAGCTAATCCCCCAAGCCTACCCCACCCATTGCCTTGCACTGCCCTCCCATCCCCCACACTCTCAGGTCCCCTTCAGTTCCCCGCAGCGCCTCCCCTGTCCTGGCACCCTGGTCCAGTGCCCTTCAGACCCTGCACCCAAACAGAGGGCCTCTCTGGGGCTCAGGGCAGCAAGTGAAAGCCAATGAGGGGGCAGCAGTAGACCCCCCCCTTTTTTGGGTTTCCTTCAGGGGCGCCCAGGATTACACCCACTCCAACTCCACGTACTTCAGAGAGGCCGGGAGGAGGTCCAAATTAGGGTTTATGGGATTAATGAATTTTCTTCTGGCCCCCTAGACTGTCTCCGCAACTCCAAGCCTCATGCCTTCCTCCCCTTGGCCTCTCCCGGGACCCAGACCTCACAAGGAGCTGCAGTAGCCAAGCATGCCTCCTTTGGCTTATAGGGGCTGGGGAGGGAAGGAACCGCACCTGGCACCCAGCCCCTTCCTCATGCCCAAGCACCCCTTCCTTAGCGAGGGAGAGGACAGGCTGGAGCAGGGACACATCTTGGTTCCCACACCAGGTTCGCCAAGGATGCTGTGCAGACGGCCTCGGGCCCCTGGCTCTTCACTCCTCCATACCTAAGTGGGGGACTGAGGCTAAGCACATTTCTGTTGAGGTGGCAGAGGATGGCGTGTCACAGGAGGATAGGAGGTGGTTGAGATGTAGTAGGGGTGGGGAACACTGGGAACTGGGGAGCAGAGTTCTGTTGTTTGTGGGTCCTGGGACCCAGCGGGCTCTCCTGGTGGGTGGGAAAGGTTCTGTAGGGGCCACCAGAGAAGTCCCTCCTGGGCCCATCCCCCTGTGCCAGCCCTCTCGGGACCTGCTGGCTCCTGGACCCATGGGACCCCTCTTATACTCAGCGCCATCATGTCCCTCCCAGCAGTCCTGTCTCCTCCAACTGTCCTTGTTTCTGTCCCCGTCTCTGTCCCCTCCCACCCTGCTTATCCCAAACCACTCAGCACAAGGGCCGAGGCCAGGCTTCCTCACTGGATGTGGCCCCTTGGCCTGAGTCCCCAGCCCTCAGATTCCAGTTTCTCAGTCTGAGACACCTTCACCTTCCTTTGGCTCTCAGGGAGGTCACATGTTTGCTGAAACTCGTCTGATCTTACCACATCCCCCAGACATTGCCTGGGGTCTTTGCACTGTGGCCTCTGTGTACCTCACAGTATCTTCCAGGGCCCATGGTGAAGACAGCCCTGCTCACCGCCCATCCCTGCAGAGCCTGTGGGCTCCCCTTCAGCCCAGGGCTTAGAAGTCCCAAGATGGCCACTCTACTGAGAGTGCCTCAAGGCTAGGAACTACCCTGGACCCTGGGCCCTCTGCGCAGGGCCTGGAATGAGCAGGCACTCAGTAAAGGTTGGTTGAATTCAACTGTCCAGCTGGGCCAGGGGGTCAAGAGGAAATGTGGGTGTGCAGCCTTGACCCTGGGGGCTCCTTGGTAAGAAAATGAAGTGGAGGCCAGACGCGGTGGCTCACGCCTATAATCCCAGCACATTGGGAGGCCAAAGCGGGTGGATCACCTGAGGTCGGGAGTTTGACACCAGCCTAAGGGGCCAGCTGGGATGCAAGGAGTGAGGCCACTTCTGGGGGCCACAGAGGGATAAGGAGGACTGTTGGAACAGGAAGGGGCCCTAGACTTGATTTGGGTTTCACAGATGGGGAAACTGAGGCTCAGAGAGGGGAAACAGTGTGTGGCAGAAATGGAACAACATTCCTGCCCTCTGGGCTCCTGGTCCACATTTCTTCTCCTGTGCTCACCAGGCCCCTGCCCACCTCCCCAACCCTTTCATTGCCAAGCCCAGCAGGTGGGGTGCAGGCCCTTCCAGGAAGGGCAAGAAGGGGCTCGCAGAGCAGGAGGAAGGTGGGTGGGTTTACCTGTGGTCCAGAAGCAGGGGTGGGTGGCTAGCGGTTATGTGCTAGGGTGGGCTCAACTGGATGGTGGCATATTCCACAGCCTCTGCAGGCCCTGGCACAAGGGTCCACAGCCCTGGCATGAGTTCCAGGGCAGAGGTGTCCAGCTCTGCATACTGGATGTCAGTGTCCTTTAGGCCAGAGCCCTAGGAATGAGGCAGAAGGGGCAGATGGCAGGAGGGGTCGGTGGGGGGGTGGTCAGGACCGGACGAGGCACCCCAGGGCCAGGCGTCGGGGGAGATGGGAGGTGTGGGTGTGCAGGGAAGCATATGAGAGAGAAGGGAACCATGAAGGGTCAGGGGGATGGGGGGAGAGAGAGACGCAGAACACCAATTACTCAGTGACAACAGAGGAAACAGGTTTAGAAAAGGTGTTTACAAAAATTAGTCACAAAACATTTACCTGCTGTGCTAAGCTGTGTCCTCTCAGGCCATGGGCATGGCTGGACAGAGGCAGGGTGGGTCCCACTCCTGAACCCCCTGTATTTGCCTCGGAGACATTATTTGTGCTAACCCTTTCATTTTGCGGAGGGAAGAGAGATGCCTGGAGAGGGGACATGCTGTGCAGGGGGTCACGGGGAGGTTCCTGGGGCATAAAACGGGAACTTGGAGCCAAAGGGCCTGGCTTTAAATTTTTGCCGGACCCCCTGCTGTGGCTTGACAGGCAGATGGCTCAACCCATCTGAGCTGAGTTTTTCTTTTGTGAAATGGGAAAATAGAACTCATAAGCATATCACTATGGTTAGAACCCAGGGCTCCAACTCCCACCTCTAGCTATTCAGCGGCACTGCAGTTCTTTGACTTCTTAGTGTGATTTGCAAATTATTAGAATAAGAATGCTCCAAGGACAGGGGCTGCCATGAAGTTGAGTAGCAGAGGCTCTCCCTTCCTCTGCTGGGAGTTGCAGATGTGTGAATGGGGACCCAGGAGACAGGGAGCTGGGAGAGGGAATGGGAGTGGCTGGTGGGAAGAACTGGGGTAGAGAAAATGCTGTGGTCCAGAAGCAAGGGTGGGTAGCTACTGACAACTCACCCTGTGGCTGTGCCAAGCTCCTTTCCCTCCCAGGGCCTCGGTTTCCCCTTCAGCAAAATAGGAGGGTGGCTTGATGATCCCTGAGGTCCTTCCAGCTCTTCTCTCTAGATCTATCCTCACAAGCTCCTCCTCCTCAGCTCAATGCTCAATGCCAGTGTGCAGGCAGATAGATCAGCTGTCCACAGAGCAGGGGCTGAGGGAGAGGAGGGCTCTCGCACGCCGGGAGGGCAGGGGCTGGTACAGGAAGAAGGCTGTGTGCTATTGCAGGGATCTCTGTGACCTGGACTGCGGCTCACTCTTTTCCTTGGCTGGGCCGCCTGGGCAGCAGGGAAAGCCAGATGTGCTGATTTCAGTTGCCCTCCAGCAACACCCATCTCGCGTCCATCAATGACACATGGCATGGGCAGGGACACATGGCAGAGCTAAGATGAATGCAATGAGCTCCTGATTCCTCACAAGGGAAAGTCACATTCTGACACCTGCTCCTCCCTTTGGCCCTGTGCTTCCACAGCCTGCCTGGAGTTGGAGGTGGGGTCGGGGGTTGGGAGGAGACACTTCTTTTCCAGAAGGAAGCAGCCTGGGTTGGAGGTTGGGGATACAGGAGACCAGGGGCAGAAGGAAGGGGAAGGAGGCTAGATAGACAGGAAGTCTGGATCCCAACCCACAAGTCGGGGGAGCTATAAGGGTGGCTGAGGGGCGGGGAGGTGGGATCTGGGCAAGCAGCACAGTGCGAGTAGGAGATGCTGGGAGCAAAAGTGTTTTTTTTTTTTTTTCTTTTTTTGTGAGACTGAGTGTCACTCTGTTGCCCAGGGTGGAGTGCAGTAGCGTGATCTCAGCTCACCTCAAGCTCTGCCTCCTGGGTTCACACCATTCTCCTGCCTCAGCCTCCCTCGTAGCTGGGACTACAGGCGTCTGCCACCGCGCCCGGCTAATTTTTTTGTATTTTTAGTAGAGATGGGGTTTCACCGTGTTAGCCAGGATGGTCTTGATCTCCTGACCTCGTGATCTGCCCGCCTCGGCCTCCCAAAGTGCTGGGATTACAGGCTTGAGCCACCACGCCCGGGCTTTTTTTGGCGGAGTTTTGCTCTTGTTGCCCAGGCTGGAGTACAATGGCGTGATCTCGGCTCACCACAACCTCTGCCTCCCAGGTTCAAGCAATTCTTGTGCCTTAGCCTCCTGAGTAGCTGGGATTACAGGCGTGTGCCACCACATCTGGCTAATTTTGTATTTTTAGTAGAGACAGGGTTTCTCCGTGTTGGTCAGGCTGGTCTCGAACTTCTGACCTCAGGTGATCCGCCCGCCTCAGCCTCCCAAAGTGCTGGGATTACAGGCATGAGCCACTGCACCTGGCCACAAAAGTTCTTATCCCCAGGAGCTGCCGAGACTTTGGCTCCGCTGGAGGAAGTCCCATAAAGATGGGAAGAGTGGCTGCTGCTCTGGGATGGTGTGAAGGCCATCCTGCAGAGGCAGCGGGGTACATTGATGGTGTCCCCATGACTAAATGGATCCCACCTCTTGTCCCTCCCATCATCCTGAGGATGCCTGGGGACTGGTTCTTCAGGTGAATGCGAGGCCAGGTGTGTCCTGGGGTTGTGAAGACTCTACAGATTTCCACTGGGGAGGTCTTCCAGACAGCTTCTTTATGCAGATCTTCTCTAGCTGCATGCCACTGGATGGGAGAAACCTGACTCTGAGCCCCAGGGAAGCCTTGGAGTTTAGAGGGTGATGGCCAAAGGTGGTTTGGGAATATCTCACCCAGGTAAGTGGAGAGGAGCTCAACTACATGGTTTGGGACCACCTTATCCAAGATGTGGGGCTGCCCAGGGAGCGCTGGGCACTTTGCCTTTAGCCATCGTAGAATCTGTCTCAAAGATGACAGAAAGCAATGACCTGTGACTCCTGCTGGGTGATACCAGGAAGGTCCCAAGAAAACAGGCGGCAAAAGGTAAAATAGAGAATTGGGCCAGCACCTGCTGGCAAGGAGGACCTCACCCAAAGTGGAAGGCAGGCCCCGGAGAGTTCCCGGCACAAAGTGGTAGCCCAGTTGCCAAATCTTTCACCAGCAGGGACCTGGGAGAACATCATGGTGGAGGGGAATTTCAGGTCCAGTGCTTCAGGCATTTGAAAGATGTGCATGGAACAGGGCTGCAAGGGCAGCAGAGCTGGCTGGTTATTGTTAAGTCATGTTGGAGAAGGAGAAACTGAGGGCCATCAGCAGTTAGAGCCTCAACCTCAGAGCCGGAGACCCTCTTTGGTTGCTTCCAAAGAGACCCATATCCTGCAGTGGAGGAGTGGACACAGCCGAGGAACAGACCCAGGATGTGAGAGTAGGAATCAGAGGGCTCCAGGGCAGCTCAGCCAAGGCAGGCCTGTTGTGCTTGGTAAGGGCCCTGCTGGGGAAAACCTGGGTCCTTGAAACTGACGGGAGGATGAGTGAGTGGAGACCCTTGAGTGGGTGGCCCACTTTTCTCTAGTTAAAGAGCTAACAGCACTGCATGCTGGAAGATGCTGTGGAGGCCTTTCCCCTGCGAGGCAACAGATACCCCCTCCTCTGTTCCTGGTTGCCGGCTGATGCTAGGGTTAAAGCCCAGCACAACCCAGCTGGGGACATGCTGGATCTGATCAAGAAGGAAGATGACAGGCCTGCAGAGCCAGGAGAGCAACAGCAAGCTAGCATGGACCAGCAGAAGCCTGGGGAGCACCCCTGGGTTGGATTTTGAGGGTTCTTGACCAAGTGAGCCAGAACATAGACTGAATAAACAAGAATTCATTGATTTGGGAGCACTTTCTCAGGACATGGGATTCAACACCCTGCAAGGACCCCAGAGGATTGGGCAAATTTACTGCTGAGGCATGGTGTTTGCACAGTGCACAAGTGCAGAATTGGGATTGACATACTAAACCCACATGAGGTCTCTGGGGGTGAAAGCCAAGTGGGAACTCTGAAACTACCTCACCACCCAAGAGAGTAAATCAAAAAGGATATTGTACTCAGGGTGGGGAAGATGGCAGAGATCATTGTCATCACTAAAGACCTAAAGGATGCAAGGGTGCAGGGCCCTTTCTAATCTTCATTTAATTCATCAGTCTGGCCCCTACAGAAACCAGACAGATCCTAGAGAATTACGGCCAATGCTACGGTCTTAATGTTGGTGTTCCCCCAAATTCATATTCTGAAATCCTAACCTCCGAGGGGATGACATTAGGAAGTGAGGCCTTTGGGAGGTGAATGGGATTAGTGCCCTTATAAAAGAGGCCCAGAGAGCTTCTATGCTCTCCCACCATTTGAGAATGCAAAGTGAAGTCACCATCTATGAACCAGAGAGCATTGCCCTCACTAGTCACTGAACAGCTTGATGCCTTGGACTTCCCAGCCTCCAGAACTGTGAGAAACACATTTCTGTTGTCTATAAGCCACCCAGTTCATGGTATTTTGTTATAGCAGCCTGAATGGGCAAAGACAGCTAGCATAGCCTCAATCAAGTGGTCACCCCAATGGAAGCTGCTGGAATGGTCTTCTAAATGACAGCTGCAGTGCCAATTTGGCGGCAGTACTCCAAAAGGCCTCTATAGGATGCTATGTCCCCACTAGGAAGAGTACATGGGCCTGGGAACCCAGGGATGAAAGCAGGAGTGGATTTAAAAAAAAAAAAAAAAAGTAAAAAGAAAAGGATAGGCCAGGCATGGTGGCTCACGCCTGTAATCCCAGCACTTTGGGAGGCCAAGGTGGGTGGGTCACTTGAGGTCATGAGTTTGAGACCAGCGTGGCCAACACGGTGAAACCCCCCCTCTACTAAAAATACAAAAAAATTAGCCAGGTGTGGTGGCACGTGCCTATAGTCCTAGCTACTCAGGAGGCTGAGGCATGAGAGTCATTTGGACCCGGGAGGCAGAGGCTGTGGTGAGCCATGATTGCACCACTGCACTCCAGCCTGGGCAACAAGAGTGAGACTCCATCTTAAAAACAAAAACAAAAACAGAAACATAAAAACAAAACCAACAACAAAATGAAAAAGATAAAAACAAAGAAAAAAGCAAGAGTGGCTCATGGTTACCATCACACCCAGTGACCCAATGGGGGAATTTTGTGCTTTTATTCCCACAACTCTGAGCTCTGCAGGAGGGAGGGGCCCACAGACTATAAGCTAGGACCGCTGCCTGGGCCCTTGGACTGCATGTGTTTGGGGCCAGCAGGGAAGAAAAGGAGTTGGGTGGTGGCAGGGGTAACTGACCCATCAGCAGGAGGAGGCCAGGCTGCTTCTGTGCAATGGGGCTAGGGAGGAACATGTGCAGAACCCACACTTGGCCTACTTGGGGGCCTCTTCTCTTTTAAAGGAATGGACACTTGCAACAACCCTGGCCTGAGGAAGTTGTGCTTATCAAGGCCTCAGCGTCCTCAGGAATAAAATTTTTGTTCACGCCACCAGGACCTGCTGTGGAGACAGCAGAGCGAGGGGAATTGAGAAGGGATATGGACAGGGGAGGATGGGTACCAGTGTGGCCCTAAGATCTGCTGCAGCAACAGGGGCCACATCCCCAGGAAGGAAGGTGCACTGAATCAAGGAGGAGCTGCTCCCTGCCCGTGGATGGAAGAGCAGATCTCAGCACACGGCAGACCGTGGCAGTGTGGACCTGGATAGCTGCGGAGCATGGCTGGCTGCAGCCCCAGCTGCCGCCCCTCTGGATCCACCCAGCATTTGTGCTGAGACCACAATTCCTCTAGACTGCTCTCAGCCAACAACAAAACAGGCTGGGAATCCAGCGCAGGCCCTTTCCTGTGGGATGCAGGAGTCCTCTAACAGCAACCATGGCCCAAGGATGGCACAGTGCTTGGCTACACCGCACTGCCATCCTGAGACTTTCTGCTCAGCCCTCCTTCTTTCCCCATCCCCTTTCATGGGAGGCGGATCAGCATCGTGCTTTCATGGGAGGTGGATCAGCATCGTGCTCTGGGGCTCTCCCTGCCACCTCCTGCTCCCTCGTGTGTCCTTCGCAGGTGTCTCCCAGTGACTCTTGCATGTCTAATCTCAGCTTGGCATCTGCTCCTTGGGGTACCTGAACTTCATACTCCATCCGTCCAAAGGTCATTGGGTCCAGTTTTCTGCTTCTAGCCTGGGCTGTCCGTGCTCATGAGACCGGGGAGATGGAAGCCCCTCTCCTTAGGACAGGGGATGTCTCCTCCACCCTCCTTGTCAAGACATTGGCTTTGAGTCCTCTGGAAGTCCTTCCTCAGACCTAGTTTAGAGCCTCCCAGCTCTCTAAATGGTTCCTGCCACCTGAGTGGTCCCTAGTCCAGAAACCGTGGCGGACGTTGAGTGGAGTACCATGGCCTTCGTGAGCACCCTTGGGTGTGTGTGCATCATGGACCTGGCCCACACAGAGGGGCCTGGGCCCACCCGGTCTGGGGCCGCTGAGCTTGGCCCCCAGGCTCCCTGCAGCCTTCCCACCTCCCTTGGAGACCCCATGGTGAACAGCGCATGCTCTCTGCCTGGCTCCTTCTCACGACTTTTTGGGAAGGAGAATTGATAACATCAATAATGTTACTTCTATACAAGCTGCACCGCCAACAAATCCGAGTTCTGGGGATAAATCCTTTTCTTGCCCGGTAATTGCTCTGTAAGCCAAAAGGAATTATACTTTTTTTGGCAACCACAACAGAGCCTCCCCAGGACGCCAGAGCTTCCCTTCTGCTGATGACTTCCACGCACCACCCCGCAGGCCGTTCATAAGCCTCTGTCCATCCAGACGCCCTAACCACGGCCCCTGGGCTCAGGACATAGGGTGTAGGTGCTCTCCTGGCCCCCTCAACCCGCCCCTCCTGCCCGTGGCTGGTGGGTGGAGGTGGGCTCACTGTGCTCTTTGTCCCAAGTGGCTCTTAAATGGATACACTCATCAGGGGATTCCACCAACCCAACATAAGCAGAGCCTGGGGAGGGAAGGCGGTGAGGGAGGAGGAAGAGTCAGGGCCATGAGCTAGGGTCTGGGCTTGGATGAGAGAGGAGGGGAGCGAAAGGAGGAGTGTGCAGAGGGACGGGCAAAGGCAGTCGGCACTGTCCTGAAGCTGTTCCTTGTGCCCCCAGGGAGGGCTGGGCATGCCAGGCGTGGGGGCAGTAGTCAGAGAGCAAGACTGAGAAGTCGTCAGTGGGGATTAGGGCCAGCTGCAGCTGTTCCATTCCATCACAGAGATTTTTATGCTGAGCCTGGGCCCATCTACGGGGGATCCCACTGGAGTCTTCCATGATTTTCCAAATTGCTCCCTTCCATCATCTTCCTTCTCCCTCCAGCCCCAGGCCCCCACCGCTCCCTCTTTCTCCTCCCCTTCTTTTACCGTGTCTCGGACAAGTGAGGTTAGTGACTCCTGACTGGAGGCTGAGGGAAAAGGCCCATTTGGAGAACCCTGAATGGGGCATGGCTTTGGTCTGCCTGCTCCCTTACCTCCCTTGCTTTCGGGCCTGGGATGATGTGCTCTCTCTCTCCTGAGGCAGGCGTGAGCTTGTATCTGCAGGTGGGAGATTCTCGCCCTGCTTGGTGCTTACAATGCCCTGGGCCCCCACGCAGGACTCTGAACCCAAGCTCTGGGCTGTGTGTTCACTCTCTGGGCCCCTGGAGCTGAGGGGCCACCAGGCAGCAGAGCTGGGCCCTCCTGCTGACAGTAAGCCCGGGGCTGCAGCAGCCTTGGCATTAGCTGTACCAGGTGACCCTGAGGCTCTCAAGCCCTGCCCAGGCTCCCCTGTGTTCAGGTGAACTGCCCAGCATCCGCTCATCACGCTGGCTGCTGCCTGCTTAGGGCCTGGACTTGAAAGCCAGGGTCCCAGGGTGTGAAGCCTTCCCCAATGTCTCTGGGTGATCTTGGGCAAGCCTTTTGTTATGGTGTGAATGTGTCCCCCCAAATTCATGTGTTGGAAAGTTTATCTTCAATGTAAGGGTGTGGGAGATGGGGCCTAATGAGGTGATTATGTCACGAGGGCACTGCCCTCACGGATGGATTGTCTCTATCAAGGGAGCAGGTTAGTTGTGGAGACAGTGGGCATGTTATGAACGTGAGTCTGGCCCCTTCCTGCTCTCTCACTCTCAGGGCATGCTTTCTTGCCTGCTGGCCTTCCACCATGGGATGATGCAGCAAGAAGGCTCTGGCCAGAGGCAGGTCCCTCGGCCTTGGACTTTCCAGCCTCCAGAACTGTAAGAAATAAATCTCTCTTCTTTATATATTGCCCAGTCTAGGTATTTTGTTACAGCATCACAAAACAGACTAAGACACGTCAAGTTCACTGAGCCTCCGTTTCCTTATCTATAAAATGGGGCAACGAAAGGACTTATCATATAGATGGTTGAACAATCTATGTGATAAGAGCAATGTTTGAAAAGTGACTAGCCAGCAAGTGTTCCACACTGTCATTATGATCCCTTCTGTTGGAACCGGCAGGCCCGTGCTGTGCAGACTGGGATGTGGGGGTGCACCTCAGATGAGAAGGAGAGTGGCACAGGAGCTGCCCAGCTACTGTTTGAGGAATGGATGTTGTGTCCACAGTGAGTTCTAGCTCAGTTGCATGCCTCTAGGTTGGTTGAGGAATAGCAAGTAGCTGGTGGTCCTTTGTGCCCTGGGTAGTATCAGAAGGTGGAGGCTGGGCTGGCTCTCTGGGCTCAGTACCCTGGGAAGGGAATGCTACCTCCCTGGGGGCAGGATTTGGCACCTCCAGATGGGTTCATCTTGGTACTTCCTGCCAAGAGTAAGGATGGCTGTACCACGGAGACAAAGGCCTGGCTCTTCTGCCAGTGCCAGGAGAGTGTGTGTTATCTTTGGGTCCAGGCGGTCTGGCCTGGGTCTCTGGGCTGCACTGCATGGGTAACACCCCTAGCCCCCAAGTCTGCTGAAAGGAGCCAGATATGGGCAAAGGTGGCAGCCATTCAAGTGGACGCTGGCCCTCTGAGTGGCTGGGAGTGGGGCCAGGAGGAGGGGCCGTTGGCAGCACCTGGAACTAAGGTGCAGGGTACAGAGCTGGAGGTGGGGCTTGGGGGAGGGAGGTGTGGGGCTTGGGGGAGGGAGAGGTGGGCACCAGGCTGGGGGGCCAGACTCATTGGAAATGCCAGTCTCCCAGAATGATCTGTCCAGCATCCAGTCACCCTTTGCCCAGGGTGCCTGCAGTGCTTGGGTGGGCCTCCCTGTGCCGCCCTGCCCTCACCTTCTCCACGTCATCTGTCTGGTTTCCCTCTAAGGCAGCTAGGCTGATGGCCAGGGTGGGTGGGGCTGGGCTGGGGGCACTCTCCTCAAGGTTCGGTTGTCCTTACCGAGGGGTGGTAGGAGGGGGAGACCCCCAGATCATAGTAGGGGGGCTGCAGGGACAGCTTCTGCAGCTCCTCCTCTTCTTGCTGCTGCCGCCTCCCTGGGTCCAGGTGGGCAACCTGGAAGAGCAGGCGGTGAGTGCTGCACAGACCTTTCCATACCCTGCTCCAGGTGGGCCTCATGGACTCCCAGTTTGACTGGGACTCCTCAGTTCCCATGCACCCCTATTCTGGCATCCCCCACACTGGTGGCTGTCTTGGAGGGCACAAGTACACCCTGAGCCTTTAGCTTTGATGGCTCTAGCAGGGACCCAGCTAGGGGCCAGGCACCTGAGAGGTGCTCAATGCATTTTTTAAATGAATGAAAGGACTGTGAGGTAGAGGAAGAGGTCCCCTGGGGGCCCTGGGTAGGGAGAGTCCTAGGTTGTCATCTCTTAGGGTGAGGCAGATGGATCCCTCCAGCGTGGACCTGGCCTTGTGGGAACTGGACCAAGGAGGCGTGGTGGCTCTGTCTTCACCTTGGGCTCTCTCCCTGGGGCCATCTCCCATTTTTCTCCCTCCCCGCAGTCCAGGGACCTTGTCCTCTGCTGCCTCAGGCCCACCTGGATATCCTCAGGCACAAGGGAGCTCTGCCTGCTGGGAGAAGGCTCCGGCTTCTGGGAGAGGGGCAGGTCGGTCCTGGAGACAGAATGAGGGTAGGCTCAGCACAGGAGCACACACGGGGGCTCTCCCCATCAGGCCACCAGACAGCTACCAGTCCCTGAGCCCCACTCACAACAGCAGGCCCGGGAGCTCTCAGGGTCACAGGTTAGAGGCTGAGAGTGCCCGTCCACCTTTCCCAGGTGTCTCTGCCCCGGACCCCAGCCCAGCTTGGGATGGGAGCCATGTGAGTCTCAGGTTTCCTAGTTGAAAGGACAGGGGGGATCCAGCAGCAGCCCTGTGGGCTCTCACCCAGGGTGAGCATGAGGCCTCAGGTGCACGGTATGCGGCACCGACAGCCTTAGCCAGCACGAGAAATAACACGTGATGCAAGATTTTAAAGATGAAAATCAGCGTAAAAATCCATGATGAACAAAACATCCACATTGTAAGTAATGACAGGGTCCTTCACAGTGGTGTGCTGGGTGCCCGAGGCAGAAGGAAAAGTCAGTTATTCTAATCCTGTCTTTATTTACAATGTGGACATTTTGTTCATCATGGATTTTTGCTTTCATTTTGATTTTTTAAAAATATCACGTTAAAATATGATTTATCATAGTGGTTGAGGGTTTTGGCTCCCCCCATATACTTTGTGCCTCTCTCTCCTCTCTGGTCCTGGGTCTGCCCTCACCCCTTGTCAACGGCTGGGAGCATGTAAACTCTTGCAAATTATTTAACCTCTCTGTGCCTCAGTTTCCTCACAATAAATCGTGGATTATAATCATGCACCTGCTCCTCTGAGCTGCTGTGAGGATAAAATGCATCTTTATGAAGCCCCTCTGAACTGGGGCGGTGCCTGGCACGCAGCAATCGCCACTCAGGAGGGTCAGCTCTTCCTGCCAAAGGGTTAGTTCTTGGTCCCCCAGGGTGGGGAGGCCCTAGAAAGGCCCTGAGCTTTCACAAGTTTAGGTGCTTTAAGTCTGGGGCTCCCAGGGTGGTGGGGAGCAGACCAGTGGGAGTTTAGTGGGCAGAGTCCTGCCTGGCTCACCCGGCCCCATCTGTCTCCGGTGGGCTCTTCTGCTGCCGGTTGTACAGGAAGAAGACAGTGAGCACCGCACCTAGGATGAGGAACACGGCCACGGTGCCCCCCAGGAACCTGGCTGCACTTCCCAGACCCCTCTGGGGGTGGGGCTTTTCTGGAAACAAAAGACAGGGAGAATTAGGGAGAGAAACTCAAGTGACCCCAGGAGAGTCAGAGATGTGAGAGAGTCAGACCCTGAGGCAGTACTCTGCCCTTGACATTCCACCCCCAGCTCCCCTCCCCATGGTGCTCCAGTTCTAGGAGGGGCTCCCAGTCAGTGTGGGATGGAGCCTCCTCCTCTATTTCCCTATGACCCTGTAACCCCAGACCCTGCTCTGATCCTGGGATCTGGGGCATGGAGGTAGAACGAGGGTGAGGGTATCTCCTGGGCAGGCAGCAGGTGCTGAGATGGGGTCCCCACCCCATCATTTCATTTCTGGCCCTGCAGGGAAGATTCCTGTTGAGGAGTTTAATTTCTTGCCCCTCCCTATGCAATTAAACAAGCAAATGAACTAATTGGTGCTTCGCCCTCCCAGCTCGGGAGAGAGGGTGAGGATCAGGAGGGAAAGGCGGGAGCTGGGAGGGTCGATGAAGAAGGGGCACCTGGGGGTGCCTCCTGGGAAACCAAGCCTCTTCAATACAGATAGGTGAAAAGCCCAGAAGGCTGTGGTCTAAGGTGAGGGGGCTGAGCCCACCTTCTGGACCCACCTGGCCATGGACCCAGAGGATTGCTGGGCTTGTTGAGGTATTTCACAATCTGAGCTGGAGACACCGGTCTGTCCCTGAAGCCCAGGAGGCTGCAGAGACTGACCCTGTGGCCAGGGGCACATGCTGCTTCTCAGCGGTCCAGGCTTGGCTCTGAAGCCACAGCTGGCCCTTCCAGTTCCTCCTTCTGCTGGGCTCTATTTCTCACCTCTGACCTTTACAACCCCAGTGTGGAGTGGGGTGTAGGGACTAAGGATAAAATCACACACTTACGTACTCCTTTCTCTCCTTCCTCTCCACTACCATATTACACATAATTAAACACGGAGAGCACCTGAATAGAGATGCCAAATTGCGGTTTGCAGTAAACATCATGGAGCCAATTTTCCTAAAGTGGAATTGACAAGTCCCTCCCACTCACTCACTCAGTCACTCATTCACTCACTCACTTTCTGTCTCTCTCCCCTTCTCTCTGCTCCACTCCAGTGCCCCGAAGGAGGGGGTATCTTGCTCCCAGTAAATTTGCAACCCCTCTCTGGCCTCTTTGCAAAGGCTCTGGCCCCAGCATCCATCCATCCACAGCTGGTGGCTGTGGCCGCCTTGGGAAGGCAGTTTCCTGTGTTGCCCAGGCTGGTCTCAAACTCCTGAGCTCAAGTGATCCTCCCGCCTCAGCTTCCCAAAGTGCTAGGATTACAAGCATGAACCACCGTGCCTGGCTCCAGAGTGATCGTTCTAAACTACAAATCAGATCAGGCCACCTCCCTACTTAAAATCCTCCAACAGTTTGTGGCCTTTATCAAAGCATCCTAGAGCCGAGGCCTTTCATGACCTGGTTCCTGGAGGAAACGCCATGCTGCCCCCAGCCTGGACCACTTGCAGCTCCCAGACAGGGAGCCCCTGCTTCCTCTCATCCTCAGGTGCTAGTAGGAGCCACTCTGTCTACCAGGTCTCTCTTTCCTCCCCCTTCTTTGCCAGGCCAATCCAGCCTGCAGGTTTAAGCTGGATGTGCTTCCTCTAGAGAGTCCTCCCTGCCTCCTCCACCGGAATGGGGGTCCTCCTCTGGACTTCCCCTGCACTCTCTTTCAGTCTCTTTTCTTTTCTTTTTCTTTTTCTTTTCTTTTTTTTTTTTTTAGACGGAGTCTCACTCTGTCACCCAGGCTGGAGTGCAGTGGCGCGATCTCGGCTCACTGCAAGCTCTGCCTCCCGGGTTCACACCATTCTCCTGCCTCAGCCTCCTGAGTAGCTGGGACTACAGGCACCCGCCACCACGCCCGGCTAATTTTTTTTTTTATTTTTTATTTTTAGTAGAGACGGGGTTTCACCGTGTTAGCCAGGATGATCTCGATCTCCTGACCTCGTGATCTGCCTGCCTCGGCCTCCCAAAGTGCTGGGATTACAGGCGTGAGCCACTGCGCCTGGCCTCTTTCAGTCTCTTTTCTACAGACTGTGATTGCACGTCTGACTTGTCTCCCCAGCCCTGCACAGTGCCTGGCATGCGGAAGTGCTCAGTAAGTGTGGCGAATGAATGAAGGCTTGACTGAATGCGTAGTGGGCAGTTCTGGGAGAGGGTCCACCGGGCCTCTGGAACCTCACCTTCCACTAGGGGGAGCTCTCACCTTGAGTCCAGCCACCTCCACGCTGGATGCTACAAATTCGGTTTCCCTGGACACAACTCAAACCTGTATCTCCTTTTCTTCTCAGCACAGCTGAGGCAGGCTGGCATTTCCAGAGGGCTAGGGTGGGAGGGGGAGCAGTAGGGAAATGAACACATACGCTGTTCGGCTCACAGAGTTCAGGTTTCTCTTCTACCATGGTTGGCCCCACATGGGATCCGAGCAGGAGGGAGAGACAGGTTCAGGACAAAAGGCTGGGATTTCAGCCCCTACTCCCTGCCTCCAGGGAACTTCTCTCAGAGGCTTTCACCCATCACCCCCTCATGGACTCTGCAGCCACTTTGCCAAGAGAGGGAGGCAGCTGTCTCTATAAGGGCCCTTTCATCATCCTTACAGTGCAAACAAAAACACAGCCATCCCTTGGTATCTCTGGGGGATTGGATCCAGGACCCCTGGCGAATACCAAAATCCAAGCACGCTCAAGTCCCTTATATAAAGTGGTGTAGTATTTGCCTATAACCTATACACATCCTCCCATATACTTCAAATCAGCTCTACGGCTGGGTGCGGTGGCTCACGCCTGTAATCCCAGCACTTTGGGAGGACGAGGCAGGTGGATCATGAGGTCAGGAGATCGAGACCATCCTGGCTAACACGGTGAAACCCCGTCTCTACTAAAAATACAAAAAATTAGCCTGGCGTGGTGGCAGGAACCTGTAGTCCCAGCTACTCGGGAGGCTGAGGCAGGAGAATGGCGTGAACCCAGGAGGCGGAGCTTGCAGTGAGCCGAGATAGCCCCACTGCACTCCAGCCCAGGTGACAGAGCAAGACACCGCCTCAAAAAAAAAAAAAAAAAAAAAAAATCAGCTCTAGATTACTCGTAATACCTGGTACAATGTAAATGCTGTGTAAATGGTTGTAATACTGTATTATTTAGGAATAACAACAAGAAAAAGGTGTACGTGTTCAGTACAGACACTACTCTCCATTTTCTTTTTTTCTGGGTATTTTTGATCTGCAGTTGGTTGACTCCATGGATGCAGAACCCATGGATGGATACAGAGGGCTGACTGTATAACAAGTGAGTCTGTGAATGCACTCGTGTGGGCATTAGGAAAACCAAAGGCTAAACAGGGTGGGATGTGGTGGGCAAGGCCTCACACATGCCAGGGCCACAGTGGATAACTCTGATTTTGTTCCCTCCAAATTGCCCTCTCTCCCTGTCCCACCCTCTCAACATCTGAGTGCAACTTCCATTGTTACCGTGGGCCTTGCCTGATCCACCTGGAGGATCCTGCCCTGGTGGAAGAAATACTAGTGGAGAGAAAATGAGACGTGGGGACAAGAAAAGGGAAATCCAAGGAGGAGAAATTGGCCTCAAGTCTCTGGCATGCAAGGCACCGTGCCAGGTGCCTTTGCTGATTTGGGGCATATTTGATCCTCATATTGAGCCTGCAAAATGAGATAATGTTATCCCTGATGAGCAAGATAAAGCTCAGAGAGGTTAAGTAATTCATTCAGGATCGTCCAGATAGTCAGTGGCTGAGGGCACTGGGATCTGTGCCTGTGTGCTGTTCTCCCTGCCTCAGGCTGTGGGGTCTTAGTATTCCTCATCCGTCACTTGGCATGGGCCTGCTATCCCCCCTTTCATCCCTTATCAGACATAGCCCTGCCTACCCCCTCCCTGAATAGGGGGGCCCTGGTTGCTTTGTCTCTGAGCCTCCCCTTGACAGCTGTGAGGAAGGGGCCTGGTGCTGGCCCCAGCCAGAACCCTGGCATTGAGCCCCCAGACACTCTCTGGTTACACCGTGACAAATTGGTTCCCCCGCTCCCAGCTCTGCAGGCTTGAGGGCAGGCCCAGTCACCTGCAGGCAGCCGGGTCTGGCTGTGAGCCAGGAGAGCTGGAATCAGTGTTGGGGGGTGGGGGGGGCCTCCAGGGAGCACTTACTGCCCACCAGGCTCCGGGCTGGACCCTGTCCTTGCGATGGTCCTGGGAGGTTGGCTATGTGCCTCTTGCTGTACTGCAAAAGGGCAGAGCAGTCAAGTCAGCGGTCCAGGTCCCACAGCTAGGGCTGCCACAGCTGGACTTGGGTCCAGTTGACCACTGAAGTCTCTCTTTGTCCTGTTAGTTATCAGGGCCTGGGCTCCTCTCAATGGCTTCCCTGGGAGAGCCCGCACTCAGTCCTGGCTCAGGCCGCAAGAATGGCCTCTGGGGGTCACACCAGTGACACTCCCTGGGCCTCAGTTCTCTCACCTGTCACATGGTGACAGTGCATCTGGTTTTCCTGTCCCTCAGACTGAGATAGTGAAATCCATGGTTAGGAGGTAAACACAGATGGATTCATTCTGGGGGCTGCAGACTGTGTGCTGCCAGGGCTTCTTTGCTCTTCCAGGAACAGCTCTACTGGATTCACTGAGGCCTCGTGGTTGGGGAGCCTGAGGAGCTTTGGGTCACACCCAAGTAGCCAGCAATCTTCACCTGCTTCTTCCGACCACTTCCCTCTTAGCCAGATGTCAGTGTTCCTGCACCCCAGGCTTCCCTCAGGGTGGGAAGTGAGCCCAGACATCCAGCTTCACAGCGTGCTCCCTTGCCCTACCCGTTGTTCCTCCTTCAGTTAGACAAACGTGTGCCTCATACCTCTATGTGCCAGGCATCGTGCCTGGTGTGAGGGGCTTGCCCCCCGGCTGATGGAGGAGTCATACATGTACACAAATAAGTACGCTATTTTGTGATTCATGCTGCAAGAGAGGTCTCTTCCCACAGAGCAGGGGGCCTTCTGAGCAGGGTTTTGATAGCATAGTAGGAGTTCACCGCGAGAAGAACATTGTAGGCAGAGTGAGGAGTGCTACTGGGGCATGTGTGTGGAATGTGGGGTATATGAGGGAAATTGCAAGTATTGGATATGGCTGGGAAATGGGCTGCAAAGGGAGAAAGACAAGGAATCGGGGCTGGGAGGAGGGGGCAGAGCATGCTCAGACGTTTAGATTTCTAATAGGTGATATTAGGTAATAGTAATGCCCTCTCTTCTGCCGCCTCTCCCTGGGGACACAGACACTACCTTTCTCATGAGCTGGACTGACCAGGGCTCTCCTAGAGTCACCTCCTCCAGAGCTCCCCAGGGCAGCCACTTGGCACTTCTGCCCCTGAAGCTGTCCTGGGTTGGTCTGCCCTCTGCTTCTCTCCTCTGATGCAGGCCACGCAGGTGTTTGCGGGGAGCCAGGAGCTCAGAGCAGGCTGGGTGTTTGGACTTGGTGCCCGGAGGTTGAATTGGCTGGAGGAAGGGCTGATTTTACCACCCAGGGCCCATCCAGTGGCTGAGTCTGCCTGGCCATGTCTCCAGCCCACGTGTGCTGGACTGACCTTTCCCCCAGTGACCAGAGAGGCAAGGGCTGGAGGCAAGTCATCCTGGCCAACCCTCCTGTGTTCGGAAGGTCTGGGGCAGACTCCAGCGGTCTCACAGCTGGGAGGGCTCCCAAGTCTTATCTGAATGTCATTATTATGTTGAAACCCAACTGTGAGAACCCAGGACCCCATCCACAGGGACAGGAAGCTTCCGACTTCATAGGCTGGAGCCAGGGGACCTTGCAGGCCGTCAGGACTCCTGGCACACCCTTCATGCTCAGGGACCAACAGTGGCTATCCCTGCACTCCTGTAGCATCAGCATCCAGGCTAAGCTCCTCAGCCTGTCCCCCAAGGCCCCGTCAGGCCCACGTTTTGTCCCACACGTGCCTTGCTGGGTGTTTCCAGCTTTCTCTGTCTCCGTCTCAACATCTCATTTCCATTCCCTCTTCCCAGAACTGCAAGCTGGGCTGGCTGCTGCACCGTCACACGTGGGGATTGTGGGACCCTCCCCTCCCCTTGCTCAGGAGGGGACATACCCCTCTCCTCCTCAGTTTAGCTCATACAGGAGGGGACTCTTTCAAGTGTTTTCCTCTAATCCAGGGTGGCGAGGGAACCCACCTAGAGACTCAAAACCGAAGAAGTCACAGAGTTCTTTCCTTGGCTCAGATTCAGCCAGGCCTCTGTCCTCTCCTCCTCTTAGGCTATAGGGCTAGGAGGCTCAACCCTCTCGTCTACAGCCTGAGGTGGCCTTCAGCGGGCTCTGTGCTGGAGCTGCTGGGAGTCTCTTGCCTCCCGGCCTTTTCCTTGAATTGGGGTCCCGGTCTCTTCCTCTAGCCTGGACTGGGTTGCATTTCAGCCTTGTGTCTGTTCTGGTGGGCCCCTCAGTGCAAAAAGCCTTTTCTCCTTGGCCACACAGAATTTGCTCTGGTTCTGAACTCAAGTGGAGGTCATCTTGAAGTCCCCTTCTTCAGACCTCCTGGATGGAGGCTGGGGGCCCTGGGCTCTGCAGTCCTCCCCTCTTTCCTCCCTTGCTCGACTTCCAGTCCATCTCCCTGGAGCAGACGTAAAATGCTTAGTACAGTGCCTGGCACATAGTCAATATGTAATACATGGTTGCTATTTTTGTTATTAGCTGTTCAATAAATGGAAATGGATGAAGTTGCTGCTGATGGTGACGAGGATGATGTAGGCCCATACCCCCTCTGTGGAATCTCGGCTGCTTCACCTGTGCTGGCTCTCTGGGCCAAGTTAAACCCGTGGTCACATTATCATAGTATCAATTATGGGTTTCATGTGCTTTCACTTAAATTATTTTATTTGATGCCCCCACCCCTTTGCCTCTGTTGACAGATGGTGGAGCTCAGAGAATGTAGGTGAAATGCTCAGGGTCACACAGCTCACTGATGAGGGAGGTGAGGGAGGAACCCAGGCATCCTGGTTCTCAGTGCAGTGCCTGGGGCCATTTTCATGCCTCCCACTGCCTCCATCTCTCAGTTTATCTGCAGAGGAAGATAGCTAAAGGTTGAGCTGGCCACCTTCCTAGCTGTCTAATCTTGGGCAAGTCACTCAAACCCTTTGAGCCTCAACGTTTTCATCTGTGAAATGAAATAAGAGCAGGACTGTTGCGGCCATGAGTGAGGTAATACTGCATGTTAAAGCATGGTGCCTGTGGACAGTCGGTGCCTAGTGAGCATTGGTTCCTGAGGGCAGGGACACGCCTGCTCCTGAGGCAAACCTACCAAGCAGCCAGGGCTCGCATCCCTGCTCTCATCCTGCCTGTTGGCCTCTCTCGTCCCTGCTCTCAGCTTTCCTTAGTCCCTTCACCATCACGATCCATGGGCCACACACCCCCAACTGGTCTAGGCCTGTGCAGGCCTCAGGATGAGGGGCCAGAGCTTGCGCGCGCACGCGCGCATGTGTATGTGTGTGTGTGTTTGTGTGTGTGACCGTGACCCCCTTTGGGAAGGGTTGAGGATTGTCACTTCCCACTTCACCTATGATGTTCCCTCTATCTGGAATGCTCTCTCCAATGTCACCAGCACCCCTGCCCCACCACTCCCTGCCCTCCACACCTTGAGTTGTCATTAAGAGTAAGAAGGAACCTGAGCAAGGCTGACTCTGAACCCCCTCCAAGCTCAGGCCCAGCTGGAGAGAGTTACTGGGATTTCACGCACATTCCTGAGGGGAGAGAGACTATCTCCCTGTCAGGGACCCTGCCGCACAGGGACCTGACCCCCAGTCCTCTTGGAGAGGGTGGCTGATCTGTCACACACCCAGTCTGCCCACCTCCTCTGGGTGCCCTCTGCCCTCTCCTCTGCCAGCTCCTAACTCTTTCCTCCCTATCTGCTTCTCACAAAGACCTTCCTTAATGGGGGGGTGGGGAGTGGGGGGTGGCGGGAAGCACCAAATCTGCAAAAGCACAAAGTGCAGTGGGAAAGTCATGACTGGATTCTCCCCTCGCTAGCAGTGTGACCTTAACTGTGCTGAACCTTAGTTTTCTGTAAAAGGGAGAAAGGGGACTGGGCGCGGTGGCTCGCGCCTGTAATCCCAGCACTTTGAGAGGCCGAGGTGGGTGGATCACCTGAGGTCAGGAGTCCGAGACCAGCCTGGCCAACATGGAGAAACCCAATCTCTACTAAAAATACAAAAAATTAGCCAGGTGTGGTGGTGGGCGCCTGTAATCCCAGCTACTCAGGAGGCTGAGACAAGAGAATCACTTGAACCTGGGAGGCGGAGGCTGCAGTGAGCTGAGATTGTGCCACTGCCTTCCAGCCTGGGTGACAGAGTGAGACACCGTCTCAAAAAAAAAAAGGGGGAGGAAGGGTAGAAATAAGTGAGGTAAGCACGTGAGAACCTGGCACTGAGCGGCACCCAGAAATAATAGGGATAGGGTCAGGGTGGGGTGATGGTGGTAGTATGATGGTACTGGTGCAGTGGTGGTGGCAGTGATGATGGTGGTGGTGGTGGTGATGGTGGTGGTGGTGGCAGTGATGATGGTGGTGGTGGTGGTGGTGGTGATGGTGATAGTGGTGGTGATAGTGGTGGTGATGTGGTGGTGGTGATGTGGTGGTGGTGGTGGTGGTGGTGATGGTGATAGTGGTGGTGATGTGGTGGTGGTGGTGATGATGGTGATGATGGTGATGGTGGTGGTGGTGATGGTGGTGGTGATGGTGGTGGTGGTGATGGTGATGATGGTGGTGATGGTGATGCTGGTGGTGGTGGTGATGGTGGTGGTGGTGATGATGGTGGTGGTGGTGGTGATGGTGGTGGTGGTGATGATGGTGGTGGTGATGGTGATGGTGGTGGTGGTGGTGGTGGTGGTGATGGTGGTGGTGATGATGATGGTGGTGATGGTGGTGGTGATGGTGATGATGATGGTGGTGGTGATGGTGATGGTGGTGGTGGTGATGGTGGTGGTGGTGATGCTGGTGGTGGTGGTGGTGGTGATGGTGGTGGTGGTGGTGATGGTGATGCTGGTGGTGGTGATGGTGATGGTGGTGATGGTGATGATGATGGTGATGATGGTGGTGATGGTGGTGATGTGGTGGTGATGGTGGTGGTGATGGTGGTGGTGATGGTGATGGTGGTGGTGGTGATGGTGGTGGTGGTGATGCTGGTGGTGGTGGTGGTGATGGTGGTGGTGGTGATGGTGGTGGTGATGATGGTGATGATGATGGTGGTGTGATGGTGGTGGTGGTGGTGGCGGTGCTGGGCCAGCTGCATGAAGATGAGCACCAGACTCTTCCAGCACCAGCAGGATCCTTCATCACCCACCATGGCTGAGACCTACTGGAGCCACTGTCCAGCACCCAGCAGGACAGCTGGGCAGAGCAAAGGACCTGAGACTGTTTCTGCAGAAACCAAACATCACTGGTTTGGGGTCATTGTCCCCCAAAGAGCTCTAAAAACAGCCATGTTCCAGGGTCCCAGCCAATGAAACCCCTGGGGCAGAGTCCAGGAAGCTGCCTGTTTAGGGAGGGCCGTGGGAGTGTCTGGGGTCTTTGTCAGGTCTCTCCAGCCACCTTCCCTCCCTCAGTTGCTGGCCACTGCACAGGGACTCCCCACACCCAGGAGGCTTCCATTTTCTCCGAGGGTAGGAATTCCAGTGGGTCTAGGTGGCCCTGAGGGAGCCTCCTCTCATCTAGGCTGGCAGGGCTCCGACACTCCTGGCCTCCCTTCCTGGGGCTTGGGTCTGAGGCTGGGGCAGGAGGGCATGGGTGGCAACAGCACTAGAGTAGCCAAGTGGGACTCCTGCCTCACTGGCACTGTGTGCAGAGTCAGAAAGATGTGAGTTCAAGGCCCACGGAGACAATCCCTGGGCATCTGGGAGGTGGGCCACAGTGCTGGATTCAAAAGCAGGCTCCAGGCTGGGCACGGTGGCTCATGCCTGTAATCCTAGCACTTTGGGAGACCACAGCAGGTGGATCACTTGAGGTCAGGAGTTTGAGACCAGCCTGGCCAACATGGTAAAGTCCCATCTCCACTAAAGATACAAAAATTAGCCGGGCATCGTGGCGTGTGCCTGTAATCCCAGCTGCTTGGGAGGCTGAGACAGGAGAATCCTTGAACCCGGGAGGCAGAGGTTGTGGTGAGCCGAGATTGTGCCACTGCACTCCAGCCTGGGTGACAAGAACGAAACTCTGCCTCAAAAAAACAAAAACAAAAACAAAAGCAGGCTCCACCCACAAGGCATGGTCTGGAGCTGAGTGGAGAGGAAGAGGGAACCTGTATTTGGGCTGGTGAGAGGAGGGAATAGCAGCCTAACTTCCCCTCTCCCCACCCCAACATACATACTTCCCTAGGTCTTAGAAACAGCCTGTCCCCTGACCCCTCTGCTCCCTGTTTTGGGGGCTCATCACTCTCTCTCAGTCTTGGGTGCTCAAGGAGACCCTCACCCACCCACTTGCCCCACCAAGACAGGATCTCCCTGGATGGTTTGAGGGGTGGCCTGTGGAGGGGCCACACATCCAGCTCTTTCAGGCTCTTCCCTTGCTCCCCATCTCAACAGGATTTGGCTCTTGGGGATCCTCAACAATCCCACCCCCGCCTCCACAGGCCACCCTGCCCCTGCCAGCTTGAGCTTCTTGCTATGACTACGACAGTCACTGCCAATGGGAACAAGGTGTTCTTCCACCTTATTTCACCTGGGACAAGATGAGCATTTTTTTTTAAGAGGAATGTTGCCAGGCACAGTGGCTCATGCCTGTAATCCCAACACTTTGGGAGGCAGAGGTGGGTGGATCATGAGGTCAAGAGATTGAGACTATCCTGGCCAACATGGTGAAACCCCATCTCGACTAAACATACAAAAAATTATCTGGGCATGGTGGCGTGCGCCTGTAGTCCCAGCTACTCAGGACGCTGAGGCGGGAGAATTGCTTGAACCCGGGAGGCAGAGGTTGTAGTGAGCCAAGATTGTGCCACCGCACTCCAGCCTGGTGACAGAGTAAGACTCCATCTCAAAAAAAAAAAAAAAAGGCTGGGTGCAGTGGCTCACGCCTGTAATCCTAGCATTTTGGGAGGCCGAGGCGGGTGGATTGCATGAGCTCAGGAGTTCGAAACAAGCCTAGGCAACACGGTGAAACCCCGTCTCTACTAAAAATACAAAAAAATTAGCCAGGCATGGCAGTGTGGGCCTGTAGTCCCAGCTACCTGGGAGGCTGAGACAGAAGAATTGCTTGAACCCGGGAGGCAGAGGTTGCAGTGAGCCAAGATCGCGCCACTGCACTCCAGCCTGGGTGACAGGGCGAGACTCTGTCTCCAAAAAAAAAAAAAAAAAAAAGAGGACTCTTACCAGGAAAATAAGAAAAACAGAAAATATAAAAACACAGGAATGGCAGAGTTTCTGGAGCACCTATTTCTTCTCCTGATATAATTGATCATCCAGCCACAGACTCACTAGAAATCTGTTAAGGTCAGCCCCGCTGGCAGAGTTGGGCTACTCAGGAAGAAATGAAGTTCTGGCCACTGAGGGTTTCATGTGCGTCCGTGTGAAGAGACCACCAAACAGGCTTTGTGTGAGCAACAAGGCTGTTTATTTCACCTGGGTGCAGGCGGGCTGAGTCTGAAAAGAGAGTCAGCGAAGGGAGATAGGGGTGGGGCCATTTTATAAGATTTGGATAGGTAAAGGAAAATTACAGTCAAAGGGGGTTGTTCTCTGGCGGGCAAGAGTGGGGGTCACAAGGTACTCAGTGGGCGAGCTTTTGAGCCAGGATGAGCCAGGAGGAGGAATTTCACAAGACAATGTCATCAGTTAAGGCAGGAACCGGCCATCTGGATGTGTATGTGCGGGTCAAAGGGGTCACAGGCTTAGCTTGGGCTCAGAGGCCTGACGGAGGGTATTCTAGCTGGGCCTTGGGGTCCCTTTGGTGGGAAATTACCTTGAAAGGTCATTGCATAATGATAATCCTTTACGCTGGCACAGAAGTTCATGGTTTATGAAGACTTTTCACCTGCATTCTCATGTATTTGCTAAATCCTAGAAAATACGCTGAACATGGGTGGATAGTACCATTTTACAGATGAGAAAACTGAGGCACAAGAGCAAAGTGACTTTTCCAAACTCACATAAGAGGAGTGTAAGCTTGCTGGGCTTTTCACTTGGATTCTGAGCCATGCTGGGGCAGTGCTGCTCCAACTTCAGGGCACCCATATTTCTTTTCTTACTCAGTCTGGCATGGAGAGCCCACCCCCACCAACTCGCCTCTTGATCATCTGTTTACCCTCTTCTTCCAGGTACGTCCACCTTTGCAGGGCACTTAGAAGGCAGGAAGAGGTGATTCTGGAGTTAATGGGCCATCAGCAGGGGGAGTGGAAGCGTCATCCTCCCATGATCACATTAGCAAGACAGACCCCGACACCCAGAAGGGAATGGGTGGAGGAGGGGACCTGAAAAGCTTAGAATTCCCAAAGCAAAGAGTCAGAAGCTGAGGGGCTTCCTGTCTTCCTGGAGTGATGGAGGTTGACGGTTGAGCTGTCTGTCCATCTGAGCAGGAGGCCCTCTGTCCTCCCAGGACCCCACGCTGTGGCCTCAGGTCCTTGTGGAAAATCCCCCAAATCGAGTATATATTGAGATAACCTCAGCATGGTCTGAAGTAATTAAAATGAGAGGGGATTTAGATATGTAAATGCTTCTGTTAAAGTTGAACCCCGTGGAGTTTCTCCTGGCCTGGCCAAGGTGGACGGCACAATCCACCCTCCTCAGGCGGAGTTCTGGTTCGAAGAGTGTGTGTGTTTTTTGAGGGGGTCGGGGAGAGGATGAGCTCCAATACGCTAGGGTGACTGAAGCCTCAAGGCATCTGGGGAACTTCAAGACTGGAACATATTTATGGATGTGGTGGGGAGTGGGGCAGCTTAGTTCTGGCAATTTCCATGAGCAGCACCATGGGAAGCTTCAAATCAGGGCAAAACAACCTCAAGAAGAGAAATGGGGACAGCTGGCCTCCAGGTCCTTCTTGGGGAAAAGCTGGATCTGACTGGGATTGGGGGTGGCTGTGGGCTGGGTGAGGCGGTGTGGACACGGTAGTTCCTGTGCACAGGCAGCGGGCATCGCATTTCGCTTGCCCCTCACTGCAGCCCTGGGAGTCTCAGGCATTGTCATCTCCATCTTACACTACTTTCCCCAGATCACTGACAGACAGACTTGATGATTGAACCCAGGCCGGCATGACTCCAAGACTAGGCCCACTGACCAGCGTTTGTGTGTGTCTAGGCTGTGCTTTGAGATCCCAGAGCACTACCTCAAGCTAGACTGTGGATGCTCAATGCATTTAGTAAGATATAATCCAAGGGAAAACTGTGAGCCACGGTGGCGCTTTGTTTCTTTCTAAAGGGCAGCTGGGGACAGTGTAAAGAGCATTTGGCTTGGAGTCAGAAGACCTGGGTCCAAGCTCTGAGTCTACCGCTCACCCCGCCGTGTCCCCTTGGGCAAGGCACTGAACCTCCCTGGGCCTTGGGTGAATCATCAGCTAAATAGGCTTGGGCAGACCTGCCCCTTGCTCACCTCCCCTGGGTGATGAGGATCACGGCGCCAAGGTCCCCTTCCTGCAGGTCAAGGGGACTGGTCTATTCTAGTTACTACTGGCGACATTTACATGGAGGTTTTCATGCGCGTCCGTGTGAAGAGACCACCAAACAGGCTTTGTGTGAGCAACAAGGCTGTTTATTTCACCTGGGTGCAGGCGGGCTGAGTCCGAAAAGACAGTCAGCGAAGGGAGATAGGGGTGGGGCCATTTTATAAGATTTGGGTAGGTGAAGGAAAATTACAGTCAAAGGGGGGTTGTTCTCTGGCGGGCAGGAGCGGGGGTCACAAGGTGCTCAGTAGGGGAGCGTTTGAGCCAGGATGAGCCAGCAGAAGGAATTTCATAAGATAAAGTCATCAGTTAAGGCAAGAACAAGCCATTTTCATTTCTTTTGTGATGGAATGTCATCAGTTAAGGCAAGAACAAGCCATTTTCATTTCTTTTGTGGTGGAATGTCATCAGTTAAGGCAGGAACCGGCCATCTGGATGTGTATGTGCAGGTCACAGGGGATATGATGGCTTAGCTTGGGCTCAGAGGCCTGACAGAAGTCTGTGCTCCTTCCCAGTGCTGTGTGTTCTACTTCTCCAGATCACTTCTGTTCTACAAAATCATCTTCCATAGCATCTTTTCCAGGAAGTTTTTCCTCATGAGCCCGGCCTGCCTCTGATGATGCCATTTGATACCAAACACGGTTCCCACGAGCTCAGGTTTCACCCTACCTGGGGCATTTGCTGATTCATGGGTGTACAAAAACTTGTATGGGGCCTGGGATCCCCTGTGGAGTGAGGCTGGTGCAGTCTCCTTCCTTCTTCCCTGATGCCAGGGCCTATATGGCTCTGCCCTTCACAGTTTCTATGGCAGCAGGCAGAGGGTAGGGTTGCAGAGTGGTTAGAGACACAGCTTCTGGGGCCAGACTGCCTAGGTTTAAAGCCCAGCTCCTCAGTGGCTAACTGTGGGACTTTGGGAAGCTCTCTTCATGTCTTCATGTCCCTGTGTTGGGAATGATAGTAATAGTAATAATACCTACCTCCAGGGATGGAGGTGAGGATTCAGTGTTATAAAGTAGGTTGAACAGTGCCTGGCACTTAGGGAGTGATATTGTTAGTCTTAGCTGTTTTTAAAATATCTTGAGTCACTTTGTGATTTCCAAACATCATATAAATGTAAAGAATTCTTACTGTTGTTAGGCTCCTGGGACTCAATTTCCCCATTTGAGAGTTGGGGAGAATGATCTTTGAGGTTCCATCAGGTTCCAACGGTCTGTAATTCTTGGATAGGTAGTTAGACCTCTTGCTTGGGGTTTGCATGAGTTGAACTACAGGGACAAAAGAATAGGGCGTGGAATAGGACACCCATGAGCCCAGGCTTTGAAAGGGAGAATTTGACCTCTGGGAGGTGACAGCAGAAAACAAGAGGAGGCAGAGGGTTTCAGAGGGAGAGCCTTCCCAATCAGGGAACTTTGGGTACTGTCCTTATCCCAGAGCCTGCAGGAAGGCCAGCACCAGCCAGCTGGGGGCTCCAATTCCCATTGGGGCTTGGGTGTGTCTTCAGAAAGAATATCATGTGAGAGACCTACGGTTTTCATTGATCAAGCCCCCAGATCTTTCTAGGGTGAACAGATACTTCTGTGGAGGAAATCCTGGAGACGGACAGCCCCAATCTTTCTTGGGGGGGGTCTGTCCTCGCCACCCCATACTCCTTAAGTGGGCTATTGGAGGAGACATGGGGAGCCTGTTCCTACCGTGGTTTTCCCTGGAGCCCCTTCTCTGCTCCCCTCTCTTGGGGGCTTGGATTATTTATTTCGTTAGCAGTGCAGCTCCTTCGCTTCTCTGCAGGGAGGGCAGAGTGGGTCACTCTCACAGTGAGGGACGAGACCATGCCCACCCCAATCCCCCCACTCCCACTGCAGCTGCTGCACACCAGACTTCTCTGGAAGCTGCCCTTGGCCACTCTCACCCCAGGCACCTGGGCTCAGGATCAATTGCAGTAGATCATGGAGACAGAGTGGGGTGCAGTGATTCATCACTGTCAGGGCTGTCTAAGAGCTCTGGGGCGGACCTGTTACCCAGCCCTGCTGCTTTGTCTTCAGGAGCAACTTGGGAGAGGCCACTAGGCACCCATCTTCCATTGCCCAGGCTCTTTGTTCCACATGCAGAGAGGGGTCATGGAATCAGACAGGCAAAGGGCCTTGCTCAAGGTCACCTGGTGAGAAGTGGCAGAGCTGGTTGCAGAACCCAGCCCCCTGCCTCCTAGTCCAGGCCTCCCGCCAGCATATTACCTCCCTCCCGTCGGCTGCCATCCAGCCCTGACCACCTGCCCTTCTCTTCCAACCCATTATAGTCAACAGGGAAAATCCCATTTGGTGTGGCTTGCTGTCCCCTGTCCTTCTTGTCATGAACGCCCCAGGAAATTTCCATTGCTTAGGGTCAATTGTGGGGACCAGAGGAAGGTTTTCCAGTGAACCCCACCCAGTGTGGTCACCATGACACCTCGAGGCCTCATGCCAATCACTCTGTTGTGCCCCACGACTCCTGTTTCCTGATGTCTGGCTTGTCCTTCCTATTCTTCTGGGAATCCCCCAGAGCACGTCTCCTCCCCTTCCTCTTCTGGCTCCACCCATCCTGTCCCAGCCTCTCCAGTGCCTCCTAGGCCACCGGAACAGGGATTTCTTCTAGGAGGGCCACCACCTGGCTGACCAGATACACACCAACCCTTCCTCTTGAGCTCCAGGGAATGTATGACAATAGGTTTTCAAACATTCTTTTTTAAAAGCCTTGGAAACTTTCAAAATCCTACATCTCTGATAGTCATATGAAAAAGTGCTCAACATCCTTAGTCATGGGGAAATGCAAATTAAATCATAATAACATACCACTATGCCCTTGCCAGAAAGACTAAAAGCTAGAAGGATGGATGGCACCAAGAGTGGGCGAGAAGCAGAGCCATGGGAACGCTCATACGCCGTTGGTGGGAGCAACATTGGCACAACCACTCTGGAACACTGATTGCATCTACTAACCCTAGTTCCACTCCCAGCAGAAATGAGGGTGATGGGCCCCAAAGTTACATACAAGAATGTTTAATTGTCCCAAACTGGAGACTGCTCACATCCCCACTGATGGTACAAGAGAGAGGCACACTGTGGCCTTTTCACACTTTGGGATAATAATACACAGCAATGGACAACAGACCTCATGGGTGAGGCTCACAGACATCATGTTGAGTGAAAGAGCTGCAAAAATAGTATACTCGAGTCTATTCTATGAATAGAATAGACTAGGTATGACTCCATTTCTGTGAAGTTCCAGAATGGGGGTCATGCCTGGGAGGGAGCATGAATGACTCACAGTCTTGATCCGGGGGTGGTGACATGGGTGTGTACAAATGGAGCTGAACCCCTAAGATCTGTGTGCTTTACTGTTGTTACCGTATTCCTCAATAAAAAAAAGCTTGAAAATGAAAAATAACGAAGTACCAAAACCTTACACAGGATCCTGGTAAGTAAAAATGATCCCGGTTGAGACCTATCCTCTCGCTTCCCATGTCAGGTGGCTCCTGGGGCATTTCTGTAGATAAAACTGTAGAAGGCACCGGAAGCCTTTGCTCCGGGGTGAATGTGGCCTCACGTTCCTGCAGCTGGCCTCAGTGCCCCCTGCAGGAGGGTGGCCCAGTGCGGGGATCCCAACCCAGCCCTGCCCTAAGGGACACATCCCAGTTCCTCCAGACCGGTGCCCCTCCAACAGGCTGGTGGGTCGTGGTGTGAGACGAGGTAAATCAGAGAGAAAATAAGGGAGTAGTGCTCACCACGTAGCCAGGAAGGCACAGAGCTGGGATCCTACCTGGAACTTGGCAAGTGTCTTACTTCTTGATGTTGTTTCCATGATGAGTTCTGTTTCCCCGCTTAGGGCAGATACCCAGTGGTGAAAATAACAGTAAGTAAGAATACTATCCTAGTTCAACGCAGCTGAGCACTCAGTCTGTTCTAGGTGTTCTGTTGAGTGATTTACAAGGAGTCAATTCTTTAATCCTTATAGCCGTCGGTGGCAAGTATCCCTATTACCTGTTTTACAAATACCTTACTCCATATATGAACTATCTTTATTCATCCCAGCAGTCTACTCACATAGATTGAGAAATAAAATTCAGGGAAGGCAGGCACCTTGCTGAAGGTCTGCAGAGCTGATAGGTGGTGGAACCAGTCAAGGTCAGTTTCACTCTAAAGCCCTGTCTCTTTCCTTTCACCAAGTTTTCTATAAATGTCTTCCATGGACTGAACTGATGGAATAAGCATCCAAAAGGAATGCCACAGGCTGAAATGCTGACCCTCATCACCAAGATAAAACATTGCAGAGATGCATGAAAATTACATTTGGGGAGTAAATAGGCAGCCCAAGTACAGAGTGAAGAAGACCTGCTTAGAGGTGGCACACATGAAAACAACTCAAAGGTTTATGTGCCCATCCAAATATTCATCCATCCATCCATCCATCCATCCATCCATCCATCCATCCATCCATCCATCCATCCGTCCATCCACCCACATATCCATCCATCCATCCATCCGTCCGTCCGTCCGTCCGTCCGTCTGTCCGTCCGTCCGTCCATCCATCCATCCATCCATCCAACCCCCTCCTGCCCTCAGAAGTTTAACCACCAGGATTGAGCCCCTCTGTGTCCCATGCCAACCTTCTAAGGTCAGATGGGTCGGCTGTGCCCACTGTGTAAGAGGGGGTAGGCCAGGTTCAGGGAGGACACACAGACAATTCCTCACCCCTCCACCCCCATTCCCTGCTGGTCAGACCAGTTCCAGGGAGCAGTATTTAATACCTGGCCCTCAGAATGAGAGGGAGATGGCAGTGTGTGTGTGTGTGTTTTTTTTTCTTCAGGAACACCTTTTTTTTTTTTTTTTTTGAGATGGAATCTCGCTCAGTCGCCCAGGCTGGAGTGCAGTGGCACAATCTCAGCTCACTGCAACCTCCGCCTCCCTGGTTCAAGCAATTCTCCTGCCTCCTGAGTAGCTGAGACTACAGGTGCCCACCACCATGCCCAGCTAATTTTTGTATTTTTAGTAGAGACGGGGTTTCCCATATTGGCCAGGCTGATCTCAAACTCCTGACCTTGTAATCTGCCCACCTTGGCCTCCGAAAGTGCTGGGATTACAGGTGTGAGCCACTGTGCCCAGCCCAGGGACTTTTCTTTAAAAATAGACTTACATTTATTTTTTATTTTTTATTTTATTTTTGAGATAAAGTTTCACTCTTGTTGCCAAGGCTGGAGTGCAATGGTGCGAACTCGGTCCACTGCAACCTCTGCCTCCTGGGATCAAGCGATTCTCCAGCCTCAGCCTCCTGAGTAGCTGGGATTACAGGCGCCCACCACCATGCCCGGCTAATTTTTTGTATTTTTAGTAGAGATGGGGTTTCACCATGTTGGCCAGGCTGGTCTCGAACTCCTGACCTCAGGTGATCCACCCACCTCGGCCTCCCAAAGTGCTAGGATTACAGGCGTGAGCCACAATGACTGGGTAACAGAATTTTTTTTTTTTTTTAAAGAGCAATGTTAGGCTCACAATAAGATTGAGTGGAAGGTACAGACAGTCTATGGGAAATAGACTCCCTACCTCCACATAGGTATGGCCTCTCCCACTATCAAAAATCCCACACTAAAAATAAAAGAAAAAACTTTCTATACCAGAGGTGTCCATTTGTGGTAGTTGGTGAACACACACTGACACACTGTGACTGGTCCGTAGGTAACTGGGGTTGTTTGATGTTGGTGTGAGGGCTTGCTCTGAGCTGGCCATTGTGACAATGCTTTCCCACAGCTACTGATCAATGGAGTCAAGACTTGAAACCAGGTTTGCCTGACTCTGAAGCCCACGCTCCTAACAGCTGTGTTGCTAAGTGACCTGATGACGATAGCATAGGTTTAAATATCTGAAAATGTGGTTGGGTGAGGAGTAGCCATCTTCCAATATTTGAAGGACTATCCCAAGAAGGCTAGATGGAGTTATTCTGTGTAGCTTCCCAGGGAAATACCTAGACCAATGGGTGAAGTGTAGGGGAGGGAAATTTTGTCCACATAGAAGGGTAGCCCTGTGGCATCAGGGCTTACCTTGAGAGGTAATGAATTGCCCAGCACCAGAGGCTGGGCACATTTGGAGGAAAACCCCTGTCTTGGGGAAGGTTGGGCTTCACCACCTGAAAGGTCTCTTTTATTTTGATTTATTTATTTTAAGACAGAAGATCTCACTCTGTCACTTATCCTGGGGTGCAATGGTACAATTAGAGCTCACTGCAGCCTCCAGCTCCTGGGCTCAAGCGATCCTCCCACCTCAGCCTCCCAAGTAGCTGGGACCACAGGTGTGCACCACACCTGGATAATTTTTTAATTCTTTGTAGAGATGCAAGTCTTGCTATGTCACTCAGGCTAGTTTCAAACTCCCGGCCTCAAGCGATCCTCCCACCTCAGGTCCCCAAAGTGTTGGGATTACAGGCAGGAGCCACCACACCCAGCTAAAAGGCCTCTTTTGACTCTCATTTTGATCAGTTCAATTTGGTTCAGCCTCTGTTGATCACCCACTCTGTGCTAGCTCTGGGCTGGGTACTGGGGATGAGTAAGACATGATCCCAGTGCTTGCTTCGGCAGCACATGTACTAAAATTGCAACGATACAGAGACGATTAGCATGGCCCTGTGCAAATATTACATGCAAATTTGTGAAGCATCACATTAAAAAAGGAAAAGACAAGATGCCAGTCCTCAAGGGGCTGCCAGCCTAGGTTGGAAGGCAGCTTGTGCCGTTCTGTTACTTGCTGTCCCTTTTTGCCCTGGATGCCATGGGGGATCTCAGGGATGAGGGTCCCAGGAGTGTTGCAAAATGAAAAGGAGCTGGCTACTGAGGGGACGGTGGGCGTGAGCAGGAGGTCAGGCTGGGGGACACTGGCCAGCTAGTCTCTGGGTCAGTCATCCCCAAGGAGGTCTTTACTCACTGTGGAATGGAAGAGGCCTTTGTTAGGGACCTTCAGGCCCATCCTCAGGCAGAGAGTGGAGGACTCAAAGAGCACAGGCCCTGCCACCCTCCCCTTCCGCCTCTCTCTGAGGGTCCTCTCTCATCTGCCTAATGGGGATATAGGGGAACTGCCACTTTCCTTCATGAAGCACATTCACTTCTAGGTTGACAGCAACATGGAGTAAGGAGCTCCACTCAGAGAGGGCTATGGGACCTCCTGCCTGGGCTCTTTCATAATCCCTCTTCCCCTTCTGACAGGTGCCCAGGGAACAAGCGCCTATAGGTGGTCTAAACCCCAAAAACCTGCTTCATGAGGATTATGGGTGTGGCTCCATCCTGCCCCCTCCTTGCCTCAGGTGGCGACCTCCATTGCAGTCACTGTCATCCGGGATCCCAAGTCTCACAGGTGACCTCCATTGCAGTCACTGTCATCCGGGATCCCAAGTCTCACAGGTGACGATGATGATGAATATGAAAGTGATGGATGACAACAATAAATAGCATTATTCGGCACTCAAACCCTATGTGTGTTAACTCACGGAATAACCCAACTTCCCACCCCTTCAGTCCCATTTTCCTATCTCAAGACCCACCTCTTCCTCATGACTGACACCTTCCTCTGCCTCCACGCTGGCTGTCTATTGGAATCTCCTGGGTAGCTTATTAAAAATACGCCTGTTTGTTAGGGCCAGGTGCGGTGACTTACGCCTATAATCCCAGCACTTTGGGAGGCCGAGGTGGGTGGGATCACAAGTTCAGGAGGTCGAGACCATCCTGGCCAACATGGTGAAACCCTGTCTTTACTAAAAATACAAAAAATTAGCTAGGCGTGGTGGCACGTGCCTGTACTCCCAGCTACTGGGGAGCCTGAGGCAGGAGAATCACTTGAACCAGGGAGTCGGAGATTGCAGTAAGCCGAAATTGCGCCACTGCACTCTAGCCTGGTGATAGAGCGAGACTCTGTCTTAAAAAAAAAAAAAAAAAAAAGCCTGTTACTGGACTCACACCTATAATCCTAGCACTTTGGGAGGATTGCTTAAGGCCAGAAGTTTGAGACTAGCCTGGGTAACATAGGGAGACCCCTGTCTCTATAAAATAATAATAATAATAATAAGACTAGCTGGGCATGGTGGCAGGTACCCATAGCCTACTTGGGAGGCTGAGGCAAGAGGATTGCTTGAGCCCAGGAGGTCGAGGCTGCAGTAAGCCGTGATTGTGCCACTGCACTCCAGTCTGGGTGACAAACCAAGACCCCGTCTCAAAAAAAAAGAAAAAAGTCTGTCTAGGCCCCAATCCCAATCCCAGAGGCTCTGACCCTACTGGCGTGGGGCGGGGCCTGATTTTTAAAAATCCCCAGATGATTCTGGAGTGTAGCCTGGGTTAAGTTCTCTGCGCTCAATGGGGCCTATGATGTATGTTGATGATGCCCTGCGGCTGGTTCTCAAGGCAAGCGGCCAGCTGTGTGCTTTTCTCCATGGAGCTCAAGATGAGCTTGGATGCAAAGTTGCCACAGGGGCCAGCTTAGATGAGGCCCCAGCTCCTGGAGTGTGTATGTGCTGTGTGTGTGCTGTGGGAGGTATGCTTGGCAGAGGGGAGGCTGGGGTGAGGACATTGCCTGCAGCGCCTCATCTGGGAGTTGTTCCGGGGATGGGGAGTGGAACCGCAGTCCCCCATAGAGAAGGAGTTGGCCTGGCTCTGCCATCAAGCCAGTAAACCCGGAGAAAATAGGGTCTGGGGTCCAAGAAGCCAACAACTAGGTAGAACCCAAGGACTGCTCTGCATCATGCTGCTTGGCATAGTGTCTGGAGGATGTGGGGGCAGAGCCTCCAGCTGTGGGCACCGGTACAGAGGTGGTTTCAGAAGCAGGTCTAGGTGGCACTCCCCTCAAGCGTTCAGAGGGCTTTCCTCCTCCAACTTTCCCACCCAATCCATGTCCTTCTCATTCTTCAAACCATGTCAGATAGCACCTTTTCCAGGAAGTCTTCCCCGATGAGCCCCATCTGACTCCGACAACTCCACTGAACACCAAATATGGATCCTGCAAGCTCAGTTTATATCCCGCTGGGGGTTCTTGCTACTTTGTAAGGGAACAGAAGTTTGTACCAGATCTAGCATCCCCCCAGGAGTCAGGCTGGTGCCACCCCTTCCCCTGGGTTCCTCCCCTCCTGCTGCTCTCAGGATGTGGCTATGCCATTGAGCATGATTGGCGCATGCTTGGGCCAAATCATAGTTTCCTCTCTAGATTTTAGTTCTCCATGTGCAGAATGAGTGTGTTGGAGTAGGATGATCTCTTTTAGAACAACTAATGTAAGATGGTAAATTCTCAAGGCTGCCCGAAATACTCATAACAGATCTCTGTCTGGAGAACTCTGGCACATCCTTCAAGGCCCAGGTGAAATGTCACTTCAGACCCTCCCAAACACAATGACCCACTCCTGTCCTGTGCTACCCCAGCGCTTTACACACAGCTCTGCAACAGCCTGTGGCCAGTATGGCACTGGCCATTTTGGAATTGGGGATACCCAGCATTCTGAGTTCTTTAGAGCTGGGATGCTGGATGTGGCTGTCACAGCACTGCAGTCCCAGAATGGCCAAAAATATGTTGTAAATGAATAAATGAATTCCTCAATTCATCAAGTTTATCTCCTCAACAATCTGCAACCAGGAGTGGGTAGGATAGGGGAACGGAGAGAAAGGCCTCCACAGTCTCCAGAGAGGAGCTTAGTCCTGGGCCCACCAGCCAAGATACGGATATGGTGGGCATATCCCAGGGGGGACCTTAGACACTCAGACAGGTGCTGCTTCCTGGCCCTTGGTCCTCTGCTCTGCTGAGGGTGGTGCTGGAGGGATGGAGGCAAGGGTTGTGGTTTGGGCAGGAGGAGCCACAGCCTAGCAGAAAGTTCTTCCGAGGCTCAACTGGACTAGAAGACTAAGAGTATGCCCTTGGACTCCCAGTATCCTTTGGGCCGGGATGTCTGTAAGGGGACATCCTGGCACCAAGGCCTGGGGAAGGGACTGAGTCTGGCTTCTCCAGCCCAAAGCTCTGTCCAGAGGGGTTGTGCCTGAGACTAATTGGCTTGCCCTCCTTCCGCTGCTGGAGAAAGTCTTGGCTAATTTGCCGGAACGCTCTAGTTAAATGTCAATTAGGACGTTCTGTCCATTGCTCTCTTCCAATATATTAATAATGTAATTACGCATTTATTGCCTGCACAAATTAAAAATTAACTTAAACGGACAGCCTGGAAAACTGAGGAAGTGACCGCTTAAACAACCAATTTGCATCTCATTCGAATATCAACATCTAAACACAGCCCTTTCTAGGATGCTGGGTTTGGCCTTCCAGTGGGGGCTCAGCCAGCTGCCAACAGCTGCTGGCTTCTCCTTCTGCACGCCTACTTCTGCCCGTCCAACCCCAATCCTGGATGTGGAGGATGTGGCCTTGCCCACAATGGGCAGGAGGGTTTTCTGCTAAGCAGCCATCTTGATTTTATCGTTCCTACCCCCTCCCTTTCCCAGGGTTCGTTGGTGTGGATTTCAGTGAAAGGAGATGCTACTGGGTGCGGGGGGTGACGGAGGGATGGCTGGGACGGGGCAGTCGCTGAAGCCCCTGCCACTCCCACCCCCAGGATCGATTTGTCCTGCATTCCAGCCCAGGAGATGGGAAGCAGATGGTGCTGGTGGGGAGAGTGGGGAGGTAACCAAGGAACAAGAAGAACTTCTCTCCAAACAACCAGCCCCCCGGGGGAGAAATGGGGGGGCACAGGAGGGGTGGGTGACGGGGAGAGCTTGCAGGGGATGGGTCTGGGCAGTATCTTCGAAATAGAAGATGAAAGGATAAAGCTCTCAGCTCTTCTCTGTCCCCAGGGACCTAACACGGCAGGTGTGACACTGCTGGTTTTCTTCTCCAAACAGCCACAGGAGGGGACGTGGCAGGAACAGGATAGCAGGAGTGGGTGACAGGGGAACTGGAGTCTGGGGCAGGAGGCACCTGTACCCCCAGGAGGGCACCAGCTGGCACAGGGCTTTCCCTCTCTGCTGCGTGCACCCCCAGCCCTCTCAGGCCTTACTTTCTTAAAGGCCTCTCTCCTGTGTCTGTGGACACCCACACCCCTCCCTCTGCTATGCTGTCGTCAAAGTCCACGGTCTTCTTACTTGCGTGGAAGATGGTTCCGGGGCAGCCTGTGAGCAGTCTCCCTCAGGGCCCCTGCTCCTCTGGAACCCTGGAACCTGGACATGGGGTGGGGGGTCCCTTCCCCTCACCATCCCTCTGTGCCACCCCCTCCAGCTCCACGCCTTCCCCGCCCCCACTGCCATGGAGCAGGGCAGTGATGGGATGCAAACCAGTTTGTTTTAAACACTTTATTTATAAAAAAGTACATTTTTTTCCTCAGTACATTTTCACCCCATCATTTTTTTTAATACAAGTAAAAGGGGGTGATGCAAACACCCCCAGGTCAGAACCAGGAGGATCTGCTGGGCTGTCCCTGGACCAAAGGCGGAAAGGGCGACAAGACGCCAAAGCAAGGTAGTGCATCACGCTGGGAGGGGAGGGTGGCAGTTTCTCCTGGATTCTTTTCATTTATACAAAAAAGGAAAACCAATTTTTTCGACCAAGAATCCCATTCCTCACAGCAGGGGTCAGAAGAGCAGCAGCACCAAGTGGGACAGGGGCTCCTCCTGGCCTCGCAAGCTGGGCAGTGTTGGCAGCAGTGGCAGCAGCAGAAGCCTGGGCACCCTCACCACCTGGGCCACAGCAGAGGGGCCTGCCTCCTGGCATCCCCGGCACTGGGTGGTGTGTGAAGCCTCCCTGTGGGTGTGGGGACCTGGGGCACACCCACCTGCCCCTCACTAGGAGAGGGTTTCTGTTGGCAGTCAGGCTTTGGCGGTCTCTGTCTGGACCCCCGAGGCCTGGGAGCACTCCCCTCCTCCCAGAAGAGGGGACACCCCTGTCTGCTTGGCTCAGCAGAGCTGCCCACACCCACCTAACACAATTCCCAATTTCTCTGCTCTGAGGAAGGCAGAAAAGTTATTGCACCAGTGACTTGGGCACATGGGGGTTGGCTGGCAGAGGAAGCACATGCCCAGGAAACAGGGCCCCTGTAAGGCTCTCTTACAGCCCGGGCACTGGGAACTCTTCGTTTCTCCTTAAGGGCTTTCAGCAGGATCAGACCATTCCCTCTGCCACATCTGTGCTGAGTGACCATCTGGCTGTGCGTGCATGCGTGTGTACGTGTGTGTACACACGCCTGCGCGTGGGTGTGTTGGAGGTGTGAGTGTGTCCACTGTGGGCACATGTGCTGGGTCTGAGGTGGTCGCACTTACAGGCCTGTGTTCACCTACTCTATGCTGCTGCTTTTCAGACCCTTCTGATAAAAGGGGACTCGGCTGGTTCTATTACACATTAGAACAATAACAAAATCTGTAAGGAAACAGGGGCATGGGTGTGGGGTGGGGGGCAAGGACAGGGAGGGCAACAAGAGGCAGGATGACAACTGGGGAGGCCTTGGCACAATTAATACCAAGTTTATTTCATTTCCAGCAAAGCAGAAGCTCAGCTCATGCTGTGGGCATGAAAGAGAGGCAAAATGTCCTCATCTCTCTGCTGGGCTAGACCTCCCTTTTGCCAGCTGGCTGTGTCTGTGGGCCCAGCAGTAGTGCCCGCCTTCCCACAAACTTGGGGCACAGAAAACCTCACATCCCTAGGTCCAAGTGCTGACCCCTGCCTCACGCCCACCCTCAGCCCAGGCTGGCAGCTGCTCGGTGGGTATGCTGAGGCTGGGCCCCTGGCAAGTCAGGAGCCTCCTACGTGGGCCATGCTACATGGACCCCAAAATTTGTGCTTTGCTTGTGGGGAGGGTGTGGAGGTGTCTTAAGTGGGAAGAACTCAGTGCTTTGGCTGGGCTTGGGGTCTTCAAAATCCATCACAGAATGAGGAATAGAGGGTGGCAGTGCAGGATAAAGGAGATGCAGGAGGAGACAGGGGCAGGAAATGCCTCTATCAGGCAGGCCCCCGGGATTGCCTCCTGCCTGGGGGAAAAGGGGACCAAGCAGAGGGGCCAGAGTGTTGTAAGGTGGGATGGGGCAGTGATGTAATGTGGAAAAGGTCCCCTGCCCTGGGGGACACTAATACTGCTGGGAGAAGCAGCCCAGCTCCTCCACCTCCCTCTGCACTGTGGCTGGAAAGACTCCATAATTTTCTCCCCTAACTTCACCCCATCCAGTACCCCAAATGTGTAGAGGGGAGAGCCGCACCAGGGCTGGCATGGCTTCAGACTTCTGCTACGTGGCTACTGGGCAGCCTGGGCTGGGGCCAGGGCAGTGAGGGCCAGACAACGATGACCTACCTGCTGGGCCCAGGGTTGCCGGGGCAGCAATGGAGCTGGCTGGGGGTTCAATAGCAGCACCAGGGAGGGGAGGGGAGGGGCTGGGGGGCTCCCTTAGGAAGCCTATGGCAGGGTGGGTCAGTGCCCGTGGGGCACAGAGTGGTCTGCCTCCCTCCTCCCCAACACTTGCCATCCTGCAGAGCCCCTGACACCCTGGGGTGAGTTAACTGGAATCCCAGTGGGCAGGCATGAAGGGCCGCGAAGCCTGCCTCTCCATCCCAGGGTCCTTCCCGTGGGCATGCCTGTCTAGAGTGCCAGGGGATCTGGGAGCAGATGGAGGAACTGAGGCACTTTGAGCTGGGGGACTGAGAGAGGGCTGGGAGGGGTCTTCCTCCATTATATACATGGGAAGACCCAGTCTGGGGTGGCTGATAGGAACTCAATGTCCCATTCAAGGAGGGAATCTGCACTCAAAGGGAGGGCTTCTCCCAGGCCCTCCCCTCATCCCAGAATGAGGACCAGGGGTGGCTGAGCAGGAGGTGGCCTAGCAGCCCCACCCCCTACACTTTCTGCCAGGCCGGAGGCTTTGACAATGGCCTTTGTGTGTGAGGCATTGTATGGACTCCTCAGTCCCTCGGACTGTTTGCAGAGCTTCTGCCATGTGGGCTTCCTTCTCCACTACCCTCCGTGTGGATGCTTCTTTACCTCTGACTCCTGCAGGTGGATCCCCCCTGGGATCCCAGCCCTGACTAGCCAACAGAACCAAGTGTTGCTAGATAAGGGAGAAATCAGAGAAACCTCCACGCTGTAAGAAGCAGTTTGGGGCGGGCCTGAGAGCCTAGGGTGGAGACACCAGGGGCCCAGTCTCAGCTGTCTCTGGAAGCTTCTATAGGCAGACCCCATTCTCAGCTTAAAGGGGGAATGAGGTGGAAATAGACGGGTGGGCCTTGGGCAGTGCCTGGATGGGGCAGGGCATGGGACCCCAGGGGAAAGCAGGCAGAGAGGAGCAGTGTGTGCATGTGTGTGTGTGTGCACGTCAGCAGAGGCAGAGAGCAAGTGTGGGCCAGAGCCCACCTGGAGCCCCTAATGGAGGGGGCACATTGGGGATAAAGAGGGGACACGTCAGAGCTAGGCCAGCTCCACTCTCTGTGGGCCAATGAGGAAAAAAAATGTAAAACCACCCTCAGCAGGAAAACACTGCCCAAGGCCCCGCTTAACAAACAAGACTCCCTGGGAACTGGGGAGAAGCTGCACCCCTCCCGCTACCTCTTGGGTGCACCGGCTGTCTAGACCCAAGGTCCAAACTCCCGGCTGCATCAGCTTTCACTGGCGGGTGTTGGGTTCCCTCTCCCTGGGAGGAGGAGCAGCATCTGGGGGTGTAGGGAGCTTTTTCCTCTTAGAGCCCCTTGAGCCCTCCACCCCCAGTGAAGAAACACAAACAAATTCCAGTGTTGGGGGGCGGGGGAGGCTGGCTCCCCAAACCCTGGAGGGATGCCCAGGTACACAAGATGAGAACAGGGCTCCCTACACAGAGGGCAGGCAGGTGGGGCCCGTAAAGGGAAGATACAGTAACACTAAAGCCACAGTCGAACACAACACCATGGGGAAGGGCGGAGGAGAGGGAGGAAATAAAACACAAAGCCAAGTCGTGGCTGCCCTGGGCTCCCCTGGCCCCCCAGGAGTTCGGGGCTGGCTTTGGGCAGCTGGGCAAGTCTCTGTTCAGCTCCTGGAGTGGGAGGTGGGGGGTGGGCAGGGGGCGTGCGGGGAGGGGCTAGGGAGGAGCGGTCACAGACAGAGGCTCTGGAAGTGGGGGCTACACGTACCACTCCTTCTTGGAAATGAAAGACCCGTCGTTCTGAGAAACCATGTTCTCAGCCAAGTCCAGCTGCTCAGGGTCGTACTGGTAGCCCAGAGTCCGGTCCCCGTAGCCGTCCTGACGGGCCTCGGCCTCATCCACAGTGAAGTAGGGCCGCTTGGCGTCCTCGTCATATTTGGGGTGGGGGCCGCCCACCTTGCGCTCGCCCCCTCCACCGCCCTCCTCCTCCTCCTCCTCCTCATAGCTGCTTCCACCCAGTGGGCCAGCCTTCTTCTCGTCGTCCGAGTCATCGGGGTACTGCAGGTTCTGCGCCATCGGTGGGTGGTGCTGGGGGATGCCTGCCTTGCTGTAGCCATTGCCATACACGTGCTTCTTGGTGCTGTAGTCACCCTTGAAGGTGTGCCGGCGCCGACGCAGGGCGACCACGATCCCGCCGACCACAATCAACACCAGCAGGATGCTCCCCGCCACGCCCCCAATGATGGCCGTGGGCACCGGCCCGGCGCGCCGCCCATGTTCGGGAGGAGATGGGGTGTAGGGGAATTCTGGGTGAGGAAAAGAGATGGAGGGGACAGCATCAGCGTGTGCTCCTGGGGTGTAGAGGGGGTGGGAGGGAGGCAGGGGGCAGGGAAAGGAGAGGCCAGGAAGGACAGGCTGTCTGCACCCCAGGTTTGAGCAGCTCCAGTTAGAGGCCCCGCAGCACCCCACCATCCTGGAGCCCTAACATGCCGCAGCATTGGTAGCTGGAGTGAGAGACAGGCAAGAGGAGAGGCAGGAGGCAGTACCCACAGCACCAGGGTCTTCCATCCCCAGTCCTTGATGTGGTGCTGGCCCAGCTCAACCCCTATTCATGGTGCAGTGAGACGTGTGCCAGTTCCAGCTGCAGCACACTGTCCACTCCATGCCATTCACAGCCACAACCCTGAGGAGGTATGCCATTCATTCTCATTGGATATCTGAGGAGCTGAGGCTTGCAGAGGTTAAATAACTTGCTTGAGGCCACCCAGCAATGATGCAACGTTGCTTCTACTTCACATAGAACGTGTGCAAATGTCACTGATACCCCTCTGCCAGACACCTGGCAGTCACTCTGCCCCAACACCATCAACTTGGCTTCCAAGACCCAGAACCAGGAGCCACCTAGGTGTTCTGCACCTGATTTTGTCTGCCTGCAGGGCACAGGGAAAACAGGTTCCCAGGCACCGGCTCAGGAGATGCCCCGTGAGTGCCAATCAGCTGCCAAGGTGCCAGAAACCAGGGCTGTGGTTCTTGGCTGTGGTCTGGGCCTGGCAGTGCTGCCAGCCTGGGTTATAAGTGTAAGACACCAGCATGGCAGGGCACAAGCACAGGGCAAGGATGGCAGAAATGGGGGTGAAAGCATGTGCGTGTGTGCGTGCATGGCTATGTCAAGTACACACAAGTGGGCACAGGCACAGGCACACACCCTTGCTGTCATAGCAAGCCCACCACTCAGGGAGCACATGCTAGGAGGGCCTGCATGCCTGTGCCGACATGATGAACGTGAGTGTGCAAATCTGTATGCTCCGTGGACACAGCCGAAATGAGGAGGCAGGAAAGGTGAAAAGAAGAGAAAGGAAGCAGGTGGGATGGGAGAGAAGGCTGGGTGGGTGGCTTTCTGTGCCAGTGGGGCCGGGCCACAGTACTGTTCTTTGGCCAACACTGCCCCTTCCCTTGCCTTACAGGGCCTGGGAAGGTGGCTGAAACCAGGGCCATGCCACAGGTCAAAGAGGCCCTAAGGTGAGGCTAAGGGAAACGGTTCCTGGCACCACCACAGGGTGGCACCGGAGACCACAGCTGGCCTCGGTCAGAGGCACTAGGCTGCCAGTCTAGGGCAAGCCCAGAAGGCTGACCTCGGCCGCTCAGGCCCTCCTTGCTCCAGGCCCACGTAAAGGGCCAGTTTGCCCGTATACTGTTTGCCTGTATACTGCTGCTGGCTCACTCTCTGATTCAGTATCTCTCACTCCATGGGAATCACGCTCCTCCCCTGAGCCCACTCCCTCCTCCTGGGGCGTGTGTGGGGTGCTGCCCCACTCGGCAGGCCGCAGCAGGGTGGAGATTCTAGGAAAGAGGAAAGGCCTTCCAGGAATTTGGGCTGGAAGGGCTGACGAAAACACAGGGCCCAAGGAAGGGGAGGCCACTCACTCGTCCAAGGCCACGCGGCTGAGCCGGGACCGCCCAGGGGCTCCTGTACACGTGGGCACTGGCAGAGGAGCACCGCCATGGAGGACCCCGCTCCCCACCTGCCACCACCATCCTTGGTGCAGGTCAGCCAGCAGCTGCCCAGTACATATTCACGGGATCTTTGTCCTGACCACCTGTCTCCGCAGCAGCCTCCCTGGAACCTCAAGCATCTCGCGGCTCACCAGGTCCCATCTCTTTACCGCCCTCAAAAGGGTCCCACAACTGCTCCCCATGAGGTGGGAGCAGCCTCCACCAGGGGTACCCCAGAGGCAGCTGGGAAGAACCTACCCTCCTCTGTACTCCTCCTGCCTGCCCCCCTCCTCGGTTCTCACCCAGATCTGAATGATCTCTCCCGTCTACACCTGCCTTCCTCTCTTCATCCATCCCTCCCATCAGCAAACATACTGAGCATCTATCCTGCTAGTCACGGGATATGAGAAACTCACAGCCTCCCCAGGGAAGCAAAGGACACTCAGAGACAGTACATGCAGATGTTAAGGGAACTGGCAGGGAAGTGCAGGGTGCAGGGGAACGAGGTGGTGTGTCCTGGCATTAGAGAAGGCTTCTTGGAGGAGGCCGGACTTGGAGAGGCCAGGAGGATAAGGAAGCATCCAGATGGAGGGAGCTGCCATTTTTCTGAAACATGTCCCTTGCCTTCCAATACAAGATTCCGTGGTTCTTGGCTTTCCTCTCTGAGTGCTATCTCCAGCTGTGTTGCTCCTTCTCTCTGTTCCAGCTGTCTCGCTAGACGCTTTGTCCTGGGACCCTCAGCCTTGACCCTCTGCTTTCTTTCCTAGTGACAGACTAGTACCAACTTCCGGAGTCACCCTTATCCTGCTGACTCTCCAAATTATTTAGGGTACACAGTTCTCGCCCAACTCTGGGACTGTATCTCCACAGCATCTCTCAAACTGTGGCCCACGGAATCTCAAACCATTGGCTCAAAGGGTCAGCAAAAATAGGGGGGTCGAAATGTTGGCTTAGACAACAGCATCAGAGCCTGTTACCTTCTCGTGCACACTGTGAACTATTAGAGGGACACGTCAAATGCCACGTTTCCCAACACACTGGAGCATGAACCCCATACCTCCTGCCTCCAAGACAGTCTCACATAACTGATATCTAGGTGGACACATTAGAAAAACTGACCTCTAGCACATCCTCATTTGCAATTCTCACCACCACTTCAAAACCCATCTGTACCAACCTGGTTTGCCATCTTCCTTCTAAACGCTCTCCATTCGACACAACTTCCTGTCTCCACCGCCACCACCATGGAACTTATGCCAGGTTTTACTGCTGTGGTCGATTCCTAAATCTCCCACTTTCGTTTTGCCTCTGCCTGCCTTGAATCACCCCACCTGCAGTCACCAGGTTAATCTTCACTGTGTAGACACAACCACTCGCTTTCTCAAAGACCAGCGATGGCTCCCCAACTGCCTGTTGGGCTGTGCAGTCTGGCCTTCAAAGCTTCCATCATGCAACCGTATCTTGGGTTTGGTCAACTCACCTTCCTTGCTGTCCTTGTTATCCAAGTTGATTCCTTACTGCAAGCCTTTACACATGCAGTTTGCCCCGCCAGGAATGCCTTTCCTCATCCTCCCTCCCCACCTATTGCACTTCTCCAGCCCCTTCTTCAGGAGCTTTCTCTTCTCCAGTTTACCGTGATCTTTTTCTCTTTCGAATTTTTATGTACTAATGGTCTGCACCTCTCATTCTGGTTGTAACAATTGCTAAGGTCATTCCATTAATCACATACTGACATAGCATAGTAAAGCCTGTATAAATTGCAAATAAATGCAAATTAGAATTTACCATGGCTGGCTCTGGTCCTTCTGCCAGTTTTCAAATGGCTAAAGTTCTTCTCTTCCGCAGGAATGAGGACAGGGTTTGAGGAAGTGGCAGCCTCATGATCATTTGGGATTCACTCATTTCAGTGTGTTGCAGTAGTCTATAAGCTCACTATTGTTACTTTTGTGCTTTCTTCAACAGCAGAGACCCAATAAAAAATAAAGCTCTCCTACATTTTCCTCAACTAGGTTGAATTTTCTGGACCTCTCAAGCCACATCATTGCAGTATGGTAGAGTGTATGGTCATATCTGTTTTCACAAGAATGACTGGTGTCCTAACTAGTTTGTAAGTTATAATTGAAAATGCAGGCTGGGCACAGTGGCTCATGCCTGTAATCCCAGCACTTTGGGAGGCTGAGGCGGATGGATCACCTAAGGTCAGGAGTTCAGGACCAGCCTGACCAACATGGTGAAACCTCGTCTCTACTAAAAATACAAAAATTAGCCAGGTCTAGTGATGGGTGCCTATAATCCCAGCTACTTGGGAGGCTGAGGCAGGAGAATTGCTTGAGCCTCGGAGGTGGAGGTTGCAGTGAGCCAGGTTTGTGCCATTGCACTCCAGCCTGGGCAACAGTGCAAGACTCTGTCTCAAAAAAAAACAAAAAAAAACAAAAAAAAACCAACAAAAAAAAACACCTTGAACCTGACCTCTTCTCACCGTCTCCCTCACTACCACGCTGATCCAAGATACCCTCATCTTTCATCTGGATTATTGATTGCAATAGCTGCCTAACTGCTTTCCTCATTCCACCCTTTCCCTCTGTGGACTGTTTTCCACACAGCAGCCAGACAAATCCTGTTGAAGTGTAAGTCATATCTACTCAGAGCCCTCCAATGACTCTCCCTAGAGCCTTAACATGCTCTGCGTGCCCTACGCCCCGCCCCACCTCTGAAGTCATCTGTTCCCGCTTTCCTGCAGGCTTGCTCCACTCCTGGCACATACTGCACGGGCTGCTCTGTCCCCTGGTGTCCCCTGGAAGCCACTTCCCCAGGGGCCCCAGGTTCACTCCTTTACCCCCTTTGGGACCCAGTTCAAATAGCCCCTTCTCATCAAGGCCTTCCCCAACTACCCTATTTAAAACTGCGGCTCATAAGCCCACTCCACCTGTGTGGTCCCCAGCACTTGGGATCCCCTTACCCTCTTTTTTTCCTCCTCAATTTCACCTTCAAAATTACTACTTTTTTTTTTTTTTTTTTTTTTTTTTTGAGACGGAGTCTTGCTCTGTTGCCCAGGCTGGAGTGCAGTGGCACCATCTTGGCTCACTGCAACCTCCGCCTCCCAGGTTCAAGCGATTCTCCTGCCTCAGCCTCCTGAGTAGCTGGGATTACAGGCAGGTACCACCACGCCTGGCTAATTTTTGTAATTTTAGTAGAGATGGGGTTTCACCATGTTGGCCAGGCTGGTCTCAAACTCCTGACCTCAGATGATCCACCCGCCTCAGCCTCCCAAAGTGCTGGGATTACAGGCATGAGCCACCGCGCCCAGCCTACATATTTTTTAAAAATGTATTTTATCTATTGTCTTTCCTCCTATGTGAAAACGTAAGCTCCACAAGGATAGGGACTTTGTGTCTGTTTTGCTCATGGATTTATACCAAGCACCTAGACTGCCTGTCATATGGCCAACGTTCAAGAAATATTTGTTGAATGACAGAATGAATTCTACAATGGCAAGATTATGTCTTAGAGATAAGCCTTGTTCTAGGCAGAGCAAGTATTAAGGAGAGACTCAAATAAACCTGCATGGGGCCCACTGGGACCTTGTTTCTCTGGAGTGGGTGACAGGAGGAGTGGTGTGGTGGCTTGGGACCAGATTATACTAGGTTTTTTTTTCTCCTCCAGGTCTTCTGTTTAATTTTTTTTCCTAAGTCCTTTTTTTTTTTTTGAGACAGAGTCTCGCTCCATCGCCTGGGCTGGAGTGCAGTGGCGCGATCTCGGCTCACTGCAACCTCTGCCCCCCAGGCTCAAGCAATTCTTGTGCCTCAGCCTCCCGAGTAGCTGGGACCACAGGCACGCACTGCCACACCCGGCTAATATTTTGTAGAGATGGGGTTTCACAATGTTGGCCAGGCTGGTCTCGAACTCCTGATCTCAAGTGGTCTGCCCACCTCGGCCTCCCAAAGTGCTGAGATTACAGGTGTGAGCCACCGTGCCTAGCCAACTTTTTTCCTTAAGTCCTAAGGAGGTTTACTCTTTCCTGGGGATTTTTTGGGACCAAAGAACCCTGGTTATTTTGTTTAGGGCTGGGCCTGTGTAGCAGCAGCAGAATGGCTGGGATGACCTTCCAGCATCAAAGACTTTCGAGTGAGGATACTGAGTGAGGGAGAGAAGAAAGGAGAAGCGTGGGGACCTAACTCATTTGCAAGCAGAAGGGGCTGTCTGGCGTGGAGTGGAGCGTCCTCCCTTCCCCCTCCATCCCTCCAGCTGTTACACTCAGCCAGTAGCTCCTGTCTCTGTGCCAGGAGCAGAGCTGCAAGGGCCGCAGCTGGGAGGAGAGAGAAGAGCCAGGCCGCAGGGTCATTTGTGTTTGCTGGCAGGGGCCCAGCCAGCCTCCCTCACATCCTCTTACAAAGGGAGCAGCTTGTCCCCATTCCTGAAGGGTTGTAACCTCTCTTCTGGGGTCCCTGGCTGGCCAGGACAGTGGGGAAGTGGGGGCTCTGCATGCCTTTGGGGTCCTGGTTCTCTGACTGAGGTGGGTGGACTGGTGCTGGGGGCTTTGGATAGATCTGAGGTGGAGTGAAGTGTTAGGGCTTACAGTCTGGATCTAGGATCTGGAGGTCTGGGGTCAAAGAGAATGTTTGGGTTTGCCTCCAAAACCAATGCCTGGCGCTTCCTCAGGCAGGAAATGCTCCGGCATCAGATTAGGCCTGGAAGCTGCAAGAACTACACCTCCCAGCATGCAGTGCAGCCAGCCACAGGGAGAGTGGGGAGGCCTGGGGTCCACCTCTGGGAAGCCCTTCTGTCCATCTGTAGCTGCAGCAGCTGTGCCTCGTGTCAGACCATCAGGCAGGGCCTCGGCAAGCTGGGGGAGAACCGAATCCTCCCAGAGGCACGGATGCAGCTGCCTTCTCAGACCTCCCAACACACTGCCATTCGCTGGCTCAGAGAATGGCACGTTGCCGCGGCACAGCCACGGGCTCCCACGTGCACACTCAGCATGCAGACGGAGCCTGCTCACACTGGTTCACATTTACATGCCCAGAGACACATGTCCATACCATGGCTGGGCATGCACAATTGCAGGCTCACACCTGCTTCCCTTCCAGGACACTGGCCGTCAAGGCCCGCAACTCTGGGTCTAAAGAACTCCAGGCCTGATGGACAGACTGTGACCCTCACCCGCAAGGGATGAGCCTGGGCTTCACTGGAAATATGAGTTGGGACAGACGCCCTGCACCCTGGGATGGGAGTGGGGATGGACATCCTACACCCTGGCAGCCTCCCTGTCCTGCTCTTGGGAGTGGCGAGAGGCTGGGTCTCAGCTGGAGAGGCCTGGCCTGTCTCCTCCCAACACCCACAGGGATAGAGGCTGCCTCATTTGTTTTTTTTCAGTCTGGTCGAGGCTGCACCCTGGGCCTCTCCCCACCTTGTCATTACCCCAGAGGGAGAAGGGAGGGAGCTTCATTTTGTGACCACTGGGCCCACCCCATGAAACTGCTCCTCCATGTAAGGGGCCTCTGAAAGGGGCTTCTCTGGGGCCTGTGCCCACGGAAGCACACACAGATTCTGTCGGGTCCATCTTCTCGGTGCCCCCATAGCCACAGCCACAGCCCGGGCCTGTTGTTTCCCACTAGGGACTCACTCATGGTGGCAGCTCCTAACGGGTGTCCCAGTGCCATCCACGCAGCCCCCTGAATGCTCAGTCTAACCCACACACCTCGCCACGGTGCTTCCCGGCAGAGAGCCCTTCAGAGACTCCCTGTGGCCAACAGAGAGAAGGCCTTGCTCCTTCTTCCCTGCCCATTCTGCTCCAGCCATTTTCCTTCCCATGCTTCCCGGGCCTGGGCATCCCGCCCTCCAGCCCCACCTACTCACTCATCTCCCAGCAACCACTCAGTGCTCCCTACTTGGGGGCCCAGGTCCCCAAGAAGCCGTGCCAAAGCGAGTCTGCGCAGGTGTGCAGTGGCCCAGCACACACGTGTTCTGCACACACGTGTCCCTCCAGCACACCCCCTGCTGCCCACCTTCTGCCCTGCCCCAGTCACTCCTCATTTCCCTTTCCAGATGTGCCCAGGGCAAAGTTATTACCCAAACGAATGCCCAGAATGAAAAATTAAATTTCCACTTATCCCTCTCGCTCATGCATTCCCTCTGGACCAGTGGGGCTTAGAGCAAGGGCATGGCTGTGCCCTGCAGGGTGGGCTCCCCAGAGAATGTGGCAGGCATGGGCGGACATGGGATGGAGGGTGGTGAGGTCAGCTGCTGCTTGGAAATTGCCTGAGAGCACAAGAACAAACAGCCCTGAGAAGGCTCAGGACAACTCCCTGAGTCCTCTGGAGGGGGCTGAGAGTCCCTCCCGAGGAAGGCCAGCCGCTCAGCGCCTGGAACTATCAATGATTCAGTGAGTGCATGTGTCCCTGGCTCCTGCCTAACGGGGCTGTCAGCAAGAGCCATGTTGTGTCCCTCTTCCAGCTGGGACCCTAGGTGGCCCAGCCCTCCTGCCCCCAGCCCACACCCCTCACATGCTGATAGCCCACCCTAGGTGGCCCGGCCCTCCTGCCCCCAGCCCACACCCCTCACATGCTGATAGCCCACCATCAGGGGAAGGTATCGCCACGCAGGGAGTACTGCATGATCGTAAGAAGCCTGAGACAAGTGTGAGTATCCCCATATCAGAGGTTAGGAAGCCAAGGCTCAGAGAGGTGAAGCACTTGCTCAAGGCCACACAGCTAGGAAGAGCCAGTGTGTGAACACTCAGGCCAGGTCTGTGCTGTCCCCCATGTGACAATGCCTCCCTGAGGGGTGGCCATGTTCCCTATGGCCACTCCACATGGAACACAGGCCCTGCCCTTCCCACCTCCCCCCTGACTCCCCCAGTATCTCAGGGCTGGAGCTCGGGTAACCATGAGGCTCCTTTTGAGCTCTACTTGGACCTTCCCCGCTGGGGAGAAGTGTGTGACACCGGCCCCTTCCGCCTGCCAACCCGTGGGAACCCCCCAGCTTTCCCCAGGCTCCAACCCTGATGCTCCTCCTCCTATGACCAGTCTCGGGGCCAAGTCTAGGGATTGCAGACAACAGCAAGTGGTTCTACACTGCCGCCCGTGGGTGACAGACGTGACAGAACGGCTCTGAGGACAGGTAGGCGCAGACCCTGGGCAACTTCACATGGCTCTTTCTGCAGCTGTGCCCTAAATATACCCACAAATGAGGTCTTCCACTCCCGAGACACTGGCTCAGAGCTCATGAATCCTCGTGGCTTGCAGGTGTGCAGTGGCTTTGTGGCCGGAGGCCAGCAACTGCCAACCAGTCTTCTGTGTCCCTGAGCATGTTACTTCCTATATCTCAGTCACAGTGGGACACCACTTCCTCTTTTAAGACACTCTGTCACCTTGTCACCCTGCAGCTAGCTCAGGTCCACTGTAAAAGACACTCCCCATGTGAAGTTGTGATGGCAGTTTACCCCTGTGTGGACTTGTTTTGATGCTTCCATTGATAATAATGATAATGTTGGAGGTCAGGGTAATAATCACGGAGCACTGGCCATTTATTGACAGACTGATCTGTGCTAGGTGCTTGACCTACATCACGTAGAATTCTGACAACAGCCCTTCAAGGCGCATCATACTGTCCCCGTTTTACAGATGAGGGCCTGTCCAGGGTCACAGCTGTCTGACATTAAGCCCATGCTCCTTTCACGTCCCAGGTGAAGTCTCTCCTCAGAACATCCTAGCTCTTGTCCTCCCTTTGCCCAGATAGATAAGTTGACAGAAAGCTGCAGGGAAAGCTCAGTTGCAGGGCACACAAAGCACTATGGCTTTGGGCTACATCTTCGCTTTCTCTCCAGTCTCCCTGCTTTGAGGTAAGCCTCACTTTCTGGCCCATGAAGAGGTCCTCGGCAATAGGTGCAGAGCTTGGAGGAGATGAGCTCCACCTGCAAACCTATCCCCCCCACCACGCCAGCATCCCACAGCATGTTCTGCTGGCAGATCCACGGGCAGGCTCTATTGGCCCCCAAAACAGCATTGCTGTAAACAGCACTTCCTTCTTCCCTCCCAGAGCCTTCCTCCTGCCCCTCTCTGATTGGGGGTCACCCTGAGTGTCTCATTTGCACCCTTAAATGAAAGAAAGAGAAAAGCAAAGCAAAACCAATGGCCAGAGCTCAAGGGAGAACTAGAGAAGCAGGAAAAGGAGATACTCTTCCTGCAGTGGCACCGCTCAATGGTGAGGGATGCAGGTGGTGAAGGAACCCGTGGGTGAGGAGAGGCTGGGGAGGATGCAGCTTCCTACCTGTGATATTGACCTCCACCTGGCCTGAGCGTGTGCCGATGGGGTTGGTGGCCTCACAGATGTAGGTCCCTGCCAGGCTGTAGTTGATGGGTCCCTTGAAGAAGAGGGTTCTGTTCTGGGCCTCCACACCCTTGGGGAGAGAGCCATTCAGCCTGTGGGAAGTGGGAGACACAGCGTAGGGTTATGACTCTCCAGCCTCAAGAAGCTGTTCCTGGGTCACCCACTTGGCTCCAGGCCCCCTAGACCTTTTGCTGAGCTTCTGTGGTAGAGTCTGTCTTTGAAGGAAGAAAAATAATAATAATAATCTCTTTCACTTGGTAGTTTTATATTATTCAGCTTTTCATATTTGATCATAATATGGGAATATAGGCAGGCTAGGTAGGTGCTGGTCCCACTTAACAGATGAAACCTGAGGTTCAAGGCCAGGGAACCAGCATCATGGGAGCTCCAGCCAAATCTCGGGACTCCTGGTAAAGTGCTCTTTCTACTTTCTATTCACATCTCATGGTTGTTGGTCCTTGGTCTCCTGGGCAGCTGGTTAATAATACAGATGCCAGCCGGGCGTGGTGGCTCACGCCTGTAATCCCAGCACTTTGGGAGGCCGAGGCAGGTGGATCACATGGTCAGGAGTTTGAGACCAGCTTGGCCAATATGGTGAAACCCTATCTCTACTAAAAGTACAAAAATTAGCTGGGTGTGGTGGTGCACGCCTGTAGTCCCAGTTACTTGGGAGGGTGAGGCAGAAGAACTGCTTGAACCTGGGAGGCGGAGGTTGCAGTGAGCCGAGATTGCGCCATTGCACTCCAGCCTGGGTGACAGAGTGAAACTCTGTCTCAAACAAACAAACAAAAAATAATAATAATAATACAGATGCCTTGGTTCTAACCCCAGATCTCCTGAAGCAGAACCACTGGGGCAAAGACCTGGGAATCTATATTTGACAAGCCACTCAGGTAACGAGATAGGAAGTATGTTCCATTCCACTACTTTGTGTTTTTGCTGGGAATGTCACAGGACCTTTTCATGTGGGAAGTGACTTGCAAATTTGCCAAGGACAAGGGATCTTCTTCCTTCCTCCTGACCCCTAAGGCCACAAAGCTATTCTGTTGAACCTCGCAGCTCCTGGGTCCACAGAGCTGAAACCAGCCAGCAGGCTCTGCCCACTCACACCTTCAGAAGCACTTTTTATTCTAGGAAGTGGGGGATCATAGGTAGGGCACACCAGTGCCCTCTGCTCCCCAGAAAAAGAGGACAGACTCCTGGGCAGCTGTCTCCTGGCCATCCATATCAACCTTCTCCTTGGTTCCCCACGTCCCTGTCTTTCTGTGTGTTCCATCCAGCTCTTCTCTGGGAAGAGCCTTGGCCCCAGCTGTCAGAGCCGGCTGGAGGGGAGAAGGCGAAGGCAAGGCAAGGCGAAGACTGTGAGGCCAAGAAGGGGATAGTGGGCCGCAGGGCACGTGCTCCATGAGCACAGGCGTTCTGGGCTGGCTGCTGCCTCCTCCCCAAGAATCTGGGGGTGCCAGAGAGAAGGAATAGGAACAAAGAAAGAGCTGAGATGCTCCAGAACACCGGCTTCCCTGGGGACACCTCGATAAAAATAAATACTGGGGGGTTGGGGTGGGAGTGACTCAGGCTGAATCACCAAAGGAAAATGACAAAACTCTTTATTAGGAAGAGCGAGGGAAGCAGATCACAAGGGAAACCCCTCTGGCAGAATGGCTTGTTCCACTGACCCTGACACTGTCACGCATGGATGTAATGTATATGTGTGTTTTTTTGGGGGGGTTATTCTCTCATGGCCCCGCTTCTCACTGAGCCCAGACCCTAATTTCTTCCCTGCCTAAAGGCTCCTGGAGGTAGGGTAGTTGCCCCTCATCACCTGTGGTCCAGCCAGCCATCTTCCAAGGTGACTGGTCAGCCCTGCAGCACTTACGTGGTCCAGTGGTACTCAGTGGCTGGGGGGTTAGCATCAGCTTTGCAGGTGAGCTTCACATCCATCCGCTGCAGGTACCAGTTGCCATCAAACCCCTCAATGGTTACCTCAGGCTCATCTGTGGGGCAACGGATGTTTGAAGAGGGTGAGGTCAGGAGAGCGGGACTTAGAACAAGGGAACTTCAGCCAGGAAGGGATGGAAGGAGCAGTGGCATGGAAACAGCCAGGAGAGAAGGAAGTGTGGGAGGGAGGGTGGCGATTGCAGAGCCCGGGAGTGGAAACAGGAGGGGGACAGGGAAGGAGGAGAGAAAACGAGCAAAGGGAGGAGATAGGGGAGACAGGAGGGGAGAAGAAAGCACCCCCAGAAAGAGAAAGGGAGGAGAAAGGAGAGGAGGAGGGAGGAGGGACAGTGGCGCCCACCCCAGGAGGCCCCTGGCAGCCAGCCCTGCTCACACTGCACGTTGAGAGTGAGGCTTTCCTTGAAGCGGTCCATGTGGTAGTTGACGATGCAGGCCAAGGACTGCTGGTGGGCTTCCCTGCTGGGCACCAGGCGGTAACGGCTGATGACCGTCACTGTGCCGTTGGGGTTCCGGATCTCCTGGTACTCTGCCTCACCTTTTAGCCGAGTTTCCCATGATACCACACTGGGAGGCTTCCCATTGGCTGAGGTGCAGGTGGCCACCAGGACCTTGTCATCCTGCCCCTTCTTGGCTCGAAGCACTGCCTGGGTACCCTCTATCCAGTTGGTGGGTTTGGCTGCGAGGAAGCAGAGAGAGTGATGGGACTAGCCCTGTTGACTTGTCCAAGATGCACCGGCCAAAAGGGTGTGGCGTCCGTCAGGCCTTGTCTTCAGGTCCCCTTGGCCATCCCTGCCTCTCAGCTGTGCTGCACCAAAGACTGTCCCAGAACCTCTTGCAGGAAGTTCATCATGTCTAACGTTATGTCCTCCCTGCCCTACTAGTCATATCCCCGTCATCGAGCTTAGGCCTCCTGGAGTCCCAACATGTCTAAGGCAAGCAGCACAGTTGGCTCCTTTCCTTACCGTGGTGTCTGATGCTGCTGCCAGCACAGTGCCTCGTGGGCTTCAACCTGAAGAATCACGTTCCCCACTGTCTAGAGCTAAGCCCCTGCCCCTAATCCCTAGTGAATTGTGGGGTGGCCTGGCTACAAGGGACTGGAAGCCTCATGCCTGGAATGATGGGAGCATGCCCACCCAAGGGGGATGTCTGGGGTCATTGAGGCATCCTGAGGATGGCCACGCCCTGAGGTCACAGGCCTCTGGATGAACAGGGAGGGGGCCCAGGGCAGCTTACCCATCACCGTGAGATTGAGCTGGCTTTCCCGATTGCCCGTAGGGAAGGTAGCAAACTCGCAGATGTAGACACCCTCATCCTCCAGCTCCAGGCGGGAGAGGCGGATGGTGCCATCGGTGAAGGAGGGCCGCAGAAATTCCACGCGCTCACGGTAGGGAGCCAGCACGGACACGCCCATGGATGGGTTGTAGATGGCCACATTCTGCTTGGAGCCATTGGTGGACTTCTGCCACGTGACCTGGGTGATCTTCACGCTGGGCAGCGGGTTGGCAAAGCTGCAGTGCAGAACCACGTCTGTGCCGATGAAGCCATACATGGAGTCGTTCACCTGGACCACCTGGGAGTGGGCGCCTGGCCAGGGGGATGGCAGGAAGTGGTCAGTGTCAGGCACAGCCTCCCCCCACCCACACAGTTCCCTGTGCTCTGGCCTTGTCTTTTATAGCAGTCATTATTGTTTTTATTCTGATTGTAAAAATATTAATTACTTGTTATAAAAACACTCTAGGCAACACTGAAAAATCATGAGAAGAAAGTGACAACATCCCATGATCCTTCGGCTCAGGATAATCTTGAAGGATCTATCTTCTTTTACTTTATATCCGTGTATATCCACATAACCATCTATCTATTTTAAAAAGTCAGAATCATGCTGTACATATCATCCCATAAGCTGCTTTTTTACTTAGTGATAGATTATAAACATCACTCTGTGTTAGTAAACATACGTCTGCACCCTCATTTTCGGTTGCTTTTCGAGCAGAGCCCCAGCCTAGGAGCCACGCACTGGCTGCTTTGTCTTCCTGGGCCTTGGTTTCCTCCTCTGTTAAATGGGGCGGAGAATCCAGTCCTCTCTACCTCACGAGGTTACTGGGGGAAACAAATGGCGTGATGGACGAGAAGGTGCGTCAGAGGCAGGAGGCTCTGGATGAGCTCGAAGGCCCACGGTGGCTGTCATCATGGCCACCCCTGCTGTCTTCTCCCTCGCAGCTGAGTCCCATCCCCTGGGGCGCACTAGCTGGGCCCCTCTTACCCAGCTAGGCAGAGGGAAGTGGGCGCTGCATAAGGCCAGGCCTCCGCTGGCTCCCCATGGCCTTCACAGCCAAGTGTAAATGCCTTCTCTTGGCAAGACCTCCTTGCAACTGCCTCTTGCCCACATCTCTCCATCAGCCACACTTTCCCACCATACCAGACTGGGCCCATCCTCAGAACATGCCACATTCCCGGTTTCCTTCCCTCTTCCTCCCATTCATTCAGCTACGATTTGTCGAGTGACATATTCCAGGATCTAGTGTGAGCATTTGGGTCATATCAAGGAGCAATTGAGTCCCGGCCTCCACGGAGCACAGAGCCTATCCACCCAACACTCCTAGACTCTTACCCAGGCAGCTCCCTCCACCTAGATGGTCCTTCCCCTTCTCCACCTGTGGATGGCTCCCTGAGGCCACCTCCTCCTGGGAGCTTCCCTGATCTTCCCCACCAGAGCTAACCTGGCCACCTCTAGCTTGGCTCTTTCCTGCCTTGGAAGGTGGTGGTTACACATCTGACTTCTCCACCAGACTGTGAACTCCTCCAAGGGCAGGGTCTGTCTTTCTACCTCTGTATCCCCAGTGCCCAGCGCAGCATCTGGCACACAGTAGATGCTAGTAAATATTTGTTACTACACAAATTGCAATGGAAGTCAAGAGAGCAGACATTTGCAAGAAGGAGGGAGTGAAATTCCCTCCAGTCTCCACATGGGTTGTGTTATCCCCTTTAGAATGTCCTTTGTTTGGGCTTCCTTACCCCTGAACTTGGCTCAGCTCCCTTAACGTGGGGCAGCTGTCCTCAGCACTAGGCTGTACCCTCCAGCTCTCTCCTGAGTCCTGCAACTCCCCACAAGCCGTGTCCTTGCTGTCATTTGTATACTTCATGTCTTTGTATCCTTACTTCTCTCACTTTATTGAGCGTCATCAATAGCATTAATAACACCAGGACCTGTACTGACCCAAGGCAGGGGGGGATCTAAATGACCCTCCAAGGGAGTCTGGGATCCAAGAGTGGGAATTTGGGGCTTATGCTCACTCACCTCTTCGGCATGACAGGGATATTGCAGCAGCACAGGCTCCTCTGAGGGCCCCAAAACCCATGGTCAGTGCAGTAAGTTGCTCCCCTCTCTTCCACTCGAGAGGCCACAGGCCAGGTCTCTAGGTCACTGCAGTATCCCTGGTGCTCAGCACAGAGTAGCTACTCAAGAAATGCTTGCTGAATAAGTCTATCTTTGGCTTCAGCAAGCCAGACCCTGCTGTGTTCTGAAAGTTTCCCTGAGGTTCCCCCTTCTCTGTGCTGATTCACATCCACACAGCCCTTCAAGGTCCATCAGGCCTATCCCCACCCTCACTCCTCCAGCTGTTCCCTCTGCCAGCCTGTGGGGTGCTTCGGAGCTGATGCTCCCTGGGCAGAGGCCCCATGGGTTGGGAATACGATGGGAGAAGCATCCAGCCATGAGTTGGGAGGGCTGGGCTGTAGCCTGCCTCTACCTTTAGCAGGCAGTGGGACCGTGGCCAGTCACCTCCCCTTTCTGAGCCCTGTCTTTCTCCTCTGTAAGGCAGCAGGCTGGCCTCCCGAGTCCCAGTGGTCCTCCTGGCCCTAACTATCTGATGGCAGGCCAGTGCAGCTGTGGCCCCACTCCAGAAACAGTCCCATGGTGAGGTCAGTGGGCCAGACGGCCCAGCACTCTTGCTGACGGGCTAGTTAGCAAGCAGCTAAGCCCTAGGCCCTCTCTAGCAGGATAATTGGGTGCTCCCCACCCCTCCCCCAGCCTGCTGGAGGCTGCCCAGCGGCTGAGATAATGTGGGCATAATTGGGGAACTTGCGCCACACAAAGCTAGGAACAGGAAAAGCCAGTTGGGAGGGCTTGGGCCCCAGGTGAGAGCGCAGGGAAGGGGTGTGGGCTCCAGGAGCCATTTCGGGATTGGTGCCATGCATGGATTGGTGCCATGCATGGTGGACCCGCAACGGGACAGGGCCCTCTGAGCCCCTGCAATCCTGTCTCCTCTCATCCCCTGAAGGTGTGGAGGCAGGCAGGGCACAGTCCCTGGGGCACAGGCTGATATTCATTGTCTGAGTCTTCAGTGGTGACCTCACCCTCAGAGCTGTGTCAATGCCAGGAGGGGAGATGGGTGATAGTGGCCAGGCATGGGGTGCAGAGGGTGCTGCAAGGTGGCCGGGCACCCCAGAGGCCCCCTCACATCTACCAATCCCTCACCAGGCAGGGGCAGCCCACGTCTATGTTGGGGTGGAGGTTGCTCTTTTCTGTCTACTGAGGCACTCCCAGAAGCAACCATATGGTGGGGAAGAGAAGGACGTTCCTAGCCTCTCTCTTACTGGGCACCAAGTGGGTGCCCCTAGTCCTGGCCCTTTTTTGCCCTGGTGATGGGCAGGGTGGGGCGGGGCAGGGAGGATCTTTAAGGAGCAGGTACAGACTCACTTTGGTGTTTGCCTCTTTGCTACATCTGACTGCTAGCAGGGCCAGGGGAGGTGACCCGGGGGTTAGCATAAGGGAGCTCTTGGAGCAAGGGGCTTAGGGTCATTGAGGGTGGGGACTGGATCCCAGAGTTCTGGAGTTGGGAGGTGCTGGAAGATTGGAAAGGCCTAAAACTCCACTTCTTCACTCCAGACTTAGGGACCGGGATCCCAAGCCTCTTATTAGGAGCTGCCTGCCTTGGTCCAAGGACTCAGGGTTGGGGAGAAGGACCCTCATTCTTTAGATTGGGAGGTTTTCAGAGGGGAGCAGAGTCCGGGTGACTCTAACAGGCGGGGTTAGAATGTTAGAGTCTACAGAAGAGCAGGGATCACCAGCAGAAAGAAAGAAAGAACTGGATGGGGGCAAGAATCCTGGAACGGGTGGGCCATGAGAAGGGACCAGGATTGATTAAAGGCAGCCTGCTCCAGGGACAGGCAGCAGAAACGGGGCTTAAAGACTGCACAGCCCCTCTCCTTGCCAAGCTTCTCCAGACACTGCAGCCTTGACAACCTGAAAGCTGAGCTAGCGTCTCCCACCTTCTGAAGGGTTGTTCCGTCACCACCCTTTCAGGCAGCATGGCAGGCTGTTAGGAGCCAGGCAGTAGGGGGTTGCATTCCACCTCTGCCATTGATGAGCTGTGCAACCTTGGCCAAATGATTTAACCTCTCTGTAGCTCACTTTGCACCAAGGTTGCACATCTGCAAGATGGGGATTATAATAGTTAATACCTGCCCTATAAAACTGCTGTAAGGATTAAAAGAGGGAGTCCATGGGAAACTCAGAAAGCAGCACTTAGGACAAATGAAAGGCTCATTAGATGATAGCTTCCATCATCATCATCACCATCATCTTTCATCTATGAAGCAACAGGCCTCCCTCCCTGGAATCTCATTCAACAAATATTTGCTGAGCACCTACTCCATACTGGACACCGTAGGGAGTGCTACTAGGTGCCCCTCTTCCAGGACGCCCTTGTGACTGTCATCTCTTCCTACTCAGCTGACAGCTCTATTAATACCCCAATAACATATAACACTGACCTGTAATCCTTTATTTTCTACTTCCTGGCATATGTGTCTGCCTGTCTACTGTCTCCCAACCAATTGTAAGCCCCTGCAGGAGATGAAAGGAGCAGGCCTGGCCTCGGGTTGAGTTGACCATGTCACGCCTGACACTAGCAGGGTCCAGGGCTTGGGGAGTTCCCTGCTGACTTTCTCTGATTCCCTAAGCAGTCAGGGCTGGTCCACAGAACACATCCTGTCTCCTTCCCAGCAGGTTCCCTCTTACATGAGAAGCAGAGGCTGGCCCAGATGTGGGAACTGGGACCACTAAAATGGTAGCATATTGGAGCTTAATGGACCATGCAACCCATCATTTACAACGACTGGAGGGATTAGGTCACCTGCCCAGGGACACAGAACAGCAGCACCCAGCCCAGTGCTTTCCCACCCTGCCACAAAAACAGACTCTGGCTCAACCTAACTCCCTGGGGCCGCTTTCTGGGTGGTGTCCCTCCCAGAATATAACCTCAGTATCACCATTGCCCCTTGTGAGAAATGGCACAAACACCAGCTACAATACTGGGGTGGCCACTGCATCTGCAGGTCATCTGACTGGGTGTCAGGTGATAGGTCAGAAACAGGGGCTTTGGGGATCCCAGGTGTGTGTGTGTGTGTGTGTGTGTGTGTGTGTGTGTGTATGTGTGTGTGTGTATATGTGTGTGTGTGTGTGTGTGGGGGGGCACTTGCAGGAGGCTGCTATGTGCTGAGCAATAAGAGCCAGAGAGGTGGGGAATGAAGGGCAGAGGCATCCATAGAACCTGTGCCCTCAGCAGAGGGGCTCCTGCATCCCAGAGATATCAAAAGAATCAGTCTTTTTTTTTTTTTTCCTGACCTCAAGCACTGCCTATATTCTCCCTGACCACCCTATGAGCTCCAGGATCTGGGACCCATGCCCCTGGGGCTTGTTCTCAAGTGCCTCAGTTTCCCCACTAGAGCTCAGGTTGGGCAGTTCAGGCTGCCTCGCTCCCCAGAAGTGCTGAGCCAGCATGACGGGCCTCAGGCCGGCCCCCTGAGACGTCACAGACCTGCAAATGCCTGAGCTCAGCAACAAAACACAAAGGCTCCTCAGTTGTGGCAGACAAACCTGCTCCCCAAGGCCCTGCCTGCCGTGGAGCTCATCCACAGGCCAGTGCCACAGGTTCCCACGCAGCGGGGTGTGGCACACTCCGCTTCCCACATACCCACTTCCAGCAGTTTCTGCTCCTGCCCTTTTAAACCCCAGACCCCTCTCTTCCTAGCCAAGCAGGCTGGAACTGGGCTCAGGGGTAGGTGAATGTGGGTACCTAGGTGAGGCGAGGGGGATTCGGGGCTTCCTGGCATGAACCACTTCTTTTGTCCTGGCTGTGCCAGCCCACCCTAGCCCCTCCTTTCCTGAGACCCTGCCTGGGGGCCTTGAAGTGGCTGGGCAGGGGCGGCCGACCTGGCCTGGAGTAAAGTGGCGGAACATTGCAGAGAGGGAGTGGGTCTGTGTGCACGTGTGTGTCTGAGGTGGGTACTGGGCTCCCCCATAAGGGCCTCTGTGAAATCGATATCCTTCGGGATGCATTTCTAGGGCTTTCCAGGGATGCTTCCACCCCCACCCCAGGAACTGGCAGAAGGGGACAGGATGTCCGGTGAGAAACTGGCTAAGTGGTAAGTGGGAGTGACTCACCCACTGGGAGGGGCAGGGCCTCCATCTGAAACCCTGCTGAGGCAGCACAGTGACCTAAAGGTTATAGGCCCCCTCCTCCCAGTGCAGCCGCTTCCCCGAATGTCACCTCCCAGGGCTGGCCAGCTCCATACCTTCTGAAGCCAAGGCCAGCTCCATCTGGGAGAGAGGCCGGTGTGGAGGAGCGTGCAATCAAGATACCCGCTCCCTTTCTGGGGTCCCCTCCTTTCACAGGTTTTGCCAATCAGTGTCACCTGGACTCCGATCATTCTGTCAGCAAAACCCAGAGGGGCAGGGCTCTCACTGAGCTTGTCCTGTCTCATTTCCCCATCAGTCCAGGAGATTCACAGGTGCCCAGGCTGCCCCCTCCTGCCTCCAGACTCCCCTCTACACTCAGGATGGGGAGGAGGGCTCAGCAAGGAAGCAGAAGCAGACCCAGCAGACCCAGTTCTCGTCCTGGTGCTCCAGCTACCTTTCTCTGGGGCTGGGCACAGTCTGGACTTGAGTCCGGCCTGGCCTTGCACTGCTGTTAGTCTGGCATCTCTGTCTCCCCTGCTGCCTGCTGTGCAGAGACTTTGGCTGGTGGGAGGTGCTGATAACATCCCATGAGCCCACAGTCAGGGGCTAATTGCTACCATCCAAGTCGGTGCCTCCGCCCCTCCTTTGGGGTCACAAAAACTGCCGATGTTTTCCTCTTGCCTGATGACCCCCCAACTCCCCACATGGAGCTGTTTAATGATGGGCTGTGGAACTGGCGCCCGGTGCCTTGGGCGGGTGAGCACAGTGCGTGGGAGAGGAGGGGGCACGGCAGCCTGGGAAAAGCCCCGAGAAGGAGCCAGCGCAGGAGCCCAGGATCTTCCAGACAGGCCAGGCTGGCCCCGCTCTGCTCCCCCTGGGTGGCGGCAGTGATGGGGGTGCTCTGGCAAGTCCCACCTCCCTCCAGCAGGACAGGCTGGGGTCAGAGATGAGTCAGGGAGCTGAGTTTTGCCTTCTCCCACCAGGTGGCTGAGGACACCTGGATTCCGTCCTGCGGGCCTGTTTCATGCTGGCTGCCCCATCCCCATGGCGCATCATGGGGCCGGTCCTGAGCGAGCCTCTGACGCCATCGTGGCACCCCAGGAACACAGAGCCTCTCTCTTGGCCCTGCCTGCCTCTAGCCTTCAAGGCGTCACCTCTTGGATCACTCTCCTATACCTGCCACCTTTGCTCTGCTCACCTGGACACTGGGAGAGGCGAGCTCTGGTCCCCACTACTTGCTCACTGTTTTTCTGTGTGGCCTTGGATAGGGTGGTTTCCTTTGCTGTAAAATGGGGAGTATTGGCTCTGATGACCTTGGGGGAGTGCACTCTGGACATGACCTGTCCAGCTCTCTCTGACCCAGCTGTGCCTTTGCCTTGGATCAACTTCTGGGGACCTATCTACCAAGTGGCTGCTCTGCCTCTCTACACTGCCCAGCTCTTCCAGGAAGACCTCCCAGGTTAAGTGGAATGCCAGGAAAATCCAGGCCACAGCATGGCAAAGCTGGAGCACACAGGGACTCTCCTACAGTCAAGTAATCACCTGATGCCAGCTCCTAAACAGCTTTTGAATTCTTCTTGATTTTCCAGCCCCACTGGTCCCGATTCAAACTTCCTAAGCCCTCTCCCACTAGTGCACACCTCCCTCCACCTCACCTCTGGCAGTCTCCCTTTCTTATTTTCTCAATACTCCCGGGCTGGGACTTTGCACTAGCCCTTTCCTTTGAACCTTAGCACCTGCCATCTCATGCCTCCCTCCATTTCCCCAAGCCTTGCCCCTTGTCCAGGCCAACATCATCCCTTCCCTAGTCCACTGCTGCATCACGCTAAGTCTACAGTCTCCTGCCTCCAGCTCCGCCCTGAAACTCCTTCACTCAGCTGCCAGAGGGATCTCTGTAAAATGCAAATCACTTACTACTTCAGACCCTCCCATGGTATCCTGCAGCCTTCAGGATGAAGTTTTTCCAGGCTCTAGACCCTATCTTGGGCATCCCCAACCTCCAGCCACTTCCTCTCCCAACTTTCTCTCTCTTCCTTGCCACACTGAACAATCCGGTCGGTTCAGGTTGCTGCCTCGGCGAAAACCGCACCACTCCCCCATTACCTGCGCAAATCCTTTTCATTCCTCCCGGAATCACCTTAGAGTTGACTTTCAAGGGGGAGGCTTCCCGGAGCCCTCCTCTCCCCACCATCATGGGTTGCGTGTTCCTGCACCCCCAGGGTCCCAGTATCTCGGCGCGCACCTGTCATAGTGTTTCTCATACTGAGTTTGGAAAAGGCCAGGACTTGAATCAACCCAGTGCCTGGCACATGGGAAACACAGGGGGCCCAAGTGGCAGGTGGAAAAGGCGAGCAGCTGGGGGCCTGAGCCAGGGTTAGCCATTTCTCAGGTCTGACTGCAGCTTCCTGGAAACCGCACATTATCCAAAAGGCAGAAATGGAAAGTGAGGCTTCACACCTGCATGGAAGGGAAGCAGGTCAGGGTCTGAATCTTCTCCTTCCTTGACTGACAGCAGGAAGCCACATCCCAACAGGGGGAAGGTTGGCCCGAACCCTCGCCCACCTCCAACCCCACAACTTCTGCTTGCTTCCCCGAGACATTTCTCAATTCCTTTCCTCTCTCCTCTCCCCCAGTTCCCAGCACCTAGGCCCTCCTCCTTCCTCACGCCAGACCATAAGGTGACAAACATTTTTCTCACCCAAGTAAACTCCATCCCCGAGGCCCTGCTCTGGAGATCTTAGCCTTGTTTGTGTCTGCACTCCCTGGTTCATCACCCCTCCCACCACCGCTGGGGCTTCTGCTGTCCCAGCCTTTCACGGTCTGGCCGACCTGGAACCCCCTGGCTCTGAGGCCAAGATTCATGCAGGTCCCATTGTCTGCCGCTGATGCCAACCCTCTCCACCCCAGCTGCAGCAAACGACACTGTCTCGTAGCAGACACGGCAGTCTGGATTTCCCTCGGCAAGTGTGCATTTTTAATGACACATTTTGGGGAGTGTAGGCAGCAGCCTCTTTGGAAGGCTAGTGTGGGGGTGGGAGAGGCGGGGGGCTGCCGAGAAAGCAGAGGGAGAATTCCCCAGGCTTCCCCGGAGAATCTTTTAAAAGCTCAGTATTGACATCTGCATTGTCTCAGCCCTGCAGGCTTCATGCTGATGTTCAACACCTGTTTGGAAGCAGAGGGTTCTCAATCTGCCTCATCCCAGGAGGGGCCTGTGGGGCCACCCCAGCGCCCAACCCTCCCAATGCCCCGTCCAGCTATGGGCAGCTGCCTGCTCGGATGGCTGTGGGGGTGAGTGGAAGGCAGTGGCGGAAGGTATACAATGCCTACCTGCAGGGAACGCTCATTCTAATAGGGTTGGGGTGGGAGCTCTAGGGGTTGTGTAGAAGGCCTGACAGATGAGAGATTAAGAGGAACATGGGTGGGGGTGGGGGGGTAGAAAGTAATCTATGAGCGCTGACTTTGAATTCAGATAGACCTGGGTTTGTGTCTGCTGCTTATTAGCCAGTTGACTTCGAGAAAGGTGCATTAATCTCTCCATGCCTCAGTTTCCTAATGTATAAAATGGGGCCAATAATAGTACTATCTCCTAGGGCTGATTTGAGGATCCAATGAAATAATTCAGTTTTGCTCTTGGCATAGTGCTTGGCCCACAGCTATGCTACACAAGCAGTTGTATTATTCGCTAGGAGAAAGAACCTACCTAGAAATCACCTGCTCTGGTTCCCTGATTCCCATACCGGCTCTAAGCCCGTCCTGTGATCCTGAGCAGACGCCTGCAGTGATGAGGCTACTCCCCCAGGGCACGAATGAACTCTGCACTAATGACATTTTGGAGGGGGGGGGGATTGTCCTTTTGTGGGGGGGCTGTCCTGTGTGTTGCAGAAGTTTAGCAAGATCCCTGGCCTCTACCCAAGTGCACCCCCTCCACTTGTGATGACAAAATAACCACAGACATTGCTGCATCTCCCATGGCAGGCAAAATCATCCCCAGGTAAGACCACTGGCCTAGAGGAAGGGAGTAAAGCTCAGGCAGGGATGGTGGAGCTCACGATGGACATGCAGGGCTGGCTGTGGCAAGCTGGTGCAGAGAGGAGTAGGAAACACAGCTGGGGGGCACTCTGGTGGGGAATTGTCCTTGTTTGTCCAGGGACAGAGGGTCCAGAGGTGGCTGGGAACAGGGGTGTAGGTCTTCCTGTCTGGAGAGCCTGGGCTCTGTAGGAGGGGCAGCAAGTTGTGTTTGGGGGAGACAGGTAGAGAGAACAGGGCCCTCTGGGGAGCTGGCTGTCAGAATATGGGTTATAGAGTGGCATGTGTGTCCTCAGAGGATGCAAGAGGGTGGGTAGGGGCAGCAAGGGGAGGGACACAGAGGACACGCGGTGGGGTGTTGTGAGCACCTTTAGACAGGGAGGGGAGGGAGGCTGCCAAGGTAAGGGCTGGGCTAGGTTTCTAAGAACTGAAACAAAGTCAGGCAGTGTCTTCCTTCGGCTGGTAAACTGCTATCATTTTGGAAGGATTTTCACCTCATTTGGTTTCTGCTTAAGTGAAATCCACAACATGTGTTCTGTGCATTAGTGGAGTGTTTGTGCTTAATTAGTGGCAAATTCTTTCATATTAAAGTCATTAAGTTTTGCCGTTTGCACTCCTCACCCTGGGCCTGGTTCTCCTGGCTTTTCTTTGAACACAGGAGGGCCTGATTGCAGACTTGCAGGTGGTTCCAGCCTCGCAGCCTCAGGAGCAGCACACACATGTGCACGCACACCTTCCCTGTGGCATTCAGACCCTATAGCACCAGCCCTTGAGCCCGTCCCACCCAGGGCTGGCATCTGGCACTCCCAGCACTTCCATCCATGCCCCAGGCACCTCCTGCTCCTAGGCAAGGCTTTGGAGTCAGAATTCTGCCTGCCCAGAGGCACTCTGCTGTGGGAGGGAGCGGCAAAGTGAGGGACTATCGGTTTAGGCTTCAGGGTGTGGGTGGAGCCCTGCTGCTGAAGGGGCAATGAGGAGAAGGCAACCTGACTGTTCAGAAGGTTGACCCCGCACATTCCAACCAGGCAGCAGGGCTAGGAGCTCCGTGCGCACTGCCAGAGCAGCAGATGGGGGCCACTGGAGCAACATTGGGACGGAGGGCTCTCGACCCCATCCCCTCAAGAAGGCCTTGGTCTCACCAATCCCCACTGCAGTGACCCCTGAAATAATACTTTGTAGCCACAGCACAGTGGTGACCTTGAACTCTTGGACAGCGAGTGGGGATCAGTGACTAGGGCCCCAGAGCAATCTCTTCCCTCCACCTGCTTCCAAAGCAGCTTGAGAAGAAGGAGGTATCTGCATAGGCACCAAACCTGCTATTTCATTTCTGGGCAGAACTCAGTGGTCTGGACCCAATGAGTGACACCGTGTTCAAATTGCACACAAGGTCTGGGTTAGACATAACATTCCCAGGTGGGGCTGGGTCTTCTGCTGAACCCTTCCCTGTATGGATGATACAAGAAATGCACCAGGCCTTGGCACAAGGTGCTCAGGGCCTCTTCTGTACCTGGACTTAGGCGGTGCCAGGAAAGGGAGCTGTGATGCTGGAGGAGACAGCTGGAGCTCCTTTCCTCGCAGCCCCTCTTTGGTGAAACCTCACCCTGCAGTGTCTCAGGTGGCACAACCATGGATTGAGACCCCAGCAGGCCAGCCTCTCTTTCCATGTCTCCTGGCTCAGGGCTGTCTCCATCCAAAAAAAAAAAAAAAAAGGCTTCCTTGCTTCCTTGCCAACCTATGAGCTCTGCTTCTGCATCAGGGACCTCAGAGCTGGGGGGTGGCAGTCTTTATCTGATGCACTTCAATGACCAGGTTCTGGGGCCAGAAAAAAAAAGGGAGCGGGAAACGGAACTGGCAAAGGCTTAAAGTCGAGTTTTCTCTTGACTTCTTCAGCTAGTGTGGCCCCAGGAGCCCCCATCAAAGGGTCTCCAGCAGGGCTGCTGGAGGTGGGCCAGGAGAACGGGTCCCCCAGGCACCAGCAGATCAGGGCCTCAGGACTGCTGGGGTAAGAGGCAAAACCCTTGGCCCTGTGTTCCCTCGGCTGATGAGAGAACCCAAACCCCACAGAGGGGACACCAGCCCGTGCCCAGATGTTCAGGCTTATGTCTGAGTAGCATCTGGGTGGGGCCTGGGGTGGGGAGGGTCCCACATCACAGGATGCCACAGAGGTGGGGGAACTCGGGGACAGGGGCAGGGATTCTGAGTGGCCCTTCCATCACTGCAGAAGCCACTCACTTTTCACGCCACCACTCACCTCAACCTACCTTCCTGCTCAGCTACCACCCCAACCCTGATTCTCTCCACTGGCCAATGGTCCTGTGAAAATGGGCAGTTATCCTCCACACATAAGCAATGGCCTTTTGTTCAACTAGTGCTGGGCCTCCCAAACTCATCCAGCCTTTCTCAGCTTTCTCAGGACACCAGCCTGAGCTGGAATACCCCAACTCAATGTACTTGCCCCAGTGTTAACCACCAAAAGCATTCTCCCCAACCACTCACAGAAACCCCAAGAGTAGCCCCCGTCCAGGTCTCGACATCAGTGCCAACCTAGACCACAACACAAACCCGGGTCATGACCCCAACCCTAGTGTTAACCTCTTCGTGGTTTAACCACAGAACGAAGCAAACTCCAAGCATGGCCCTCAGTGCAGCAGCAGGCCTGAGCTCAGCTCCTCTGGAGCTCCAGGTCTAAACCCAGCCCCAGCTTGGGGTCACCCTGGAGGGCAGGCAGCCACGGCTCACAGTTTTCTTTCCACCTGAGAGTCCCCCATCTTGAGGTGGGCAGGGAAAGTGGGATCTTCAAAAGGTCATGATGTGGGGTTTTGGGGAGAGGCCAGCTGAGCTGAAGGCTGCTCTGTGGGTGGTCTGCTTGCAGGGGGCACGGTGCTGTCCACTCTCTGCCTTGCTTTCGCCCTACCACAGCAGGGCCTGTGGACACATCCAGGTCCCTGGGCTGTCCCTTTCCCCACTGCCCAGAAGGCTGAAAGGGGCGGTGGGAAGGCAGAGGCTTCCTTGTTTTTCCTGGTGCTAATGTCAGCCTTGGCACTTAACTAGCAGTAGGACCTATGAACAAGTCTCATAACTTTCCCGAAACTCAGCCTTTTCACCTGTAAATGGGCCGGAGCACATCCACCTCGTTTGGTTGGAGGGAGAGCTCCTGTATAAAATGACCTCCCCAGTCCCAGGAGTCTTCTGGGAGCCCTCCTGCCTGGCCTGCCCTGCTCCCAGCTCCCGGCTGTCATCCTCCCTTCCTCCCTCTTTCTCGGCAGCACTGAAATCATCACTTGGCAAAATGCTGAGGGGAGCACATCCCTCCTCCGCCGCGGCCTGTCTTCTTCCTGCCCCGCCAGGCAGGAGCATGTGGGGTGAGGGGCCTGAGAGGCAGAAGATAGAAGCCCTGAGCCTGGCCGCATGTCCCCAGCCCCACCTGCTCCCTCCCAGCATCCCCAGTGGTGTCAGAGTTTCGAGAGTGGGGTCTTTCCCATGCTTCCCCCGCCCGACCATCCCTCTGCCCAACACGAATCTATCAGGAGCCTCACCCAGCCCCGCTTCTAGCTCAGACTTGTCGGGGTTTCAGGAGTCACTGGGTAGGGGTTGGCGTGCCAGGGCCTGCTCCGCATCCTGCCTCACGGAGGAACCAGCACGTAGGCTCGGGGCTCGCGCCCAGCTGCGGATGCAGCTCAGCCTCGGTGGCCACCTGCTTCCCTTCCCTTCCCTCCTTCCATTCCCATGCCCTCTTGGCTCTGCGCAGAGGGGCCCCTGAAAGCCGAGGAGTGGCTTGTGGCAGTGATGTGTGTGTGTGTGTGTGTATGTGTGGGTGGCGGGGGTGGAAAGTGGACCCCATGTTTGCCACCTGCCTCCTTTCGGCCACCCCAAGGTTGGGCCCATCCCCTTAGCAGCAGCAGAAGCTTGGGTTCAAGTGCTCCCCTCCTTCCCTCCCTGGGGGAGAAAGTACAAAAGGGTCAGGTTCCCTGCCAGGCCCCTCCCAAAGGATGGCAAGAACAGTTAACACATGTGCACTGCAGATCTGTGCCAGGCCTAGGGCTGGATATTTACATACATTAATTCACTTAATCCTTACAACTCTCCAGGAGCAAGATTGTCCCCGTCTTAGAGATGAGGAAACTCAGGGAGGTCAAGTCACCTGCCCACGGTCACACAGTCTGCAAGGCTGATTCTGATCCAGGCAGTCTGTCTCCACAGGTGATGTTCTTCACCACACTCGTGGCTCCACGGCCTCCCTCTCTCCCCTTCCTGGGGAAAAGAGTGGCCAGCACCCTCTGAACCAGACCTGGGTGAGCAGCCCCTGCCTGCTGGCAGTGCTGGCCTGAGGCTGACGATGGGGCTGCTGGGAGCTCCTTGCAGAGAGGGCAGGCACCATCCCCCTGCCCCTGCCTCTCCTCCTTCGCTCTGCGGGAGGCTGAGCTGACACCTCCACCTCCCTCAGGACTACAGGGGCTAGCAACCCCGGCAGCCCAGCACAAGGATATAACTGAAGACTCCAGACATGAAAAGCCCCCATTCTTCCCCTGTTCCCCTTGCCTCCTCGTCCCAGAGCTCAGAGACTTGACTTCCAGTCCAAACCCTGCCACTCTCGGGGTGTGAGTCTCTCTCTCTCTGCCCCTCAGCTCCTCCACCTGTGAAACCTGGAGGTGGCACCTGCACCTTTTGCCTCCTGGGGCTGTGGGGTGGTGAGGACCCAGTGAAAAAGGAATGCTGAGCACCTCTGAAAACTAAAGGGTGAATGACAGCTGCATGTATCAAGCACCTGTGATGTCATCAATTTACATGTAAAATCTAATTTAATCTTCACAACTACCCTGGGTGGGCAGTCCCCTCAGCCTTGGGCCAAGAGAGGAGAGTGACTGTCAAGCTCTGTCCTTTCCCAAGGCCCAGGAATGGAAGATGCTGTTATTCTTTTCCTCGTTTTTCACTCAGCCCCTCCCACTCTGGGCTATGACCAACATGAAGCCCAGGAAGTGGCAGCAGGTGCTCATGAAGAGTCAGCGGAGGCTCCGCACACCCCTCCCTGAGTTGGGGCACTGGGGTCCTGGGAGGGCCAGCTCAGCCTCCAAGACAAGCAGGGGGTTCCGACACACCTCTAATGTTGGACGGTGAAGCCGGGCTTCCCCAGCAGAGGCTGCTGGGATAGCACACCAAATTAGCTTAATGAGTGAGGCCCAGCTTTAATAGGGGCCCTCCGTGTTGCAGCGCTGACTCCTGCTTTCATTTTTAATGCTGGGAAAGGGTGGCTTTTCTTTTTCTCTCTCCCCCATGCATTTTCACCCTAGCTAATGACTCCTCACTCAGAAAGGCCCCTACCACTGCTAATTAGATTTAATTACTGGGGTAATTAATGATTTGATTGGAAAACTAAAATATTGTGGGTGAATTTTGTGTATAAATAGGAAAGTCAAAGGGACAGGGAACTCAGGCTGAGACCAGTCTGGGGCAGGAGGAAAGACCAGGCTGAGTACTGGTCAGCTGGCAGCTCTGAGACAGGGACTGTCTGCTCTCGACTCCCCATTCACAGAGTGGGAAATGGAGGGGCAGAGAAGGGGAACTCTTCCAAGGTTGCCAAGAAGTTGGTGGGAATCAGGGGAAGCAGGAGCTGGCAGGGTCAGACCCAGGGAGAACAGGGGTGGGAAGGAGTGATTTGAGCCTGGATGGCTTGGCTCCGTGGCTCGGCTGGCTCAGCAGTGTGATCATGGCCCAGGAGCACCTGGGCAAGAATCATCAACTGAGCACTAGCCCATAGAAATGTACCCTGGTGGCTTCTCTTGTTTTGGTTACAAAGACCCTGCCTCTGGGTCACCAGATAAGCAAATAGCTCAAGCCAGGAGGCAGCCAGGTGTGGCGAGAGAGAGCAGTTGGCGGTAGGCAGGCAGTTGGGAGGCCTGGGTCCCCTGGAAGCTCACTACCTCTCATTGCAGAAGGTTCCTGACCTTCTGTCTATTTCCTGCTTGGCTCACAGCCGCCTGCCTTGGCCTGAAGTGATGTGGGCTGAAGAGGGCAGGGTGGGCAACACATTTGCTCTTTGAACTGGATGGTGACACACCAGTTTTGTATTACTCTGGGGAGGGGAACCCTGGAGGAAGAAATAGGGGAGAGAGAAGGGGATAGGGATGCTGATTTGGCCCACGGTCCACTCCAGGGCAGGCCCTCAATGATACCTCTGTGCTGAGGGCCTGAACCCAGGTGTCCTGATGCCCCCCAGGCATCTTGCCCTCCATGTGCACTGAATTCCTCTCTCCAGCTGCTCCCTCAGCCCTACCCCTCCCAGGGCCCAACCATAGTTGCATCAATATAGCCCCTTGACTCTCCTTCTGAAGGTCTAGAATACAGCCCTTCAGCTCCCTCGGCTCCCTGCAACTCCACAGGGAGGTGAGGCTCCTACTCTCTCTTATCTGGAATCATAGTACTGAAAATATCACACCTTTACTGAGCACCCACTGTCTAATGGGTATTACGTTAGGTAATCCGTCTCCCTAGTATGCTGAGAAACTGAGGCTCAGGCTCGTGAAGTGATCCGTCCAAGCCACACTGCTAATAAGTGGATTTAAATACAAATCAGATCTTGTTACACAAGTCCCCAGTCGCTCTCCACTGCCTTGGGGTAAATCTAAACTACTTATCAGGCCTTCACAATCTGTCCCTGCCCATATTCCCATCTCCCTCTCCCACCCCTCCCAGGTCCCCACCCTCCCCACCAGTCCCCGCTGCCAGTGGAAAACTCCTACCCACCCTTCAACACTCAGGTCCCACACTGCCACCAGCTCTGACCTCAGGTTCCCACAGCACCTGGCTCCTTGCTCAAACAGCTCTCCCTGGCACACAGTGTTGGCTGTGCCATGAAGAGAAATGTGCTCACCCCCGACGTCCCAGCACACAGCCTGACACCCGACACGCGGTAGGCCCTGGATCCAGGTCTGCTCGATGAACTGTGAGCCAGAGTCAAATCCCAGAGAACAAACTCAGGGATGGGGGTGCCTGGTGGCTTCTCAGGTCACTGCGATCTTTTAATCAAGACTTCTTAGGAAGCTGAGTGATCAAAGAAGGACCAGAATCCCTGGTGAGGGCCATGCTTATTTACCAAAATGAGATTCTCTGTAAGAGAAAGGCTGATGGGCTGCATATGTGGGGGCTGCATTCAATTCATGCCTCCAGTGGGAAGTAGGAGCACCCCCCTTTGCTCCCCAGGTTGGTTTGCAAGTGCTGATCCCATCACTGTCCTCCAGCCCCCTTTACCAGGAGGGTCCTGGATCCTGGAATAATCAAGAGGAAGGCGCTACCTATTTTGTAGATGTTGAAATTAAGACCCAGAAAAGTGAGGTGTCTTACATAGGTTATATAATAAACTAATTGAAAAGCCAAAAAGAATCCAAGTCTCTTGACCCTTCTTCTACATTCTTGGTGCCAAAGGGGTGAGGAAGAGGCAACAAGGCACAGCCTTACAGCCCTGGTGGGTGAAGGTATCTGGGTAAGTCTATATATATATTTTATTTTTTAAATTTTTGGTAGAGTTGGGGTCTTGCCTAGGCTGGACTTGAACTCCTGGCCTAAAGTGATTACCACCTGCCTCAGCTTCCCAAAGTGTTAGGATTACAGGCGTGAGCCACTGAACCCAGCCCAAAGGTAAGAGTCTGTCTTTGGAGGGCAGGTTGGTGCCCCCTGCGCAGTGCTCAGCGACCCAGGCTGCCTAGAGTAAGGTGAGGATGGGCAGCACCCCACCCCCAGCTAGACTTCAGCATCACAGAGCAGAGCGGGCCTCTTGTCAGTGCAATCAGGAGGTGTTCTGGAGTTCAACCCCGCCCGCACCCCGGGGTGGGGTTGGAGGAGGGAGGGAAGCTGAAGAAGCAGGTCAAAGCAAATCCTCCCCAGCTGCCCCACCCCCACTGAGAGCGGGCAGAGCCTGAGCCTGTAGGACCAGAATCAGGTGCCCTGTCCTGACATGTCCCAGAGACACAGCTTGAGTGGGAAGTAAGGGAGGTGAGTCAGGGCTGGGTGTTGGGGGCAAGAGAGAGGGGCAGGAGGTCTGTTCCATTTCTGAGGACACAGGGACCAGGGCTGGCAGGAACCAGGAAAGGGTGGGTTCCCCAGGGTGGGAATTGCACAGGGTTGGCTCAGTGGGTCTTTGGCCCAAGGCCTCCACCTCTCCTGGGTTACAGGCTCAGGCAGGCCCCGGAAAGCAGGACTGCTGGCGGCATAGGGGCGGATAGGGGCGAGGCTGGAAGGCATCTTGCCACATTGTCTAGGGAAGAACCAATGCTGAGACCTGAGAATAGTGAGATAGCCGCGCCGTGTCACCCGCACAATGCGCTAAGATCAACAGGAGGCCTGGCAGGGGAGGCGGGAGGGCATCCTGTTTCTCCAGCCCCCTCCCGGCCTCCTATCAGGCCTGACCACTCTGTGTGCTGCCTGCTGCAGCGGGCAGAGGCCGGGCCTGGGAGGGGCAGCGTGTGAGCAGCTCAGGGAAAGGCCCTCTCACCCACAATAGATGTGGGGGGCGGGGAGGTCGTGGTGAGGATTAGGGCGGGGAGACGCTTTGAACCCCAGAAAGACTGGTGGGAACTGGTTCTTGACTCACAGCCGAGAGAGGGGGGTAGGGAAAGGCAAGGGCTTGCACTTTATTATTTTTTCTTTTATGAGATGTGAACTCAAGCAATTAAAAAATATGCATTTTATTTTTGCACAATTGGCCCTGCTGTGTCTCTTCATCTCTGCTCCAGCCCTGGTCCCATCAGCACGGTTGGCATTTCACAGCAACGTCTCATCTTCAAAGTGATTAGACAGATTATGTGCCCAAGCTTTTATAAGGCTCAGCCCCTCTCCTTCGTAGGCTCCCTCAACCCTAAAAATAAATACTGGTGGTCAGTATCTGTGCTTCCTGCTTCCCAGAATTCTGGCAGCAAGTTATTTTATTTCCACCACTATTGGCTGAATACCTTCTATCTACCAGGCACTCAGAATCTCCTATTTTTCACTTCCATCTTCTGGAGCAAGGACTGATAGTCCCATTTTACAGAGGGAGAAACTGAGGCCCAGTGGTTGAGAAATTTGCCAAGTTGCATAGCTAAAGGGTGGTGGATCCAGAACCTGAACCTGAGTCTTCTGGTTGTGGTCCACTGTGCTCCCTTTCAGACTGACACTGACCTTTGGTTTTCTGCCTCCTCAGTTAGAACCCTCTCTTAAGACCAGCTTCCAGCTTTCTAGGCAGGCAGTGCCTAATCTCTGGTGTGCACATTGTAAGTTCTCAACAAATTTGCTGAAGAGTGATTTTCCCAGAAGACAGGCAGGGTGAGCTGCAGAGGCTGAAGCTCTCGGTGTCCTGCCCAGCCTGGGTCTTCTCCCAGCTCCTTACCAGGGACAGGGAAGGGGAAAAGAAAGAGCAAAAACTGGGGTTTTGGCATGGCAGAGCTCTCGGTGTGGATCCAACTGGTGCCCAGACAGGTAGCTGGGGACCACACCTGCCCAGGCCCAGGCCCTGCCCTGCCTGACATGCCGCCCCAGGCACTAGTTGGCAAAGGCTCCCAAGTGGACTTGGACAAGAAAGTTCTTGGAAAAGCAATTCCCATGCCGGACCCTTTTGGCAAGGTGGCAGCAGATAGAGGTCATACCCCACCAGAGTTGGGGGCCTGAGACTCTAGACTTTCCCAGCTGAAGGGTGCTGTCATAACTACCGCCGACGCTGGCAAGGTTTTACACCCACCCAGGTGATTAAATTGTCTCCCCTTCTTTCACAGTCTTCAGCATATGAGATTCTACCATTTCCCCCGGGAAACTGCTAGAATGTTCTACACCCTTGAGTAGTGGAGAAGTTCTTCCTGATGTCTACTCTCAATTCCTCTTATTATAAGGGAAGCACACTCTGTCCCGTGGCGTGCTTGGGCCTGCGGGATCAGGTACCAGGGCTGGGGATCAGGTAGTTCCTCCTCGTAAGGAGAGAGCAGTGGGGAGTAGAGAGGGAGTTCGCATGGTGGACAGACCTGGGGCTGGGCTCTTCCACTCATTGGCAAGTTGCCTTACCCTGTGGGCCTCAGTTTCCTCATCTGTAACATGAAATCCCAGTTTTTAATACTTTATCACAGAATGGCTATAAGGATTCAGTAAAATAATGTATGTACATGGTTAGCCAAGTGCCTGACACAGAATAATTGCTCTAGAGGTGGCGAACTGATATGTGGGTACCCTAGGATCATGGACACGGCTGTAAGCTGAGACCATCCCTCAGGGTCAGAGCAAGACCCTTTCTAGCATCCCAAAGTGGGCTCCAGGCCCTCCCCAAAGGCCACGGCTACTCCCATTTGTGTGGATTGTCTAAGCTGCCCTGTGCCAGCCTGCAGAAAAATGGGCAGCCTCAAAGCTTCACAAGACAGCTCAATTGTTTCCTCGAAAATCAGCATCCTCACTCTGGCCTGTGGTACCTTCCCTGGTCCTGGAGTCCTATGGTTTTCAGGTAGGGGCCCAGGAGAGCTCTGCAAAGAGCCCAGGAGAGCTCTGCAAAGGATCATCCTCTCTGCAGAGGATGAGGGGAAGTGCCGTGTGTCTCTGCCAGCCGGCCCCCTGGTAGGTACCAGCACAGGCCTGTGTTTATACTGTGGCATGTGATGAGCCCTAAAGATGCAGGAAAACAAGGACCAGTGCTGGAGCTTTGACCTGAGCTGAGAGGACTTTTCCCAGTCTCCTTCCTGAGTTCCTGGAGTCTAAGAGTTCCGACTGTCCTCAAGGGAACTCTGGGACTCTTTCCCACGGCCGGCCAGCAGACGCCAACTAGCCCAGCTCCTCCCTCTCCCTGTGTCCTTCTCCCCAGGCCGGCCACACCCAGCTCTGTCAAAGCCTAGCCCTGAGTCCTGGAGAGCAGAGGCCCCCGTCCCAGCGGCCCGCCCCACCCCTGTACTCTGGCCCCTCTGGCGGGCAGGCAAGGCTGAGCCTCAAGGCCTGGCTGGAGTCACAGGATGACTGGAGGGCGCATTCCATCTCTGCCTGCTCCCTCATCACCCACAAACATGCAAGGGAGAGTGGCAGAAGCCTGGGGTAGGGCCTTTTGAAAGACGCTCAGGTGCATTCCCTGGAGCGCTCAGGAAGTCCTCAGCCTTCCAAGGCAGGTGTTAGGAGACAGCTGAAGACATCGAGACTAAGTGGCATTCGTCATTGCCAAGGTCACGGTTAGTGGCAGAGCCAGGATTCAAACCCAGGTCTCCTGACTCCAAGTGTAGTGTGTACCCCACCAGCTCACCCTTTCTCTCCAAGGCCTCAGAGGATGGGGCTGCTTTCCAGGCCTAGCTCTGTTGAAAAATCACAACCTCTCTGGGTCTCTGTTCCCCCTCTAAAAGTGGGAACCACCACCATCCCAGCCCCTGAGGTTTGGGGAGACCATCAAATGAAACAAACTCTAGAGAGGGAACTGTGTTACTGGAGAAGAGGCACTGTAGCTACAGCCGTGTTCATGATTGGAGGCCCTGATTTGAGGCCCTATGTCTCCTGCTGGGGTGAGGGCCCACCTGAGGGTTTTGCCAGGAGGCCTGGGGGAGAATCTGCCCTTGTGGTCACTGAGGCAGGGAGGGGGTGTGGTGTGACCTAGCACTGGACGCTGACCTTTGGTCTGACACCATTGGCATACACCCCACCTCCTCTGGAAGGTTGCCCGTTCTTGGCTCTGAGAGTCCCTAATGGGACAAATTCATTTAGTTACAATGTCATTTGTCAAGTGCGGACACCTAGTTCATGAAAGGGGCCTGGCTTGGGAGTCAGGAGACCCAGGTACTAATACCGATGCTGCCAAGAGCCAGTGAACTGTGTGGCTTTCTCTTTCCAAGCCTCAGTTTCCTCATTTAAAACACAGGAAGGCTGCACGGTTGATCCTTCCTTTAGGTTCCATCTGGCTTGGCCAGTCTGGGGGTCTCTGCTCTGCAGCCACACTCCAACAGGCTGCCGGTGTGGAAGGCAACAAGCTCTCAGGCCTGGGGGTGGGATGGTGGGTGGGGAGTGTTCACTTCCACATTCCGAGGGTCCTGTAGCTCAGCGGAAATGAAACCACTAGGACGTGATCACAGCATGGCGGGATATGAAACAGAATGGATTTTGCAACCCTTCAAGGCGTTGTATGCAAGGCGTGGCTCTGTCAAGGGCCTCTTGCACCTGTTGAGAGGTGCTTCTTAGAGTTGGTGACTCTCTGAAACCAGGGCTGGGCCCCTTTCTGGGATGGGGGGTATATAAGAAAAGGCACCAACTCTGCGAAACAAATCCAGGCTCTTGCCCAAGTCAAAGAGCAGCCCACAGTAGCACTGGAGCTTCTGTGGCTTGGGGTGGCTCCTGGGCTGAGACCTTGAACTTACACCCAGGAAGTGAGGCGTCTGTTAGTAAGTGAGACTCCCAGCCGTGAGTCAGGTCTCTGCAGTGGGGCAGATGTGGGGGTACGGGTGTGTGCTCAGGAGGGGAGGCTGGGGAAAAGGGTGCTTGCTCAGCTAAGCGCTGATCCTGCCACTGCCAGCCATTCGCTGTGTGGCCTCGTAACATATGTAACTGCTCTGTGCCTCAGCTGTGTCATCTGTGAAATGGGAACACCAATTATAGATTCTTCTAGCTCTTGGGATTATTGCTAGGGTCAAACCAAAGTGACCTTATGAGTATGAAAGAACTCTGAGAACCTTCTAGAGCTTTATTGACATTCTGTCCCTCAAAATAATGAGAGCTGACTTTTCTCTGAGCAGTGCTTGTCGCAGGCCATCCTCCCACCAGCTCTGAATGAGGTGGGCATTGACTCTGTTTCACTGAAGTGACACAAGCACAGAGAGGTAAAATGCCAAGGGGTGTCTGGGGCTCAGAACCCTAGGCAAGTGGACAAGATGCATTGTGGGGGCCCTCTCAGCTTGCAGTCCCTAGAACGGGACCACAGGCCCCCCTTCGAGTGACACCTCTTCTGTCCTTCTTTGCTCTGGGGTTGGTATTGCGGGGAGAGGCCAGGGCTGGGATTCTGAAGCCCAAACCTGGCCTCTCCCAGACTCTTCCCTTCCTCCGGGCTCTAGGGGGCATCTGGAGAGGAGACAAACCTAGGGGAGATGTTAATTAGTTCTGACAAATTAATAAAGAAAGCCTAATTTCTTCTCCAGATCTCATTTCCTTCCCGGTGCTTTATTTTCCTGCCCAACAAGCTGCTGCTAGGGAAATGGAGGGGAAAGGCGGTGAGGGGTGGTCAATCTGAAGACAGGGGCAGCCCAAATCCACCTGCCCCCTCCTCACTGGCTCCGGCCCCATCCCTATCCCTCCACTGCTCCAGGAAGCCAGCCCCAGACATTAAGCTGTCAAACCACTCCCAATTATCTCCCTCTATGCCCGCCGGCTCCAGGGGCGACAGTTGTAGCAAGCTGGCGTTGACTCATTCTGTCACCGGCCTGCCCTGCTCTGGGAAAATGCAATTTAATGAAGTCCGATGGCAGGGCTGGGGCAGACAGGGTCCCAGGAAGAGGGTGGCACCAGCCTGGGGACAGCTGAGAGTGCCCTCTTCCTGTGGGACAGTGTTTTTGATCTGTGTGACGTGATCTCATCTCTAGACACTGGACGGGTCATCCTGGACCTCCCCCTGCCCCACTCACCTCTCCAGCAGCTCTGAGCAACCAAGGCATTAACCTTTCCCACCAGGGCCTCTACCTCCCTCGGCTGCCTGTTTTAATAGCGTATGGTCATGACAGCTGGGAAATTCGTCCTGTGGTTTCATCTCAATCCCTTCTGCTGAAGAGCAAGTCCATTTCCCTAAGCCTTTTGATACAGAGCCTGGGAGTGGGTCAGCCACTGCCAGCTGCCATCAAGGCGAGTCCAGGGCTGTGGCTGAGGCCGTCTGTGTACTGCTAGGCTAACTCTGCTGCTGGGAAGAAGCATATTGTTCCCTCTGCTTCTGGTTGGGCCTAGCCTGGCCCTTCCACTTGCCCCCCTCTAGTCCTACCTCACAAGGGGCATTTGCTGAAGATCCCTGTTCTCTCTAGTTATACAGCAGAGAAGCCTCTGACTCCAGGCTCCTGGGTTCAAATCCCAGCTCTGCCACTTGCAAGCTCTGTGACTTTTTTTCTCATCTATAAAAATGGAGAGAGAATAATCACTCCCTCAAAGGCTGTAGGGAAGATTAAATAAAGCTCTATAAGCAAAGCCCTGAGAGCTGACCCTGGCACAGGACTGCTCAGTAGATGGTAGCTTTTGGCACTGTGGCCCCCACACCTTTGGCAGATGCAGGGCCTTCCCAGGGTCCCTTCCTTTTTTTCCCTCTTTCTCCATGGCCCATTCATTCTTCATGCCTTGAGTAACATCCCTTACCCTGGGAGGCCTCCCTGTCCCCCAGTATGGGTTAAACCCCCCTTGCTCTATGTTTCCACCAGGCTCAGGCCTTTGCCACCCTTAAAAAGTATATTCAGTGTCTGGCCCCCACCAGCCTGTGAGCTCCATGAGAACATGCATGGCACCTGTTTTGCTCAAAGCTGATGCCCAGCACCTCCCAGGGCCTGCACATGGGAGGTGATCAACAATTAAGAGGTGACTGACACACGGCATGACCAGGAGGCCAAGGTGCCTCAAAGCTCCCCCAGCTCCAGTGGGAGGGGTTGGGACCCACGTGGGTTTGAGAAATGCTCCTGGCAGAGGATCTGACCACGAGTTTCTTCTGCCTGGCCCCACTCTGTGTCCCACGTGCTAGAGGCCCAAGTAGTCAGGAAGGGCCTTCATGCTGGCACCAAAGGGACAGATAAATGTCTTTCAGCAAGGGGCAGTCAGGCATCTCCAGAGCTCACAGGCTGGCTGGCCCTCAGAAGTCACAATACCATGCTGTCTTGTACCCTTCTTGGTGTTCGCCTTGGACTTGTCCAAGTGGTAGGATTATAGTAGCTGGTCCCATACAGATCCCCTGTGCACCCAGGATGGGCCAGGAGACTGCAGGAGCTCCCCAGGGGCAACAAGCCCAACCTACTTGCTGTACACATGAGGAAATTGAGGCCAGGGAGTGCCTGAGGTGACCCGACCCGCAAGTGGCTGAGGCAAGACTCCCGACGAAGAGGCTGACGCTCTTTCGTGAAAGCACACCCGGCCCACGTTAGCAAAGAGCCTCCTGTCTGCCTCGTACCCTGAATTTCCATCACCCTGGATTATTGGTAAAGTCCTCTGCCACCCACACTCTTCATGAGATCCCAAAAGGATTGATCATGGAAAATGCAAGGCAGCTTATTGCTAGAGTAATGAGATGCGCGGCTCAGCCTGTTCAGCCTGTCAACTCCACTGCATCCAGGGTGCCGGGCTCGGAACTGGCACACAGGTGCTCAGGAACAGCGCTCACAGGGAGAGAGTGGCCTTTATCATGCTCATCCTGTCACACTCGGAGTATGCCTTAGTGTGCCTTTTTGCCACCTCTTCTCCTAGACAATGGTTCCTCCTGGCAAATCTCCCCAGCTTAACCCAGGAACACAGTTCTCCGGGCAAGGAGCTTCCTCAGAAGGCTCACCCAAGGTCACACAGCTGGGTGCACCCCTCACACCCCACCATCATTTTCCTGCACACGAACCTGCGGGCAGGGGCTGTCTCCTTCCTCCTTCTGGTTCTACAACCAGGACCACCCCAGTGTTTCCTTTTTTTGTATTTGAGACGGAGTCTCACTCTGTCGCCCAGGCTGGAGTGCAGTGGTGCAATCTCAGCTCACTGCACCCTCCACCTCCCAGGCGGGCAATTCTCATGCCTCAGCCTCCCAAGTAGCTGGGATTATAGGCACCCACCACCACGCCCAGCTAATTTTTATATTTTTAGTAGAAATAGGGTTCATGTTGGCCAGGCTGGTCTAGAACTCCTGACCTCAAGTGATCCATCCGTCTCGGCCTCTCAAAGTGCTGGGATTACAGGTGTGAGCCACTGTGCCCAGCCCACCCCAATGTTTCTTGAAATGGAGAGCCCAGAGCTGGAGGGAAGGGCTTCCCAGAAAGAGGCTGTGGATTTCAGCCCCTCGCCTGAGGGTAGGAAGAGGTCCATTGGGTGCTCCCAGCTTCTACCTCCCCATCTGTAACTTGGTTTACTAAGTGTTGGGAGGGCTCAGAATGAGTCTCCCTCTCCTCTGTGGGGTATGAGGCAGGCCTTGGTGGTGATAAGAATGCCCCACTCCACCTCGGGAGGCTCTCTCTGGGCAGGTGAGCAGATGCAGAAAAAGGGCTGAGAGCTCAGCCATGACTGCACATGCCAGGGAGGGGGAACCAGGTGTCCTGGGACCTTAGGCAGCAAGGGGACAGCTCTGGCTAAGATCCGGTTTGAGTCCTGGCCCTGCCACTTACACGTGGTGGTATTTTCAAGCAAATTAGTCATTAACCTCTGAACTTTCTTTTCTCAAATGTAAACCAGGGTGATAGTCCTGACCTCAGAGAGTGCTAGAAAGATAAGGTGAGAGAACTGTGTAGATGCCATAAAGCTCTGCAGGATGATAAGGCTCTACGGGAGGCCAGCCCACATCACAGGCCAGGGTGGAACCATAAGGGGGATGCAGTGTGTGCTGGCCAGGCAGGGCTTGAGATTAGGCCTTCATGAGCAGGAATTTCAGGGAGACTTCATGTGATTGCATGCAGAAACAGGGTGTGCAGGCACAGGAGGCGGCAGCTGTCCATTAGGGTATTCATTTATTAAAATATTCCTGCTGTCATTCAGTACCTATTAGGTCTCAGGCATAGAGCATTGGACAAAGCAGAAAACATTCTCTGTCTTCATGGAACTTATGTTCTAGCAATGGCAACCAGACAATAAAGAAGATAAAATGTGTGTAGGATTAATTAATTTTAGATCAAAGATGCCCAGAGAAGATCTCACTGAGAAAGGAGACATTTGAGCAAAGAACAAAACAAGGTGAGCAAGCCAACCATGTGGCCACCTGGGAGGAGATATTCCAGGCAGAGGCAGCAGACAGCAGGTGTAAAGGCCCTGCGGCAGGAGAGCATCTGGTAACTGTGGCCAGTGTAGCTAGACAGTGGAGACTGATGCAGGGGCCAGGCCTCTCCCCTGAGCTGGACCGTGCTGTTGGAGGCCATGAGTAGAGGGATGAGATCTGTGACCCGGCTTTGTTTTAACAAGACCACTGACAACTGCTGAGAATGAACAGGAGGGAGCGCAGGCCGGGAGACTGGTGGAGGTGACTGCAATCATCTGGGGCATCTTGGCGGCCCCTGCAGGGCTGGGGAGGGAGCCCCAAGGCCAGAGATGGGGCAGGGGCTGCATCAAGGTCTACGGAGCCCTCCTCTCCCACTCCTCCAGGTGAGACAGCTGGCAGCCCACTCCTTCTCCCTGCAGACAAGCTGTCTTCCCATCCTGGGCCCGAGAGGGAGGTGGGGAGGGGCAGGGGTGAAGAAGAAGCCCTGCACAAAACAATGGCCCTGAGCCAAGACAAGAGAGATGCTTGTTCCCCTTTATTTATGATTGTTATTGGGAGAAATAAAGCCCTCAGCTGCAGCCTCCCCTCCGCCGCCCGCCAGGCCCTCGCTCCTCTCTTCTTCCACCTTCCCCTTCCGTCCCCACCTCTTCCCTGGGCACAGGCTTTCCTCTGACACACAGAGATCAAATAACTTTTCACTCAAAGGGAAAGATATGATCTCCTTTTACTATTCAGCACCAACACCAGCGGACCGACAGCCCAAGATTAAAGGCAATTAGACAGGTTTGTTTTTGTAGGGGCAGAAGGTCTGTTTGGCACCCTCCTTGGGAACTAGATCCCACAGTGGGGAGGGCCAGTGGCTCCTGTAACTTCTAGTGGAGAAAGCTTTGGGCCCACCCCAACTCACCCCCCAGCACCAGGAAGGACCCATTTTCCTTTGCTCTGAGAACTGCTGGTTGCCTAGGAAGAGGGAGGGACCTCCTAGCCAGGCGCCACTGTATCTTCTCTCTGCACGCATTGCACCCTTGGAGTAAGGGTGGAAGCTAAATTTGTGTTTCCCCCTAGAAAATATAGTATTGATTGCTTTCAAGTCGATTTCAAATAAACAGCATGATATTGCCCCCACCAGGGCTTCTAATTGCTTGGAAATGTCATCAAAGACAACAGCACAAAAGAGGGCAGGGGCCTTGGTGATTCCTTCAAACTGGAGACCCTGGGCCTCTGCTTCCTTCCTTGTCACTTTGTCCTAACAGCACACAGGAGAATAAATGCTGGCACCACCCTTTCAGAGCATTTGTATATACTGTCTTATTTAATCCTCATGAACTCCCTCTAGGTTTATATCATTATCCCACTTTTGTCCTCAGTGGGTCAGTATTCATGGAAGAAACTGAGGACCAGAGTGTTGGTGTAGGGCGTCCAAGGGCACAAAGCTAGTATGTGGCAGGGAACCCAAATCTGCTCCTGTCCCTCAATTCTCCCCCTGGAGCTGGGTGAGGAAGGAGAGGGGTTAGAATCTATCATTTTGCCTTCTGGTAGCTTCCATCTGGCAAGGGAAGCAGGCCCACTACTGCCCCTGCTGGCTGGGGTGGACAGGGAAAGGCCGTTTATCCTTAAGTGACCCTTGAAAGACAGGAAGGTTTTCATCAGACACAGGTGTAAGGGCCACCACTCTCGCCTTGTCCTAAAGCGCTCTGCATGACCAGGCTGCTGCTCACTCCACCAGCCCAACCTCACCACTGCCCTCTCTCCCCACCCCACGCTGGGCTCCACTCCTGGGTCTTTTAGGCACTGGCTCTCACTTGCCTTGGGGCATTTGCACAAGTGGTTCTGTCTGCTGGGATCACCCTCCCCTGTACCCACCACTCCCCTTTTCTTGCTAAAGGTCACCTCCACCTTCTCTTTTATGGCCATTCCCCATTCTCCTCCCACCCCTGCCAAACCTTGCACCCCATCTCTCATGCTAGTGACCACCACGACACCCCACAAGGCTGTCGAACGGGGTGAACGACCCCTCCCCACCGTCTCCCCACTCCAACTGCCCATGTAGGCAGTTCCCAGGTCCAGTCATACCCCACCTTGTCCCTGCTATGCCGAGCTGCAGAATCCTCTCCTTCCTCCTGGCTCCTCTATAGGGTTGCCTGTCTCAGATTAATGTGCTGTCTTTGGTTCTTCCCCTTGCTTTTATTTTTTTGGATTTTTAATTGATACATCGTAGTTGTACATATTTTGGGGGTACACGAGATTCCAGCCCGGATTTGATAATTACACATTGTAGGCAGGTGTCAAAATGTCAAATCAGGGCTGGGCTATCCATCACCTCGACACTCTTCTACCCCTGCTTTAATTCACGAAGCATTACCACACCTATACAATGTGTCAAGCATGGTGCTGGCATCTTTTGGGTGAAAGTGACAGTGGTAGTGGCAAGAGGTAGGAGCGTGGAGGAATAAGAAAGACTAAGACATTTTCTTTTGCCTTAAAAGCTCTGTCTAGCAGGGGCCCCAGACATGAAAACAAATAATGACTGAGTGATAAACGCAGTTTTTGTTTGTTTCTGAAAAATACAAACCCAAAGCAATGGGAGCTCAGAAGGGGGAGTGATTCTGTCTGAAGGTGATGGAGGCACCACAGAAGATGTGAGATTTTTTAGCTGGGTCCTGCAGGATAAGCAGGAGTCCTTGAGACAGACAGAGACAGAGACAGACAGAGAGAGGGCAAGGAACAGGAGGGGAAGAGGAAAAGAGGAAAGAGTGTCTTTAAAAGCTTGGATGTGGCGAAAGCACTGGATATTTGGGGCAGAGGAGAGGGGAATACAGGGTGAATGGAAAGCAAGGTAGGAGCCAATTGTAAAAGGGCTTTGTATTAGATGAGGGTCTGAACTTCACCCTGTAGGCAACTGGGAGCCACTGACGCCTTTTAAGCAAAGTGGTGACATGGTCACACCTGTGCTTTGGAAACAGGCACGTGGAATGCTAAGTAGAAGATGTCAGTCACAAAAGGCCACATACTGTATGATTCCATTTATATGAAATGTCCAGGATAGGCAGATCCATAGACACAGAAAGTAGATGAGTGGTTGCCAGGGGCCGGGGGAGGGAAAATGGGGAGTGACTGCTAATGAATACCGAGGTTCTTTTCGAGGTGATGAAAATGCTGTGGATTAGGCAGTGGTGACGGCTGCACAACCTTGTGAATATACTAAAGCCACTGAATCGTATACTTTAGGAGGGCGCATTTTGTGGTTTGCGAATTAGATCTCAACAAAGACAAAAGAAGAAAAGAGGCACATGAAGAAGGATGGATGATGGCAGGGCTAGGCTGGAGACAAGCAGGCTACCAGAAGACCTCTGCAAGCAAGCCTGTAGCACTCCCAAGCGTGGGAGCCCTGGGGTCCCACGGCTCAGCGCAGCTGTTAAGAGCACCGGCCTTCTGAAGTCCAAGACTCAGCTTCCCTCCTCAGGACTGCCCAGGACTGATCTGCCCAGGACTGATCTGCCCAGGACTGATTTTGCTGGGAGAGGGGGTACCAGAGAGATCCTGAGACACTCCACCCCCCCAAGCCCGCCCACATAGCCAACATATCGCACATATCCTGCATGAGATGCCTGGGACCAGAGCGACAGACGGTCACCTGACAAGCCACACCACCTATTTTTGAAGACAGGCGGGTCCCTTGGTAATAGAACAGGCACGAAGAGGCTTTGCCATAGATGGGGAAATTAGGGCAGAAAATAACACTGTGAAAACAGAACTGTCTGTTCAGAAATAAGAGACCCCCTCACTCATATCCCCAGTGTACCAGGGCCTGTGTCAGCCCCTGAGAATCTGGGATCACCAGCTCCACATCTGGGCCCAGGGCGCCTCTGTCTGCCATGCACTTGCCTGGGCCACTCTGCTACCTGGGGCCGGGGGACAGCCTGCAGGGGCAGGGGCGCAGAGAAAGCCGAGACTACCCTCTAAAGAGTCCTTTCTGTGGGGCCCTGAGCGTCTGTAACCAGGCTGTGAGGAAGCACTCACTTCCAGGGGTGGAGGTTCAGGGGTTGGGGAAGGGAAGGGCTAGCTCCCTAGTCTGTAAGGGCAGAAGGTGCTCTTGAATGGAAGCAGGGAGGGAGGGGAGCCCCGTGTGGGAAGCCTGAAAGGAGCCTGGGAAAGACTGGGGCTAGGGGCTGGGGGCTGGGAGAGGAGAGTGATGCTCGGGGACTCCCCAACTCTCAGGCAGGGAACAGCTTTATTTTAACTCTGGGTTTGTGGAGAAAGGGCAGGGCGAGGTGGAGCGGGTTTGAGGGGGAGGACCTAGCTGGTTTTTCCCAGCATCCCCCAGGCCACTTCTCTCACCACAAACCTCAGTCTCAAGCCACTTGGTTGTCATGGAAACAGGCCGGAATAGAACAGATGGTCTCCACTAGCCAAATTCCAATTAAACAGGGCAGAGATGGATAGGGAAGGGAGTGTGATGTGACGAGGCCGCAGAGAGCTCAGCCCCCAGGATGGATGGGAAACCCTGGGTCACCGTTCTTGGAGGGGGACATCAGGTGGGTAGAGAAAGCTGCCTGGGGGAGGTCACCACCCAGTTACCCCTTCAATCCTCAAAGGTGGGGGCATGGTGCTGAGGGAATGTCAGCTTGGGGAGGGGCAGCCACAGCTTTCCCTTTACAGAAGCGCTGAAACAGAGCCACATGCACGCACACACGTGCACCCAAGCACACATGTGCAGCTGAACGCTGCGGTATGCACACAGGTCGACATGCTCAGGAACACGCGGGAGCAGTGCGGGAAGGTCAGGCAGAGTCATTGCACAGACACATTCCTCTAACAGAGTACAAAGAAAATGCTTTGGAAAACCAAGTAAGCAACTTATTCTCATTTATTTAATAAGTAAGTATTAAGAATCTACCAAGTGCCTGCCAGTAGGGCTATAAACACACACACACACACACACACTGCATGCATGTGTATACATGTGAAGGATATCAAGGACACAGGATAAATTCACTCACACGATCACTGCTACGGTAGGACTGTTCACAAAGTGCCATGATGATACAGGGAAGAAACGATGAATGTGGGGAGGAGAATTAGAGAAACAAGAGGTGTCCCACAGGAGGTAAAATTTCACTGGGCTTTGAAGGATGAGTAGGAGTTTGCCAGTTGGTGAAGTAGGGTCCTCCAGGCAGAGGAGACAGGAACAGCAAAGGCATGGTGGACTGAAAGGTCAGAGCTTACAGAGGGGATAAGCCCAGTGTGAGAGGAGTTTGAAGTGTGGAGGAGTTCTTGGGAGAGAAGACCCCATACAAGTCCTGGTGTGGAGAGTATAATTTCTGACTCAAACACGAACACCCCACACAAAGAACCATGCCATCACACAGCACCCGCTTGTCAAACCACACATCCACGCACAACTTCACACACACATAACCGCAGACCTTCCTGGTGCTTATAAATGTTGAACAAATGGAAAAAAGATGATTTTGTTTACTGCAAACAAAATGAGATGGGAGGGGAGGTGTCAAGTAAAAGGGAAGCATCAGAAGTTTTCCTTTCTTGGCATGGGGGTTAAATAGGGTTGCCAAAAAAAAAAAAAAAAAAAACCAGAAAGAAAGGGGCACAGGAGGCTGGGCATGGTGGATCACGCCTGTAATCCTAGCACTTTGGGAGGCCAAGGCAGGTGGTTCACCTGAGGTCAGGAGTTCGAGACCAGCCTGACTAACATGGTGAAACCCCATCTCTATTAAAAATACAAAAATTAGCCAGGCGTGGTGGTGGGTGCCTGTAATCCCAGCTACTTGGGCGGCTGAGGCAGGAGAATCGTTTGAACCCAGGAGGCAGAGATTGCAGTGAGCTGAGATCGTGCCACTGCACTCCAGCCTGGGTAACAGAGTGAGACTCTGTTTCAAAAAAAAAAAGGCACGGAGAAGGAAACCTCACAGCTTATCAGGGTTGTGAAGCCAGCCAGCTCCCATCGGTTTACTGTACATTTATGGGACACCTATTGTGTGCAAGGCGCTGAGCTAGGGCCTGCAGAGATTTTAAGGCTGGGTCCTATCCTTCAAAGAGCTCAGGTGCAGGGTGAGGGGAGGAGAGAAAATAAATACTAAACAACACAGAAGTGGAAGGGGGACTGGTGTCTGGGAGCCTTGCATTTCACAGGTGGGTGTGTTGGGGCTCAGCCATCATCAGGAGCCAAGGCCGAGGAGTGCACTGGAGAAGCCAGGAGCAGTTTATTTTGACTGGAACCTAAAATAGGTCCGTGTAAAGTTGTGGGAGTGTAGAGCAGTCAGTGGAAAAGCAGTTTTGGAAAAAGAGGCTGGTTGCAGTGAAGGCCTAGACCAGTGTTTTCTCAACTGGGGTGCTCTTGTCCTCCAGGGAACATTCTGCAATGTCTGAGGACACTTTTTATTGTCACCCTGCACAGGAATGGCTGGATGGGGGTGGTGGTGCTGGGATTGGGGAGGGGTCCTACAGAAATGGGATAAGAACTCACAGCAAATCAGAGGCAGGGGTGAAGGAGGTAGCCATGGCTCTGGTGCACAGCAGAACTGTGCTTTTATCACAGAAATGGGAAGAGCCCAGGGAGGGCTGTGTCTTGGGAAGAAGAGGACAAGGGTGGCTCTGGACAAGTTGGGCTTGGACTGTGCACAGGTCAGGCTGAAATCAGAGAGAACAGATTGGGGGGTTGTTCTTTTCAAGTCCCAGTCCACAGGCCGCGGAGGCGCTGGTTTTCTTCCAGGCATGCTCGTGGCTGGGTCTCCCTTGGCTGTCCTGGTTACGTCCCAGCCCACTCCTTCTCAGCCTCCAGGTTTCAGAATCAAGGTCACGGTCCCAGAGAAGCCTCCCTGACCCCCCCCCCCAACCGGCTCCACCATAGCCCCAGGCATAGTTTAATCACCTAAGTAAATCTCTGGGGGCTTTGTGCAAAGATCACTCGGGAGACAGGGGCCTCACCTGTTTTGAGGCCAGTTCATCCATCACTACTGTACTCTCAGCCCCAGCCCGTGCAAGGTTTAGGATGGGAGAGGGACCCCTCATTCTTTTGCCTCAACCCTTCAAAAAGAGGGAAACTTCAAAACCTTCAAAAAAAGGGGAAGGAGGCAACTCCTTTCCCCTTTCCTTCCTCCCTCCCTTTCCCCGACCACCACAAGGCTTACAAAAGCAGATCTCTGCCCTTGGTGCAATCTTGCAAAAGGGACAGAAACCCAGAAAACGGCCTGACCTTTAACGGAAGCATCCCGGAGTTAGAGATGAAAAATGCCCAGTGTCCCCTTTTCTCCTCACCCTAAACTGCCAGTCCTGGAGTCATCTGGTCTTCAGGTCCCCGCTCACGTGCATCAGCCTTTAACCTCAATTCCAGATGCTTAAAGTATTTTTTTCTTGACACATAGTGCCTGGCACACAGTGATGCCCTAGGAACATCTGCTGACTGACCTCATCTGAAGCATTTGGGCAGTTACCCACAGGGTGCCCCATGACACCTTCTGGCCAGCAGAAAGGGCCTGCAGCCAAGTGGGACAATGGGTGGGGCGGATGGCACCGTCAAGGAGGGCACCTGGAGATGCTCTCTGGGTGGCCATGGGGGCCTGCCCTTCCAGCAGGGAATATTTAGGGGCATCCAAGCAGCCTGCGGGGGAGGGTGGCGAAAGCAGGTCACTAATCTCTCTTGGAGATTAAACACCACACTGGCTTTGGAGACCAGAAACCAGCTGGGGGAGGGGGCAGAGGCCCAGGGAGGGCTGTGGAGGGACAGAGGGTGAATCTTGCCTGGGAGGTGACAGCCCAGGGCAGGGGTAGGCGTGGGGGCTTCTTTTCTGAGGCCTGGGCAGAGCCTAGAAAGATCTCTAGGGTTGTGGGGTGGAAGGAGAAGCTGAAATCAGGAAAAAAAACCATCCATGATTTATTAACCAGAGTCACTAATTATTAACCAGTTCGACTCCTGGACTTGAGGCCCCAATTCCTGGCCTCCCCTAGCTTCCTGAGTGTTGAGCTCCCCAACGTGCCCCGTCTCCCCCCTTCCCCTGCCCCCGCCACCCTCACCCCCGACTGTGACTGTCTCCGCCCAGCCTTGCCCTTATCTCCTCTTATCTCCAGGTGCCCTGGTGGCTGCTGCTACTGAACACCAACCCCTACTCCCAGCCTTGGGGCTGTCAGGAAAGAATGGGATCGCAGTGATTGAAACTTATTTGGGGCAGGCGAAGCTTGGCCTAGATGACCTGAGGGGCAGTCATGTCCTCTGGCCCACCCAGTCTTCACTTCTTACCTCCTCACCCCCTGCCCTCTGGAGGGCAACTCCCATCTCTCCTGGGTCAGCCTCAGAGTTTGGCGATGGGAGGCACCGTTTGGGGCTGCAGTCCTGGGCCCGGCGTTGCTTGCCAGTGAGATGTCTGATGCCAGGGGGGTGCCAAGGAGCAGCAAGCCTGGGGACTTGGGGAGAAACTCTAAACAAAGTCTCCTGGGCTTAGGGATGCTGCAGACCCTGAGTGGCCCCACCTTGGTATTCAGGACAGAGGCTTCTGAGTTGCTCTGAGGATACATTGAAGCTCAGATTCTCCAGGGCTGAGAGATTCCTTCAGCCATTGCTGCAGGAACCCCAACTCAGTCAGTCTCACCAAAGAAGCAAAGAGGCAGGAGCAGCAGCCTCTGGCGTAGGCCCCTTTTGAGGGGCAGCCAGGGCCTGCCTGGGGGTTGTGGTAGTGCCTGGATGGCACTCATGAGCCACCTGTGGGGTGGTGGCCCCTGGACTTCCAACTGCAGAATGTGCCTCTGTATCCTAATGCCAAAAGCGGGGTGCCTCACCCTGCCACATGCCGTGGCTCGCCCTCCCAGGGCCGTGACGTGCCACAGAGCCACTGCACCATGGCACCAAGCAGCAACAGGTGACACGGGAGGCTGCCAGATCACCCCACCTGCAGGATCCCTGTGATGCACCTCCTTCCACAAGTCACCACACCCATCCCCAAGTAGCCCCACACCCATCCCCAAGCAGCCCCACATCCATCCCCCATGACAGTGCAGGCAGGTGGGGAGAGCAGCCCAGCCCAACCCAGGGTGAACTGATGCAGGCAGAGGGGACTGCTCCACATCCCCGCAGTCCCCTGCCCTGTCCTGCCCTGCCAACGGTCCCTCTGCATCCTGACCCTCTGCAATATGCTCCCTCTCCCTGTCCCCTCTCTCCCCATTGCCAACTTAATTCCTTAATTCCTACTGGAGATAAGCAGATCTTTCACTGAAATTTATCATTAATCCTAAGGAAAACAGGGGTGGGAAGGGGGTGAGGGGTGGGAAAGGGATAGAGGGAGGTGGGGAAGCTTGGAGGGCCCACCCACACTGCCTCCTCCTAGATCTGGCACAGCTGTGGCAGCTGGGAATCCTAGGCTGACATCCCTGGGGAGGGCAGCCCACATCTGGAGCTGTTACTGGGGATCCGAGGGGAGCACCTGAGATGGTGAGGTGTGTGAGACTCAGGAGAGGAGAGATGGGGGCCGAGGCTGTCTGTAAATGCCTGCAGGATCACATGAGCTCCATGCGATTCCAACACTAATGGGAGGGAGCTTCAGGGGGAAGGGGGAGCTGGGGGCAGTCAGGGATGTCCTGGCTTCCATGGAGGGTGGTAAGTACCCTGTCAGTGGAGGGATTCAGCTGCAGCTGGAGGATGACCAACAGGCCGGAATGTGGTTAGGGGTTTTAGGAAGTGAATGGAGTGCTATAGCATTTGATTTCCCTTCCAATGCTAAGACTCCAGGATTCTCTGACATCCTCTCCACCTTCCCCTGCAGGGCAGGGAGGTACCTTCAGCTGCAGGTCCAGCTGGGAGGCTCTTTCCAGACCTGGGTCTGGGAGAGGAACAAGTGGGCTCAGATTTTTTTTTTTTTTTTTTTAAGATGGAGTTTCACTCTTGTTGCCCAGGCTGGGGTGCAATGTGTGATCTCGGCTCAGTGCAACCTCCGCCTCCTGGGTTCAAGTGATTCTCCTGCCTCAGTCTCCTGAGTAGCTGGGATTACAGGCACCCACAACCATGCCTGGCTAATTTTTGTATTTTTAGTAGAGACAGGGTTTCACCATGTTGGCCAGGCTGGTCTCGAACTCCTGACCTCAGGTTATATACCCGCCTCGGCCTCCCAAAGTGCTAGGACTATAGGCATGAGCCACTGTGCCCGGTGGGCTCAGGTGTTTAACACATCTTTGCAGAATGAAGGAGAATGCAGGCCCCTGCCTAGTGTCACTGTCCCTTTATGTCCAAGCAGGATGGCTTAAGGAGAGTGAGGCCTGAACCACAAGGCCCTAGCTCCATCTCTCCACCATCCACCCAGGCCTCAACCTGACTAGCATTCCTGCCTGAAAGAGCTGACACCCTCAGGGGTCACCTGCTGTGTGTGAGGTCAGAGGTCAGAGTGTGGATGCCATGCAGTGCTGGACTGGATATTATGTTTGTTGCTGTCTACAGTTCCCACCTCTGTGCCTGGCACATGCTGAGTGAATGCCGAGATGAACCTGTCTGCCTCTCCCACAACACATCCAGGGCAGTGGGATTCCTACAGGGACTGGCACTGGGCACTTGGGGCAGCCAGAATTCTGCACCTTGAGTGAAACCCTTGCTGTCCTTTCAGAAGGGAGCACAGGAGACACCTGCCCAGGTGATCATCTGGGGGTGGGGGGGCATCTCCAGTAACCCAGGGGCCTGAGACTAAGACATACCCTGCTTGCATTGACCACCCTGGAAAAGTCACAGGAGCCCAGCAGAGGGGCTCCCCACAGCGTTCTGGGGCACACACAGCCAGGAGGGTTCCTGGGCCTGGCTTCCCCAGCCCCAGGGAACGGACCCTCCTTCTCCAGACTGGGAGTCCCTCCCAGTGGTAGCTCATAACAGCCCAGTGGTGCGAAGACTTTCTCTGGATCAAGCAAATTATTGCTTGTGCTAAGCACACCACATATGTTATTCACCCCTTCCAGCCTCTTATCATCTCATCCTATTGTACAGCTAGGGGAACTTGTTTAGAGAAGACACAGATACACCCGCTGACACAGGTAAGTCATAAAAGGCTGAGATCATTTGACTCCAAAATAACCACTGGGTTCAGTCAATTTCTTGGGGAAAAATAGTCAAACTAGTTGTTTGTGACCCTGTAGACAAAACAATGATCTAAGGCTGACCTTCGCCGGTTCTCTAACTGGCGGCTGGGGGGCAGTGTAGACTTTACCCGGACAGTCATCATCTTTGATCGGCTCCCCCTCCTTCTCCGCCCACCCTTAGTAGCCAGGCTGTGTCCCCAACCCCAGGAGGGGGGTGAGAGCCTCCCACCTGTGTGTGGGAGAAGATGGCGATCAGAGTCTAATCAGAAGCAGGCGTGTGCACACGCGCGCGCACGCACGCACACACACACACAGCACGTGACCTCATACACGCACACACACCATAAACCTTCCTCATACACACACAGAGGACATAAAAACACTTGTAAAGAAACACATAAACCACACAGATTATCATTACAGCGCAAACTGTGTACACAAGTGCCGGGGGGCTAGCAGTAATGGAGTGATAGGAGATGAAGAGAGGGTAACGGGGATATTTCCTGGGAAGGGTGTTTGTGAGCAGAGCTTGGGGAGGAGGCCAGAAAGACTCTGCAGCAGCACTGAGAGGTGGGTGCCGAGGACTGATGCTCTCTCCCTCTTCCATCATCACCGCCCCTTCAGGACTGGCCCCGAGGCCATCATCTGACCCCTGGGAGGGTGGGGAACGGTGCTGTGGTCAGGGCAGAGCCAGGCCGGGAGCAGGGGGCTGTCGCACATGTTCCCCCAAAGGCCCATCCATCACGCCAGTGGAGATCATCAGAGTGCTCTGCCAGCCCAGGACACTGATGACTCTCCAGGCACCATAAAGACAGGGAATAAATCTGGGAAGTTGCTGGGTAGGAGGGTGCCTCAATGGCAGGGCTGGCCACCCTGCCCGGGAAGGGCGAGGCAGCCCCTCCATCATTCTGAGAGATGCAGCAATCTAGGCCAATGAGATCGGGACAGTTCAGGGGGTGGGGGAGGTGGGCAATCATGATAAAATAATCCAGTGCAGTGTGGCTGCTCCGCTCCAGTGTTATTTACACTCAGGGAGATGCCTGTCCCTGCCTCCACTCCAATTTATGCCTAGGAGTTGCTGCAGAAAGCCTCTGCCACTGATTCAAAACCCTCAAAGGGGCCCGGTCCCAGCGGGCAGAAGGGAGGGACATAAAAGTGGCTAAGCTTGGGAGCCCGGCAGGCACCTGCAGGCCCCAGGGTAGGGGGGCTCTGGGCAATGCTGGTCCCCTCGTGCTGGCTGGGCAATGCTCCGGCTTGGATGGGAGTCAGGCTTCCTCCTGTTGCTTCCAAGCACTTCCTAGGTGCAGGGCAGATCCAGCCCCAGGAGCTGATCGCATAGCTCTGGCTTGTGTCTGGGCCACAGAGGCTGCGTGGTAATTCAAGCTAACGGAGCATGGATAATCTAGAACAGCGGAGGGTCTAGGAGGAATTTCGCTTTGGCGTCGACACAGATCAGATGACTGTTTTGCAGCCGAATTACCTTCCTAATTAAGCAAGAGAGTCTGTGAGGCCTGAGCCTGTATGGTGACCTGCAGGGTCAGGGTGTGCTGGGAGGAGCATTGCCCTGGGTGACCCTCGAGAGGACAATCTGCACAGGAACTGTCTGGAGTCAACTCCTAGTCCTCAGCCACAACCCTGGGGAAGGCCTTTGATTTTTCTGCCCCCGTGATCTTCTTCCCTGGGATAGTTCTCTGCCCTCACCTATGAAGCTGAGGACGCCTGGACCCAGGATCAATGCCTGTCTCCCCAGCTTGCTGTCCTGATCCTGCCTGGGGCAGAGGAAGCACCAGCCCTTTCATCCCAGGAGATCAAAGCAGCCGGCACAGGAGAACACCCTAAATCATTTTCCCCATCCACACTCCCTGGTAGGGGCCCCTCCCTTGCCATCTTTTGGGATCTCTGGGTGAGGGTAAGAGGGCCTGAAACCTTCCAGAAGTTTAGGACAGGCTCTGGCATAGGGTCAGCTTGCTGAGCCCTGGATCCACCCAGGATCTGGGGCTGGCCTGGGAACATGCGCTGGGGGACCAGGCAGATTCTCTCAGAGGAGCTACTATACCTGCCTCTGGTCTCACTGTGAGACATGGTGTGTGTGGGGGGGCCCAAATGGTATCAGTGATGCCCAAAGACTCAGGAGATGCAACAGTGATAACATTAAGATATTCCACTCTGGCACAGCCACATGAATACTCCCAAGACACAACAGTGTCTGTGGCAGGATAGACCAGTAATACAGGTTGAATATCCCTTATCCCTAATGCTTGAGACCCAAAGTGTTTCAGACTTCAAATTTGTTCAGATTTTGTAATATTTGTATACATGAAATGTTATCTTGGGGATGGGACCCAAGTCTAAACATGAAATTTCATTTCTATTTCATATACACCTTATACACATAGCCTGAAGGTAATTTTATACAGTGGCTTTAATAATTTTGTGCATGAAATAATGTTTTGACTGCCTTTGGATTACGACCCTTCAGGAGGATAAGTGTGGAATTTTCCACTTGTGGCGTCATGTCGGCGCTCCAAAAGCTTCGGATTTTGGATTAGGGATGTTCAACCTGTGCCAAGACTCTCTGAAGATTCAGCACTAATAACTCCCCAAATGCATCAGGCATGTAAAACTACAACACCAGGTTATGGCTGCACCATCGAAGGGACAGGAACGTGAATAAGAAGGTGCTATGCAGGGGTGGGAAGAGATTCTGGAAGCAGTCTTGTGAGGACTCCAGGCTTAGGAAACTGTCTTCCTCCATCACCTGTCTGCCACCCGCCAGGAAGAGAGGCTTAGCCACATGGTATAATCACAGACATGGGGCCCGACTTCTGGAATCAGAATCCTGGCTCTGCCACTTACTAGCTGTGTGACCCTGGGCAAGTTACCTAAGCTCTATCTGGGCCTCATTTTTCCATATATAAAACAGGGGAGAACAGAAGTACCTTCCATATGACTTGTTATGAAGATTAACTAAGTGGTTACATGTAAGATGTTTACAATAGTGCCTGGCATCCAGGAATTCTCAATACAAGTGTGTGATTATTATCCTCATCAACGGTTCAAACAAGCAACTGTCTATCCACCCAGCATGGCCTACTCGTCCCCTATGCCAGGCCCTGGAGAAACCAAGCCTTATCAGCAATGGAGCTCCCAGTCTTGTGATGAAGATAAATCCCAGGCCCAAGTGACTGGATAGCAGGATGGAAAGTAATTGGTGGCAGGGGGTGGCATGGATGAGGCGCTGGGGGATTTGAGATGAGAGAAGTTATCCTTAGCTTGGGGGGGCGGGTCATGAAAGCTTCACAATAGAAGTGGCTCTTGACCTCAGTATTTAGATTTCATATTTATGGGAAATAAGCGGGAATGTGGGGAACAGCATGTGCAAAGGCACTGAGGCAGGAAAGCGCTGGGCATGGAAAGCATGGTGTGCAGGGGAGGGCAGTGGGGGACCAGTTAGGGCGGTGCTGTGCCCCCTCAGGTGTGCTTTAGGTGGATTCACCCAAGGAGCAGTGTGGGCAGACTGGAGCAGCAGACTGAGGACGTGCCACCATCCTCCCCTGCAGTGGGACCCACATGACGTGGTGGCAGAGCTGGCTAGGACCAGAGGCACCTCCTCCACTGCCCTTGTCCTAGCAGCTGACAGCATTTGTCCACAAGACACCGGGACTGAGGGAGAGGGTGCATGGGGCACAGAGAACAGTCACAGCAGCTGCCTCCCCAGTCCCATCCGGGGCATGTATCCCAGACCAGCTGCCGGCAGGCCCTCACCAGAGGGGCACTCCACGAGCCCACGCAGTCCTTCAGTCTCCCTTCCTCCACAGCAGGGCAGACTCACATCTGCCCCAGCAGATTGGTGCTCCCACCTCCACTGACTCATTTGGCGGGCACCTGCGAAATCGTGGGCTGACCCATGTGACCTCCCCCATGGGAGCACCCCGAGTGAGACTGTGTGTGCTAAAAGCCAGTTATTTGGGCGTGGTGCTCATTTTCCTTCACAAGCCTGAGGCATCAAGAAGGGACACGCTTGCCTTGGCTCCTGTCTTGTTTTTCATGGCCACATCCTTCAAGCCATGGCGGTGTTGTGATGACCAGCAGGTATGCGGGCTTGCAGGGGACAGACGCAAAGCAGAGGAGAAGGTACAGGCAGAGAGGAGGCTGCTGGGTCAGCAGGCACCAGAATCTGCTAAGAAAGAAATCCTCCTGTCTTTGGTGGGAAGAACCACAAGATGGAATCCAAGGCCCCAGCACAATGACTGAGGACAAGGTACTCAAGCCGGGAGGGGTGGGACTAGGAAGCCCCTGCCAAGGCTACCCGCTGGCTCTCCATAGTGGCTGGCTCTTTCAGCCATCAGTGAAACTCCATCTACAGGTGAGGGGAAATGCTTCCTCTCTAGGGTCCCCAACTCCCTACATTCACTTTTCAGACAGAAAGACAGGCCAAGATTCAGGCCAAGGCTGTTGCGAGGACTCCAGAGTCCATCTCTGGTGCCAGGGCGTATATCTCAGAGCACATCCAGATGTACTGAGTGTGGGAGGCTGTTCTGTCCCCTGTCCCCAAGGGCCTTCCTCCACGGAACGATGATTTGCTGAGCTTCCACCCAGCTCCTCCCAGAGAAGGCCAGCTCCCCAGAACAGCCCTGGAGGGAGCCGTGTCCTTCTCCTCTTCAGGCAGGGGGCAGAACTGAGCATCCAAGTGGGTGGGCAGGACACACATTTCCAGCTTTGGGAAGCAAGCATTCTAGGACTTTGTGGGGACGGACTCCATTTAAGCCCATAGCTTGAACTCAGACTCCCAGTGGGCCATTCTGGTGCCCAAGGCCACTGGCCTGTTTTGCTGCCTGGGCCACGCCCGCAGCTGTGTCCCAACTCCCATAGCTGTGTCCCTGTGGAGCCACCAGCCAGTGGAACTAATGTCCTCTAATGAGATCCAGGCCAGAATGGCCAGGAGGGTTTTATTGTCTGTGGTTTGGTAATGAGACTCCTTGTAAACTGAGAATGAAATTGGGGTCTGTGCTGACCAGAGTGGGTGGGGGATAGTCCAGGAGAGGGCCAGCCCCCGTGCCTCTCTGCTGCTCTGTCTAGTCCACACCTGCTCTCTGCTCCGGGCCAGGCCCACACCCTGGCACTGTGCCTGCCTGTGCCCCAGGGCTCCATGCTCACACCTCAGGGGCCCTGCCCATGTCTCAGCCCAGATACCCAGAGAGAGATGCTCCAGGACACTGCTTCCCTGGCCCCCAGGAATGTTCCATTGTTAGGCATCCTCTATTCTACACCAACCTGGGCTCTGTGGTCATCTCCAGCTAAGCCACCCTCCAACCTATATCCTCAACTTATTCCTCACTTCCCCAGGGAGCTGCCAGGCTCTGCCCCGCTGTGGGGGGAGTGTGAGCTGGTGGTGGCTGGTAAAGTGGAGGACCGTCCCATGGATACTTTCTAACATCCTACTGGCTCGGTTCATCCTCTTCCATCTGTCCATTCCCGATCTTTTCATCCTTCTGGTTTACTGGATTTGCAGTCAGAAGACCCAGTGTCTAATCTGGCCACAACAGCATAAGACGGTGAGCAAATTGCTAAACCTAGGTCTCACTTTCCTCATCTCTAAAATGGAACTAATACAACACTAATGCCATTCACATGGGGCTCCTGAGAGGCTCAGCTGAAACTGTGGCTATAGAGTGCCACAGACAGTATTATGACAATTTGCAAAAGGATTCAGTCTGTAACAGGAGGCTGAAAGGATTTTCTGCCAGTGAGAAGGAGGTGACCCCAGCAGGGATTCTCTACCCATCTGGCTGATACCATCTCAGGGGGTGAGTGGAGTCCTGGAGGGAGGGTGCTGTTGTCCACCTTCCCCTCAAACGTGGAAGTGAAAGAAGGCAGGGGCTGAGTCCCAGGCCCTCTCTATGGCTGCGGCTAGCCTCCAGATGGGCAACGGTGCCCCAGCTGGGCCACAGCCAGGGAGCGAGGCAGGTGCCTGGAGAGCCCTCAGTGACATGCAGCAGAACAAAGGCCGCACAGCACCTGCTGCCTAGGTAGCCCTCAACCACCTCGGCTGAACCTGTGCATTACCCACAGGCGGCCAGGCTCCCGAGTGGGGGCAGGGACTCGCTTCCCAAGTAGCACCTGGCTGGGGACACAGGAAGTGAGGTCAGCAGTGCACAGGCAGCTGAGTGGCTCTTCCTCAAGGGAACACGAGTAGCAGACTCAGAGGGGCCAGGACCATTGAGAGGGAAGGCCTAGGGGATAGAAGTTCACTTCACTGCATGTGCTCACATGCCTGGCAATGTGCTAAGCACTTTTCATACAACATTCTCAATCTCATCTTCACAACCTGTTTGGGAATCTGTATTAACAAAAACCTATTTTAAAGATACGAAAACTTCGGGAGGCCGAGGTGAGCAGATCATGAGATCAGGAGATTGAGACCATCCTGGCTAACACAGTGAAACCCTGTCTCTACTAAAAATACAAAAAAATTAGCCAGGTGTGGTGGCACGTGCCTGTAGTCCCAGCTACTCGGGAGGCTGAGGCAGGAGAGTTGCTTGAACCCAGGAGGAGGAGGTTGCAGTGAGCTGAGATCTCACCACTGCACTCTAGCCTGGGGGACAGAGCGAGACTCTGTCTCAAAAAAAAAAAAAACAGGGAAAACTGAGGCCTATAAAGTGACTTGACCAAGGTCACTCAGCTAGTAATTGGTAGAGCTGGGATTCCAACCCAGGCCAGTGCGCCCCACTTTGCAATCTCATTATGCTGGGCTGCCAAGATGGAGTGATCATCAGGTTGTAGGGAGAGGAAGTGAGCTGTCTGCTGCTCTCCCTCTACCAGTGCCTGGGACCACTGCTGCTCTGCTCTCTCCTGGGAGGCTGTGAAAGGCAGACCTCCCACTAGCCCCCCGAGAATACATACCTATTGCCTCCCCCGCCCCCACCCAGGACAAACCTGGGATAATCAATTGCCCTGAAGATTCTACAATCTGCTGTCAGAAAGTCTGTCTTTGTGTCCATCTCGGGTCTCTCCTGTTACACTGAGTTCATCTCTCCTTGTGGAACGGGGTGAGGTACGGATATTATGTTCCGTGTGTTTTCTCATATCTCTTCCCTTTCCCCATCTCCTAGCCCCCAACAGGATGAGAGAATCCAGAGCTTAAAGAGTTAACTGGACTAAAGGGTGTTATCTCTAGCTCAGGGCATTCCCTCTGCAAGGTGATCCCTGCTCAGATCTTAAGTTACCTCCTGCCCCAGCCAGCACATCTGCTGCTGGCTCTGCAGACCTGGTCTCTGTGGACAGGGGTGAGCATCATGGGGAAACGTTTTCCAGTTCGGCTTGGGCACGGGGTGCTGGGCTCCCAGGACCACCCTCTTCCCCACTCCTTGTCCCTTATTCCCACTTCTTTTTCCAATAAGGGGGCTCCTGCTTTCTGCTGCAGGAACCCAGGATGCTTCCAGGCACATGTATGTTGCCCACCTGAGCACACACAGCTCTGCAGGGCCCTCATGGAGGACCAAAGCTCATGCTCACGCCCTTTTTAAATGCCCAGAGTATGCTACCTCCCCTCCCCACACACACCATGGTTCTTTTCCTTAAGTACCCATGTAGGAAGCAAAGATGCCAAATTAGGAGCTGAAAAACTGCCTCCCTTCGCCCCTCCCAGCCATTCATGGATCATGAGAATGCGTGGGGCAGGCTAGGCCCCAGGTAATGCCAGGTTCCAGTGCTGCTATGCCTGCCAGGGAGACAACAGAAGGCTGACAAGAGAGGAATATCTCTCCTGGTGTGGTCAAGGTCTTCAGCATCTCCCTGCGAGGAGGCAGAGGCCCAGTCTAAAGCCAAGGGCAGAACAGAAAAAGGAAGCAGCATAGAGGCTTCCCACCCTCCAAAGGACCCGGTAGTGTGTCCTAGAAGAGCTAACCAAGGGCAAATCCTAGGCGCCCTCCCAAAGTCACCCTCACCGACACTCTGACACATCAGATAGGCATTCTCAAGTCTGGACCACTCACAAAGTCCTAGTCAGAAAGCTCTAAGCAGTCAGTTATATGTGAATATACATTTGATGTTATACATTTATGGCCCTAGTCCCATAGTGACCCACAGACACAAGCACATACACCTTCTACTCCTAGTCCCCATAGATGCGCACATGCACAGTGAACGGCAGATCACCAACACAAACACACAAAGCCCTGTATACCTGTGTGCACACACACACTTTATACTAAAGGGGAGACCCTATGCAGACTGTCAGAAATGTCAAGCTTAAGTTCCACAGCTGGCTCATGACCATTTTAGCCTGGCACACTGGCTAATGTTTAAAGTTTTGTTTGTTTTTTTTTTTAAATCAGCAAAACAGGTGAATATGCTGACACCTCTCTGTCTGTCTGTCTCTGAGGTAGGAGGCATTTAATTCACCAGGTTAACCAGGAAAAGATACAGTCGGAAAAATCGAAGATACGTACACACCTCCCTTGGGTATTTTCTGTTTGTGCTGAACAATGAACATTAGTCAGCTGCTAAACAATGGCAATATCATAGACACAGCAACTGGAACTGACCCTCTGCCCCCGAGCCTGGCCCACTTGCTCAGTCATCAGCACTAGGGTTCTGGCCGGCTCAACCATCCTGGCAACATACAACAGAGTCTGGAGGTCAAACAGTAGCCAAGGTGCATTCATTGTACAAAGATGAGTGGCTGAGAAGGGAACCGATAACACTCTTAGCCTCAGCCAGCCTCAGGCAACAAGGGCTACCTGTCGCATATGCTCAGAAGTTCAGGTTCAAGAGATGCCTTCAGGGCCACTCAGCCAGGGCAACTGGGCCCAAGCTCTGCCGTATCTCCTCTTCCCCTCCAGCCTTGACTACGGAGGCCTAGAATCCAATTCCAAGGCACTCCACAGTGCTGCCTTATAAATGGGTAAGGAGATTCCCATTTACACATGCTGCAAACCCCAGGCCAGCAGAATTGGTTTTGCCATAATGCCTTGCCCAGCAAGCTGAAGCACACCACTGTATGTGAGAAACAGAGAGAGAGGAAGGAAAATAACCCAATAGCCCTGACACTTGGAATTTCAAAGACCACATGGCAGCAGGCTCTGCACAAGCTGCAGAGAGAGGCTGCAGAGAGGGGTGTGCTGTGACCCGACAGGTCTTCTGAGGGTGTGCATGACACCTGGGGTGTGTGTTCTCTTTCCAGACAAAAGGTGTGGGGAAGCCAATTAGGGAGGGTGTGGTATAGGTGGGACAACAGCTCAATGCACCTGCTTCTCAGGCAGGTCCTCTGCCTCCTCCTCGGGCTCCCCCTGTCTCTTTTTGGGATGTAACCCACCTGCCTCACTGACCCTGTCCTCTAAGTTAACAGGAGGAAACCGTGGATTGTCATCTCAGGAAACAGAGGCCTGTGGGGCTTCACCACATTGCTTAGAAAAGTCTGTGTTGTTGAAAACATACTTCTGTGTTTACACTTCAATAGCCAGATTGGGAGTGTTTTGAAGTTGGGGGCAATCGCACACACTCCAGGCCCCTCCCTCTTCCTCTCCTCAAACACCCAGACCCAGCTTCCCTGTCACAGCCCAGGAAAACCCTGAAAAGAGCATCAGACTGGCAAGTCCCTAGAGAGACGCTATAGCGGGCAATGGGGAGGAAGCCAGCAGGTGATGCAAAGTAGGGTGTGGGCTTGCAACTTCTGGGCCAACCAGCCTCCATCCAAGTGTCAGACTGGGCACAACTGTATCCACTTGCCTCCCTGCACCCGTGGACCCTAGAGCAAGCAAGCAGAGAAGGTACCAGGGGCCCAGCCACTGGGCAGAGGAGCTGGGCGGTCCGGGAACTTTGGTGCACGGATGCTACCCATCAGTCAATTACAGTCAATGGAAGAGCATTTATTAAGTACCTCTCTCATCCCTGGTTCCTTTCTCTGCATCCCACCCTTTCATGTAGATTTTTGGCAGGGGTTGTATCCACCTTGAGCCAGGTGAGTTCACCTCCCTGCTCCCACTTCCTGAGTGGGTGGAGCACAGCAGGCCTCTAGCCCCCAATGAAGGAATTAACCATGAAGGGATCACAAAGCTAGGGAAAGAGAATAACAAAAGGAGGGAGAATGGGGTGAGTTCCTTCCCCTTCTCCCAACCCTTCCCACCACGCTTTGTCCATCCCAGGATTACGTTAACCCCTAGTGTGCTGGACCAACCAGAGCTCTGGGAAGCTCTCCTTTCTCTGGGTTCCGGATGTGGACATATGTAATTGAAGGGTTCCTGGAAACTCAAATCCCCGTGGCCAGGCAAGTCCTAGAGCCTGAACTTCTGTATCTCTGGCTGGCTTCCCAGGCCATCCAGTGTGAGAAGACCTCTCACTCTCACCAAGACCACCCTCTGGGGGCAGGGTGGGCAGTGACACCTGTGAGCCCTGGATTTTCCCCACCCCCCACAGCCAGCAGGGCAGCACCCCAAGCTTCACGGGTGGAGGCACCCCAGTACTGGCTTTCACAAACTGCTTCCCAGACATCCACCACTCAGCGAGATTGGCGGGGCCCTCGTAGTGAGCTGGCTGGCAGCAGGAGAGGCATAGAAGGGAATGAGGCCAGGCTTCTGCCTTCCAGGAGTGCACCCTAGCCCCGGAACTAGGCAGCCAGACTGGTCCCTCGATAACAAACTGCCTGGCCATTCTGCGGCAAAGCACATTGCAGGAACTCGGGATCTAATATTCCTGCCCCACGAGGAGATGGTCTCTGTACACTGGCCCCCTATTCTGCTACCCCAAGGCGGGGACCACGTGCTCCAGTCAAGATCCGCCCCCCTCCCCAAAATCCCATGTTGCTAGAGCTGCAGGTCGTCTCTGGTTTCTACCCAGAGAGCTGGAGGAACTCCCCACACCCCTTGACCCACGCTTGGTGTTCAGTCAGCCGGCGAGCTCGGCAGCTTCCCCAGGGACACAAAGGGTTAAATCCAGGCGAGGGGACTCGGTCGGATTTGCCTCCTAAACGCATTTTCCAGTTCATTCCCCAGCACAATACGCCTGGGCTGGTCCCAGCCTCCGTCCCCACCCCACTCGTCAGAATGGGCCACCAGGGCCACCCCGGGGTCGGGCGCGAGGTTAACCCCTCGGCTGCCGGCAGACCGCACCTCGAGGAAGGACACGCGGGGCACCCTCGGGAAAGTGGGTCATGCAGCTACTTGGATGGCAGGAAGCCCGCGGTGTCTCCTCCAGGGAGAGCCCCCAGAGCTGGGAGCAGAGTTCCGAGGGGGAGCCCGGTCCCGCGCCAGGCCGGGAGGAGGCTGCCCCGGCCTCATCCTCCAGGAAAGGAACCGCAGGTGAGCGAGGAGCCGCCTCTGCCGCAGCAGCCGACTCTCCGCGCCCGCTGTGGGGCGGTGTGGGGCGGGAGGGGGCCCGAGCGTCCTGAGCCGTCTGGCAAAGGGGCCGCCGAAAGAAACGAAGCCCCCTCGCCATACTCCAAACCCGCAGCTCCGAGACTGACGCCCTCCCCCGGGGCTGTTGTCTCCCACCCCGAGACGGTGATTACGGTGATTATTTTGCATTTATGTAACACGCAGTGTTTCCAAACTGCTTCCCGAGCAGAGAGCTGGTTATTAAATAAATAGAACGCTATTACTATTATTATTTTTTGTGAAGAACTGAGCGGAGAAAGTGCTTTCATGCTACATAGAGACGTTCATCCGACTGCTTCCCTGCAGGGCAGGCGGTTCGGCTTCTCAACCTCTTTCTCCGCCGTGCCACCTCCCACCCCTTTTACCCAAGCCGTGACCCAACTTTTCTAGCTCCTTTCACTCCCCACAATCCAGTCGTGCCCGCCATCCGACTCCCAGCCCCGGGGAGGCATTGGATGGGGGTGGGGACAAGCAGAGGTGAGCGCTCTTACCTGGGAGGAAGAATGCGGTCAAGCCGAGAGCGAGTCCCCACCAGCGTCCAGCTGCGCCCGCAAGCCCCATCCGAGCCATCGGGGGCCGGGGGTCCTGCGAGAGGGGCGGCAAGGGCAGCGCTCCTCGCGAAGCAGAAACCAGCCCGGAAGATGAGGGAAGATCGCTGGCGGTCGGCGGGCCCTCGGAGGATCCAGGTCAGCCGCAGCCGTCGGCCGGGGCGGGGTGGGCTGGGTGGGATCCGCGCGGCCGCAGTCCGGGCCCCGGGCCGCCGCCGGCTCAGAGGCTCGGCAGATGCCCGCCGCAAGTTGCACGAGTCATGCCCCTTCGCCTCCTCCGCTCTCCTCCCGGCGCCGGTCCCCACCCTCTTCTTCCACGCAGAGCGGGGCTGGGGAGAGGGACCCACCCCCGGCGCGCCCGGCTGCCCGTTTGCGCGGCGCGGGCTCCTGGCCCCGGCGCGCTCACACCCTCCCGCTCGGCTCCAACTTGCAGGCGTCCATGGCCGGCCGTCCTCCGAGGGTGGCGGGACGCACCCGGGCGGCGCGGAAGGCTCGGGGCCCAGGCGGCGGGCGCGGGGCTCGGCGGTCGGCGGCCCGGGTGGCTCTGGCTGCGTGGCCGGGCGCGAGGAGAACGGGTCGGAGGCGCCGCGCGTCCCAGCCGCCGCCGCTCTGCCGGGTGCCGGCGATCCGCAACAATGTGGAGCCGCGCTCGCTGCTCTCGCTCTCTTTCTCTCACTCGCCGAGCTCCAGCCTCTCACCCGCTCGCCCGTGATGTCAGCCAGAGGGGAGGGGTTAGCGTTAACCCCCTCCTGGTCTCGATGCGCGCCCGCCGGGGCCCGGTCGGAGCCCGAGCGCACGCGCCTTCCCGACCGAAGCAGAGGCGGATCGCGAGCGCGGGCCGCGGGGTCCGGCTCAGGACCCTCGCTGGGGAGCTACCCCTCGGCCGCCTTCCAGCTGGGGAGCCGGCTGGAGCGCGGGCTGCCCTCCTCCTCCGCTGACAAAGGCAGGCAGTGACCCCTAGCGGCCGGCGGCGCCGAGGCGAGGAGGGTGGGGGTGGAGGTAGGACGGGGCCGGGGGCGGCGGTGGAGGAGAGGGCGGAATGGAGAATCCCGGCTAGCAGCGTCGGAGCTGGCAGGGCTTCTGCAAGCCCTCTGCTCCCACCCTGGCCCCATTTCACAGACGAGGAAACAAAGGCCCAAAGAAGAGTTCCGCCCGGGACGGAACGTGGCAGAGCTCGCAACAGAACCCAGTCTCCGGAGATCCCTCTCCTCTGCACCACTTGGACGTTCCACTGAGAGGCAGCGGTGCGCGGGGCGACGGGGAGCTGCCAGAGAAGTCAGTGGTGGGCATGAGTGGGTGAGACGGGCCCACTGAGGTTTCTGGTAGAGTTTCTTTTCTAATCCCTGCTCCTTTCGGGGATTCCTTTTCCAAAAATTGAAGCACTCCGCGCCCCGCCCTTGCCCAAACATAGCCTGAAAACGAGCTCTTCTCCAGTTTCCAGGACCTTAGTTTTTAGAGATTTGTGGGATTCCCGCGAAAGTGGATCGTCCAGTCAGTGTCCCTGGCAGGGCAGGGACTCTCCGCCCCATCCCGTTCACCACCCACCACATCCGGGTGTGGTAGGATTTCTGCCAAGGCGACTGCGCCCTCCGGCCCTGCCTTGCTCCCCTTACTCTGGTCCTCCTATCCCCATCCCCTCCCCCTGGGGGAGGAAGACAGACAGAGTTTCCCACTAAGGAGAGCCGAATTCTCCCCAGACCCTGGCCGGACACTGCTCCCTCTACCCTTTGCCCAGCCCTCTAGGCTGGCAGGAGCAGAGGGGAAGTGGCTGTTTCTGATAACATGTAAATTCTGGTTCCTCACTGGAGAAGGGGCAAAGACAGCGCCATATTCCCACTGCCTGGAATCCGGCCCTGGAGTATCTCGGTTTCTTGCGGAAGTAGTCAGATCTGGCATTCTCATGAACACTCACCCACTCACTGTATGGTCTTTTACATTTAACAAATGTAACCTGGGCTTTCTTTGTATCAAAACACAGTGCCTGGCTCGGGAATACGGAGACATCATCATTGCCCTGAAGGAACTCAATCTAGTTGAAGGGTGGGGGAAGACAGACGTAGAAACGGATGTCGTAAACAAATATTTAATATGGGATTGTGTGGGTTTGGTGGGTCACAGAAAAAGTGCCCAGTTTAGCCCGGGGTGGGGTCGGTGTAAAGGCTTCAGGGAAGCGAACACAGGGTCTCGGTGAGTCATCTATCAGACCAAGGTAAGTGCTGGAGGGCAGAGACATAAAAGAGACTGGATTTAAGGTAGAGGGTCAGCACGAGCAAAGGAATGAAGGTAAGCGATAGTTAGGTGAGTAGGGGGCCCACAAAGGGTTGACTGGTAGTAGCCTGAGCCTAAGACTTGAGGAAAGGAGAGGTCTGCAGATTCCTGAATCATGCTCGGTAGCCACTAGGAGGGTTTTAAACTGGGGAACACGCTATCAGATTTAGTTTGTGGCAGCTGGGAATCTCCCATCTGGCTGCTGAGTGCTTTAAGGGCCAGGGTTGAATTGAATTCATTGTGGTGGCCTTCAGCTCTGTGCCAGGCACATTGTAGGAGCTGAAGGCATGGTTTGAAGGGGCAATCAGATGTACCAATGTCTTCTTGTTCCCTGCTCTTACCCTCCCATCCTCTCCATCTTTATTTTATTTTATTTTTTTGAGACAGAGTCTTGCTCTGTTGCCCAGGCTGAAGTGCAGTGGCGCAATCTCAGCTCACTGCAACCTCCATCTCCCAGGTTCAAGTGTTTCTCCTGTCTCAGCCTCCCGAGTAGCTGGAATTACAGGTGTGTGCCACCACGCGCGGCTAATTTTTGTATTTTTAGTAGAGACGGGGTTTCGCCATGTTGGCCAGGCTGGTCTGGAACTCCTGACCTCAGGTGATCCACCCTCCTTGGCCTCCCAAAGTGCTGGGATTACAGGCATGAGCCACTGTACCCGGCTGCACTCTCTCCATCTTTAGGTCAGGCTTCTTTGATCCTCTGATCTTAAATGAGCTTCCAAAGAGGGTGCGGCCAGCAGGGAAGATGTGGCTGCCTGGGGATTGGTTGGGTGGAGAAGATGGAAGCAAGTAAGTGATATAGTATGGTTGTTCACTCATCATCTTTAAACAAGCAGGGAAGGTTGCTGGGGGAGGGGACATTTAACTGAGACCCTGAAGGACAGATCAGATTTGGACCAAAAGAGGCAGGAGAGAGACTCCTTAGTGGAAGGAACAGCTTGTACAGAACATGGAGGTACGTGGAGGTGGGAGAGGTGCCACCTGTGTTAGGACAGTAGGCATTCCAGTTCGTTTTGCGTTTTAGAGATGTATAAGAGAAAGGGACAGGTAGGCGCAAACAGAAGGCAAAAGGACCAGAAGGTTTCCTTTAGTGACAGGGAAGAAACACAGGACCAAGCAGCAGGAAAGCAGGCTTTGGTTCCTGCTCTTAAGCTGTGAGCCCAGGAGTCACTCTTGCTTCTTACCTCTTCCTAAACCACCATGTTCCAATTTTGTTGATTCTGCCCCTGAGATATATATAAATATAAATATATATATATCTAAATATAAATACATATATCTCTAAATATAAATATCTAAATCTAAATCTAAATCTAAATATATATATATGGTCTAGTGACATTGCTCCATTTCTCCTGTTATTAATCTAGTCCATGCACTCACGATTTCTACCTGGTCTTTACAATACTTTCTGACACTATAGCCAGTCTGCACTGAGGTGGGGAGTAAAATGTAATGGTCCAGCACATGGAACTCTGGAGAGCTAATCTGCCTGGATTGGAATTCTTAAACTCCAGCTCTGACACCCAATAGCTATGTGTCCTTGGGCAAGTGACTTAACTTCTTTGTGCTCAGGTAACTTCTCTGTAAAACAGGGAGAAATAAGAGCACCTACCTCTTGAAGTTGTGAGGATTAAATGAGCCTTGAGCCAAACATGTGAAGTGCATGGAACAATGCCTGGTGTACAGGAAAAACTGTTTAAGTATTAGTCATCATTATTATTGTCATCTGTCTCTCTACATCCAGTTTTCCCCTTCCTGAAAATGGTTTATATATATTTTACAAGCTTTATTTTGAAATAATTTTGGATTTGCAATAGAGTTGCAAGAATGGTAGAGTTTTCATATGCCCTTCATTTATCTTCCCTGAATGTTAACATCTTATAGAACCATGGTACATCTATCAAAACTAAGAAATTAGTGTTAGTATAATACTATTAACTGAACTACAGAATTTATTCAGATTTCCCCAGGTTTTTTCCCACTAATGTCTATTTTTTGTTCCACAATTTAATCCAGGATACAACATTAAATTTAGTAGTGGATTATTTTCAAATGCGGATAGTCAAGTCACAATGCCCAGGAAGAATTTCTTGGCCTGCCAGACTCTGAGACCAGTGTCAAGTCCTCAACAAGGCCTAAGGGGCCCATGCCTGCTTTTGCAGCCTCATCTCACCCTGCTCTGAGGCTTTGAGGAGGAGCCACTGGGATTTCCAATCATCCCCTGCTATAGACTTTGCATACTTGGGACCACTTTCGTGATGGTTTATAGTGCTTGATTCACTCCCCATTAGACTGTCAGCTCCTCCAGCGCAGGGATCATGTTGCTGTTGTTCTCTGCTATATCTCTAGCACCTAGAAGATGCCTGGTACCTGACAGGCTTGTGATGAAAATGTGTTGATTAACTCACATCCTGTGCCACTTTCTGCCAATCACTTCCCCTCTCTGGACCTCAGTTTTCTCATCTGCAGACTGAGGAGTTTAATTTGTTCACTGGTTTTCCAACTGTGTTTTGGAAACCCTAGAATTTCCTAGGCTCAACAGGAGCCATATTTAAAGAGCATGTGTTTTCATGTACTTGAAAATTGGGCTTCTGAGAAAGATATCTTTTAATGGACTTTGAAGACTCTGCTGCTTAAAAAGGTTTGAAAACCCAACAGATTATTGTATATTATGAATTACATATAGTTGCATGATTTTACAACTCCATTATTATTTATTTATTTATTTATTTTTGCGGGCAGTGGTGAGCCATGGAAAGTTTCTGAACAGAGAAGCACTTATTGGGAACTGTCAGAGCTGTGCTTCAGGAGATGAATCTGGCAACAATGTGGGTAGGATGGACAGATGATGATTGGTCAGTGAAGGAGGAGGGGAGTGAGGAGAGAGGGTTGTCATGGAAGCCAAGTGAGAAGAGGATTTAATAGAGGAGGTGGAGGAGGTTGCTAACAGTGTCTGATGCTGCAGAAAGCAGGTGGGGATCAGAAGGGGTCTTTGGAAGCAGTGGCAAAACCACCAGTGACCTTTGAGAGAGTGATGTTGGTGACCAGGCAGGGGCTGAACCCAGATCAAAGTGGGAGGAGGAGCAACTGGAAGGTGAAAAAGCAGAGGCAGCAGGTATCCTCTCTGCTTTTGAGAAGTTTGGTGGCGGACGGAGTGAGCGAGGTGGATGAGAAGCTCGGAGAGGGTTAGCAAGACAGACCAAGAGGCTTATTTTCTCTTTTTTCATCGGAAATCAAAAGCTACCGAGCATCTTGTAGTCAGAAGGAAAAGAGCTAGTGGACAGTGAGGGAGTGGAGAAGCAAGTGTAAGAAGTGAAATAGGGTGTCATTTATGGAGTAAGTCCTGGGCTGGGGGGCACTGAGGGTGGGAAGGGGTCAGACTTGGAAAGGAGAAGACCCATCTTTCTCTGAGCCTGGAGGGAAGGTGAAGACAGTAGTGAAGGTAGAAGTTTTGGGGTGGAGTAGTGAAAGTGGAAGTTTATAATAAGGTCATTGCAGTACAGTGGGAGCTGAAGTTATCTGCAGAGAGAGGTTGGAAAGCGGCTTCAGACTTCACAATTGAGAAGGCCAAAGGGAGTGTTAAGTGGGGTATGACTACCAAGCTTCCAAAATCTACACGGAGAAAGGAGCAAGCATCACCTGTGTATCTTCATAGGGAAAAGTCAGGACCAATGGGCATATTTTTGGGGGAGGTAGATTTCAGTTTAGTCTAAGCAAGACTGTTGAGGGATCTTAGTTGACTGACAATGGATTGACCTCTCAGTCACTTTTCAGACTCAGGCAGCAGGCCCATTCATCAGGCATGCTGTCCATGGGCTTCTTGCCCTGGCATGGAACATGGATGCAATGAGGTCCACGTTCCCTCCTGGCCCTGAGACTTGATAACTGCAGGAATGACAGCCCACTTGAAGAGCAGACAGTTGGGCTCACCTTTCTCACCCACCTCAGGGCTGGAGGCATGAGGTGGGGTGACTAGACAAGAGATCGGCCCTGGGGAAGGTGCCATCCCTAGGAAACTCTCCTCTGAGCCCTCCCTTGACTTCCACAGGTTCTTTCAGAGAGGTGGCTGTTGGGCTTGGAAAAGGCGCAAAGTCAATACAATAATGACTTCCCCTCCTGTTCATATCCCAGGCCCCTCGGTGTCATTCAGAAATTGGCTAATGAAGTTCACTTTGATGTGAGAGGAGCCCTATTACGAATTCCCCAAGATTCCCCAATCCCCTGAAATCTGTCAATAGGAGAAGATATGTTGGAGTGGCATGCTGGATGGGGGTCACCTCTTTTTGTGTCCCCAGTCCTTACCCTGGTGTCAGTTGAGGCTGAGAGCAAGGGGAGAGGAAAGGAGGAGGAATCCCATGAAGAAAGTATGGCGAAAGCCTTAGCCAACCCCAAAGAGGACCCACCTGGCATGGCTACCCTCTTGCCCTAACCTGAGGCCAACCTCACCTCAGGCAGTGCTCCCAGGGTAGATGGGAAGCCACAGCACCTAATTACTATGATCATCACGCTGGTGGCTGTGGTGATTATGATGGTGCCTCTGTATCCCACAGCGCTTAGCAACATTTAATTACTGTTATTCCTATGGAGATCACTGCAGAGTCTTGGCTGCCATTGCTCTTGGGGATGGAGCAACTACACACAGCTGCACCCACTCCCCAGTCCAATGATCCACTGTGTTGAAGTGCTGCCAAGATGGTTAACAGACACCAGCCTCTCCCTTGTGGGCCATGGTGTCCCAGCGATCTGCATGGCATTTGGGGCTGAGCTCTGAGAGGTGATAGGAAGGCCCAAGTTCCATCTTGAACCATCCAACTCTCCAGAAAGAAGGGAAATTGGTCTATGCCTTGTGTCTGGTCAGAAGGCCCTCAATATACTTCTGTGAATCATGACATCCCAAATCCTAAAGAATTCTGGATGTGAGTAGAGGTGGCATTCCTGATTAGGGATGGGAGCACTTAAAACTCAACAGTGATACTGAGAAGAGGGTTTCATCCAGGATCTGCGTAGACCAGAGAGCTTAGGTCATGAAGATGGGAAGGGATGGAGTGGAGCTTCTGTGTGGAGCATACCTTATGTAGAAAGACGAAAGGGAAAAGGGCTTTGAGAAAGGAAGATACTCAACCTCCCACCCACACTTTCCTCCCTTTGATGATGCTTTTATATCCAGGGATGGGTGTTATGGTCAGGATAATTATCAGGATGGACTACTTGTCTAGAGGAACCAGACTTTTCTTGCAAGTTATGTGGAAACCACGAAATAGAAGGTATTGTTAGGGAAGAGCAGAGTTCCTGGATCAGCCCAACCCCAGCAGAAAAAGCTCATGGTTGACGCCTGCCTGGGAGTGGGGAGGTGAGGCTGGGGCTGTGGAGATGTGGGTCTTGACTCTTTGGTCTCAGACCTTTTCGGGATCTTATGAGTGCTGTGTCCCTGAAAACTGCACATACACACAAGGACAGTGTTCACGTGGCAACCTGCTGAAGCCCAGCTGGGGCCTTGAGTTAGGAATCCCTGCTGAAGAAGGAGTGCTTTCGGAAGGAGGCAGCCCTGAGCCCAGACTCCCTGTAATCTGGGCTAATGACTGATGCTAATGACATGGAGAACCCCAAACGAGGAAAGTCCAACCCAGACTTCTATAATATGAAGTGAAAAGAACAAGTATTATCCATAGACTGCATTATAATTCTGTAAAAATATACACTTATAAAGAGAAAAATGTGAAGGTGACATGGAGAAATGAAAATAATTTGTGGGTGAAGAGTTTTTATTTTATGTAAAATTTACTTTACTATCATTATGAGGCTACTTTAATAATAGATTTAATTTTTTTCTCTATTATGTAAAGTGCTTTTCCTGAAGAAATGAGCTTTTGAATTATATTTGATTTAGGTTAATATTAATGCCCTGTACATCCTGAGTACATGTTTCCAGAAAGAGGTGATCCAGAAGGCTGCCAAGTGGCCTGCAGGTGACATCCAGAGGGTGGAAAATGCCCATGCAGGTAACTGAATTCTGAGGAACATGAGACCATGTGCTGCCAGGAGGCAGCCAAGGGAGAGGATGCTGTGTTCTGGAGTTAGGTTTGAGTCCTGGACCTGCCATTTACTAACCATGAAACCTGGAGTTTACCTGGGGCTGAGGAGGGGGTGGTTGCCAGGACACGGGACTTTCAGTGCTAAAACTGGGAAGGTCCTAGGCAAAGTGGGACAAGTTGGTCACCCTATTAATGAACTATTAATACCTCTCTCAGCCTCAGTCTCCTCGCTTGTAAGATGACACTGACGACTCCCAGGATCTTTGTAAAAGCATTTTGTATGCCATCTTCATACCTGTTGGGGATGATGATTATCATTGGTGGGGTGGGATGGAGGAGGGGAGTGGGGAAAGGGGTGTTTCTCCCCAGCCTTGAGATCTGAGAGACCAAGAGCCTGTCTGGATGGGTACCATGATTTGTATATGGAGATCTTAAGACAACTGGTCTCTCACAACTGGCTTTTAACAATAATTCATTCAAGAAATGTGTATGGGCCACCTACAATCAGATCTGTGCTAGGCATTTGGATATTCCGTGAATGGCTGCAACATGCTGTCTTCCTTCCTGGGACCAAAGTCTAATGGGGGAGGCAAGGATCCATAAGGAAGTGGACAGCAGGGAAAGCTAGGGACTTCAGGAATGTCAGGTGTGCAGGGACCCTTCGCTAGTCTAGGGGGTCAGGAAGGGTCAGGACATGTTCCTGCAGAGATGAGTAGAGCTGCCTTGAGGGATGAGGACTGGCTGGCCAGGGATGTCATGTTGTAGAGAAATCAGGCACAGGAGAAGGCAGCAAGAAGGCCCAGAGGCTGGGTGATCCGAAGGACTGAGAGTAGTTCGTTCAGTCTGGCTGGTGCAGTGCAAGAGGGGAGTGTTAGAGAGGGGACTGGGGAGTCACGTGCCCATGTCATGAGGGTCTTTGTGCTGCATTATGGAGTTTGGACTTCATCCTGAGGGTCGCAGGGAGCTGTGCATGGTAGGGCTGTAGCCCAGCAAGCGTGTTTTATACCTGGCCACTCAGCGGCCCCAACCCGTATTGTGCTCAGATGGCATTCCTGGTCCAGGCACTGGTTTGCCTGTTAGGCCCAGGTCTTCTGGGCTCTGTCTGTCTTGCTCTAAGGCTCTGAGCCTAGCCCATCTGTGGAGCACTTCTGCAGCTCCAAACCTGGTGTAGTCAATCTGGACATTCCCCTGGCAGGGGTCTGCTGCCTGGCACAGACTGTGACTCCAGAGAGCAGAGTGGCACTCCCTCCCAAGCATGCTGCTATCACCACAGTGTGTCTGTGTGGGTTTGATGGCTGCATGGCAATGGCGCTCAGGGCATGCTGGGGGCTCACAGAGCCCAGGCAGATGATGATTAACAAACAATTATACTAATCGGCCTAGGAACAGGAAGGCAGGTGTGCACCCCTATGCATGTGAATGCACACCATGCATGCGCACACACATTCAGATTCACTGACATTTATGCCCATCCTTTTATTGAAACTCAGGCGAGCACATGGAGAGATTCCCTGCTACCTGGATGAGATGAGTAGGCATTGCATTACTTTACATGCCATTACCTTCATCAGAGACATGCCCCTTCACCACTGACACATGGATGTCACAAATGCTCTATACACAGCCTCACATAGATGCCCGCACACCTACACTGGCCCAGACCCCTTCTCATGCCTTTACAAACACATTACAAGAATTAAAAAGAAGCATCCATATCAAGTGTCTAGCACAATGCCTGGCACATAGGACTATTATATTCTATTTTAATATGCTATTATTATATTAAGACACTTTAATATGTGCACATGTACTGATACACTCATAGACGCACACACACTGCCCCATACATTTTTTAAACCGAGGTGCACACAGAAGAGCTCAACCCTTCCGCAAACTGACACATACACTTCGTGTACACAAACAAGCTCACTCTCAAAGACGTGCAGGTTGCCATAATGTGTTTTCCCATTTGCACCTACACACAATCACCACCACAATAATAATAATAGCAAAACCAGGGTGGATGATTGCTTCATATTTTTCAAAGGGCTTTCAGGCCTGTAATCTCATTTGATCCTCGCAGCAGTGAGATGGGTGTGAGATGGGTGGGTGGAGCAGGCATTATTACCCCAGGTTTATGGTTGAAGCAACAGAAGCTAGAGGGGTGAAGTTCGCCATCTGGGAGGCGGCCTGAAACTCAGATCTGACTTCTCGGTAGTGAGCTTCCCATGCCTATTTGACAACTTCCAGCCCTCACTACAGAAAGCAGCAGCCAGGGCAGGGGCCTGCTAGATTCTTGATTCCTGGTCAAAACATTTCCCCAAGTCAACCCCAGCTGAGAAGTGGGAATTGGAGGCTGATAAAGGGAAACTGCCATCATTAGAAATCCCATAAAGTCTCATTTACAACTCCCTGCCAGATGAAAGGAGCAATTGACTGCGTTGGAGGGAAAAGCAAATACCGATTTCCTTTAGGACTGCCCAGCCTCAGACAGCTGGTCCTGGAAGGTCCTGAGGGTGGGGGGATCCTGTTCCATCAGGGCTGTCCTCAACTCTGTGCACTTTCTCTCCCCTCTATCTAGGTCCACGTGTGGATCCTTAAGCCCCTTGAGGAAAAGGGAGGAGAAAAGGACAAAGAAGGCTCTCCCTTTCCCTTGGATCCCCTTCTGCTCCCACATGCCTAGTGGGAGCCTCCCTCTTCTGCTTGAGCCTTCAGGACAGGTTCAGGACGCTGTCTCCTACCTGGCTGGGCCAGAAATGAGGAACAGGTTGCAAGCCCTCCTCCACCTGACTTGCCAAGTCCATACAGGCTGGGGCCTTAGATCCAACAACTTAGAAAGGTAATGAGGGCAGCTTCCTTCAAAGGGCTATGTTCAGTGGGGAGGTGGCCTGATGATGAATGAAGTGGAGTGATGGCCCCTTAATCTGCTTCTGATGCTGCTGCTGCTTCACTCTGGTTTCATCGTTATTGTGTGCCTTAGTTTCTCTGTCTGCAAAATGGGAATAGTAACACCAAACTTATAGCGCTACTGTGAGGTGTGTAAAGTTCACGGCACAGTGCCTGGCACAATGCTGGGCCCCACAGGGTCAGGCCCTGTTGCCTGCCTGGGCAGCTTCTGGAGGAATGCCTCCACTGCCAGGGCTGGAGGGGTGGTGTGACAAGAGATGCCTCCCCAGCCTCCTGGGTGTGCCAGCTCTGGCTGGGAGGGAGGGGCAGGGAGGGGACATCTGTTTGACACTCTTATCAGCATCCATTACCTGGTGTGTATTTTCCCAGGAGCTGATTACATTACAGCATGTGTTGATAAACATTTGGAGTCGGAGTACAGAGGAAACTGAGCAGAATGTTAAGCGGGTGGTGCTTTGGTCAGGAGATGCTGAGAAAGGGCTGGCTGTGATGAGCTGGGAGTGGTGACGAGGGCCCCAATCTGGAGGCTTCTTCACCTGCCCAGCCCCTTTCTCTTTCTGATCTCCCTCCACGCTACTGCTCTGGCCCTAGCAGGGCATCCAGACATGGTCCTAGAGGCAGGCTGTTACAGCAGAAGAGGTATGGGACTTGGGCCTGAGGCAGTTACAGGGTCCAGTCCCAGCTCTGTCATAAACTGGCTCTTGGCACTCTGGGCCAGTCTCTTACCTCCCTGGGCCTCAGTGTCCTGCTCTGTAAAGTAGGCTTAACATCCACTCCACAGAGTGGACCAAAGGTTAAAGGAGTAACCATGCACCGTGCCCCGCACATAGAATTAAGCACTTCGTCTCCAGGCTCTTTTCCTGTGGTCCCCAGTTTACCCCCGAAAAATGGTCACTCTTGCCTTGACTGTGCCTCAGATGTTAGACTACTGCTCTTATTTCTATTTTGAACTAAGAGGAAGTGATTTATGTTCTTCATAAGGCAAACACCCCTACTTCCAACCCTAGTTAGGGCTGGAGCAGGCAACCCAGGGCGAGGGTTGACTCTTCCTTCCTTTTTCTACACCTGTACACGTGCAAGACAGCTGTAGCTAGGGAATTATTTGTGTATTTATCTGCCTGATGTCTTTCTCCCCCACTAGTCCATAAACTCCCCGAGGACAGGTCACAGTTGAGTGTCCGAAGTCCAGCCCAGGGCCTGGCACTGCTGGGAATGAATGACTCTCCCCCATCTGATTGGTCTGGTGCAGAATGGTCAAGATAACCCATCTCGGGGTTCCGTGCTGCCGAATTCTACGGTTGTTTCTGAACTTAGCGCACTGGGTATACCTCTCGCTTGGCCTTTGCCATAGATGACCTTGGATTCATTTTTCCTGTGGGGTATCTCTCTAGTGTCTCTGAGGTTTGGGCGTTTAGACCTTCAAGAGAAGGATGTGCACCTGTCCCTCTGTCCGACTGTCCAATTTAGTGGGCATGGTCAAATGCACGAATGAATGAGACTGCGGGAATGCTGCCCCAACCCCCTCCCCGCCTCCCCAGCTAGCCTCCAGGTGCCCTGGGCGCCTGGGACCCTGCGGGGCCTCCTGGAGGCGGGACGGGCACGGCGCCACCTAGCGGTCGCGGGCCGCGGAGAGAGCGTCTCGGTCCCTCCCCGTGTGGGACCTGCGACCGCGCCATAGCGCAGAGTCCGAGAGGCTCCAGCCACCGCCTCTGTCGGCCCCATTCTCTAGGTCCACAGAGGGTGGAGACCCTCGGGGGAACGTACTTTTACTAGGGTACAGGGAGCCCTGCCCCGCGGCTGTCAGCTGGGTCGGGCGCGCCGGGTGCCCAGGAGGCAGCCTCCCACCCTCCCCCGCACACGTCGTTCCAGTCCCTCCGCCACAAAGAGGCCATTGATTGGGAAGAGCGGCTGGGTTGTGGTAGGAAGGCTGGGGGGGACACGCACGCACACGCACACACAAAGGCACACACGCGCACACACAGAGGCATACACACACACAGAGGCACACGCACACACAGGCACATACACACAGAGGCACACACGCGCACACACAGAGGCACACACACGTGCACACACAGAGGCACACACACCCAGAAGCACAAGCACACATACACAGAGGCACACAGGCACACACACGCACAGAGGCGCGCACACACACACAGAGGCACACACAGGCACACACGCGCACACACAGGTACACACAGAGGCACAAGCACACATATACGGAGGCACGCACACACACACACGCACACACAGAGGCACACACACGCACACACAGAGGCACACACAGGCACACCCCGCCTCCTGCCGCGCCTGACACTCCGCAGGGCCCGGGGGTGGGTGGGCAGGGGTGCGAGGGGGCGTGGGGCTGGGCGCGCCGGCCTGGGGGGGAAAGCCCCGCCTCCCGGATGTCGTCTCTTCGCCCCGTACTCGCTCTCGTCTCCTCCCCAACCCCTCGCCCCACCCCCTGCCTAATTTTTGCCTATGGATCATCGGCCTTTGGATGAATCCGCAGCAAATTGCTCATTCGGGGCGGGCCAGCCTCCCCATCCCCCCAGTGTGCGGTCTCCTCTCCCCAGCAAAGATGTTCGGTGGCACTTACGGCCCCTTTTTAATATCAGGCGAAGCCAATATTGTTAGGCAGGAAGAACTGCTGTGGCAGCTGCTGCAAAGACAAATCATATGCAGTAATGCATCACGGGCTGAGGGAGGGTCTGAGTGTGCGGCCGCGCGGGCTTATCAGCGCGGAATGGCTAATGGGGGCGCGGCTCCCAATGGAAGGAGGGCTGGAGACGGTGCGCCCTGCGGCGAGGAGAGGAGAAGGCCAGGGCAGGAGAGTTTAGGCAGCAAGGATTTTCGCAATCTCTCTTCTTATCCTACCCCTAAAAGGAGGCCGCTTGGACCTGAAGGTGGAGCTGAATTTGAGCCTTTGCTGGAGGTGGGGTGTCCGGCCCTTCTACAAACTCCTGCTTGATTCCCTCCGTGATGGGCAAAGGCCTTCCATCCCACAACACCTGAATTCTGGGCACCCTGATCTTTGGAGGCCAGGACTTTCCCAGGTTCCCTATCAGTCCACCCACATCAGAAGTAGAACGAACACCCTACTATCTAACCCGTTCCTGGCTCCTGCCCCCAGCCCTGCCTCCTAGCTGGGCTGTGGTGGGTGGGGTGTGGCTGGCAGTTGGTACCCGTTAAAAGAGAGCTAGGAGTGATATCTACTTGGTACCTCCCTCAAAGCTCCCGCTCGCCACCTGGATGCCTGTGTGCACACAGGAATTGGCTGGGGGCCGGGGAGAGCATGGGTGGGGGTGCTAGCTTGCTTGGTTTATAATACTTCTTCTTGCTCCTCAATGCCAGGGCAGAGAGTGTGCCCCTGTACGTGTGTCCTCATTTGCGGGCAAGGTTCTGCCCACGCAGGTGCCTGGAGATGTGGGTTTACTCACACATTCCCAGGCTCTCAGTGTTGGAAGGGACTTTGGAAGACGCCTTCCCCCTCCTCCCTCTCCTGTTCTGCCATATCCATGCCAAATGCTCATCTGGATTCTGCTTGATCACTCCCAGTGACTGGAAGCTCACTTCTTCTCCAGGCAGCCCATCTCTGCTGACTGTTGGAAAACTGAGCTGGAAACTGTGCCAGCAACCTGGACAATTCCCCACCCCCTACCCCATCTGCATGAAAACGGGACCAGGACAAGATGCCAAAAACACAGCACCCTAAGATAGTTACAGCTCATGCTTACAGAATACCTCCCTAGCCAGGCACTGTACTAAGTGCTTTACGTATATTCACTCTCATAATCTTCATGAAACTCTATGAGGTCATGTTTGTTGTTATCCCCATTGTGTTGAAAAGAAAACCGAGGCACAGAGAAGTTAAGACACTTGCCTGAAGTCCCACAGCAAGGAGGTGGCAACGCCTGATATACAATCAGGAAGCCTGGCTCTGCCTGAGTTTAATCACCACATTATATTGCAGGCACTGCCCAAAGAGAGAGAGAGAGAGATGGAGACAGAGAGAAAGACACAGAGAGAGCAAGTAAGAATGCACAGGCATGTGTGTGTATCTTCACCACCATTTCTGGGAAGCAGAGCTCAGTGGTGTTAGAGGCAACTGGGAAGACTGGATATGAAATTAAGACATCAGAAATTGCCTTTCTTCTTCCTCCTCCCCACCTTTTCCTTCCCTTCCCATCCCCTTTCTTCTTCATCACCATTGCCCTCACCTTCATCTGAATTAAAAGCCATCTTCTCAGCACTAGTGTGTTCGGGGGTTCCTTGCAAGCTGGAAACTCCATCTGGGTGCTTCCAGGCCAAGACAGATACATTGGCCTAGACAGACATAGGGACCATACTCACAACGAAGTAGCATGAGATTAATGTGGTTGGTAGATGGGAAATAAATAGGGAAGATCTGTATTTACGTTCCACACCAGCCAAGGGTTAGGTGGTACACGGTTCAGAAAGTTTTATGTTCAATTTTATGTCTAGACAGAGCTTGAGATGAGGTTATCATTTCTCTTCTAATTAGTGCAAGAAGGCTTCCCCAGGCGCTGCTTTCACGGGTTGTGCTGTCTTGGCTTTGCCATTTGTTTCCAAGAGTGAGACATAGGTGGAGTGGGGAGAGGGAATGAGCACTGGATTGGGAGTCATGATACCTGGATCTTCGACCTTGACTGTGCCACCAGCTTGCCATGATACCATGGATAAATTAGCCCACTCTCCTGGGTCTCCATGCCTGGGCTGTCTATCAAGGCCTTTCAGTGGGTGCACTCCCTGAGTCTGTCAAACGGGGCTACTGTGTGCAGGTGGCTAGGTTGTGCACTGTGCAAGGACACCTGGCCAAGAAAGAGCTGGGGGCTGAAATCCAGCCTATGCTTTTCTCATCAGGCCTGCATCCACCTGGAGAAGGAGGCACGTTTTCTAATTTGCACAGTTATCACAGGGACTAGCAGTGGTCCTGTGATTAGAGTTGGAGTTGAGGTGGAGATGGGAAGGGGAGTTCCTTTAGCAGAAAGTGAGATTGTGAGTTCGGGGGTGGAGGATAAGGGCTATGGAGGGAGGATCAGGGAGAAGTGCTGTGGTCAGTGAACGTGGAGGTGGGGCAGAGAGCAGTGGAAATGTGTCAAGGGAGGTTGGTGGGGAGAAGGGCGGGTTTATGCTGACAGTGGCCCCTTTAGCTGCGTTCAGGGTACCCCTGGGAGTGGTGGTTCTCCTGCTCCCCAGCCTTGCTCACTCCTGTGGTGTAAGCAGTGGTCTCTTTGGAGTGGCTCTTTCTGCCAAGTTCCCCTCTTGGGGGAAATGGCAAGGGGTTAGGTTTTCTCCAGGGCCCTCTCTGAGAGGCTGCAGGCTCTGTAGTGGGTGTTCCCTTACTAGTAGAGTTCCACTAGTAGAGTTCCACTAGTAGAGTTCCACTCTCTAGTAGGGTGGGCCTACTAGAGAGGCGTGGACCCTGCCCTCAGGGAACTTGCCATCGAAGGGAGCTTTTGTGCACAGGTCTAATGCCAGTGGCCCTTGTCTCCTGGGGCGGGGTCTGTGGGTATTGCAGACAGTCTGGTTTCTGTGTTGGGCTCAGTCTGGTCTGAGGTGAAGGCTCTTACCCTAGGACCGAGGACTATAAGGAGTCACCAAACTGGGCCTCACTGGCCCTTCAGAGGTAGAAGATCTGTTGGGGACAGATTTCTGAGGACCCCCAGTAGCCAGGGAGGATGTGGGAGCCACTGAGGAGGAAAACCTGGGACGAAAGGCTTCTGCAAGGATGAAGGGGAGGTGGGCGGGCTGGGGGTTCTGTGGGGGCAAAGCCTCCCTTTCACTTAGTCAGGGGGTGGCAGAGTGAGGGGACCATGGGAGTGGGCATTGGGAGGGGCTTGCTCTGTGAGGGGGACCCACAACCCATCAAGGACTGGACCTCTGGAGACCGTTTTGTCTGCCTGGCCCCACTGCCAGCCCGCCGCTGTTCAGAAGCAGCCCTTCCCATTCTCTTGGATCTTCTGAGGAATCCCATGTTCCTTCTGTCTGACTCGACGTCCTTCCTACTGTAGGCCTCGCTCATCCCCCCATAGTCCAGCTGGCACAACGTTTGGATGGCAAACCATTTAAATGGCCAAGCCTGCCCCAGCCACTCTGTCTCCTTGGCAGTCCCAGTTGTGTGAGGATGGGGTAGAGTGCAATTAAGCCCCGGGGCTGTCCTCTCTGCACTGACAGCTATAGGAATGTCATCATGCCTGTGCCAGGCACTCCACCACTTTCTTCCAGGTGCCCACACTCCTGTTCTTTAGAAGAAAGGGACAGCAGGAGTCTGATCATCTGTCTGATGCCCACATAGTGGCTGTGCTGAGTGACGTGTTGTTTTGAGGATGTCCCTACCCCCTGGTCTTGCCTTCGGTCTCCAGTAGCCAGCAAAGCAAGCCGTGAGCTCTGAGGAGCTCACACCAGGGAGGAGCTGCCCTGGAGTGGAGCGACAGTGTGTCCTCTCCCCTGTGTGACCGCAGTGCTATAATAATAATAACAGAGAGCTGGCATTTCTTGAGCTCTTACTGTGTGCCAGAGACACCGCTCTAAGTGCTTACACATATGTATTTGTTTTCTGTGGCTGCTGTAACAAATTATCACAAACTTCAAACATTGAACTTATGGCATAAAGCAACACAAATGTATTATCATGTAGCTCTGTGGTAGGTTAGGAGTCTGACACAAGTCTCACTGGGCTAACAATCCAAATGTTGGGGCCAGGCGTGGTGGCTCACACCTGTAATCCCAGCACTTTGGGAGGCTGAGGCGGGTGGATCACAAGGTCAGGAGTTCGAGACCAGCCTGGCCAACGTCATGAAACCCCGTCTCTACTAAAAATACAAAACATTAGCCGGGTGTGGTGGTGGGCACCTATAATTCCAGCTACTTGGGAGGCTGAGGCAGGAGAATCGCTTGAATGCAGGAGGGGAGGTGGAGGTTGCAGTGAGCCAAGATCGTGCCATTGCACTCCAGCCTGGGCGACAAGAGTGAAACTCTGTCTCAAAAACAAAAACAAACAAACAAACAAAGATCTAGATATTGGAAGGACTGTGTTCCTTTCAGGAGGCTCCAGGGGTGTGATTTCACTTCCTTGCCTTTTCTGGTTTCTGGAGGCCACCATCTTCCTTGGTTTGTGACTCCCCTCCCCACTCCATTTTCAAAGCCAGCAAATAATGCATTTCTCTCTCAGATGCTTCTTCTGTTATCACCTGTCTCTCTAACCCAGCCTGGACGGGGTCTTTGTTTTAAGGACTCATATGATTAGGTCGGGGATACCTAGAGCATCCAGGATCCTCTCTCCATATCAAGGGTCATTCTCTAAACACATCCACAATGTCCCTTAGCCACGCAGGGTAACGTATTCACAGGTCCCAGGGATTAGGGTGCTGACAGCTTTGAGGTCCATTATTCTGCCTACCACAACATACTTGAAGTTTTTCACACAAAAGATGGATGTAAGGTGGGTAGTGTTATTACCCCCATTTTAAAGATAAAGACACTGAGGCACAGAGAAGCTAAGCAACTTGCCCAAGTTTACTTTGACAGCAGCATATTCAGGATTCAAATAGAGGCAGCCTGACTCCACAGTTGTACCTCAGTCGCTGTCACAAGGAAATGTCCAAATTTCACATGGTGTAAGGCCGAGTCCCCTGTAGGTCAGCGGAGCAGTGGAGGGTCATGTATTTATTGAGCACCTACTATGTGCCAGGCCCTAGGAGGGGCTCCCAGAGGTACATGACAGAGCTCCAACCTGAACCCAGGTCCCAAGCGCATCATCTCTCCTCATCCTATTGTTGTGTGAAAGGCTGCGGGACCCTCCTGCAAAGGTGAAACAGGAGAAAGGACGGAGCTTCAGTGGGGGCTTGTGGCCCAGGGTTCTGGATTGGGCCCAGGAAGAGGAGGAGAGAGGTGGGTGCCCCATACCTTGCAGGACCCGCCTGGGCCAAGTCGGAGCCTGCAGGGGCTGACTCACCAGGCTGACTGTGCCTGCCCGTCTATCACAATGGGGAATGGGCCCTCCGTGAGCCTGAGACCTGCAAATCATAGAAATTAAGGGAACCAGCAGCCCCTGGCAGCACTTCCGGCCACAGAGGCAGTTCGGCAACTTTATGGGATGTTTCCTCCTATTTTGTGGTCCAGCTGGGAGGCAGAAACAAGCCAGCTCAGCACAAGGCCTCCTCAAGGTGCTTTAGTGCAACTTGAACGTGGGTCCCACAGCCCCTCTACAACCTGCCGCCCGCCCTGCCTTCCCATCCTGGGGCCCTGTCCCAGCCTCGCCCTGAGGGTTTCTTTCTGTCTGTGCACCGGCTCTGTCCTCTACACTAGACCTCTGGAGAGCTGTGTCTGGGGACCTGCAGGAGGGAGAGAAACAGCCAGGGTCACCTTGATGGGCTGTGGCACATGCTGCCTCCGCTCCTGCGTTCTCTCCCTCTGCTCTACCTCACCTGGCCCAGCTGGAGGGGTCTTTCCACTTCCTGGCCAGGGGCAGCTCTTGAACAAACCTTCCTCTTATTCCCCTTGCCTCCTAGGGAAGAGGTGGCTCAGCTTGTGGAAAGCATGCAGGCCAAAGCGGTGGAGTCCCCCATGGGTTTCAGGTGGCGGCACCAGGATGGTGCCATCGGCTAAAAGGCAAAAGCCAGAGGAATTCTCTAGTTTCCCAAGTACTTTGCTGCCTTTAATCCTTGCCCCTTGCCCGTGTCCTTCACCCCACGCCCTTTCCCAAGCTGTGGTGAGGACAGAGAAGGGCCTGTGTTCCTGGGAGAGGGACTGGCTCTGAGAAGGGCAGAGGTGTCTCTGGAGTAGGTGGAGGGGGGAGAGGAAGTGGGGTATCTGGGACAAGGGAGAGTCGTGGTCTGCACCCTTCTCTGGGTGGAAGCTATGATATTGCAAGGGCACCCTTTGCCCCTCTCTAGGGCCCGTTTTTTTAGGATAGGCCCACTGTGCTGGGTCAAGGTCACCTGGAGAGACAGACCCAAGTAGAGTGGAGGGGCTCCTCTGCTGCTCTCCACCACCCTTACTGAGGCCTCTGAGCTGGCCATGAGCTGACCCTTCTCCCTCGCCTCTTCCATCACTGTGGGTGGGGCAGCCTTGGACTCAGCCATACCTGACTCCGCTGCTGAGGGGTGTCTCTTGATGGGGGCAATAGGGCTGGGTGAAGAAGGGATGCGGAGTGGGACAAGGCAGTGCCCCTGCCCTCACTAGTGTGGGCAAACTGAAGGGGCAGGGAAGGGCAGACTCCAAGGGCAACCTAGACCCCTGCGTCCTTGGAGACGGACGGGTCAGAGAGGCAGCGTGTGGAGCAGCAGGCGCCACCAGGGGTGCAGGGTTGCTCCACCACAGCCTCAAGTCTGTTCCGTCCTCCCCCTGGGCCTCTGACTGAGGGCTGCTAAGGCCATTCCCAATGCCACCATTCTCTGACTCTCCTCATGGTGACTCTGCCTTATGCCCCATCTAACTGGCCTTGGGCAGGTGGCTTAGCCTCTCCATGCCTCAGTTTCCTCACCTGTAAAATGAGAATAGCAATAGCACCTACCTCATAGGTTTATTATGAGGATTAAATGATTTAAATATATAAAGTTTATAGGCTGATACCTGTCATGTAGAAGGTGCTATAGAAGGATTATCTATTATTGTAGTCACTCATGTTATTTCAAAGATCATAATCAAGCAGACCTGGGTTGGAGGGCTAGCTGTTCTACTTAAAAGCTCTGTGACCTTGGGAAAGTGGCTTATCCTTTCTGAGTCTGTTTCCTCACCTGTAAAATAGGTATAATAATAATAATCACAACACTGACTACATGAAGTTGTGGTGATAGAATGAGACACCTGGAAACATTTGCTGAGCGAACTGTAAAGCACCTCGGACAATCCATTTCTTCATCTTCCTGGCTTGGGATCAGATTGAGGACAGTCTCTACGGGAGGTAGTAGGACTCCTGAGGGGGAGCTGGGACCTTCAAGGTGGCCAAATTGTGCCAGGAAATCCCACAGGAAGAGTGCCTGTTCTTGATTGGACAATGTGAGGACTCGAAGCAGGAATCTTGGTTCTGTTCCCAGGCCACCTTGGGACCCAGAAGTGGGGTGGTGGCAGGTGGCAGGTAGCATGTAGGAGCCTTGGTGCTGCCTGGGCTTCTCATGCTGAGGGTGTGAGCAGACACATGCTGTGGCCAGGCCTGTGAAGAGCACAGGCTGGGCTTTGTCCCCACTGGATGCCTGCTGATGCTGATGGTGCGCTCAGGATAGTCAGACATGGCAGGGACATGCGTCACCCCCAAGAGCTCCTCTCCGACCTGCAAATCTCAGTTAGTGCCCTACAGGTCCTCAGGGCTCTGCATCCTTGGTCTTTGTAGCTCTCGTCAACGGTTTGTTATATATGGACATTTTTACAGGATTAGTGAAAGTTTGTCTCTCCCATGAAAATGTAAGCTCCATGAGAGCAGAGACTGCATCTGGATGGTTTATTATGGGAGCCTGGAACTGACCCTGACATATGTGCTCAATAATTTCTTGATGACCGAGTATATGACAATAGCAGCTAGCACAAGCTTAGTTTTTATTACATGTCAGCCATTATTCTAAGCACTTGACATACACATATAAACCTTGCAATACTCCTATGAGGTAGCTATTGATATTGTTGCTATTTTACAGATGAGAAAACTGAGCTACAGAGAGGTTAAGTAAATTGCCCAAGGTAACACAGCCATCAGTTGGTGGAGCTGGGATTCAAGCCAGGCAGTTTGGCTCCAGAGTCCATGCTTTTAGCTTTTGTGCTCTACTGCCTCCTTAGAGGAATGAAGGAATGAATGAAACACTTTATTTATTTATTTATTTTGAGATGGAGTCTCACTCTGTCACCCAGGCTGGAGTGCAGTGGTGCGATCTCGGCTCACTGCAACTTCCACCTCCCGAGTTTAAGTGATCCTCCTGCCTCAGCCTCCTGAGTAGCTGGGATTACAGGTGCATGCCACCACACCTGGCTAATTTTTGTATTTTTAGTAGAGCCAGGGTTTCATCATGTTGGCCAGGCTGGTCTTGAACTCCTGACCTCAAATGATCCACCTGCCTCAGCCTCCCAAAGTGCTGGGATTACAGGCGTGAGCCACTGCACCCAGCCCACATTACATATTTATAATGTATGCCACTTTTGACAAATGAGTTTTGGGGAGGAGTGAATGGTGCAGCTCCTCTGCATTAGATCACATGGTGCTGATGAGCAGGACACCCCTGGCTCCTGATCATCTGCACAGGGAAAGGAAGCCCATGAAGAGCCCTTTGGAGAAAGCCTCCTTCCCATTCCCGTCTCCTCCCCAGTCAGGTGCTGAGGAGTATGGGCTGACTGTGCCCTCAGATATGTCTAAGTTGGGGGTGGTTCTTGGCTCCCTCTTTTTGGAATTAAGGAAGTGCAAGGAGACTGGGCATGGGCACACCAACCCCTGAATTCCCTTCCTGACCTCTGCCTCCTCCCAGGCCTCCTGTGTCCTTGGAGGCGCTGCTGATGGGGCAGGGGCTTCTTTGTCACTGCAGGAGGAGACTGAGGAGGTGAGTCTACTCATCTGGTCCCTGGTTCCTATCATATTAGCCCCCAGCAGTGCCTGTTTCCTGCCTGCTTCCTTCTCTGCCTCCCCCTCCACATTTCTCTTCCTAACTGCTTGGTTCCTGGACCTTCAGGATTTCAAGAAGATGCCACTACCTGGGAAGCCCCTGGGACTTTTTAACAGAAACTTACCCGCTTGGAGCATGACTTAAAGAGACCAGAGAGGGAAGTACCTACTTTATGGTTGGCACAATGCCAGGGGCTTCACATTCATTAACTCATTAGCTCATTTGATCCTCACAAGAACCCCATTCTTCTTCTTCATTAACAGAAGAAATGGGGGCTTGAGAAGGCCTAAGCAACTTGCTCAAGGTCGTGTGGTATAAGAGGCAGAGGTGAACTTTGATGTCAGGATTGTAGGACTCAAGGTCTGTACTGGATCCACTGCTTGGAGACAGAGACAGGTGAGGTGGGGTTGGGGGTCCAGGGTTGGAGCTGTACCAACTGGGATGCCATCCATTGTCCCCAAAGCAGAGATTATTGTCCCAGGGCTAGGACTGTCATATTCCAGTGACATTAACCCCTGGGGAGGAAGAAGGAAACTGCCTGGCAGAGGGGCAGGGTGGCAAGTGTGGGAGGCAAAGGCAGGAGAGGACCTGGGTAGTGGCTGGAGGTAGGGGGGCTGTTAGAAAAGATCCCAGGAAAGGGACAGTGGGGAAGCCTGGCCCCAGAAGTGTGGGAGCATGCTTTTGGGAGGGTCCAGTCCTGTGGGCTGTTGACTGCAAGGGTACCCATGGTCTCCTTGCCCTCCAGATTACTGGGGCACATACCCACACTGCACACATGCACAGACATGCTCCGTCATCCTCTGTCATAGCCTGTCATCACAGACAAAAAACAGGCCTGCACCGGGCTCACTCTTACAGCCCTTCACCGGGCTCACTCTTACAGCCCTTCACCTCCTGGTGCTCCCCTTGGCTCTTCTGTTCCCAGCCTTATCCACATCCAGTCTCTGTCTCTGTGTGTGTGTGTGTGTGTGTGTGTGTGTATGTGTGTGTGTGTACGTGTGTGCGTGTGTATCTCTTCTTCCTAAGCCTGCATAATTTTCTGCTGTCTGTTGGCCTCTCTTAGGTTTGCACAAACACACGTACGTAGTCTGATAACTCTGTTGTGTGTCACACACACACGCCCAGGCATACACATGCACACACAACCCTCAGTCTGTCCCTCCCTCTGCTTCTTAGCTGCTTGTCTTCTGGTCTTTCACTCCAATCCATGCACAGCTCTGGGGCCTGGAGAACCCCACTAATCTTTAAAGGGTCTGGGCTATTTCTTCTCCTGTTTCTTTCCCCACTGCCTAGTGCCCTCTGCCTTCCTGTGAGCTCTGACTGTTGACGGGGCTCTACCAGGCCTGCTACTGATCTCTCAGTCTGTGTGGCCTTTTGGGTCCCCTTCCCAGCCTCCATACAGGCTCTCCCAGCTGGGTACAGAGCTGGGCAGGCCCCCTCCTGGAAGTGGCAGCCGCAGGAGCAGCTGGCCAGGGAATGGCTACGTGGGTGGGGACAAGCAGGGCTGGAAAGGAATTAGTTTGCCTTGGATTCTTTTCTGTGAAAATTTTTGTCCATTTGCCATGATCCATTGATTTCAGCTGATGTCATTCTGGTACGTGGGAGAGGCTTTGACATCCATCTAGATCAGGGGGCCAGAGCCTGGACCCAGGAGTCAGAAACCCTGGTTCTTGCTCCAGAGGAACCTCAGTTTCTTCATCAGATCTGTCAGTTTGGAATTAAAGGTCTTTAGTTTAATTTGAAAATTTTGAGCATCTAGGAGACTTCTACTTTATTTAGAGTCTAGCTGCACCCTGATCATTCCAATTAACATCTCCATCTCTGTGACTTATTAGTTTATACAGACAACATATGTGCAGACATGTGGACACACTCATGCACATGCAGATGCAGCTTTAGCTACTCTGGGTTTTCCAGGAACTTCCCCAGCTCAGGTGGGACCTCGCCTCCTTCTCAGGATGGGGGCTGCCTGCAGTGTGTGCCCACTCCACTCCACTCTATGGCCCATCTCTGGGTTGAAATGTGCCTACTGATGACAGTGACCTAGGACAATGACCCACCTCTCCATCCGTCCCCACACCCCCTCCCCTAAGATTAAAGACCCAAATCCTGAGCCTTGCTCTTGCTGTACCCCCTTCTTGGCTGTGAGAAAGAAAAGGGAAGTAAGAACAGCCCAGGAGGGGTGTGGACTGATCATGGGACCCTGGAATGTCAGCGCTCAAAGGGACCACCCTGACTCCTAGCCTAGTCAGCAGGTTTGCAAACATTTCACTTCATGCGTGGAACCTCGGCTCTGACCACGGTTACCCAGACATGCAAACAAACAAAACTGATTAAAGCCAAAATGCCTGTGTTAATGTGGATGGGAGCTCTGCACAGCACCCTCACCCGCATGACCACTTCTGCATGCCCCTGAGTGAGCAAGCATCCTGCAGCCCTTTTTAATTCTGACAAATACGGCTTAAAATCCAGCCAGCCAGCCCACTGGTTCCTGGTGTGGTCCCCGAGACCAGAAGCATCAGCATCACCTGAAGACATCTTCAAAATGCAGATTCTTAGGTTCTGCTGAGTCAATAATCTGGGGGTAGGCCCAGTGGCTCATGTTCAACAGGTTTTCTGGGTGACTCTGACGCACACCCCAGTTTGAGAACTGTTGGTCTAGTACAACCCTCTTGCCTTACAGATGAGGAGTTGAAGCCCAGAGAGAGTTGTGCCTTACCCAAGGCCACAGAAAATACGTCACTGTCAGGTTATGACTCCGGGCCAGACTGCCTATCTGTGGATATCTTTGTGGTGAAGCCATGGATTTTTTCACTTGTCCTTCCCCTTAGCTGGCATAAATACTCAGGGATCAGGGATCCAGAAGCCGGAAGGTAAGAGCCTGGGAAATGCACAAAACAGGGCAGGGAACAGCAGGCAGTGGATCTGGGAGCCACAGCAGATGATCAGCACGCTTGTTCAACCTTTCACTTCCTCACTCATTCATTACATTTCTGGAGCACCCAGGTGCTGGGGAGAAAATGACAAGAATTCTGGGTCCCGTCCTCGCCAAGCTTAAAGCCCAGCACTGTCCATCCCCTTGGCCAGGGGCACCTGCTCACTTCATCTGGGGGTAAGGGGGAGACCTTTTCCCTCAGGGAGGCTATGCCGAGTGGTGACCAGCGAGGGACCCCTGGGCCTGGACTCATGGAAAGGGATGTGGAGAAAAGCCAGGTTGAGGGCAGAGACCCAGGGTGTGGCTGGTCATCACTTGTGTGTTATGTCTGAGAGGTCTTCTTGGAAGAGGCAGATTCCAGGAGAAGACACAACTTTGGGAAGCAGAGGTAGGTTGAGCACAGGCCAGCGTGAGGGAGAGGGGGTGAGCTTCACGTAGAGGAGCAGCCTTCAGAGGGGACCGGGCTGAGGTGAGGCTGCCGTGAGATGGGGTGAGCAGGAATGGAGGCACCCAGCTCACTGGCCCTGCTACCGGTTCCCCAGAAGCCTGGGGACTTCTGTGAATTAGGGAGCGTTTAACATCTCCCACTGATTAGCCGCTGCCTGCTACGGTTAAGTGGGGAGAGGGGAGAGGGAAGATTGGAGCCCGGCAGCTTTGAAAGGCAATGCTGCTCCTTGACAAAGCCGGCCTGGGGAGGTTTCAAAGGCAACTTCTGAGCAGCCCGCACGTTTTATGTTCACTAGATCCTCGCTTCCCAGGCTCCAAAGACAAACAGTGGGATTTAAGGGTTTTTTCCTCTTTTTGGAGACATTGTGTTCCGAGCTGAGCTTTCAGCTCAGGAGGAGGCAGAGCCGCTGGGCTCCTTGCTCCACCACATCCACAGCCTAAGCACAGCCCAGCTCCATCTTCTCTGTACACTGGGAGCTTCCCAGGGGCCCCCAGAAGCTTTGCAGCAGCCCTTGCCCCCAGGCTAGGTGAGAAGGTGCCCCTGGCCAACAGGGGTGGGCAGTGAGGGATACAGTCCAGGCACTGCTGGCCTTAAGCTTGGTGAGGACAGGACCCAGAATTCTTGTTTGTCATTATGTCCCCAGCACCTGGGTGCTCAATAAATGTTGACCGAACAAATGAGGGAGCGAAAGGATGAATGAGTGGGCCGATCACTTGCCGGTAGCTCCAGATCTGTCTCCTGTTCCCTGCCCTGTCTGGTGTTGCTGGGAGCTGCATTTCCCAGGCTCCCATACCTTCTGTCTTCTAGATTGGTTCAGCCAATCAGAGGAGGCACTGGAAGAAGGTGGATCGTGGGAGGAGGGGAAAAGCCAGGATATTTCTTCCCTCTGTCTGTTTCAGGCCACGTCCCTGCAGTATCTGTGTCTCTTCTGGCTTCTACTGATCAGCCCTGCCCTGCACTGCCCAGCTCCCTGTGGGGGGCCTGCAGTGGCTCCGGTTTCTGTCTGATGGCCTCAGCATCGAGGCTTCTAGAGACATTGTCTCTTTCCAGCCCCAGGAAGGGAACAGCTTCCTGCCGTTGCTAATCTGGGTTGCTCTACCTCTTCTGTTACCTGTACAACCAAATCCCTCGTTTAAATCCCTCTGCTTGAAAGGCCTAGAGTGGTTTCTGTTTTCCCAGTGGACTCAGTGGAATGAAGAGTGAACACATTGCTTGCTCCTTTCAGAAGAAGATTGTGTATGAGCAGCCAGGCCTGAGTGGGTTTGATCTGCCTGGGCCTGCGAATCTTATAGACGTGTGCAGCCTTGCCCAGGACAGGACACCCCATCCCACTGCCAGGGCATGCCTCTGCATATGAGTGCTGCTGTAGCCCTGGGGACACTGCCCACCTATGCCAGTATTGTTCATTTCCTCTGAGCTTGGCTCTACTGCGTGATGCAAAAATATAAGATGTGGCCCACCTCACACCCATGAGGATGACTACTAGCAAAAAACCCCAAAATGACAAGTGTTGGTGAGGATGTAGAGAACTTGGAATCCCTGTGCACTGTTGGTAGGAATGTGAAACGGTGCAGCTGCTGTGGAGAACAGTATGGCAGCTCCTCAAAAAATTAAACATAGAATTGCCATGTGACCCAGCAATTTCACTTCTGGGCATATGCCCAGAAGAACTGAAAGCAGGGTCTTGAAGAGATATTTGTATACCCATGTTCATAGCAGCATTATTCACAATAGCTAAAACACAGAAGCAACCCAGATGTCCATCAACAGATGAATGGGTAAGCAAAATGTGGTCCCTACATACAATAGAATAGTCAGCCTTAAAAAGGAAGAAAATTCTGACTCACTACAACATAAATGAACCTTAGGACAGTATACCAAGCGAAAGCAGCCAGTCACAAAAGGACAAACACGGTATGATTCCACTTATATGAGGCAGCTAGAATAGTGAAAATCATAGAGACAGAAAGTAGCATAGTGGTTGCCCTGAGCTGGGAGGAGAGAGAACGGGGAATGATCATTGAATGGGTACAGAGTTTCAGTTTGACAAGATGAAAAGAGTTATGGAGCTGGAGAGTAATGATGGTTGCACATTATGTATTTAGTACACTTAATAAAGGCTAAGATGGTAAATTTTATATTATGTGTATTTTTGTGTTACAGTGTATATACCACAATTTTTTAAAAGTGAAAAAAAGGGAGGAGCCAAGATGGCCGAATAGGAACAACTCCAGTCTACAGCTCCCAGCGTGAGCGACGCAGAAGACGGGTGATTTCTGCATTTCCATCTGAGGTACCGTGTTCATCTCACTAGGGAGTGCCAGACAGTGGGCGCAGGTCAGTGGGTGAGTGCACCGTGCGCCAGCCGAAGCAGGGGCGAAGCATTGCCTCACTCGGGAAGCTCAAGGGGTCAGGCAGTTCCCTTTCCAGGGGTGACAGACGGCACCTGGAAAATCGGGCCACTCCCACCCGAATACTATGCTTTTCCGACGGGCTTAGGAAATGGTGCACCAGGAGATTATAGCCTGCACCTGGCTCAGAGGGTCCTACGCCCACGGAGTCTCGCTGATTGCTAGCACAGCAGTCTGAGATCAAACAGCAAGTCAGCAGCGAGGCTGGGGGAGGGGCGCCCGCCATTGCCCAGGCTCACTTAGGTAAACAAAGCAGCCGGGAAGCTTGAACTGGGTGGAGCCCACTACAGCTCAAGGAGGCCTGCCTGCCTCTGTAGGCTCCACCTCTGGGGGCAGGGCACAGACAAACAAAAAGACAGCAGTAACCTCTGCAGACTTAAATGTCCCTGTCTGACAGCTTTGAGGAGAGCAGTGGTTCTCCCAGCACGCAGCTGGAGATCTGAGAACGGGCAGACTGCCTCCTCAAGTGGGTCCCTGACCCCTGACCCCTGAGCAGCCTAACTGGGAGGCACCCCCCAGCAGGGGCAGACTGACACCTCACACGGCCGGCCAGGTACTCCAACAGACCTGCAGCTGAGGGTCCTGTCTGTTAGAAGGAAAACTAACAGAAAGGACATCCACACCAAAAACCTATCTGTACATCACCATCATCAAAGACCAAAAATAGATAAAACCACAAAGATGGGGAAAAAACAGAGCAGAAAAACTGGAAACTCTAAAAAGCAGAGTACCTCTCCTCCTCCAAAGGAACGCAGTTCCTCACCAGCAACGGAACAAAGCTGGACGGAGAATGACTTTGACGAGCTGAGAAAAGAAGGCTTCAGACGATCAAATTACTCCGAGCTACAGGAGGATATTCAATCCAAAGGCAAAGAAGTTGAAAACTTTGAAAAAAATTTAGAAGAACGTATAACTAGAATAACCAATACAGAGAAGTGCTTAAAGGAGCTGATGGAGCTGAAAACCAAGGCTCAAGAACTACGTGAAGAATGCAGAAGCCTCAGGAGCCGATGCGATCAAATGGAAGAAAGGGTATCAGCCCTGGAAGATGAAATGAATGAAATGAAGCGAGAAGGGAAGTTTAGAGAAAAAAGAATAAAAAGAAACGAGCAAAGCCTCCAAGAAATGTGGGACTATGTGAAAAGAACAAATCTACATCTGATTGGTGTACCTGAAAGTGACGGGGAGAATGGAAACAAGTTGGAAAACACTCTGCAGGATATTATCCAGGAGAACTTCCCCAATCTAGCAAGGCAGGCCAACATTCAGATTCAGGAAATACAGAGAATGCCACAAAGATACTCCTCGAGAAGAGCAACTCCAAGATACATAATTGTCAGATTCACCAAAGTTGAAATGAAGGAAAAAATGTTAAGGGCAGCCAGAGAGAAAGGTCAGGTTACCATCAAAGGGAAGCCCATCAGACTAACAGCGGATCTCTCGGCAGAAACCCTACAAGCCAGAAGAGAGTGGGGGCCAATATTCAACATTCTTAAAGAAAAGAATTTTCAACCCAGAATTTCATATCCAGCCAAACTAAGCTTCATAAGTGAAGGAGAAATCAAATACTTTACAGACAAGCAAATGCTGAGAGATTTTGTCACCACCAGGCCTGCCCTAAAAGAGCTCCTGAAGGAAGCGCTAAACATGGAAAGGCACAACCGGTACCAGCCACTGCAAAATCATGCCAAAATGTAAAGACCATCGAGACTAGGAGGAGACTGCATCAACTGACGAGCAAAATAACCAGCTAACATCATAATGACAGGATCAAATTCACACATAACAATATTAACTTTAAATGTAAATGGACTAAATGCTCCAATTAAAAGACACAGACTGGCAAATTGGATAAAGACTCAAGACCCATCAGTGTGCTGTATTCAGGAAACCCATCTCATGTGCAGAGACACACATAGGCTCAAAATAAAAGGATGGAGGAAGATCTACCAAGCAAATGGAAAACAAAAAAAGTTCAGGGGTTGCAATCCTAGTCTCTGATAAAACAGACTTTAAACCAACAAAGATCAAAAGAGACAAAGAAGGCCATTACATAATGGTAAAGGGATTAATTCAACAAGAAGAGCTAACTATCCTAAATATATATGCACCCGATACAGGAGCACCCAGATTCATAAAGCAAGTCCTGAGTGACCTACAAAGAGACTTAGACTCCCACACATTAATAATGGGAGACTTTAACACCCCACTGTCAACATTAGACAGATCAACAAGACAGAAAGTCAACAAGGATACCCAGGAATTGAACTCAGCTCTGCACCAAATGGACCTAATAGACATCTACAGAACTCTCCACCCCAAATCAACAGAATATACATTTTTTTCAGCACCACACCACACCTATTCCAAAATTGACCACATACTTGGAAGTAAAGCTCTCCTCAATAAATGTAAAAGAACAGAAATTATAACAAACTATCTCTCAGATCACAGTGCAATCAAGCTAGAACTCAGGATTAAGAATCTCACTCAAAACCGCTCAACTACATGGAAACTGAACAACCTGCTCCTGAATGACTACTGGGTACATAACGAAATGAAGGCAGAAATAAAGATGTTCTTTGAAACCAACGAGAACCAAGACACAACATACCAGAACCTCTGGGATGCATTCAAAGCAGTGTGTAGAGGGAAATTTGTAGCACTAAATGCCCACAAGAGAAAGCAGGAAAGATCCAAAATTGACACCCTAACATCACAATTAAAAGAACTAGAAAAGCAAGAGCAAACACATTCAAAAGCTAGCAGAAGGCAAGAAATAACTAAAATCAGAGCGGAACTGAAGGAAATAAGAGACACAAAAAACCCTTCAAAAAATTAATGAATCCAGGAGCTGGTTTTTTGAAAGGATCAACAAAATTGATAGACCGCTAGCAAGATTAATAAAGAAAAAAAGAGAGAAGAATCAAATAGATGCAATAAAAAATGATAAAGGGGATATCACCACCAATCCCACAGAAATACAAACTACCATCAGAGAATACTACAAACACCTCTACGCAAATAACTAGAAAATCTAGAAGAAATGGATAAATTCCTCAACACATACACCCTCCCAAGACTAAACCAGGAAGAAGTTGAATCTCTGAATAGACCAATAACAGGAGCTGAAATTGTGGCAATGATCAATAGCTTACCAACCAAAAAAAGTCCAGGACCAGATGGGTTCACAGCCGAATTCTACCAGAGGTACAAGGAGGAACTGGTACCATTCCTTCTGAAACTATTCCAATCAATAGAAAAAGAGGGAATCCTCCCTAACTCATTTTATGAGGCCAGCATCATCCTGATACCAAAGCCTGGCAGAGACACAACAAAAAAAGAGAATTTTAGACCAATATCCTTGATGAACATTGATGCAAAAATCCTCAATAAAATACTGGCAAACCGAATCCAGCAGCACATCAAAAAGCTTATCCACCATGATCAAGTGGGCTTCATCCCTGGGATGCAAGGCTGGTTCAATATATGCAAATCAATAAATGTAATCCAGCATATAAACAGAACCAAAGACAAAAACCACATGATTATCTCAATAGATGCAGAAAAGGCCTTTGACAAAATTCAACAACCCTTCATGCTAAAAACTCTCAATAAATTAGGTATTGATGGGACGTATCTCAAAATAATAAGAGCTATCTATGAAAAACCCACAGCCAATATCATACTGAATGGGCAAAAACTGGAAGCATTCCCTTTGAATACTGGCACAAGACAGGGATGCCCTCTCTCACCACTTCTATTCAACATAGTGTTGGAAGTTCTGGCCAGGGCAATTAGGCAGGAGAAGGAAATAAAGGGTATTTAATTAGGAAAAGAGGAAGTCAAATTGTCCCTGTTTGCAGATGACACGATTGTATATCTAGAAAACCCCATTGTCTCAGCCCAAAATCTCCTTAAGCTGATAAGCAACTTCAGCAAAGTCTCAGGATACAAAATCAATGTACAAAAATCACAAGCATTCTTATACACCAATAACAGACAAACAGAGAGCCAAATCATGAGTGAACTCCCATTTACAATTGCTTCAAAGAGAATAAAATGCCTAGGAATCCAACTTACAAGGGATGTGAAGGACCTCTTCAAGGAGAACTACAAACCACTGCTCAAGGAAATAAAAGACTATACAAACAAATGGAAGAACATTCCATGCTCATGGGTAGGAAGAATCAATATCGTGAAAATGGCCATCCTTCCCAAGGTAATTTACAGATTCAATGCCATCCCCATCAAGCTACCAATGACTTTCTTCACAGAATTGGAAAAAACTACTTTAAAGTTCATATGGAACCAAAAAAGAGCCCGCATCGCCAAGTCAGTCCTAAGCCAAAAGAACAAAGCTGGAGGCATCACACTACCTGACTTCAAACTATACTACAAGGCTACAGTAACCAAAACAGCATGGTACTGGTACCAAAATAGACATATAGATCAATGGAACAGAACAGAGCCATCAGAAATAATGCCACATATCTACAACTATCTGATCTTTGACAAACCTGAGAAAAACAAGAAATGGGGAAAGGATTCCCTATTTAATAAATGGTGCTGGGAAAACTGGCTAGCCATATGGAGAAAGCTGAAACTGGATCCCTTCCTTACACCTTATACAAAAATCAATTCAAGATGGATTAAAGACTTAAATGTTAGACCTAAAACCATAAAAACCCTAGAAGAAAACCTAGGCATTACCATTCAGGACATAGGCATGGGCAAGGACTTCATGTCTCAAACACCAAAAGCAATGGCAACAAAAGCCAAAATTGACAAATGGGATCTAATTAAACTAAAGAGCTTCTGCACAGCAAAAGAAACTACCATCAGAGTGAACAGGCAACCTACAAAATGGGAGAAAATTTTCGCAACCTACTCATCTGACAAAGGGCTAATATCCAGAATCTACAATGAACTCCAACAAATTTACAAGAAAAAAACAAACAACCCCATCAAAAAGTGGGCGAAGGACATGAACAGACACTTCTCAAAAGAAGACATTTATGCAGCCAAAAAACACATGAAAAAATGCTCACCATCACTGGCCATCAGAGAAATGCAAATCAAAACCACAATGAGATACCATCTCACACCAGTTAGAATGGCGATCATTAAAAAGTCAGGAAACAACAGGTGCTGGAGAGGATGTGGAGAAATAGGAACACTTTTACACTGTTGGTGGGACTGTAAACTAGTTCAACCCTTGTGGAAGTCAGTGTGGTGACTCCTCAGGGATCTAGAACTAGAAATTCCATTCGACCCAGCCATCCCGTTACTGGGTATGTACCCAAAGGACTATAAATCATGCTGCTGTAAAGACACATGCACACGTATGTTTATTGCGGCATTATTCACAATAGCAAAGACTTGGAACCAACCCAAATGTCCAACAACGATAGACTGGATTAAGAAAATGTGGCACATATACACCATGGAATACTATGCAGCCATAAAAAATGATGAGTTCGTGTCCTTTGTAGGGACATGGATGAAATTGGAAATCATCATTCTCAGTAAACTATCACAAGAACAAAAAACCAAACACCACATATTCTCACTCATAGGTGGGAATTGAACAATGAGAACACATGGACACAGGAAGGGGAACATCACACTTCGGGGACTGTTGTGGGGTGGGGGCAGGGGGGAGGGATAGCATTGGGAGATATACCTAATGCTAGATGACGAGTTAGCGGGTGCAGCGCACCAGCATGGCACATGTATACATATGTAACTTACCTGCACATTGCGCACATGTACCATAAAACCTAAAGTATAATAATAATAATAATAATAAATAAATAAAATAAAAAAAAGAACAAACTGTGAAGACAAAAAAAAAAGTGAAAAAAAAAAGCATAAGACCTGGCATAAAGGCACAGCAAAAGGCAAGGAGGAAAAGACCATCTACCACCTGTCAGACCCTGTTCAGGCCTTTTAGCCTTTATCTCTGCGAATGCCCACAATGACCCTGTTGGGCAGATTGTCTTATCTTCATTTTATAGAGGCAGAGACTGAGACTCTGAGAGCTTAAATGACCTCTTTCCTCTCTCACAGCCAAATGGTCACTCGGTTCTGCCCATTCCATGTCATGCTTGTGCCTCTCCTCGCCTGCCTGCTGTCCTCACTGCTCTGCCCACTGGAAGCACCTGAGTCCCTCACCAGCCTCTGGACTGGTGTGCCTGTCCCCAAGCTCACCTTCTCCCTACCCAGCCTCCACACTCGTGCCAGGGCCATTTTCTAAAACACAAATCGAATACATACTCGATTGCTCAGCATCCTTCAGTAACCCCTGTTGCCTAAGGAATAAGGTCCAATCTCCCTGGCATGGCAGTCAGGGCCCCTGGGATCTGGACCCAGCCCCCATCTCCAGCTGTGTCTCTTTGCCACCCTCCACTTCACCTCCCCCACCCATAATTCAGCCCCACGAAGCCACGTGGAGTTTCTCCATGCACCCACATGCTAGAAATATGTGTCCTAGCTTTGGGATGGGGTGTCCTGTCCAGGGCAGGGCTGCCACATTTGTAAGATTCCCAGGCCCAGGCAGATCAAACCCACTCAGACTTGGCTGCTCATACAGTCTTCTTTCTTTCTCTTTTGTTTTCTCTTGAGATGAGGTCTCACTCTGTTACCCGGGCAGGAGTGCAGCAGTGCAATCATGCCTCACTGCAACCTTGACCTCCTAGGCTCAAGTGATCCTCCCACGTCAGCCTCCCAAGTAGCTGGGACTATAGGCACATGCCACCATGCCTGGATTTTTTTTTTTAGTTTTTGTAGAGATGGGGATCTTGCTATGTTTCCCAGGCTGGTCTCAAACTCCTGGCCTCAAGCTATCCTCCAGCCTCAGCATCCCAAAGTGCTGAGATTACAGGTGTGAGCCACTGTGCCCAGCTCAGTCTTTTTCCTGAAGGGAACAAACAGTATATCCACTCATTCATTCCACTAAGTCACATCTCCTTGCCTTTGCAAGGGCTGTCTTCTTAGCCCCAAGGGCCCTTCATCCCCATATCCCTGGGAAGCTATTGTTTTTTCTTCAAGACCTGACCTCAGCATCTTTCTCCCAGGATGCCTTGCACAGCTCCCTGGATGGAGGCTGTCTTCTCATTCCTGTTGCATTCATCATACCATGTTGCAATCATCTGTTTATATCTTGATTTCCTTGCCTGGACAGCAAGTTCCACGAGGGCAGGAGCTATGTTTTATTCAGTCATTCATTTAAAAATATTTACTGAGCACTAACTTCATGCCAAGTACTGTGCCATACCCTGAGATACTCGGCTCATGTCATGGAATATATAGTCTAGTGTGGAATAATCACACCAAAAATACATATACTCTAGGTTATGAAGGAAAGGTAAAAGATGTGCCATCCCCGGTGTCTGGCACTGGTAGGAATGCAATGCATGCTACTTTTTGGCCTCTGCCCCATCCCCGGGCACCAGTGGACCCTAAAGGCCCAGCATAGTTATAGTGCTGCTCCCTCACCGGCCTGTGAACTTCCTATGGGACAGACTTAGTCTCTTTGACTCATGTCCCCAGAGTGTGGCACATAGGAGGTGTATCATAAATGTAGGTTGAGATAAAGATGGAATTGCCCCCTTGTGTGTGAGTCGGGATGGGCCTTGCTATCAGAAGGAGCCCAGGCTACCAGACAGTGGGGTTACGGCCTTGGACAAGGCTGCCCTTCCTCTCTCTAAACACTCCCTCCCCCGTGCTATGGGAAACCGGAAAACGGGAGTCCTTTAAACTCTGTTACTTATTAGTTATGTGACCTTGGGTGAGTCATGTAGCTTCTCTGAGCCTCAGTTTCCTCATTTGTAAAATGGACGTAATAGTAGTATTAGGCTGGTGCACATGTGATTGTGGTTTTTGCAATTAAAAGTAACACTATGTCATAAATTTGCTATGAGCAGGTTTAAGTTAACATTATAGAAAGGATTAGCGCAATGCCTGGCACAGAGTGCCTGCTCTGTAAATATGAGCTATTGTTATTTTACTGCGGGTTTCCAATGAGTGCCCCACTGTCATGCACATGCATCTCCCCGGATCCCACACCCGACCCAGCTCCCTCTGGATGGGCACACCACTGGAGTCCTGTCTTTTCCTCTTACTCAGAAGCTGTGGGTAACTGGGGCTTAATTATGCACGCTTGGCTGGGGTGTGATTAGTGGCTGCTGTATGAGTCAGCAGAGAGGGCCGAGGTTGGAGGAGGGTTGAGGGGGCTGGAGAGAAAATGGAGCGGGAAGAAGGCTTCTGGTGCCTGGGGCTGTATTTCCAGGCTCCATAAACCCACTTTGTTCAACAATTGAGGGGGATAGGGTGAACAATCCCTCAGTCTCTTGAGTTCCTCTAATAGCTCCCAGCAGACACCCCACGTTCGCACTGAGAGCTGTAGCTATGTCGTTGTACGATTCATTCATTCTTTTCTTTGGCACATATTGCTTGCTTGCTATTGCTAGACATTGTCTGAGGTGCTGGGAACAGTGTAGTGGACAAATGGACACAGGTCATTGCCCTCATGTAACATACAGACTCGGGGAGGGCACAGATAAGTACACAGAGATTGTGACACCCTTTGACCCGTGACACCATGTGTTGGAGGGAGCACACAGAAAACCCCAGAAAAGCTCGTTTTTCTTTCCTCTGGGTGTCCTGTCCTGCATACCCTCCCACTATGCATTGAGGTGACATGATTTGCTTACCTGTCACCCCCACCAAACTGCAGGCACCTTGACGGCATGGAGCATGTGATATTTCCCTCCAGGTCTTGGCACAGCGCTTGGAGCATAGCAAATGCTCCAAGTATTGGTTGGCTGATTGAATGAACCCCAGCTCAGGAAGCAACTGGCTACATGTTTTCCTAGAACAGAGTTTGGCAAACTGTAGCCTGGGGGCAAAATTCTGCCTGTAACCAGCCTATTTTGTGTAGCCCTTAAGCTAAGAATAGTTTCTACATTTTTAAAAGGTTGGATTATTTAAAAAAATCAAAGAATAATATGCTGTAGAGACATATATGCAGCCCGCAAAGCCTAAAATATTTACTCTCTGGCCTTTTACAGAAAAAGTTTGCCTACCCTGCTCTGGAAGCCTGTCTGCACCTCGCTCAGTTTCCTCATCTATGAAATGCAAGGCCTGAGTTAGATGCCACAAAGGGGTGAAGTGCTGTGAGTCTGCATCCCACAGTTCCCATCTTTGTCCTTGATTGTCCGTGTTGCACCCATCCCCATATTGCAGGCATCTTCCCCAATACCCCACGCACAGCATGTGCTCAGGAGATGCTGGCTGGCAATATGGGGGTGTGGCCACCCTCCCTCCCTAGATCTCCCAGGAGGGGCAGAATCGCACGGCTCAGACACTGACAGAATGGAGCCCATGCTGATCTCTGGAAGCTTCATGGCTTCCCAGTCCAGATCCTCTCTATTTAGGAGGTGAAGCATCTGCAGGGCTCTGTGAGGAACGTCAGTGGCATTAGCGATGCATATGGGGTTATGGTGGCTGGAGAGGGGCTCAGAGCCTGTTTCTGTTGCTACACAGCTGTGTAAGCTTAGGCAAGTTATTTAGCTCTCTGAACACCCCCATTTCCTCAACTAAAAAATGGGGATCATAATTCACCACCTACCTTCTAGGGTTGCAGCAAGAATTAAGGAAGGCAATTAAACAGGCAGGTGCCTTGTAATTCTACAGGGTGTCCAAATGCTAATAATGATTGTTACTGTTATCACAGGACATTATGGGGACTCAGCTTTGTTACTTGGTTCCACTGGATACAATGGAACACATCAAGCGGTTCTGGTAAGAATGATGGTTTTATTCTTGAAGGTCAAAGTGGATTCTAAAGCTGTTCATCAGAAAGGCCCAGGGTGAGTGGGGTCGGGGTGGGGTGTTTATGGCTCTGAGGTAACCCCTGCCTAATCTCTGCCTGCTCCTTCAGTTGTGAAGGCTGAGAAACACTATGGGAAGAGACTCCCCCAAAGTCTTGAGCCCCCGTAGACCTCAAGGTAGGGAATGGGGCCAGACCCACATGACAATCTCAGCAAGGCCCCCCCGACCACCTCTGTCTACTGGGAGGGAGAATTTGGTCCTGCTGCCTAGCCCAGCTGCCCCTGGCCACCACTCCTTGGTGGCTCATACTGTCACAGGCTCCAGCTTCACAGTCCCTCCACAACCTGGACTGACCTCTGTTTAGCATTTCCTTTTCTTTCTTTTCTTTTCCTTCCTTCCTTCCTTCCTTCCTTCCTTCCTTTCTTTCTTTCTTTCTCTTTCTTTCTTTCTTTCTTTCTTTCTTTCTTTCTTTCTTTCTTTCTTTCTTTCTTTCTTTCTTTCTTTCCTTCCTTCCTTCCTTCCTTCCTTCCTTCCTTCCTTCCTCCTTCCTTCCTTCCTTCCTTCCTTCTTTCTTCCTTTCTTTTTCTTTTGATGGACTTTTGCTCTGTCACCCAAGCTGGAGTGCAGTGGCACAATCTTGGCTCACTGCAACCTCTGCCTCCCGGGTTCAAGGGATCCTCCTGCCTCAGCCTCCTGACTAGCTGGGATTACAGGCATGCGCCACCACACCTGGCTAATTGTTTTGTGTTTTTATTGGAGATGGGGTTTCGCCATGTTGGCCAGGCTGGTCTTGAACTCCTGACCCCAAGTGATCCGCCCACCTCGGCCTCCCAAAGTGCTGAGATTAGAGGTGTGAGCCACCACGCCCGGCCAGCATTTCCTTTTCAGTGAGCTCTCCTGTATATCATTCCCTTTGTTTTCCACAAGAACCCTATGTGGTGGAAATATTATTTTCTCTATTTTATAGATGAAGATACTGAGGTTCAGGGAGGTTAGGTGATTTACCCCAAGGGAGTGTCCCAGCTGGGATGAGACCTGGGCTGCTTTCTCTCAGGGCTTTTTCTATGGCACCAAACTGTCTTTCTTCACCTGCCTCGGTTGTCCCCACCCTGAAATCTGCCTTCTTGCTCCACCCACACGCCTTCCCTTTGCCCCAGCTGACTCACAGGCCTGGGAGAATCCCTTTCTCCTACCCACCTGCGCGGGTGTAGGTGCATGCCAGCCCCTGCAATGTAAACCCCCTGGACCATAGCGGGGCTTCAAGGCCATCCTTTGGCTGGCCCTGACCTTCCAGGGTCCTGGGGGTAGAGGAGGTTGGGAAGGTGTGTGCCGAGGGCACCAGGGAGATGTCAGATTCAGTTACCATGATGTGGACTATCCACGCTGCCTCGGGGCTTGGTGTCACACTGCATTAAGTGGGCACTCAGGGCTTACTCCCTCTAGCTAAGAGATCCAGCCCCACTTTCCCTTCCCCCTGCTTGAGACCACTCAGAAGCGTTGTCTATCCCTGGGAATGCAGTTAGGGCCTCCTGGATGTCCAGCCTTTGGGAGGTGCCACTCCAAAGCGACTGAGTGTTCAAAGTGGGGAGCGGGGGTGGGAAGCCTTTTCCCTCAACAGTTTCATCTGGCCTCCCCGGGGGGCCAGGCTTCTATTTCATGGTTTGGTGGGGAAGAGTCCAAGCTTTGAGGACCCCTGTCCATGGGCTCAGCTCAAAGGTGGTGCTCAGCAGAAGCCCGGATGCAAGGGTGGGCTGCAATGGGGAGAACCTCAGATCTTGCTTCTGAAAGGAGACCCTCCTAGGCCTGCAGGGACACCCGGCAGCCCATTCCTACCACGGTGGTCCCCGCTGTACCTTGCTCATCTCCTGTTTTGTCTCTGAAGCTCTTCCCATTTCCTCCATACACAGCATTAAGTTGAGGCTGGACGTCGGGGCAGAAAAGGGAGGGCAGAAAGGACCTACGTTCATACCCCTGAGGGAAGGATGTTTTGGGCTCTGTGGGGTGCCCAGCATGCAGAGTGAAGGGTGGGAGCAGAGAGCATGAGCTGGGCACAAGCTGAGCCCCAGAGTGCAGGGGCCAGAGGTGCCCCACAGGGTCTGCCCAGTGCCCTCCTTTCCAGCTCCATTGCTCTGGACCTCACAGTTGCCCACCAGGACACAGGTCTCCTCAGTGCCCCCGCCTCCCACCTTACACCCTGGACCCCATTGAATCCACCAGGCTGCCGACACCCTAGAATGCTGTCCAGGTCTCTTTCTTGCTCCAGACCCTTCACTAGCTCCCCATTGCTGACAGAGCGACATAAGAACATTTGAGCACAGCACTCGCTGCCTGTCTGGCATCATGTTCCCTGTGTTCCTCTGCAGCCCGCCTCTCCCTCCTCCCTACACTGAGGGCGGTTCTCTGGCCATGAACTTGTGCTGCCGCTGATGTACCGTGCTCCCTCAGTTCTTGAGACCTTGGCCTGTGCTGACCCCTCTGTTGGGATTGGCTGTACCCCTTGGCCACTGAGAGAGATTCCACACATTCTTTGCATCTCCTCTGAGATCCACCTCCACTGAGAGGTCTCCCAGGCTTCTGCTCCACTGAGAAGTCTCCCAGGCTTCTGCCTCACTGAGCTGGCCATACAGTTAGGCACATCTCCTTGTTTTAACAATTAACTGCTTATGGTTTGGCTTTTTCTGTTGATGTTTCTCTCTGACCCTTGATAGTGAGCCACTGAGAGTGGAGGCCATGTCCTAACCACCCAGCCCCTCAGCAGTAGCACTGTGCTTGGCCTGCCCCCTGTGGATATTTAAATGTTTGGAAAATACATTTTTTAATTAATTATTTTTTCTCTTTCTTTCTTTCTTTCTTTCTTTCTTTCTTTCTTTCTTTCTTTCTTTCTTTCTTTCTTTCCTTCTTTCTTTCTTTCTCTCTGTCTCTCTCTGTCTCTCTCTCTCTCTCTCTCTCTCTCTTTTTCTTTTGCTTTTTTCTTTTGTAGAGACAGGGTCTTTCTATTTTGCCCAGGCAAGTCTTGAACTCCTGGCCTCAAGTGATCCTCCTTCCTTAGCCACTGTGTGAGCCACGACACCTGTCCAGAAAATGTTTGAATTCACAAACTCATTAATGACTGAAGTCACTGGAGAGGTACTTGAGGAGCTCTTCACATCCCCCTGGTCCTTCCCCAGTGTTCCTGACACCTCCCCACGGGACGTGGGAGACAGGCCTCACAGCATACAATCCAGACTGCCCTTAAAAGGGTTTGGAAACCAGATCCAGGTGCTCAGAAGAGAATAGTGTCTCCAAGGTGCTACTAGTCCTGCCCTTAGTCCTGCCCCCATCTTTCTCTGATATCCCTGTGGACAGCATGCTATCCAAATTTCCGGCATTTAAGCTGAATCCAGCCTCAGAGCCAGCTCGCTAAGCCTCAGTCTGAGGAGCTGCATTCTCTATGACATCATCCTCCTCGGCTGGCTCTCAAACTAGGTCAGGGCCTGCTGGCAGGAGCCCGCTAGCACTGACTGCCCAGCAGCCTGCCACGGGGTTGCAGCTTCCAGGTAGACAGAGCAGCAGGGCTGCTGAAGTTGACGGAGAGGTAACTGGGGGTGGGGCAGGGCAGGAGAAGGTCTAACACTGAGGCCAGAGCAGGTGGGAATATCTTCCTTACCTCCCTTGCTCCCATGAGTTAATTATTAATAGCTCATCAGCCATTCGTCCTTTCGCTTGCTTATTCCACAAACAGGTGTTGGATGTGTGCCTTGTGTCAGGCACTGTACTAGGTGCTGGGGTAGGAAGAAGAGATCTTTGTCCAGAGAGGGAGGAAGACATGACCAACCACAGGTGGCTGAGCCAGAGGGTTCTGGATATGTCCTAGGTTCTCTGGGCTGCCCAGGGGAGGGAATGATGGAGAGGGTCTATGGAGGTCAGAAGGCAGCCACGTCCTGAGGACCAGCTGCACACACATATGCAGGACCAGCCTCCAAGTCCCCTTTTTCCACCACGCCCCTCTCACCAGTATGTGCTCTAAACCCTATCTCAAAACCAGATTTCAGAGGCCTCCTCCCACCTGCACTGCCACCACTCTGGCCCCAGCCTCCTTCTCCTGCCTGGTGACTGCAGTAGCCTTTCCACGGAGCTTCCTGCTTCTACTCTTATGCATTTGCAATCTATTCTCCATATGACAGTGAGAATGATCTGGTTTTAAATATGTATTTTATTTTTAGTAGGTAATACATGCCTTTTATACAAAATAAAATGATTTTTTAAAACTCCAAATAATCAGGAACAGATCATGTCACTCTTCTATTTAGGATCCACCCAGTGGTTTCTCACCTACTTAGAACATAAACCAAATCTCCTGCCTAGTCTGCAAAGCCCAACTGTCCTGGGTTCGTCTGCCTTTCTGACCCCACCTTGCACCACTTGCCCCTCCCTGGAAATGAACCTGTCTCTTCCTCAAACAGGCCAGTCTCCTTCTCACCTCCTATGGCCTTGCATGTGCTGTTCCTGCTGCCTGGAATGCTCTTCCCCAGACCCCCGCTTGGCTGTTACTTCTTGTCAATCAGAGCTCAGCTTAATGTCATTGCCTCAGGGAGGCCTTTCCTGGTGAATAATCTAAAATGGCCACCAGATGCTCTATCCTATCACTGCATTTGTAAAAATAGCTTTATTGAGGTATAACTGACATACAGTAAACAGACGTATAACACTCAATTGGAGACATTTTGATGTATGCATATACCTGTGGCAATCACCACGATCAAGATAGTGAGCATAGCCATCACCCTCAAATGTTTCTTCATCCACCTTTGTAATCCCTCCCCTTCTGTCCACCCACTGCCCCCCACAACCACTGGTCTGCCTTCTGTCACTATAGATTAGTTTGCACTTAATAGAATTTCATATAAATGGGATTATACAAGATGTACTCTTATTTTGGAGGGTCTGGCTTTTTTCACTCAGCTCAGTAGAGATTTATCCATGCTGCATGTGTCAATGGTTTATTCCTTTATGCTTCTGAGTAGCACTCCATTATATGGACTTACCACCATTTTGTTTGTCCATATTAACTGGCTGATGAACATTTGGGTTGTTTCCAGGTTTGGCTATTATATATAAGGCTGCATGAACATTTGTGTACAAGTTGGTTCTCTTTGGTAAATACCTAGGAGTGGAAGGGCTGTATTATACTTAACTTTTTTTTTTTAAATTGTATTTTTTGAGACAGGGTCTCACTCTGTTTTCTAGGCTGGGGTGCAGTGGTGCCATCTCAGCTCACTACAACCTCCACCTCCCTGGCTCAAGCGATTCTCCTGCCTCAGCCTCCTGAGTAGCTGGTACTACAGGCATGCACCACCACATCTGGCTAATTTTTATATTTTTGGTAGAGACAGGGTTTTGCCATGTTGGCCAGGCTGGTCTTGAACTCCTGACCTCAAGTGAGCTGCCTGCCTTGGCCTCCCAAAGTGCTGGGATTACAGGTGTGAGCCACCACACCCGGCCCATACTTAACTTTTTAAGAAACTTGCCTGTACTGTTTTCCAAAGTGGTTGTACTATTTTACATTCCCTCCAGCATCCTTGTATGTATGAGAATTCCCATTCCTCCGCATCCTTGACAAAAATTGGTATGGTCAGTCTTTTTATCTTCAGCTATTCTAATAGCTATGTAGTGATTGCTCATTGTGGTTTTAATTTGCATTTCCCTATTGACTAATAATGTTAAGGATCTTTTCATTTGCTTCTTTGCCATCTGTATATCTTCTTTAGTGAACTGTCTGTTTATATATCTTGCCCGCCTGTTTGAAATTGTTTGATTTCTTACTATTGAGTTGTAGGACATACTTTTAATATTCTAGATACGAGTCTTTGATCAGATATATGATTTGCAAATATTTTCTTCAGTCTCTGGTGTGTCTTGTCATTCTCTTAATAGTGTCTTTCAAAGAACCGAAGTTCTTAATTTTCTTGAAGTCTAATTTATCAGTTTCTTCCTTTATAGATTGTGCTTCTTGGTGTTATATCTGAAAAATCTTTGCCTAACTCATGGTCATGAAGATTTTCTTCTAGACATTATATAGTTTTAGTTTTAGGCTTTACATTTACACATATGATCCATTTTGAGTTAACTTTTGTATTTTGCATTTATTGCACAAAACAATTTTGCATTATGAATATATGGTATGCTGTATGGATAGTTCTTTTTTGCATATGATAGCCAATTATTCCAGCACCATTTGTTGAAAGGTTGTCATTTCTTTACTACATTGCCTTTGTACCTTTGTAAAACAGCAGTTGACCAGACAGGTAAGAGTCTATTTCTGGTCTTTCTATTCTGTTCCATGAACCTGTCTGTCTGTCTTGATGCCAATACCACGATACTGTAGTTACTGTAGCTTTATAACAAGCCTTGAAGTCAGGTAGTATGAGTCCTCTAACTTTGTTCTTTTTCAAAGTTGTTTTGGTTCCTCTAGGTTTTTTGCATTTCCATATGAATTTTAGAATCAGACTGTCAATTTCAATTAAAAATCCTGCTGGGATTTTGGTTGGGATTGCATTGAATTTATAGATCAATTTGGATAGAATTGATATTCTCGCAATATTGAGTCTTTTGATCCATTAACACAGTATATCTCTGTTTTTATTTAGGTTTTCTTTAATTTCTGCAATGTTTTGTAATTTTCAGTGTACCTGTTTTGCACATCTTTGGTCAGATTTATCCCTAAGTATTTCATACTTCATGATGCTATTGTAAAAGATATTTTTTAAAGTTTCAATTTCCAAATGATTGGTGACGAAATACAGCTGATATGTGTATTACTGAGCATATATCCTGCAACCTTGCTAAACTTGCTTCTTAGTTTTTGTGGATTCTATCGGATTTTCTTTTCTTTCTCTTTTTTTTTGTAGCCCCACTCTCACCCACTACTGGATTTTCTACACAAATTATCCTGCCAACTGTGAATAAACATAATTTTATTTCTTTCTTTCTAATCTGGATACCTTTTATTTCTTTTTATTGCCTTATTGCACTGGCTAAAATCTCTAGTACATTGTTAAATAGAAGTGGTGAGAGCAGATATCCTTGCCTTGTTCTGGATCTTAGGGGGAAAGCAGTCAGCCTTTCACCATTAGATATGATGTTAACTGTATTTAAAAAGACATAGGTGCATTTTATTGGTTTGAGGAAATTTCTTTCTGTTCCTAGTTTGCTCAGAGTTTTTTTTTTTTTTTAATCAGAAATGGATTTTGGATTTTGTCAAATGCTGTTTCTGCATCTATTGAGGTGATAATATGGTTTTTCTTTTGTAATCTATTAAAATAGCAAGTTATGTTACTGACTTTTTTTAAAAGAGATGGGTCTTGCTGTGTTGCCTAGGCTGGAGTGCAGTGGCTATTCACAGGCACAATCATAGTGCATTACAGCCCTAAACTCCTGGGCTCAAGTGATCCTCCTGTCTCAGCCTCCTGAATAGCTGGTATTACAGGCATGCAACACCACACCCAGTTAAATGATTGATTTTTGAATGTTAAATCAATTTTGTATTCCTGGGATATACCCCATTTGGTTATGATATATTATCTTTTTATATATTGTTGAGTTGTATTTGATAAAATTTGGATTAGAATTTTTGCATCTATGTTTATAAGGGATATCAGTCCATCATCTTCTTGTAACCTTTGTCTGGTTTTGTATCAGAGTAATGCTGGTCTCATAAAATGAGTTTTTAAGTAGTTTCTCCTCTTTAATTTTTTGGAAGTGTTTGTGTAGATTTGGTATTATTTCTTCCTCAAATGTTTGTTAGAATTCACTAGTGAAACCATCTGGGTCTGAGATTTTCTTCATGGGAAGATTTTAAACTACAATTTCAATTTGTTTAATAGATATAGGACAATTCAGCTTATTTTTTCTTCTTGAGTGAACTTTGGTAATTTACCATCACACTATTATAAATTATTTGCACAGCCCTTTGTATTATCTGACAAATTCTTGTTTTCTTAATTAATTACTTTTTATGTGTTTCTCTCCTACAAGATTGAATTCCAGGACAGAGACGGTCAGGTTCATCTTTGCATCTAGCACAGAGTATGAGCTCAATGTATAATTGTGGAGTGAATAGATGCTATTTTAATCTTTCTGAAAATACAGAAACATGGATATTCTCAGGTTATGCCTGTGAAAGCTGAGGCTTCGAGAGAGAGGTTAAGTAAATTGCCCAGTACCGGATAACCTACGAAGTGGGTCAAACCCACGATCTTGCTTGTACGTGGTTTTCCCTCTTGCTCAGTATTTACTGGTAGCAAAGTATGAGAGTGATGGCTGCAGAGAAACTAGACAGGGCTCTCAAGCTTTAGTGTGCATGAGGCTTACTTGGGGCATTTATTAAATGGGCCAGGAATCTGTATCTTTGACATGGCCCCCAGGAGAGTTTGATCTACATCATCAAGAGACCACACTTTAGGAAGCTCTGACCCAGCCTGTGCAAAATGCAGGGGAAGGGAAAATGCTGCTCTGTTCAGAGAGGGAGGGGACATGGTATGGATGGGCCTAGGGTCACTGTAGGGGGTGGCTATGAATTCAGGACCTCAGCCTGAGGTGGGGCATTTGTAGACATGTGGAAACAAGCCCCAAGGGCACTAACTCAGCCCCAGGAAGTTCTTTTTCAGGGTCAGTGGCTTATGAACCAATTCCTTTCCCCTGTACCCCTGTTTCTCATGTGGCCGGAGGTAAGGCCAGTGCAGTTTCTCTGCTTTTAATAAAAGGATAAACTGTAAGGGTCTTTCAAGCTATCTTTGGTTAAGCTTTCAGAAACCTCACTGCCCCAATCTAGTCCCATTCCTTACTTCTCATCTGGCTCCATGGGGAGGTGGGACCAGGATTGAAAGAAGGAAGGCAGGGAAACAGAGAAGTCCTGGGCTACTTACTAGCAGAAGGTGTAATTAGCAGATGTCTCTCTCAGGGGCGTGGGGACAGCAGCCCTCTTGCCATATTCAGGGGATGGGGGAGTGGGTAGGTGAAGAGACTCCAGGCCCTGGGAACCGTGGATAGGTTTCCTCACCTCCAGAAGTTCGCCCTGCTCACCCTCAGCCTGTGTGAATCAGGGAAGGAGTTGGGCTCCACATAGGAGGAAGGGCAGGGGCTGGGGGAGGTGCTTGGATAAGGGGACAGGTCATGTGCTCCAGCTGCACACCTTCATGTGCTCCACCCGCAGGAGGTTTCTTTTCTGGAAGCCTAACCAAAGAGAGCTTCCCAGGGCCTCCGTACAGGACATTCCAAAGCCTCCGCCGGTTTTCTGCCCCCTGCCCTCCAGTGTCACATTGGCTGAGACTCCTGCTGCACTAGGGCAGAAGTGGCAGGCAGAGGTAGAGAGGGCTTGTGTCCCAAAGGGCAGGCAGAGAGGGAGGGCAGAAGGCAGGACACACAGGAGGAAGGGCAGAGGGCAGGCCTCTGAACTGGGTGCTAAGGTGCTCCACTGTGGAAGGTGGGAGTGGGACACCCTCCTGGAGGCAGTTGACATAATGCCTGGCTTGGCTGTCAGTTGGCCTGGAAGCTAATGGAGCCATTTGCCTGCCATCACCACACTGGCCAGGAGAAGTGGAAGGGCACTTGTCCCCTGGGGTAGTCTCTGCCATCCTGTGTTGGCACTGGGCTGGACAGATGTCATTGCCTTCATGTGGGAAAAGGCAGCCTGTCCTGGGTAGAGGATCCACTGTCTTTGTGGCCTAGTCTCAGCGATTAGGGTCGGAGGGAGGGGTCCTGGTCAGCTCCCAAACAGCAGGCATGGCAGAGCACTTGTACTTGGCATCAGAGAGAATCTGGACAAACTCCTATTGGAGGATGCTATTTGGGTGGTGTTTTATTTGATTAGATATTTGTGTTTATTTTCTATGCCTGAGTAAGGAATGACCACAAACACAGCAGCTTAAAATGACATCCATTTTATCACCTCACAGTTTCTGTGGGTCAGGAGTCCAAGCTCAGGTCAGCAGGGTTCTCACTCAGGATCTCCTAAAGCTGCCGTTCAGGTGTTGGCTGGTCTATACTCCTCTCTGGAGCTTGGGGTCCTCTTTCAAGCTCATGTGGTTGTTGGCAATATTCAGTTTCTTGTGGTTGTAGGAATGAGGTCCCATTCTCTTGCTGGCTGTCATCCCATCACTCTTGGCTTCTAGAAGCTTCTCAGAGTTTCCCGCCATGTAGCTCTCACAGGCTTCCTCGCCTGGCAGCTCACTTCTTTAAGGCCGACAGGAGACTCTGTCTCTCTCCATTCAGGAAGGGCCAGTTCCTCTTTTAAGGGCTTTCACCTGTTTAAGCCAGGCCCACCCAGGATAGTATTCCTTTTAAGTGGCTCAAAACAAACTGATCTGAGACCTAAATTACCTCACCCCATCATACTCACGAGGCCCACCCACACCGCAAAAAAGGAGATTGTGGTAGAGCATCTACACAAGGAGGCAGGAATCCTGAAGCCATCTTAGAATTCTGCCTTTCACAATATTCGACTTCATTCATTCACTCATTCATCCATTTATTTCGAAAGACAAGAGGGGAGAGAGAGAATATAGACAGAGAGTATGAGAGAGAGAGATAAAGAGAGAGAGAGAATGTGTTTGGATGTTTAAAGATGAGAGGGAGTGGCCGGGCACGGTGGCTTACGCCTGTAATCCCAGCACTTTGGGAGGCTGAGGCGGGTGGATCACGAAGTCAGGAGATCGAGACCACCCTGGCTAACACGGTGAAACCCTGTCTCTACTAAAAATACAAAAAAAAAAAAAAAAAAATAGCTGGGCACGGTGGCAGGCGCCTGTAGTCCCAGCAACTCGGGAGGCTGAGGAAGGAGAATGGCGTGAACCTAGGAGGCAGAGCTTGCAGTGAGCAGAGATCCCGCCACTGCACTCCAGCCTGCGTGACAGAGCGAGACTCCATCTCAAAAAAAAAAAAAAAAAAAAAAAAGATGAGAGGGAGTGGTAGGTACTTGCTCCTTGTTAGCAGAACAGAAGAGCTGTAAAGAGTCCACCTGCAATTCTATGCTGCTCTGCTCTCCCCTTCCTTACTTATAATGAAAACAGTTGATAATTCAGAATTTTTATTATAAACTATTGCATGGATAGGAGCCAAAAAGAGCATTTGCTGTATGTGCTCATTTCTTACAGGGAATTGGTGGGAACCAACTCAACCAATGACTATTGCTGTCGGCCATCTGCTGGGACATGCAAATAGCTTATAGAACCAGAGAATCACAGACTCTTAGAACCAGAAAGGGCTCTGGGGATCTTGTAATCCAACTTAGTCATTGCACAGATGATGGAACTGAGGCCCAGAGAGGAGATGTGAGTTGGGCAAGGTCACACAGCTAGCAGGCAGCAAGTTTTACTGGGAACAAATCAATGCCTACTCATTCAGCAAGCAGGTCTTGGGTGAGGATTAGGAGGGGGCACACGTGTCCTAGGCCAGCTCATGTACTTTCCACTACAACAGTTTGCCTCATTACACAGTCTCTGCTTCTCTAATGGGACTGGCTTCATAGAATTCTTAATGTGTAAAATATTAATCAGCAGTTGCCTTCCTTGTTCTCTTGGCCATGGGGAGTAGACAGAGGGGGCTGCAGCCTGAGCACAGATGGGGTGGCAGCAGGAGGAGGGGGCTCTGCAGCCTGTGGAATGGCAATGTTTGTGCATGCGTGCGTGCGTGCATGTGTGTGTGTATCCAACTGAGATTAAGCCCCGAAAGCAGGACTCAACCTTGCCTCCCCCTCCCCCATGCAATCACATCCTGCCTGTGACTGTGTCACCTCCATCCCTCCAGTAGCCTTTATCAGTATCACAGATGCTGATTCACAAGATGCAGGTTGCGATGGAAGGTGATTAATGATGGCAGCTATAGTCCCTCTTACTCTCCCAGCCTCCCTGACCTTGTTCTTCCCCTCCTCTTTCCACTTCCCCTGTCCCCATCATCCCATAAGAAAAGAGGTAAACATTCAAGACATGAGGGTAGTTGGGTCTTTCTGGAGCAGCTGCTGTGAGCCAGGCACTGTGCCAGGCTCTTTTGTTTGTTCTCATTTAACAATGGACATGAGAGATGCTGTGGGATGTCATGGGATGGGAGGAATGCAGTGTTCTTCCTGTGTCTCCATAGAGGGCAGTGGCAGGCTGATTTCCAGCAGACAGGTTTGGCATCCTTTGGCACACATGTTGTTCATGTTGTTTCTGATGTGTATGTTGTCAGCGTGCCAGTCTTCAGGGTTATACATGGACTTGCCCTCTGAAGCTGGGCATGCTGACAACGTGCACATCAGAACCAACATGAATGACATGTGCCAAAGGATGAGGCTGTCAGGAACCCTAGCAATCATTCACTTTACTAGCAGGGTGAGATGGAGGCCCACAGGAAACTTGACTTGCTCAAGGTCATGCAAAGCTGGCCTCTCCTGATTCCCATTCTAGAGGCCATTCTCATATCCAGCTTCCATTTCTCCTGCTGCACTTTCACTCTACTCTGGAAGCAGGGGCATGGTCACTGAGCATCTCAGAGCTTGCGGGTGATAAGGGCACAAGTCTTTAGTGAAGGAGATTTAAGCAACAAGGACAGCCTCTCCCAGTACCATCTCTGAGCAGCTTTGCCCAGTTTCCTCTCTAAGTGATGGGCCTTGTTGTCGTCATGACTGGAATGGATTGCTAGCCTATTGACTGGGTCAGGGAAGTGGCAGAGCCTCTGACACCGAGGCAACCTCTATATGATGGGCTGTTTCCTCTGTCCCTTTCATTGTGTCCATGTGTGCCCATGTGTGTGGAGTGGGGTGGGCTGCAGAGTGTGTATGGCTGAATTACTAGTATACATGCAGAACTCCAAGCCCAATTTCTGATTTGTAAGATATGACAGTGGGGTCTTCCCTTCCTCTTATATTTGTGAGACATCCAAGGAATCATGTAAATGAGTGACAGACTCTAATTCAGGAGGACCCAGGGGTGCTTTTTCCTGCCTCTGTTGGCTTCCTCTGGGTCAGGCTGGGCAGCTGGGGAAGAGGGCTGAGCCCAGCTCCTGTCATCCTGCCATCTGTTGCTTGGTCCTTCAGTGAGTTTGGTTGAGGGAGAAATTAGGTCAGAGGAGATAGGTCTGGGAACCCAGATCTGGCAAATATGAGAATGTGGGCTAGGGTCCATGGGCTCTGTTTTCTTGAGGCATATTGGGTTGGGTAGCAGAGTCAAGCAGTATTTCTCTCCTTTGGAGAAACCAGTCAGCTCAGTGAATTCAGCACCCTGGACAGAACCTAAGAAGGCAGGGAGGCTCTTCATGCCCTTTGGTGCCCCCACCAGGCTGCAGGCCTGGTGGTCATGGGTGCCAAGGCCCAGAGTTCCCAGGTGTGGGCCCCCAGACTACAGAGAGTATTGGGCTTTCCAGACTAGACTCAGAAGACTTGACTGGCTAGGACTGATCTGCAGGCAGGAGGGGGTATTGGGGGTTGGGCTGTTCCTTTGAGGAAGACTCATGGACTTGATGCCAGGGCTGAAATGGCTGGTCCTGGGTCTGGGAAGGTCAGTGCACAAGCACAGAAGTCTTCTGCCTGTTTGAATATCCCACTGTGAGCCCCTTGAGGACAGGAACCCAGTAGATCTCACTGCTGTTCCCCACACAACTAGCAGATGGCCTAGTCGGGGGTAGGTGCTCTTCAATGACTACTGACTGAATGTTGAGGAAACAGGCCACAGAGAGTGAAGTTTGGATGGAGCTGGATGGGAACAAAGCCAGGCCCTTTGATGGGCCCCCATTGGGAGCTATCCCCCCATTCCTTTTCTCCTGTCCTCACCAGCAAACTCCTTCCCCACCCAGCCCAGTATTCTCAGTGCACTTCACTCCCCCATGCCATGAATGGCCCTCTTTTGACAATTGCCCACCTCTGCCCTTGCCTTCAGTGCTTTCCCCAAGGCCATCGCCCCACCCCTTCCTCACACTGCAGTGGGCCATCTCTCTCCTAAACTTCCGGGTGCTGACTCTCTGACCCCTTAGCACTAACAGGGATTTTGTCTTTGTTCCACAATGGGGATGCTGTAGTTAGAATGGTTTTCTAAAAATTTAATAATATATTTTATTTAACCCAATGTATCCAAAATAGTGTCATTTCAGTGTGTGCTCAATAGGAAAAATGTATTAGTGAGCCAGTTTACATTATTCTTCTCAGAATCCACGGTGTATTTGGTACTTGCAGCCTATCTTATTTCACAGTGCTCCAGGAGCCCCAGGTAGGGTGGAGGGCATGTTTAAACAGATTTTGACTCTGGGAACTTGCCGTCTGAGTGCATGGCACACAAAGCGTTACCCCGGCCTCTTTTCTGGGTGTCAACAGGTTAGAAAGCCCCAAGAGGCAGAATCTTGGATTCCTGCTTCGTCTTTGCTGTTCCTCACTCTATAGCTATCTGCTGGGACTGGTCCTCATTACTTCTGTCACCTGCTCCTGAGAAGGGGGTGGGGGGATCATTTCTGCTTCCTCTCTGTAGCACCAGAAGGCTCTAACCTGCTATCTCAGGATTCCCACAAATAGAAAGTGCTATATTTTCTTTTGCATAAAAGATTTTAGCCTATATGGCCCCACCTTCTACTTGCATCACCCTTCCCTCCTCCCATACCACCCCCCTCCACAAGCTGTCCTAGAATATTGAGACACTCTCATTGTAACTGGAAGTGTGCACCCACCGATGGGTGCCCTGAGTGGTACTGAGCTCTCCATTACTGGAGGTGACCAAAGTTAATACACTCTTGTAGCTGGTTTGACACAAAGGGGAATCCTGCATGGTTGAGAAGTTGAGCAGGAGAACTTGAGGAAGTCACTTCCCACCTTGAGATTCCATGATTCCAAGTACCTAGCATGGAGCTAGACAATGGGAGAGACTTTGGAGAGAATTGAAGTGCAGTCTCTGGCCTCAGAGTATATGCAGTTCAGTTGGGGAGATAAAACAAATGTGTAAGAGATCCCTAGAAAAATCTGGGGAAGGCACAATTGCCCTAGGACACAAAGGAGAAACCTGGACAGTGGGAGGGCTTGGGAACCCTGGAAATAGCACAGAGTAGAGGTGAAAATGAGTCAGACCCCTTCTTCCTCATACAGAGTTGAATCTGGCCTCCCCAAACACTTCCCAGTGCCCCAGGCTGCTGCCTTGGGTTACTCAGAACAGAATCTGCACATTACATCTGCAATGGGCTGCCCCACCTCTTGCCACTCTGCCTCTTCCCACTGTAGGGTGAAGACTCCCTGTTGTCTGCTAAGCTCTTCTTATGAGGATGGCAGCAGAGTGTGGGTTTAGGAGCATGTGTTCTGGAGCCAGATCTCCCAGATTTGAATCTTGACTGCACAACTTCCTAGCAGGATGACCTTGAGCAAGTTATTTCAGCTTGCTGTGCTTCAGCCTCTCATCCCCCCAAGTGGGCTGATAATGGTGCCTGCCTCACAAGGGTAGAGTGAGTTAATAGTTGTGCTGGGGACTTGAAAGAGTGCTCAGGATACAGCGTCACATGTTTGTAAAATTAAATACAGGACATGACTTTAGCCCCTTCCCCCACATGCTTTCGTTGTTCTCCTGCGGAGGTGCTGGGGGTGTCAGTGCCTCCTTTATGGTGGGAGAGCTGGGACTGAGCATGGAACTTCAGAGGCACAAGACCTTGACCTCGCTCCTTCTGGCCAATATTTTATCAGTGCAGCCCCACCCAAGATTCTCATGTTTAGATGATAGTGACCTCGTCATGTTCTTACCGTGTCTCAAGCTGGCTTTCAACCAAACCCTGAGTCTATTTTCCACGTGTTGCAGAGAAACGGACTCCACCCCTTCTTGTACCTGTACAGCCAAACTTTTTTTCCCTGCTTTATTTTTATTTTTTAACCTTTATTTTAGGTTCAGGGGTTATAACAAATGTGAAGGTTTGTTTTATAGGTAAACAACAGGGGGGTTTGTTGTGTGGATTATTTCATCACCCAGGTACTAAGCCTGGTACCCAATAGTTCTTTTTTTCTGTTCCTCTCCCTCCTCTCATCCTCCACCCTTAAGGAGACCCTAGTGTGTTTTGTTCCCCTCTGTGTGTCCATGAGTTTTCATCAGTTAGCTCTCGCTTATAAGTAAGAACATGCAGTATTTGGTTTTCTGTTCCTGTGTTAGTTTACTAAGAATAATGGCCTCCAGCTCCATCCATGTCCCTGCAAAAGACATAATCTCATTATTTTTCATGGTGCAGCTTAACTTTGTAAGAATAGAATTGTCCCTTTCCCACTCTCTGCTACTATGGGACATGTGAACTGCTACTCCCACCTGTCAAGGTCTTTTTGGGGTCCAGGTCCTCCTGTTAGCCATATGGATGGGGTCTTTGTGCCCAGGAGCATCTGAGAGTCTGCAGACAGTGGGCCACTGTGCTATTCTGCTCTGCTCACCATGCTCTTAGACGGGGAGAGGCCTCTGGGCTGGGGTGGTGCTGAGAGAACAGACCCGGTTTTTGCAGGTCTTTTCTTTGGTCCTGGTGGTCTGGAAACTTCCTTTGCCTTTGCCAGCAAGCTTTACATCACTCACAGATCTTGTTCCAGTGAGGGACAGCCCTCGGAATGTTCTTGTTCCCTTGTGGTCTTTCTGGCAGGTGATGACATGGCCTGCCTGCTTGCCACCTTCCCTGTTCCCAGCTGCTGGGCCTCAACTCTGGGCTGATACAAGTCTACCCTCTTCAGTCCCAGCCAGCTCCTTTCTTGATCCTCCAGCAGCTTTTGGGGGGCTTTGAGCCCTTGGCAGAGAGCCTCCCCAAATTCAGAGGACCATGACCAAGCTCATCACTGTCCAAAAGGGCAGGCCAGGCATGGTGGGGGTAAAAAGCTCAGCTCTTCTCTTGCTGCTTCCAGGAGGTGGACATTGCTGGATCTCCCAGGCCAAGCAGCATTGAGCATGCCCATTGTACCCCTGTCTGCTCCTCCAGCCCTCACTTAGCCCAGCCATCTGCAGTGCTAGGTGTGCAACTCAGCCTTCAGCAGGCTGTGGGGCCCAAGGCTCTCAGACAGCGGATTCTCATCCCGCCTTCAGAGGTGTTGAGGAAACACGAGATGCACCACCCACCCACGCCACGGTGACATATGTGACTCTTCCACATGCCAGCCTTGGGATGCTCTAGTCTGGACACCCTGGGTGTGGGTACCGATATAGTGACTTCCCCACCTTCCAAGCGGAAGGATCTGGTGCCTGTAGGGTAGCCAGAAGACAAGCAGGGTGAACTGGAGTTTTCTTCTGCCACTGGCTTCAGGATCACAGGCTCAACTTGACCTCAGCGGGGAAGGCAATAGCGGGCTTCTCATGCTCAGCAGGGAGTCTTCCAGCTGCTGAACATCTGCAGGGCCCACCAGATACAGAGCACATTTGTGCAGGGCACGTCCTTAAGAAGACCCTGACTTGGCATGGTTGTGGCCAGGGGAGTGAGGCCAGGGGATGAAAGGAATGACCTCTCAAGGCACCTCCTCACATGAGGTGTCCAGCTGGTACCCGGGCAGATTCACGCCTGAATCTGTCTTGCTGGGGGAGTAGAAAGGTTCTGGGACAGGCAGAGACACATGCTTTCCAAGATAGCACATCTGCCGTCTGAGCACTGTTCTGAGGCAGGTCGACACAGATTTATGCTGGTACACAAATTCAACAAACACCACTAGCCTCCTCCTTCCTGTAGGCAGCCTGCCTGGGAGGCTGAGGGCTCCACTGGGGTGAATTGGGACCCTGAGGCCTCTGTGGGAAGGGCACTTGAAGGACCCAGGTTCCAAGGGTAGGATCAAAAAAGCTGATGTGGCTCCTGCCTTCAGAAGTCCTGTGCGTGCCTCCGAGCAGGCCCAGGTCTGGCTGGGTCACCTTGTGCCCTGTCTGCTCAACTGTAGCTCCAGTATTTGTAAAATGAGGCTCAGCATTTACAGTCCCTTCCTCTGTGGTCACTCAGTGTCTTGGAGTGATCCCTACCCATTTTCTTGTCCTCTTTTCACGCCACAGAGCCCTCTCAGCTCCTGGATGGGCCGGATGATGATGACAGAATCATCCCATCCCATCCCTCCTCGGGAGATTGTCCAGGGGTTCCTGCTCTGGAAGGGGGCAGTGAGGGCAGACCCTCTTGCAGGCCCAAGATCTGCCCATCGCTGGACGTTCTCTGTTGTGGGCTGGAGGGGTGGGGTGTGAGCAGGCCTCGGAAGTATCTGTCACCCTGCACTCAGCTTGCTGTTGGCGCAGAGAATCTGTCATGTCTGTGCTGCACTTCAGCCTTGTCATTTGACAGATAACATGGTGGAGGCCAGAGAGGGAAAGTGACTTGCCTGAGGCCCCAGAGCTGTCACAGAGTGGCAGAAATGGCTCAAAACCTGGGCCTCCTGAGTCTTAGTGTGATAAGCTTGCTGCTGTCCTGGGACGCTGACTGTGCCTTCCTGCCCCGGGAGGGACATAGTTCTGGCAGGGGCTCTCAGGGCAGCTCTGCTTCCCACCAGAACAGGGAAGTGGGGGTCTCACTCTATCCAGCCCCCTCCGCATTCCATCCTGACATCACTGGCCTGTGCTCCCTCCCCCTCTCACCCGAGGCACCCGAGCTGTGGAGTTGACTATCTCAGAGAGGTCTGCGGGGAAAGGGTGGGTGTGCATTGCAAGGGGTGGGAACTCTGGCAGTGTAAAGGGCAGGGGTAGAAGGAGTGCCAGGGCATCAGGGCTATGGAAGCCCAGTGTGCTATGCAGCGGCTGCTCCCCCAATTCCCCTCCAGACTCCAGGGCCAAGAGCTTCAGATGCCACAGCTGCTGCCCTGCCGGGTGCCCCTCGCCTGCCACCACTGATTGCAGTATGTGCCGTTCCATTTTTAACAGTCCTGCCTGGCCCCGGCTGCCTCAGCCGATCCAGAGGCGGGCCCTGCTCTTGATTGCGGCACTAAAAATACCAGCGAAGCCTCTTATGAGAGCAGGGGCTTGGTCTCCCCTTTGCTGCACATCGGCTCTTTGCTGCCTCCCTGCAGAGTGGCATGGGGGGACCCTGGAGGCAGGGGCTGGGGGGCAAGGAAGCTCCATTACTCCCATGCCCTTTGCAAGCATCTAGATAAAAAGCAGAATGGCTATCCCGATATTTGGAGACATGGCATCTGGGGCCTTCCTGAATGTTGGGATTCCCATGTGTTTTGTGCTGGGTAGACACAGTCTCATGGTGTTTTGAGACTCCATGTGTGTGGTTTCCTGAGTCTGTGCTAGGCAGGGAAAGCTGGAAACTTTTCCAGGCCTCCAAGCTTTTTCCTCCTCCTCACTTCTCATTTCTGGTCAGTGGCCAAAACTTGAGGGTTCCACCTCCTGCATAATCCCTCCCACCTACTGCCTCCTTTCCAGTCCTGCTGCCTCCACCGGGCTCTGACCTCTGCCTGAGCTTTCCCCTAGCTGCTAGGAGCCCCTCCAATCGCCCATACCTGTGCATGTCACCTGCTGCTGTCAGGATGATTTTCTAAAGCCCAGCTCCCATCAGCCACTGCTCCAGTCCAAAACCTAACTCCTTGGCCCAGCATATAAGACCCTCTATGATCTGACCTTGACAGATTGCTCTAGTCTGATTTCTTTTCTCTTTCTTTTATTTTTCCTTCCTTCCTTCCCCCCTTCCTTCCTTCCTTTCTTTCTCTCCTTTCTTTCTTTCTTTTTCTCTCTCTTTCTTCTTTCCTTTCTTTCTTCTTTTTCTTTCTTTCTCTTTCTTTCTTTCCTTTCTTTCTTTCCTTTCTTTCTTTTTCTTTCTTCTTTCTTTTCCTTTCTTTCTTTCCTTTCTTTCTTTTTCTCTCTCTCTTTCTTCTTTCTTTTTCTTTCTTTCTTTCTCTCTTTCTTTCTTTCCTTTCTTTCTTTCTTTCCTTTCTTTTTCTCTCTTCTTTCTTTCCTTTCTCTTTTTCTCTCGTCTTTCTTCTTTCCTCTTTTTCTTTTTTCTTCCTTTTTTCTTTCCTTTCTTTCTTTTTCTCTCTCTCTTCCTTCTTTCTTTCTTTTCCTTTCTTTGTTTCTCTTTCTTTCTTTCCTTTCTTTTTCTCTCTTTCTTCTTTCTTTCTTCTTTCTTTTTCTTTCTTTCTTTCTCTTTCTTTCCTTTCTTTCTTTTTCTCTCTCTTCTTTCTTTCTCTTTCTTTCTTTCTTTCTTTCCTTTTTCTCTCTTTCTTCTTTCTTTCTTTTCCTTTCTTTCTTTCTTTCTTACAGGGTCTCTCTCTCTCTCTCTCTTTCTCTCTTTCTTTCTAACAGGGTCTCACTCTGTCACCCCAGCTGGAGTTCCTTAAAACCCATTGAGTGACTTCCCTGGGCCGGTTGGAAACAAAGTGTTCGCCCCGCGGGTGTCCAGGCCCTTGCCAAGGTATCTCAGGTTTCCCATCACTGGGCATGGTGGTGCTTCAAGGGAATGACACCCAGGATCCACCCCTTGTTGGATTAACATGTTCACAGAAAGGGAGATGAGTGAATCTTACCAGATGGGGCTGCCTGGTCTGAGGGTAGTTGCTGGTCTGACCCAGGCACAGTGTTTGGGAAGCCGCTGGACAATATTCAATTATGTAAGCACTCCACTCCCCAGCCCTCCCCTCCCCACCTGCGAGCACGGACCCTAGAATGCCAGAGCTGCCAAGGCAGCTCCCTCTTGTTGACATATGAGAAAGTGAGTCGCAGAGGGGAAAGGGGATTTTCCTTTTTTTTTTTGGAGTCTCGCTCTGTCACCCAGACTGGAGGGCAGTGGCACAGTCTCGGCTCACTGCAACCTCTGCCTCCCAGGTTCAAGCGATTCTCCTACCTCAGCCTCCCGAGTAGCTGGGATTACAGGCGTGCACCACCACACCCAGCTAATTTTTCTATTTTTAGTAGAGATGGGGTTTTGCCATGTTGGCCAGGCTGGTCTCGAACTCCTGACATCAGGTGATCTGCCCCCCTTGGCCTCCCAAAGTGCTAGGATTACAGGCATGAGCGGGCTAGAAAGGGGATTTTCTGAGTCAAAGAACTAGAGCTACAGCAAAGGCCTCCCAGGTGCTTCTCAGGTGGATCTCCCAGCCCCAGCCCCCACCATGGCCTCCTGCCTCCTTCATTCCCTTATCTAGAATCTCCTTCTCTCCCATTGAAATTCTGCCCATTCCTCAAGGGTTTGTCTGTCCTGTGAGCTACTAAAGCCCCTTTCTGTGTATCCTTTGGTAAGGGCTCTCCATTCCCATCTCCCCTGCTGGACTGTGAGCTCCTGAGGACAGGGACTGCATTGGTTTCAAGTGTGTGCCCAGTTCAGTGTCTCCATGCATGTTTCCAGGGCTGCGTGCATGTTTCTGGAAGGAATCAATGAATAATCCAAAAGTCTGTTCCACTGAACTTGCATTTGATGGCGGGTGTGGTTCTTCCTGTAGGAATTCACCCCACTTTAAGACCAGATGGTGCAAACGCAGGCAGTAAGAACCACGGATGCCTCCCATCCCCTTACACTGGCTGTTAGCATCACTGCCCGGATACTGCAAACACCAGCCCATAGAGGGCTGCCCTTTCTGTGAACGTGTTGTCTTTCCTGCTCACCTCTGCCCCGAGTGACGGGGAGGGTAATTATCTGCTGCGGTGTCAGATTTTATTTCTTGCTGCTGCTGGGCTTCCGCCACAGGGAGAGTAAGACGGAACAGAGATACCAGAAGAAAACATCAGCACAACAGTTAAGTGCCACATTTTATTTCTTTGGATTCGCTGGGTGTAAAGAGTATGTGTATGAATGTAGCACTTTTAGCAGAAGGTCCTCCCTGGTGATGTTGAGAAGAGGCCGTGGTTCCCGCCATCTCTTCTGCCTCCTTCAGGTCTTAGGCAGAGAGGGTCTGGCAGCCTGGAGAGAGCAGCAGAAGCCCTCTTAAGCTTGCTGAAGGCCTCGGAGATTTATCAGAAGGATGCGGGAGTGCCTTGTGGGACCCACAGCCAGAAAAACATCCAGGTCTCAGGGGAGCTGAGAGGCTCCCAAACCCAGTGAGCTGCCTTCCCTCCCTATTTTCCCCCTCCGAGGCCACAATGGGTCTCGTCCCTGCTGCTCCCTCTGCTCCATTTTCCTGCCGTGCTCTGCAGATCTTCTTTCTTTGCTTACTCATCAACACACGGTCCTAAAATAGCTGCCTGGGCCTCCCCCAGTCTACCCTGGCTGCCTGACCTCAGCTTCAGGCCTAGCCACAGACTGACTCCCCAGCCCTGAGCCCCTTAGTTCTAAGATCTTAAGACAGAGTATCTGATTGGCTGTTGGTCACCAAGAGGCTGTCTCCTGCTGGGGCAGGTGTCCATTGGTCCAATTGTCTGAAGCCAGCAGGCAGGGACAGGTGGCCCTGGGGCTGCCTCCTCGGGATGGATTTGTTGGAAGGAGAGGCTGGGCAGGCAGGCCTCCCCTCTGCAGCCCTAGTGTCACCCAGGCCCACTAGGATCCAGTGAAAGACAGCATCTTAGTCTCTTTTGTGCTGCTATAAGAGAATACCTGAGACTGGGTAGTTTATAACGAACAGAAATGTATTTCTCACAGCTCTGGAGGCTGGGAAGTCCAGGATTGAGGGGCCGGCATCTGGCGAGGGCCTTCTTTCTGCAACATCCCATGGCAGAAGGGCAAGAGAAGAAGCCTGTGCCCAAAAGCCCTTTTAGTAAGCCCTCCCGTGAGGGTGGGGCCCTCACAGCCTAATGACCTCTTAAAGGCCCCAGCTATTAACACTGATACATGGAAATTAAATCCCAACATGAGTTTTGGAGGTGACAAGCATTTAAACCACAGAAGGCAGTTTCCTTTTCAGACCCTAGAGTATTGGCAAGGGTACACCTCAACATGTTCCTGCAACTCATACCTGGGCAGACATGGAGCCCTCCTCCCCCTGAGCTACAGGCAGGGTGGCCCCGTGGCAGGGAGTGTGCAGTACCCCAATTCCTCCCCAACCCCATGCTCAGGCTCGAGTGAAGGCAGCCTCCTGGGATACTTGGCCCTGATCCAGGGTAGCACAAGTGGCGTGATGATGAAGGCAGGAGTCGGGGACTCTAGCTGGGGTGAAGAGCCCTCCCGGGTGCTTTTGGGAGGGCCTCTAACATGCTGGTCTTGACCTGCAGGCTGTCTCCTGGGTCTGTTCTGAGCTCACCCATCTGAGGGTGTTTAATCCTTTTGTGGTGATTTAAAATATGTATGCAAATTATTTGATGTTCCCTTTAAAAGATGGAGCCAATTCTCCTCCCTTGAGTGTGGGCTGGACTTTGAGGCTCAGTTTTCACAAATAGAATATGGCAGAAGTTATGCCATGTGACTTCTGAGACTAGGTCATAAAAAGTATTGTGATTTTCTCCTGGCTCTGTGGGAAGCAGCTGCCCTGTTAAGAAGACACTCACACAACCTCCTTATGAAACCTCCCCGTGGTGGGGAACTGAGGCGTCCCGCCCACCGCCATGCAAGTGAGCCACCTGGGAAGTGGATCCGCCAACCCCAGTTCTGCCTTCAGATGCCTGAAGCTTTGGCCAGCTTCTTGACTGTGACCACATGAGAGGACTTGAGCCAGAACCACCCAGCCAGCATTCTCTCACAGCCTGCGACTCACACAAACTGAGATGATAAACATTTCTTTGTTTAAGCCAATAAGTTTGGGGGTAATTTGTTACACAGCAATAGATAATGAATGTATCCCAAACCTATTTGTTTTCCTCAGGTGTTTGGCAATTTGCAGGAAGGATTTTAACTCACTTTCCATTTTCTGCTAGGGGGAAACCAATGCCCACGGTGGCTGGGGCCCACCCACCTGTTTCATAAGGACCTGGGAGGCTGACGGGGGGCCGTGTTACCACTTCCTCCTCCAGCGGGTGTCATCCTCCACCTTCCTAGCTCTGCAAAGCAGGGAAAATTCTCTGTCCTAACCCTAATGCCAGCCGCAGCCTTAGCCCTATCTCCTAGGTACATGTGTTATCTGAAGGCCTTCAGCCGTGTTCACCCCAAACCATTTTCTTTAGTTGAAAGAAAAGGGCCTCAGAGGTTCCTTGGACTGCTGGGTTGCATGCTGATCCCGATGGATCCCAGCAGGCAGGGGTGTACATGGCAGAGTGGAAGTCCAGTGGGGGAAAAATATAGATAGAAGTCAGAGAGCTTTAGTTATGCTGCTCATGAGGTCTCGTAGAAATTGCACAATTTCTTTTACCCTTTTGGGCCTCTGTTATCTCATCTGTAAAATGGGGCCTATAGTATTTGTTCTGTGTACTTACAAGATTACTGTAGGATCAAATGAGAAAATAAAAGCGTTTCATAAACTATAAAACACTTGACAAATGTGAGGATCAAAAACAAATGATTACAGAATTGAAGGTTTATTCATCATTTGATCTAGCATTTTGTGAATACTTGCTATGCACCAGGGCTTCACATGCATTGCCTTATTTAATCCTGACAAACTATTGCTGACAAGGTGCTATTATTTCCGTCTCCCACTTTTGGATTAGGAAACCAGGGCTCAATGAGGTGAACTGACTTGCTTGAAGCCCATGCACCCATTGTCACATATCCTAACCTGGGCCCTGACATGAATGACCACTCCTTGAAGAATTCAGAGAAATGGTGAGGCCCGTGAATAGCCCTGGGCTCTGGCCCCTCAGTTCCTCTCCCTGCCTCCTCCATCTGTCTGGCAGCTCCTCATCATCCTAAGTGTTTCCCTGGAGGCAAGACCCAGCCGAACATGCTTTATCTTGGGTGTGTCCTGGGGGAGCAGGAGCAAGATGTCTGCATGGCAAGCAGCAAACTGGCTCAGATTAGCTCAGGAACCATAAACCAAGCCCTGGTTTAGATGTGGTTTAGAACTACAGGAGGAGGCTGGGTGGGGTGGCTCATGCCTGTAATCCCAGCACTTTGGGAGGCCGAGGTGGGTGGATCACCTAAGGTCAGGAGTTCGAGACCAGCCTGGCCAACATGGTGAAACCCCGTTTCTACTAAAAATGCAAAAAAATTAGGCAGGCATGGTGGCACACACCTGTAATCCCAGTTACTCGGGAAGCTGAGGCAGCAAAGATTACGCCACTACACTCCAGCCTGGGTGACAGAGCCAGACTATGTCTCAAACAAACAAACAAACAAACATACAAAAACTATAGGAGGAGATTTAGTCAGTGAGAAGTTAAAAGCTCAGTTTGCACCAGATAAGTTCTGGGAGATGGTCCCAGAGAGAGGTGGGTATCCATTAACACTTGCGGCTTTGAAATCAGTGATTTCCTGGGGTGGGGGATGGGGAAGGATATAAGGGAACTCTCTCAGGTGACGGAAATATTATGATGGGATGGTGGTTACACAGGTGTACATGTTTGTCAGAATTCATTTCCTATACTCTTAAAATGAGTACACTTTATTTTATGTAAAGTATGTCAATAAAAGTAATTTTTGAGAAAAGCACTTTTTCTCTTCTGAAATGAAGATAGTTTCTATTACTCAAATAAACAGACCTATCATTTGAACACACACACACAAAATAAGACAAAAATGGGTTGTGATTAGATACGTGTGTGTGTTTTCTTTTCTTTTTTTTTTTTTTTTCTTTTTTTTTTTTTTTAAGAAAAACCACCTGGCCTCTGTCTGGAGACAAAATTGAACAGGAACAGGAGTGAAAGTGGGAAATTATCGCACAAGTCCAGGCAAGCCAGGATGTCGGTGTGGACTCCGGTGATGGTATGGATGGAGAAAGGGAGACAGAGGAACTGCTGGGACATGGAGCTTCCTTCCCTCTGGTCTAGGGACTATCCTTGGCCTTCCGCTGGGCTCAAGGTTGGAGACTGGTCCCAGGTGAGACCAGGAGCTGCAGGGGAAGGACTCACATCCTGCCAAGTGCACATTTGTGGGTAGACACGCTCCCAGGCCCCTCCCCTTGCACTCCTCGAGCCCAGGCAGCCGACAGGCACATGGGCCTTGCCTTCCCTCCTGCTGCCACGCTTGCTGGCTCCCTAGCCCAGCCACACCTCAGGCTTTTGCAGCCCAGAGGACTGGGGTTTGAATCTGACCCCCTCCCTTGTCAGCTGTGTGGCCTCAGTCAGTGGCAGTCCCTCGAGCCTCATTTTTCTCATCTGTAAAATGGCAACAACAGCCACAGTGCCTGCAGGGTGCTGTGTAGATTGGCCGAGCCTAAACGCAGAGGTAGTTCATACCGTTCCCGCATGTCACAGATGCTCGGCCTGATGATTTGCATTTCACATTCACTCTCTCTTTCACTTACACTCCAAAATTAGCAGAAGGTGCAGCAGGGAAGGGTAATTCATTTCTCTACAGAATCAATCACTCGCCTGGAGCACCCCTTCCTGTCCTGGGGTCCCCGCCCCTGCTCTAGCCCCACCTCCCTTCTGGCCGGACCCTCCTGGGTTTGCCCAGGAGCCCCACTCACCTTGCTCGAGTGGGCATCAGCCCACCCTTCATCCTGCGCTCGTGCAGGCAGGCAGGGCTGGAGGCGCAGAGCACAGCCCACCCATGGAGGGCCTGGCTCCCTTGTCAGCCCATCCTGTAGGATTGCACCTGGTCCCCAGGAGCCAGGCCCGCTCCCAGCCCTCCTGGGAGGCCAAGGTAATTGGCTCAATTAATCAGCTCAATTAGCACCTTCTGGGTGAGCGAGCAGCTCAAAGCCTGCCCAGCCTCAGTCAAGGGTGCCCAGCCTGCCGTCAGCTGCTGTGTGCCAGACCCAGTGCTGGGCATGACAGTAGGGGCAGAGGGCTCCCTGCCCCTCCCTAGCCCCCACCAGCCGCTGGGGTAGGGGTCGAGCTACCAATAAGAGAGCACCTCAGGCCTCCGTCCTTGGAGAGGGCTCCCCACCACTGCCTGTCCTCGTCCCCACCACTCCCCTGCCAGTCCCTGCCAGCTCCTTTGTCCTGCTTGGGTCCAGCAGCCTCCCATGCTGAATCCCCAATCTCCGCTCGTCTCTGCTCTGGGACCCTCGTTGTGCATTCAGAGGTCAGCTGTGGTGGGAAAGGTAAACCGCTCATCCCTGATTCCTGTTCCCTGCCCCCTGCCAGATGGATATACAGATTTTTTTTTTTTTTTTTTTTTTTGAGACAGAGTTTTGCTCTTGTTGCCCAGGCTGGAGTGCAATGGCGAGATCTCAGCTCACTGCAACCTCCACCTCCCTGGTTCAAGCAATTCTCCTGTCTCAGCCTCCCAAGTATCTGGGATTACAGGCGCATGCCACCACGCCCAGCTAATTTTTGTTTTTTTTTTCAGTAGAGACAGGGTTTTCACCATGTTGGCCAGGCTAGTCTTGGACTCCTAACTTCAAGTGGTCTATTTCACAGATAAGGAAATAGACTCACAGTCATTTGACATCTCACATCACTGCACATAGCAAATAGGTGGGGGCTGGGAGGTTGTGGGGGCCTACTGGGGCCTGGAGTGCCCCAGCCCCAGGGGAAGCTGCCTGGGCCTCTAGTCAGCACCCTGCATAGAGCGCTCCCCACTGTCCTCACTAGGTTGGCTGAAGATAGACGGAGAGGAGGAGCCAGGGCCTCTGCTTAGGGTGAGATGGGAGATGGGGGAACAAAGGGCAGAGGAGATACTTTCTCCTCTGGTCACTTTTGCTGAACGTGGCAGCCGGTGGCCCTCTGTGGCTTTCGCATCTGATGACTCATGACTGGCTGCACAGGTGACCCCTTAGCAAGGCCTTCTTTCCCCTCTGAGTGGGACACAGACCCCAAGTCTGGCCACCCCTGTCTCTGATTCCGGTTTCCCCATCCAAAGAGGCCCAGATGGCCCCTCAGCCTCCTTTCCTGAATCTCTAACATGCAGCTGAGTCTTGGAGGTCTAGGTACACAGCCAGGGAGACGAGGTGGGCTGCCCCATGTGCTGGCCTTGGTCCCTGACTCTCCCCACTCCTTGGCCATGTCTCCTTTATCCAGAAGAGGGACCCTGGACCCCAGTCTGTGGAGAGACTGTGACCCCCAGATGCTGGCTGCCTGGACAGAGTGGAGCCGAGAGCAGGCAGTCCCCAGGGAAGGAGCAGGCAGACCCTGCAGGGTGAGAGCCAACACGGGCGGGGGTGATGACATGGGCCCTGGAGGCGAGGTCCCCTGGGGTGCCCACAGAAATGGTTCCCATGTGTTCCTGCTCTCCCAGGTGTATTCTCCACCCTCAAACTGCTGCTTCTTCCCAAACTTCAGAGATCTGCCCTAGCATCAGGACGAGGAAGCAGAGTGGCGAGGATTGCTTGGTTTCTTTTTTTTTCCTTTTTCTTGGGGGCTGGTTGGGTGAGTTATTTCTCATCTCCTCGTGTCCCCAGGGATCCTGCGTCCCGGGCCGGTGGGATGTTGACAGCTCCTTTGGTTGCCGAGGCGGCTGGGCTGAGCTCATGGTGGCATTGGGAGGGCCTGCAGGAAGACTCATTTCCTGACTGACTGACAAACAGAGGTGATACCATCTCTCTCATCCCTTCCTCGGGGAGCCTGCTTACAGAGGAGTTCAGCCTGAGCCATCTCCACCGTCAAACGCACCTCTCTGTCCCATGGAGATAAACTCATCACACTTGAAGGCAGGCAGGGAGGCCTGGGAGGGCTGTCGAGGCTGGCATGTAGGGGGCACCACCGCCCACGCACCTGCTCACCTCTTGGCCCTGCCCTGGGTGCCTGGCGGCTGGCAGGGTGGAGGTCTTACCAAGAGCGCTTCTCTCCTCTCCTCTGTCCTTCACAAATGTCGTGGGAGGATGGCTGATGGGGGGGTTCTCGCTTGTACTGGAGGAGTGGAGAGGGCAGGTAGGAAGAGGAGGGGGTGAGCTGTCACCCCAGGAAGGGAGGCAGAGACAGACAGCAGCTCAGCGTGCATGGGTCCACATGGTAGGCCTCCCTCTGGTCCTCTCTGGATCCCTAGCTGAGGGTCCAAGGCTGTCCCTGGGGAACTGGACTGAGAGGTGACCTTTCTGGACCTCTACTTGCCTCAGCTGAAACATGAATGTAAAATGTAGGACAGCAACTTTGAGCTTTTGGGGGTCATGGATCCTTCTGGAATGAATGTGACAAAGGCGACAGACCCCTCCCTGTCCAGAGGCTCACGGTGCATGTGTGGACACCGGCGTGTGTGCACACAGGCACTTTGGCCTCCTATCTGTGGGTATGCACAGACCCCCCAAAGGCCCGCCACAGCCTCCAGCTCAGTAGTGCTAGACTCCATGGCTTCCGGTCTTGCCGAACATGTGTGCGCTGTGTGTGTGCAGCAAGACTGCTAAGGAACCTGGAAGGCCTGGGCTGGCAGGGAGTCTCAGGTTGGCCTGGCCCAGCCTTGCTTTTGCTGATGGCCTCTGTGTGTGCACAGGCTGCGGTTGGCATGACTCCGTGGGGCACTGACACTTGCCATCAGGGCTTGTCCCCTCTTTCTAGCCACAAATCCTTCTAGCCCCCTCACACTCATTCCTGGTGGCCGCACTGAATGTCCCACGGGCCACAGATGTGCATTTGGGAGGTTGAGGCAGCTGGGGGCCTGTTGGAGCTGTGCAGGAGGAGGGGCTCTCTGTGGGAGCTAGAGCAAGCTAGCATGGGGGCTGTCACCATCCTGGGTGTGTCCCCAGCCCCAGCAAGACAGAGCTTGCCTGGGCTCCCCCTGTCATGCCCTGAATTAGAAGATGACATTGCCGGAGAGACTGGACACTTTGAAAAAGCTCCTGGCTTTCTGAGCTGAAATCTGTCCTCATCTACATCATCTCTCTAATCTTTTATGAAGGGACAGTAATGGAAATACTGTTAGAGAACACCTGCTGGATACCATGTTTTTGTTTAATTCTCACAGTGACACTACAAGGGAAGCCGACCCGGAGCCCAGGCACAGAGGCAGGGAGGGGCTTGCCTGACACCATTTGGGATAAGAGTCAAACCAGGTCCATCTGATCACAACACCAGTGTCATTAGCCGTGCACTGTCCCAGGAGCTTCTGTGGGGACACCAGGGAATGACTGAGGCCACACTCGGTCACCCCACAAGCTAGTACCATCACACAGATGCTGACAGGACAGCAGAATGATGGCATCAGACCGAAGCTGGAACATGAAGGCAGAGGCCCAGCACTGTGTGTGCATGCGGTGGGGGGCATGCACACATGCATACACACACACGCACAAGTGCATATCTGCATCTATTCTTGCGTTTGCATATGCGTGTATTGTGTGTGTGCAAATCTCACTTGAAGACTTAAGAAAATGTTAATACCCAATTCTACAACCATATATGGTACTGCAGCTATGCCCCCTAAAGAGGAGGGAGAGAGGGCTGCCTGGACGAATTCTGGGGAGGCTTCTGGGAGGAGGCGGTGCTTAGGCAGGGTGTCAGGAATTAGTGAGGATCAGGGCTGCAGCTAAAAGTCTTTTTGTGCGTGACAGAAAGCGCATCCAGCAAAGCCCGGCTCAGGGCCCTTCTGGCTTTCATTTCAAGCTTGGGCTTTTTGTTTGGCTAATCCAGATCCTCCTCTTCCTGGGCCTTGTGTGTGTGCACATGTGGGCAGGGGCTGGGGTGAGGACAGGCATGCTTCCAAGTTGGATGGAGGTTCCTCCCTTGGGGTGCTGCAGTGGTTGAGGCTCCCTGCCTGGTCCTATCCAGACCCTCCTGTCCTCTGACAGCCAGAGAGTCTGCACATCCCTCATTGGGACAGGACAACTGGGGCAGGATGGCTGGGGCAGGACGGCTGCGGCAGGAGGGATGCACGGAGCTCCAGGAGTGCAGGCTACGGCCCTGACACTTGCCCCATTCACTGCCTGGGCACCCTTAACCAGCTTCCTGCTGTGAGGACCCTGCTGCTCACTGTGTGTGAGGGTGAGTGTGAGTGAGTGAGAGAGAGAAAAAGAGAAACGGAAACAGCTCGAGGGCATCTTGGTGTGGGGACCCTGGATGCGAGAAGTGGCTGACATGGAAGCTGGATGGTGGCCCCCTGCCCTTTCCATCCCTTTTTCTGGTCTGGACTGAGTGAGGGTTGTGTGGGGCCCCTCTTGCTTGGTTGTACCTCCAGAGGCAGCCTGGACCCAAGAAGGTAGCTCATGCAACCCCAGCCACAAAGCAGGAGGGCCCTTTAACCAGCCTCCCGTGTCCCTGCTCCCCCTCCCCTCCTACTGATACTCCATAACCTCTGCGTACAGCAAACTGAGGGGACAGGAGGCCTCCAGTGGAGCTGAACTAAATCCCACACGCCACAGCCCAGGAAGGCTTTTCCTCGGAAGACACCAAGGCCCTAGGACTAGGAGCAAGATTGCAAGTCTCCTGTCTCCGCCATCTCCTGTGGCTGTGTGGAGGCTGGGCTGGGCCAGCTTCCCAGCTCAGTGGGTGGCTGAGAGTTACTCAGCTTCATCTCTATGAGCAAACAGCAGTGGCTCAGCAGGGAGGGCAGAGGGGGGCTGGCCCACCCTGAGCTTGTGTTGCCAAATTTGTTTGTGTTTATTTTGGTTCCTTTGCATGACATGGAAACAAATGTGCTAGGTCCCCCTTGCTCTGTCGGCCCCTCAGTGGGTGGTGACAAGGGGAGCTCAGGCCTGCCCCTTTCTTCATGGAGAGATTGCCTCACTTGTGTCCTGTTTCCAGTTCCCTAAGGAAAGGTTGGGGCTGGCCGGGTGTGGTGGCTCATGCCTGTAATCCCAGCACTTTGGGAGGCCGAGGTGGGCGGATCACGAGGTCAGGAGTTCAAGACCAGCCTAGCCAACATAGTGAAACCCTGTCTCTACGAAAATACAAAAATTAGCTGGTGTGGTGGCGTGTGCCTGTAATCCCAGCTACTCGGAAGGCTGAGGTGGAAGAATCACTTGAACCCAGGAGGCATAGGTTGCAGTGAGCCAAGATTGTGCCACTGCACTCCAGCCTGGGTGACAGAGTGAGACTCCATCTCGGAAAAAAAAAAAAAAAAAAAAAAAAAGGTTGAGGCTGCGGTGAAGGGATGGGGAGAAGCCATGGGGGTGGGGCAGGAGTCAGGAGGCCAGGGTTTCCCTAGGATTTTGAATAACAGGGGCTCCCATTTAATAAGCACCTACTAAGTGCTTCACATTCATTCACTGAGACAGACTTACTATTACAAATACCTACTTTCAAGCTTGGTCCTGGGAGTACAGCAGTAGCAAAAAAGGAAAAAAATCCTTGCCTTCATGAAGTATATCTTCTATTGACCCTATGATACAGATAGGGATTCTCTCCTCATTTTACAGAGAAGGAAACTGAGGCTCAGAAAGATACATGGTTTACTGGAAATCACTCACCATGGTCCTCTCTGGGCCTTGAACCCTCTTCAGCCTCCGTTTCCTCCCCCTGTAAAAATGAGGAGTCAGGTGAGAGGAGCTCCAGGCTCCCTTCCACCTCTAATTGTCTATGTGGAGGGGCTGAAATTTGGAGGGAGCATTTTCTAGGGGTACAGATGTGTGCCAGTGCTTGAAGAAAATGGAGGAAATGGCTTGGCACTGGTTTGGAGTGGGCGTTGAGCCTGGGACACTGCTTAGTGGCTTGTGCTTTTGGGGGCCAGGCCCTACTGCTCTGAGAAAGTCCTCTCATCCTTGAATCAACAACAAAATTCTCCCAGAGAAGAGGCTCTACCTTTGTTCTGGCCTCCTGCATTCTATGCTGTGCACCACATCACCCCTTAGCTAGGAGGGCCCAGGCCCCTGGTTCTTAGAGAGAGAAGCTACAGGAAGTATGTCTGCCTGGGCCATCTCTGCTTCTTATCCCCAGCCTCCAGCTCCAAATCCAAGGGCCTCTCCTTCCTGAATTGACCTGGTGTGGGGCAACTGGCAGTGAAAGGCCTTGCTTGGAACCCCCATGGGAATGGGTGTGTTCTGCTCCTAGGGTTCTTCCAGCCCCCAGAAGCATTAAGGACATGCGGGGAGGCCCGCACCCTGACTCACTTGCATCCACCAGGCCCACATCTGAGCAGTTGATAGGAGCACAAGGGCTTGGGGAGCTCATAGACATGACTTGGAGGCTGTGGGGAGCCGAGGAGAAAGGTGCGGCTTTTCCACCTGAGGGATGAGAAGGCTGGGACACTGAGTGGGGTGAGTGTGTGGGGTGGCAGGGGGCTGGCAAAGGGAAGGCTCAGTGCTGCCCTGTTCTGGTGGCCCCAAGGTCAGCGCAGAGCAGATGGTCTGAGCTCCAGAGTGTCAGGGTCAGACCGGAGCAAGGGCTCCCTGGCTAGAGAGCTCCTTGTGCTGAGCTGGGTAGAGCTGTTCCTGGAAGGTCTTTAACATTGGCTAAGCCCTGAACACCTGTGGCTATGAAAGCGCAGCTCAGCTGGGGGAAGAGGGCTGGAATTAGTGACCCCTGCTCCTTTCTGACCTCAGTTTCCAGGATTTTACCTCAAAATACCATTGCCCACTTATTAGGAAGGACCAGTATTGGGCAGCTACTCCCATGGTGACGGGGTTCAATGACCTCTGACTCCCACCTGTGCAGAGAGGGTCAGAGGGTCATTTCACCCACTCCTCTGCCTCTGCCTCCACTGCCCTCCAAGGCAGCCCAGAAACTCACCCCCTTTTCCAGAACCGCCCCCCTCCCCAGCCTTGCCACAGCTCTTCTCCTACCAGCTCTTCCATTGGGCAGTTCTTCTTTGGGTCTGCCCTGCAGCAACACCAACTAGTTGGGAATCCCCTGGTGAGCCCAGCCCTCCCCGCCCTTGGGGGCCTCAGGAAATGTATTGCTTGTGGCAGCGTGTCAGTGGGTTTGGAGTGGCACGGCTGGGTGGGCCTGACAGCAGCAATTGGAAGCCAGCTGCTGTTTGACAGGTATATTATTCCTGCTGCCCTCGATTTATTTACCAAACAGCATGCGGAGCCCCAGAAAGCTCCCGGAAAGAAGGAGGGAGTGGAAGTGGAGGGGGCTCTGCAAGGGGGTCAGGTGGCCTCCGTGCTCCAACATTGGCACTGTGTAGGGAAGAGGAACAGGGAGCCGGGTGGGTGTGGGAGGCTGGGGCCCCCCAGAGAGCTCACCCCAAGTTTCTCCGTCTGGCTTAGAGCTGCCTGTGGGACTTTCCTTCCAGGCCCCAGGAAGAGGGGCTTCCCAAGCATCTTGGGTCCAGGGCCAGGGGTTCTCGGTCAAAGTCAAGTGAGGGGCTATGTCTCAGAGGTGGTTTAGGACAGGACCCTGCCATGCCTAGTGCATAGGGAAAGAGATGGAGGTGCTGAGGAGGGCAGGGACCCCTCAGCAGGTGCCTGGGAAGAGCAGAGTGGCTGTGCATGCTGTACAGGTGTGGGTGCCCATGGGCACAGCCAAGGGGTGAGTGAGGTCTGAGCTTGAGCCCGTGCTCTGGTTGCCAAGTAGGGCACATGGCACAGAGCTGTGTTGACCTGAAGAGAATGCCTCTTTCCAGTTGGCACAAAGGTGCTGTGTAGGCCGGTGACCAGCCATGAGGATAAGCAGAATATTTGAAGCCACACAGACAGGCATCCCAGCCCACCTTGGTTCATACAGCCCATGGGACCCCAGAAAGGGCCCCCGGCTGCTCTGAGCTTTCCTTTCCTCGCAGTAAATGATAATAATCAAAATAGCACTTCTTGGGGCTATTGAGAGGAATAAATAAGATAATCTGCATAAGAATGCTTTGTAAGCAGTAAAACATATAGCTTTTTCAAGGGCATGTAAATGAGTATTGAGAAAAGGCAGCGTGAGCATTGCCGCGCGCGTCCAGTGCTGGATGGTGTGAGTCACCGGCTGTGAGGCTGGGAATGTCTGAGTGTGTTTGGCAGGTCAGGTGGGGTGTATGTTGGAACGTGGGTGTGGGACTGTGTCTGCCCAGATGTGGATTTGCTCTGAGTAAGATGAGGAAACTCATCAGAAGAGTCCTTGGCTGCTGCGGGCGGATCTGAGAGTGTGCGGTTGGTATCTGAGTGTGACCACAGGCTGGTGTGCACGTGTGTATCAGTAAGGGTGTGAGGATGGGTGCCTGACTTTGCAATGGGCATGGCAAGATTGTGACTGGGCATTAGGAAGGCACAGGCCTGTGGATGCAAGTGAGTCAGGGTGTTGGAGTCAGTGTGCAAGACCATCTGCAGGGTCAGGGGTGTTTAGTGTGCACATACATGGCACGCACATGCACACACACATACCTCAGCACAATGAAAGCAGGCTTGGCAGTGTCAGCAGTATATCTCCTACCTCCGAACCTGATGCAAAATTCATGGAGCATCAGATTCTAGAAATGTAGAGATGGACGGGGAGGGAGGCCCCTCCGGAACAGTGAGTCACAGGACAGCGAGGGGCTGAATGTAAAATCCCTTCTTCCCCTCATGAGCTCTGAGGCTCAGAGAGGCTGCCTGCCCATCTATTTCTTCCCACCTTCTGGTCTGAGGCCTTCCTTGGGATGTCATAATGATCCATATTCTGCAACACATCAACGCTGGAAGTTCTAGCTGCCCTTGGCCAGCGCAAATGCTGGGGAGTGGAGGCAGGGAAGAGAGGGAAGCACTGGGGGACACCAATGGTCCCAATTCATACAGGCCTCTGGGCCCCATCAGATGAGCAGGTGAGGGTACCAGGGCAGTGAGGCACCAAGGCTTCTCTGGAATAGTGAGTCCCCCATGGTCTGGGGATCACAGTGGTAATTGGGGAGCAGCACCTTGAGTTGGGCAGTTTCCAGGGACCTCAGACAAACCTCTGTAGGCTCAGCACCTTCTTCTCTAGGGTGGTCAGGCTGGAACGGAGACTCGGTGGAAGGTTCATCCATACCTGCCATTGGCCACTTTCCTATGATGGCGCGGGGCTCCTGGGCCTGGCAGGGCAGGAGGACTTCCGGCCCCACATGCCATCCTCGCTCTAATGCTGGCATCCAGTCTCTGACTGTGGATCTGGCTGGGTTGTGGGGTGGGGCTGGAAGGGCTCCAAGATGAGCCAGGCGTGCTGACCCCCTTGGAGGAAGGCGCTGCAGAGGCCAGCAGGAGCATGCAGCACACCAGCTGGGAAGGAGACAGGAGCCCAGAGGGGCAGGGGCCCTGTCACTCCATGTGCTGGAACTCGGCCCTCTGGGGAAGAGGAATGTGATGCCAGAGAGGCTGGGGGACATCTGTCTCCCCAGTTCAGGCCAAGACACACTCATTGCTCGAAGCCCCATGGCCCTGTTCCTCCTGGGTCTCTAGACCCAATGGTTCCCTGTGTCCTCTCCCTCTGCCTGTGCTTGGCCATAGAGGCCACCCCCAAGCTTCCTGTTGGGCTCTGCCCAGGCAGTGCTGTATTTGTGTCTCTCCTGCCTGTCTCTGAACCAGCCTGTCTCCCCCCACCTCTGTCGCTGCCTTTCCCTCTGTTTCTCAGCCTTCATCCCTGCCTCTCTGTCCCTGCCCTCTCTTCCCTCTTCCCCTCCCCTTTCCTTTCTCCCGCCTTTTCTAATCTTGTCTCTCTCTGAACCTGAAGTGCTTTGGCATTAAATCCCATTCCCCATCCTCTCTTTAGATCCTCCTGTGCCTCGGAAAGGTGGTAAATAAAGTGAGAGAGAGGCCGGGGAGCCAAGAGCCTTAAATGCTCCTCTCTGCACTGCCTGCAGCCCTTGTCTCCTGATGGGGACATCACAGCCCCAGAGAAAAAGGGGCTCCTGGGCCTCATGCCATCGTGTGCACACACACACACATGCACACACACACTATGCTTTTGTGAGGAGGGGGAGGAGGCCTTCAAGTGGGAAATAAAAGAAATCAAAGCTCTCCCGGTGCTTTGTATACATCAGGCTCTAAGTAGGTGGAGGGGAAGCAGAGGAGGGAGGAGCTGGGAGCAATGGGTCACACACGTGGCAGGAGGACTCAGCAGGGCGGGCACCTCAAGAGATCAGCCCCCAAGCTCCTGATCCTGAGGCTGTCAGCCTGAGATGGAGGGGTTGGGACCAGCCAGGCCGACCTGAGCACTGCCCGCCCCAGCCCCCAGACTCCTTGGCTGAGAGCTCAGAACCCTTCAGAGCAGGCCTTGCCTTCCTGATCCCTCCTGCCATCCCCACCCTGTATGCATGCCCCGTCTATGCGCCTGTCTTTTTATCACACCTCACTGACATAGGATGCAGGGTTTCTAAAAACCCAAAATATACAAATAAACCTCCCCTGACCAAACACACACAGCTTGGGAGTCGGATAGCCAGGTTGGACCTGGGATGGGCTGCCACAAGCATACCTGGGGAGCCCAGTGGACAGCTCCACTCCCCTCTCTGTTTCTGGCCACCCAGCCGTCTTCCCTTTGGGAAGTCAGCTCTCTGGCCGTCCCTTTTCCCATCCTGTCCTAGCCTTTTCTCAGCCATGTTGGCCCTACTTTCCTGCTCCAGGGAGCAGGGGAGGCACTTGACCCAGCCTGGCCAATGAGAGCTTTCATTGCCTGGCCATGCGGATTGGTCCAGAGTCAGGGAAGTCAGCTTTAGGACATTTGCTGGGAATTTGGGGAAGGGGCTCTCTTTCCCCTGGCATTGCTAAGCTGGTGGAAATATACCTGAAGCTGCTTTTTCACCACTCAGGAAGACTCTTCCTGAGAATAAAGCCAGCACAGGACAGCAGGGTGAAGCAATAGAGAAAACAGATACTCAGTAACCTTGATTGAATGAATGCCTGGATACAACCATGCCTGAAACAATAAAACCATATTTTTTTCCTGGACTGCTCACTTATGAGAGCCAATTACTTTTTTCTTCTTGCTGAAGCCAGTTTGACTTGGGTTTCTGTCTCTTGCAAAGTAAGAGGTTAACTAATATAGAGAGGCCACTAAATTTCTTTGAACTTGAGTTTTCTCATCTGTAAAATTATCTCCCTTATGAATTCTAAAAGGACCGACTGAAGGCACTGAAGGATGCCTCGCAGGCCTGCTGTAAGGAGCACAAATTATTTTTGTGCAAAGCCTTTGGCCATTTCTATCTCACATGATCCTTTCACGAACTCTGGTAAGGTCTTAGGACTGTGATCATGCTGTCCCACTTTCAGAGGAAGAACCTCGGAGTCAGGATTGTTACAGGTGCCAGGGAACTTCTGTTAACCCCCAGATCACTGGCCATCCTCTGTCCCTGGTCTCTGCCCCAGGGAGCTGATCTGCTAGGACTGAGTCCACCAGACCCTGTGTCTCTGGATTCCCACTGGGTTCTGCCAATGGGAAGCCCCAGCAGGGGATCCAAAGGTTGGAGGAGAAGTCAAAGCATTTCTTCCCCCATCTCCTTCTCCTGTGGTCACCTCAGGCTGGCCAGGTCCATTGACTGGAGGTCAGTGCTACTCATGTGGTGGCCTCTCTTTCTGGGTTCTGGTAACCACTCCCTTCCTTCGGACCTTGAGGTGTTAACAGCTCTGCTTCCACCTACACCCTGCCAACACATTTATAAAATGTCCCTTATTAAACTCTTCCTGATTTATATGATTCGTGTGAGCCATTGATATCCCTCGGAGACTGACTGACATTGGGTCGCCCGATGACATCAGCTATTTGAATTCAAGTATGTAGGTTTTGCATCCTGTGTTTTTTGAACTCCCCGGCATTACCCACTGCTCCTGGGACCTCTCACAGTCCCATCTTCCTCTAAGGCCCAGGTGAGCCACACTCTCTCCCCGAAGCTTTCCCAAGTCCCCATCCTCCTGCCTCGTCCTTGTCCAAACCATCCTCTCCCGTCCCTCTTTCCCTCTGTACTCTGTTCGTATCGCTGTCTATGGGTGTGGGTGCCTGCCAGATGCCTGTTAATCTTCCCCAGGTGCAGGGGCCATGATTCATTCCATCTGTCTCTCCAGTGCCCAGCACCATTTCCCTCAGCCTCTCAGTGCCCAGTCTAGGAGCTGGCACATACTAGATGCTCAATCTACCATGAGCATCTGTTCACAGTAGATGAGTTGGCTGAATTCAATGATAGAACCTAGAGTTGGTCTCTGTGATGGGGCCACAAGAGCCTCTGTGTTAGTGGTGGTCTCTGCCCAGAACGCCTTTCCTTCCTGTGGCTGCCCAGGGAACCCCTCCTCATCCTTCAAAACTCAGCTCAAGCAATCCCTCCTCTGGGAAGTCTTTCCTTACTCAGAGGTCTGGCACCAGTGGTGCATTGGATGGTTCTCCAGCCACTCTTGCCTGGCTCTCTCCTGTGTGTCCAGGCACCCCGAGAGCAGGCTAACTCACATCAGAACTTCACATGGCACTGATGTGAGTTAGCCCTGCTCAATTCATGTCACCGCTCCTTTGCTAGGGGAGCGGTGTGGCTCGTGGAAAAGTGGCATGTGGATCTGGCCACAACTCTGACCGGAAGTCTGACCTCGCCTGACCTTTCTGAGCCTCAGTTTGCAGGTATTGCCTAACACTGTGCCTGGTGCATGAGGGTGATCAGTGGATGGTCACACAATGAACAGCTGTGGCCATTTCTTTTACTTAAAAAGATCTCCTTGTCAGGGTATGTGGCAACCCCTAATGTATCCATCTGTGATAGCTCCTGCTTGAATGCTGGGCTCACTGGGAAGTGGTCTGCCTTGATAGTGTGGCCTTGGAGAGCAGCCAGCATTTCCCCTAAGAGCAGGAGACACTGCTCTTGTATCCAAAAAGGAAGGTCTGGGACAGGTAATTGAAACAAGGAAGTCCCTCTTGATGAGTAAGACTGACAGCTTGGCCTGGCTCTGCAGGTGCTTGGGTATCTGGAAGGTGTTCCTTGATGGCAGGGGTGGAGCTGGCGCCTGCCTTGTGAATGGCCCTAAGAGCCACCACTAATTGAGCGTGTCATGTGTGAGCCCTGTGCTTGGGGTTTAGCTCTCATGGCACTGTTATGAGTAAGTATTTTTGTCTCCACTTTCCAGAGGAAGAACTGCATTTTAGAGTGATGAAGTAGCTTACTGACAGCCAGGGTCCAAATTCCAGCCTGGCTCTAATGCTTATGACCACAGCTGAAGTGGAAGCAGAGGAGACCAGAGGGGGAGACCCTGTAGGCACCCCCAGCCCCGACAATGAGCCACTGTGGCTTGTAAATCCAATTACCTGGCTACCTGTGGTTCAGTTGTGAGTGTGCCTATGGGCCCCTGTGTGGCTGAGCTGTAGGGACCCAATGGGAGGCCCATGTGGCTGGGCGTGGGCTAGAGTTACAGTGAAGCAGGCCCAGCCTGAAGCCTGAGTGTGGGTCAGCTAGAGACCCCAAGGGGAACATGAGACTGGGACACAGAGCTGTGGCCTCTGCTCCCCGCAGGGCCAGGTGGCACAGGGCTAGTGGCCCCGGCGCCCATATGGCCCTTCTTTCCTCTCAATGCACAGCCTCATGCAGGGCTGGGCTGGAAAGGGAAGACCCTCAGAGCACGTGGGCTCAGTGTAGAGTTGTAGACTTGACCTTAAATGTTCAAATCACAGAAAAATCACACCTTGGACCCCACCAGCCCTCCTGGCCCCCTGCCCTGGTAGCACTAGAGAAATGCCAACACATGCCCGCATGAAGAACAATGAGGGCAAATGGCCTGTTCTTTGCACCCAGATCCATGTCAAACTATACAATTATAAACCAAACGAAACTAAATTTCTAAATTATGTGCTATTTTAGTTCTTCTGTTCCACATTGAGCTCCAAGTTGGTTCTGGAGGAGGGAGGAGTAACAAAGAAGTCCAGGGTTGGGGAGGCAGAGGCTGGGGCTGTGCCTTGGGTTCCCATCCATGTTCTCCCCTAAGACCCTGCAAAAGCACCTTGGGCAGCACAGAAGCATCTCCCTCTCTCCTGGGTAGCCCAAGGGAGAGGTTCTGCATCCCATGGGTAATGCAATATTGACAACTTGCTTCTCTCTTCTCGGCAACCAGCTCAGTGCATAACCGATCAATTTGCAATCACAGCTGCTTTCCAGCCTTAACACCATCGCTGGCACTCACTCAAGGGCTGGTGTGGGGATGGTGGTGCCTGTTTTCCCGCCTGCCTTCCATGACGAGAGCTAAAAGTGGGAGAAGGTGGAGCTGGGAGCAGTTGAGCTATCTAGGGGTGCTCCGAATCCACTGGGTAAGAATCTCAGTAGGGGCACCCAGGTGTTTGAATGGTTCACAAAGCTTCTGGGTGATTCTAATGAGGTGCGTGGGTATGACAGGTGGGGAAAGTGAGATTCCGAGAGAAGCAAACTGCCAAAGCCCCTGAGCTCAGTGGTGGGCCATTACATGAATGATGGGGATTAGGTGGATTCCTGGAGGAAGGGTGCTTGAGCAGGGATTGCAGGTAGGGAGAGGGGAGGCTTGCAGAGGGAGAGGGCAGGGTGTTCCTGCAGGGAGAAGGTCCAGAGTGAAGGCTTTGAAGTGAAAGTGAGCACATTTAATTCTCTCCTGGAGAGGAACTGAATCTGTGGAGAGAAAGATGCCCTAGTACCATCCTTGGTTTGTGCCCCAGAGAGGAGCAGAGAGGCTGAGGGAAGCTGCCATTCTGTTATGCCAACTCCAGGAGGGCTTCCTGGAGGAGGAGGACGGTAGATTTCAGGGGCTTGATGAATGGCAGACAAGGTGCAGAGCAGCAGGCAGAGGGGAGGCAGCAGTTTAGTCTAAGGAGAGGCCACTGGGGGTTGGGTTTGGCATAAAAGCATCAGGAGTCAGCAGATATTCCTAGGAGTTCCAGTTCTGCTATCGTCAGCTACTTAATCATACCATGCCTCAGTTTCCCCATTTGTAAAATGGGGATAAAAATACCAGTTCTCTGCCAGGCGTGGTGGCTCATGCCTGTAATCCCAGCACTTTGGGAGCCCGAGGCAGGCAGAATGTCTGAGGTCAGGAGTTTGAGACCAGCCTGGCCAACATGGTGAAACCCCATCTCTACTAAAAGTACAAAAATTAGCCCGGTGTGGTGGGTGGTGTCTGTAGTGCCAGCTACTTGGGAGGCTGAGGCCAAAGAACCGCTTGAACCCGGGAGGCAGAGGTTGTAGTGAGCCAAGATGGCACCGTTGCACTCCAGCCTAGGTGACAGAGGGAGACTCCGTCTCAAAAAACAAAAACAACAGCAACAAAAAAACCAAAAACCAATTCTCGTCAGGGTGAGTGTGAAGAGAAAATGAGACAGTGTAGGTGAAACTGCTCTTGAACTGGCAATTGTCATGTAAACATAAGGGGCTTGGGTCCGGAGTCCCACAGATAAGGATTTGAATCCCAGTCCTGCCTCTTCCTAGATGTACAACCTGCAGACAAGTTACTGAAGTGTTGTCATCTGTAACGTGAGGATAATGAGCCTCTGCATCACAAGATAAATATGTGTGTTCAGTGAGAGAAAGTGTCCCTGGCACTTAGCAGCCCAATTCACGTCACTGCTCCTTTGCTAGGGGAGCGGTGTGACTGGTGGAAAAGTGGCACATGGACTTGGACACAACCCTGACCGGCAGCCTGACCTCGCTTGACTTCTCTGAGCCTCAGTTTCTGTGTGTGGAAAATTGGAGTGCTGATGAGAACCTCAATGGATTGCTGTGAGAATTTAAAACCCTGGGCCATCCTAGCCTGCTGGAGGTGTTTAATAAATGATAGGGGTGGCTATCAGCCCATATGGCCAGATACAGGGAGTGATGGATCAATGGGCCATGGAGCAAAGGAGCAAGAGACGCGGGATTAGAAGTGGGTACACCTCTGACCACCAGGGGCTGACCCTGGCCCGCCCTTACTCCCACCCTAGAGAGCAGCCCGGGGTACACTCCGGTCTGGACCAAGGCCCTGGGCCCAGCCCCGAGGCCAGTTTCTGGCCTCCCCATCTGGCATTGATGGATGCCCAGGTGGGCAACTGCAAGGGCTGCAGCCAGGATCAATACCCTAATCAACACCACATGGACCCCGCCAGTGTTTTTCCCTCCACCCCAAACTAGGGGGTGGGGACAGGTGCAGGGAGCTGCTGAGAGGGGAGATGAACTCCAATGCAGAGTTCTTCACTCAGTGAATAATGGAATCAGTGGGCAAGCAGGAGGAATGGGCTGGGGAGGACACAGGTGGGGTTGCAGAGGAGCCTCTCCAGTGGAAGATGGGATCCTGCAGTGCCCCCCACCGCCGAGAAGTCTGCCGGGTCCTGGGGAAGAGGCATCAGATAAGAGCGCGGGCTCAGATGGGGGACGATGCCTGCTTCCCAGACCTTCTGCCAACAGCAAGTGTCCACTGCATGCCCTGCCCCTTGGCTCTGACAGCTCAGTGTCCTCGTCCTGTCACCCTCCTCCTTCAAAGTCTTGCCCCAGACCCTTTATCCAGGTCTCCCTTGCAGACTCCAGAAACACCTTTCCTTCCCTGTAGCCCTGCAGCATGAGGGGTAGGTGGGCTGGCCCTGGGCCATGGCTGGGGGCTTCTGTCTGAGTTTGCTTCTGTATGGGGTTCCAGTTCTTCCTCCACCCAAGGTCGAGAGCCTTCTGTCTTGGAGCTGACTGCTCTGTTCCCGGCCTTGCCAAGGTGGTGTCTGGGTCCTGCTGGCACACCTGCAGCCATGGCTCCATCTTCCTGCTGGCTTGCTTGCCAGGTGCCAAATGTCACTCTTCCAAGTGGCCACCACAGTGCTGTGTGCCCAAGGAAGAGCCAAGGCCCCTTCTACTTTTCCTTAGCAGGTGCAAGGAGAGGTGGAAGGGGTCTTGCCTGCCCTCCTGCCCTACCCCATGACGTCTTTGGAGGTAGCCTGTATTGCTAAGTGGGCTTTGTATACACTCTACCACGTCCCCAAAAGGAGGTCTGGGCCTCTCCCTCCCCAAGCTGTCCCTGGTGCTGAGAGGTTCGCAGGCTGGGAATCCTGCCCTGCAGGAGTCACACCACGGGAAAGGCCTGGTCCTAGTTACGGCTCTACCAGGGTTAAGCTGCATGACCTCAGCTAAGTCACTTTATCTCACAGAGCCTTGCATCCCAGATATACACGGGAAGGAACCCTCTCTGCCCTCCTGGCCCCACAGGGTTTCTAAGGGCAGAAAATGTGATGTTTCCTAATGGCCTGCAAAGACACAGCCAGGCAGTGGGGACTGGGCTCTAGCTCTGGCTGCTGACTCCAACCTCTTGATAGCAACCCACCAAACCCCATGGCCTCTTCACGTGGAAATATAGGAGTAAGAGACTGGAAGGATATGGGGAGACTTTGGGAGAGGTCAGGAGATCAGGAGTACCCTCGGATTGGGACTCCAGGAACCAGACTTCATCTTCTTTTGCCATCTGTCATCTGGTTCTTGCACACCAATTCCAGGTGTCCGTGGAGGCCTGTGTGTTGCTGAGGTCAGGACTCAGGGGTAAGGGAAGTGTGGCCACAGAGCCAGGCTAGACAGGGCAGTGTGTCCGTGGTCCTCATGGGCTGCCTGACTCAAAACAGCTCCTCACTTGGCAGTAAAGGCCACTCCTGGCCAACCTCCTTTACTTCTCTCCCCACTTACCTAGAGTGTCATAGTCAGGAGAGACCTCCTTAGAGAACTTACAGGTAAGATTGCTTAAGCCCAGAGAGGGGAAGGGACCAGCTCAATGTCACACAGCAAGTGGATCCCAGGACCCTGACTCCAGGGCCATTACTCTTTATAGTAGACTTGTGGTTTGCAAACTGGGTTTCTGGGGGCCCCAAGGCTCTAGGGATGCTGTATGTGGGCGGGTAATCAGAGCTTGAGTGATTAGGGCTTTGTTCCCTCCACCCCATCTCCATCAGCCAGAGCTGCTGTCTCCTTTTCAATCAGTATTTCACTTCCAGGGAAAATGTATGAAAAACAGAATTGTGTCGCAGAAAAACAGTGGGAAAATGGCTGTGTTGTACCCTACCACATCCCCCCGACTGACACCCAGTGCCGTCTCTGGGGCTCCCAACCTTACCCCACTCGGCCCTTCCCCCATCAACTGTCCCTGGCAGCCTGTCCTCCTCTGCTTTGAATGGTTCTGAGCTCTTCTTCCAGGCCACATTTCTGTCTATCCCTCTGTCTAAAATCAAAGTCAACCTTCTAACTAACCAACCCTAATGACTAATCTCTGCTGAAGAGATCGCAGGCAAAGGCCTTCTTAGGTATCGATTGTCTTTTCACAGTGACCGTCCAGAGATAGTGCCTACATTTGTTTTAAAGGCCTGGGGGAAGCCAGCTGGGGAGATACTTCTGGACAAGAGGACTTTTGGGTTTCTTCCCCCTACACTGTGAACCCCAATGCCTGCTGCCCTCACTGAGCCTCGGTGCTGTGAGGAGAGGGGTAGGGTGGTGGGTAGGATAGTGAGAGGGGCCCAGGCCTCAGGGCCCACTGCCTGGCTTCTCAGCCTGGCTCACTCTGATCTTCAGCAAGTGTTATGCCTTAATTCTCTACTTGGAAATGGGGCTGATTATAGCACCGCATCCACCTCCTAGGGTGGGCTTGAGGATCAATGATGTCATTCATGTGAAGTGCAGAGAACAATGCTCAGTAGAATTCGTGCCCAGCTGTGTTGGCTGTGATTGGTGGGGTGGGAGCAGAGGCAGGTGATTGACTCTCAGCATCCCCCCATTTCACAGATGGAGGAAAGGAGGCTCAGAGCAGGTCTGTAAACATTCCTTGGGGCCAACCCTCCAATCCCCCCCGGGTCCCACCTCTCTGAGCCATCTCTAAAGGTGCCACAGGGCTGCCTGAGTCCAGCCTGTTCCAATGTCGGACTCACACCCAGGCTTCCCTGCAAAAAGCATCCGCTGTCTCCCCAGGTGTGCCTACTCTTCCTAGGCAGATGACACCCTCCCCAGTCCCTTCTCCTGTCTCTCCTCTAAGCCCTCTTCTTCAGGAACTTTGTTGCTGAGACATTGCATCCCTCCATCTGTTCCGTTCCTCCTCATTTTGGCTAGAGGGCCTGACCTAGTTTAGGGGTGGCTGGTTGGGGAAGGCTGTGTGTGTGTGTGCACACTCATGCTTATGTGAAAGTGGCAGTGCACAGACAGGAGCAGGAGTGTGTGTAGATATGTGAGTGTGTGTAAGTGCGTGTGCACATGGATGCCTTTCTGGGAGTGTGTATAGCAGGGAACACATAGTGGGCTGTAAACAGTACCAGACCTGGAGGCAGAGCTGGGGCACCTTTGCCAGGCTCTGCTGATTACTAGCCATGTGCCTTTAAACTAGCACAGAATCTGGCAGGACTGGGCGCTCAGTAAGTGCCTCCTGCAGAGCCAAATGTGCTCCCAGTGTGGGCTCGTTAGTTCAGTGGCCCGGGCAGGCCAGGGCGGGGCTCTTTTCTCCTCCCAGGGCAAAGTGTCCTTGTCAGCCTGGCTGTCTGCATGGGCTACCGTCTGTGACAGTGGGAGTGGGCACCTGAAGCTTTCCTGGCCAGTGTCCAGTGTGTGGACTTGTCCTGGACATGGATGCGCCCTTCCGCCTGCCTCTGGTACCCTCTGTGGGAGCCATGGTGGACATGGCTCAGGCCTCGGGCTCTTATGGGGCTGGAGACAAGCCCCGCACTGAGCAGCTGGGGGACTCTGAAGTTGCCTAACTTCTCTGGGCCTTACCCTCCTCTCCAGCAAAAGGAGGCTCATGCTCTCTGTCATGATGGTCTCTTGAGGTTTTTAAGAGGATGCAATTTAAAGAAAAAGGCCTTAATAAGTGGGGACTGTTCATTCATGTGATCTGTCATAGACCTGATGTGCTGCTTCCATGAGTTGACGCATGTTAGCTCCTTGCACAGCACATGGCATGCAGGAAGAGCACCACAAAAGCAACAGCATGGCCAGCTCTCCTCCTGGGGAGGGGGGCGCCACCCACCTGCGGCTGAACTTGGCTGACTGCTCTGTAGCCCATTAGCCACGCCCAGGAGCTATCTGGGGTGTTTTGTCTTCCAGGGTCCCTTTGTCCCAGGCGAACTGGCCCTTGATTAACTTCCCATCAGGAGTGAGGTCAGCCTGTCTTTGGGACAAACTTGTCCCCAGTACTGTCTGGGGCATTTGTGGGGCTGGGAGCCTGGGCTGGGGGAGGAACCATGCGGCATTTGGCTTTGGGGGATTAAAGTCAGCCTTTGGCCTTCACCTGCCACCTGGTGTGATGGAGGAGACTGGGTTTTGGGGGCCAAGGGGCTTGGTGGGAAGCACGTGCTGCTGTTGGCTCCTGGCTGGGGTGCTGGTCTGGAAGGGAAGAGCAGCTTGGCCTCAGGAAGCCTTGTCTTATTCCCATCCTAGAGTGGGGAGCTGGAGCCCGAGGTTGGGGGAGTCTGTGAGTCAGCAGACCTGAACTCCATCACTGACACACACCGGTGTCCACAGGCAAGGATGAGGTTAATGGGCATCAGCTTCCTCACCTGTAGAAGGGGGTGAGCCCCAGCATTCTTGTTAGGCTCCTCAAGGGCTGAGAAGATATCAGGCACAGCAGACTCCTCTCCAAATGGCAGGTGCAATGGCCCTGGTCATCCTCTGGGCAGTGTTCCAGTCTCTTGCCTTGACATCCATATCCCCTGTGGTGCCTTCCACCCTCCCTCCCTTGTCCCATCCTGATGAGGGTCCTGGGCCACCAGCCTGTGGCAGGGAGTGGCAATAGGTGGAGACCCTCTCGGCACTCCCTGTGGCCACTGCCAGCCCTCCCCAGATAACCCATTTCTGCTCCATTAGGCCAGCCTGTGACATGTGTGCGAGGATTCCTGATGGGAGCAGGAGCCCTTGCTACAGAAAACATGCAGAAAATGAAACACTCAGTTTCCGCCTAGCCCAGGGAATGGCCGTTATGTTCTGTATTATCAGCCATCAGAGCACGGGGCTGGGATGGAGCAAGAGCCCGTTCCTCTCACGGCCTGTGGATAAACAACCTGGCTTGTGGCAAATAAAATGGGAAAGTTGAAATATTGAAATACAGTTGCCGTTTCGTTCAAGTTGGATATTAATAGCTTCAGGGACAGGCTCAAAAAGAAGTTGGAGGGGGGAAGGAGAAGGAAGAAAGGGAACTGTGAACACCATTAACATCCAATTTCCTCAGAGGATTGAAACCCTTTGAGGCTGTGGTCTCAGGAGCCGGCAGGTGGGGGCGAGGCATTGCTGTCAGAAGGTGCTGACACTGCAGCTTCTTTTTCCAGGAGGCAACTCCTACTCATGGAGTGAGTGGAGTGAGGATGCTGCTGGGACAGGGAGGCCTGGGCATCACGGGGGCACCTAACCCCTCCCTGGCACCTCACAGTGCCTGGACATGTGTCCTTGGCACCAGACACTGCTCCATGACATGCTGATGGCACATTGCTCCCTGACCATCCCACAGATACTCCTGGCCACAGGCATGACCACACTTGCGAAGAATGATGTGACCTGCCCATGTCCTCTTTAGCAGGCTGGTGTGCTCATCTGCAGCTTCCCCTTGTGCAGAGACCTGTGCTAGCCTGGGAGGTTACCTCCAACCCCTCCTCACCACAGCCATCACCCAATGACTGGCCAATTCGAGGCTACAAAGTGCTGAGCCCCTTGCCGGAGAGGGGGTAACATTCTCAGCTGATTAATGCCCCACAGTGACACATGCATCAGGCCGAGGGTTGACTGCCCTGAGCCCCCATATGCTGCTTCCCTCACTCCTTTATAGGTTTTGCTAAAGAGAGCTCCTTCAAGAAGCCACACGCCCCCAAATCTCTGCCTCAAGCGCGGCTTCTGAGGAGCCCAGCCCTGAGAGTAGTTGGGTGGCCTGGGGCAAGCCACTCCACCCTCTGAGCCTCGGTGCCTTCATCTGTGAAACGGGAAATAACACCAGATCATGGGATTGCTGAGACCATCCAAGGATACGTTGTCGGCAAACTTCTTTGCCCTCTGTTAGGGACTTGGATTAGTGTCCCCTTGCTGCTGCAACAAACTGCCACAAACTTAGTGGCTTAGACAACGCACATTTATGATCTTCTACTTCTGGGAGTCAGAAGTCCAAATGGGCCTCGCTGGGCTCAAACAAAGTTGTTGGCGGGGCTGCATTCCTTCCAGAGGCTCTGAAAGGGAGTCTGTTTCTTGCCTTCGCCAGCTTCTGGAGTCTACGTTCCTTGGCCCTGTGGCCCCTTCCTCCCTCTTCAAAGCCTGTGAAGTCCGCCCCGGGCTACATCACTTTGATTCTGACCCCCTACCCTTTCCTTCACTTATTAGGGCCCTTGTGACTACCCTGGGTCCACCTGGCTAATCCAGGATAATCTCCTCATCTCAAGATCCTTAACTTAATCATATCTGCAAAGTCGCTTTTGCTGTGGAAAGTCACATATTCCCAGGCTCTGGGGACCAGGAAGTGGATGCTTTGGGAGGGACTTGCTTCTGCCTACCACAGAATGCAGTAAGCCCAGGTCAATGTCTATTTATTTCCTTTCCTCAGGCTTGCTTTCGCACCCCTTTGAGACTATTTCTACTTCTTTAAAGACCATTGTGAGGATTACTGTGTATAATGGGTGTGAGGGGATTTGCAAATGGGGCTATGGAAGGAGAGAGTCTTCCAGCTTCCCAATCCCTCTACAGAGCTTCCTCTACTGATTCTGCACCCAGCCGTGCCCTCCTCTCTCCTGAAGCTCTTCTCCCTGCTGTCCTGTGGCCAACGTTTTCTGGAAATGCCTTTGTAGGAGAAGAAGCTTGATCTGCTCTTGGCAATGGGGTCAAGAAGTCAGGGCTTCCAGGCCTGATTGTGGAGAGGACTGAGGGGTCCAAGCCCATTTCTCACCCACCACTTGCCCAGATCTTGTCCGCCTGGTGCTACATTTTAGGAAGGGATGGGCAACAGAATGGAGAGGAAGAGATTGCCACAGAATAACTGGGTTCTGTGGAATAAGGAAGCACTCGGGACTGAGTTGCTGGTCTTGGCAGGATCAGAAATTTGGCCCGTGGCAGCCAGACTTCTGGTATCTTCTTTGTTTATTCTCTAAAGTTCCATATAAAAGGGCAGCCTGTGTTCATTGTGCTGATGGGAAGAAAAGCAAGGGGACTGGATTTAGGAACACGTGGGGCCAGAGAGATGGGTGGCAAGGGAAGGGTCCAGGGGAGTGGGACAGCAGAATTACAAGTGGGGTGAGCTGGGCAGGGTGTCCCCTCTTCCAGACAGTCGTGCCTGGTCTGGGTGAGCCTCCCCTACTTGTGTCAGCCTATCATGGTGATCTGGGCAGGCCTTTGCACGCCCTGTTGGATGGGGAGTCCCCAGAAAACAAGGGCGCTGTCCTATTCCTCCTGCGTCTCAGCACCCAGCACGGGCCAGGCACAGCGGGGTGCTCAGTAACCACTATGAGGAGCACTGAACCCATGAGGGAGTGAGGGGCTGTCCATGCCTTCACCGCACCTGCTGCCCTGGTGGGTCCATCATGGCCAAGTCTCTGTAACTCCCTGGGGACAGAGCTCAGCCTACTCTAGGGCCAGTCATATACTTTTTCTAAAAAGCTTCTTGGAACTTTCCATTTGTCTTGAAAAGCACAGCGTGAGTACTGGCCAGGGAGACGGGATATTTAAAGTCAAGACTGTACTCTCAGAATCCTCTGACAGACCTTGTGTGAGTCACTTCCTCTTTCTGGACTTTATTTTCATCGTCAATTAAACGACACTTTGGTCTGAATCAGTGGTTCTCAAATTGTAGCTAGCTTCGGAATCACCTGGAGGGCTTGTTAACCCAAAGACTACTGGGGCCCACCCAGAGTGTCTGACTCAATAGGTCAAGAATGTGCATTTCTATTAAGGCTCCCAGTGATGCTGATGCTGCTGGTCGAGGACCACACTGAGGATCATTGGTTTTTAAGTGCTGGGCTGGTTGCATCAGGTGTACCTGAGAAGTTTGCTGAGAAAACCTTGATTCCCGAGCTCCACCCCTAATGACTTGGACTCCATTCTTTTGTGGGTAAATCTGCATCTTCTTAACGAATTCCCTGCGTAATTCTGACGTGAAACCCCATTTGGGAACACCAGGCTGCATGCTCTCCAACGTTACTCCTGTTTTTTTTTTTTTTTGGTTGTTTTTGTAAAACAGTTTTATTGACGCATAATTGACACAGTGCACATGGCACATACTTAATGTGTTCAATTGGATAGGTTTTGACTTATGGATACTGTTGTGAAGTGTCAGCACAATTAAGATACTGAACACATCCATCACTCCCCAAAAGTTTCTTTGTGCCCATTGGCTATCTTGCCTGTCTGCTCCTCCCCTCTCTAAAGTTTTTAACCACATGTGGTTCTAAACTGGGCTGATGATTTCCATTCTGAAGGTAGGGGTGAGGGTATGAATGGGGAGGCTTCCCTTCTCAGGCCCCATGGGAGGTGTGCACAGCTTGGAAGCCTCTCCATAGGGAGAGGGTGGTGGTGGGTTTGGGGAAGGAGGCCTGGAGAAGATGCTTGATTGGCAAGGCTGGGAGTTTGGTCCAGTGATCAAGCTGTGGAGGATAATGAAGGCGAGAATTATCTTATATTGAGAAAGGGGCCCCTGTCCCCAGGTGAAGGTGAGGAAAGGGAGGGAGTGGTGCTGAGCTTCAATGGGAGCAGACAAAAGGGGCCCAGGAAGGGGAGGAGGCACAGTGAGGAGAGGGAGGTGGTGACAGGGTCCAGGCAAGAACAGGCCCAGTAGACTAGGAAGTAAACTTTTCCTGGCAAGGGTGGGGACTCTCAGCTTTGCTTCCTTCCATTCAGGCAATTTAACAAACATATATGAAGTACCTACGAGGTGCCAGGCACTGGGCTAAGCCCTGGGGGATGCAGTCTCCCATAGGAGACAATATAGATATAGACACTGTCAATCAATGCCATAATTACCTTGGTAGGAATAGGCACAGAAGAGCTGGGGCACTGCTGGGCTATGTACCCACAGCCTGGAAGTTCTGCAAAGATGTACTTGTCATGAATTTTGTGCAGGTATGAATATCCAGTCTGAAGATGTTGAGAGATAGCTCCTCCATTGCAATAACCACCACCCCAGAGTCTGATGGTGATGGGAAGGCAGTTTGAACCCTCGGGAGTTGAGACCAAAACCTGTTATCTGGCGGAGGTGATGAGTAGCACAAGCATTAAGGAGAGGTTGAGATACTTGGTCATCATCATACAACCAGGAGACTAGGGACATCCCTGGGAAGAAATGGAGAAAGACTCCTAGAGGGGATGAAACCTCCTGACTGAAGATCCTTCCTTCAGGTCCTCTCTGCGTGGGATTTGACAATCCTCTGTATCATGCTTAGTGTGTTTGTGTATGTGTGTACATGCATGTGCATGTGTGTGTATGCATGTGTGTGTGTATGTGTGATAAACCATATTTCAATCTTTCAACCATTCATGTTTCATTCAATGAGTTAGCTAATTCATTTACCTGTTGTAAGTGAAACACTATGCTGGGTGGGGTACAGTAGTGAACAAGACAGGCAAGTTCCTTACCCATGGTATTCCTACTATTCTAGCAGGAACCTGACTCTTAAAAACTCTCTTTAAAGAGCCAAAGAAAGATGCCTCTGGTGGACAGATTTCAGGCCCCACATTATATATCCTCAGGTGGAGGCAAAGGGAGAATTTGAAACGATGGTTATACTACAATATTCCCTCTCTCCCATGCTGTCACTACACACACATGAATTACGTTGTTATTAAAACGGAAATGGGTTGCCAGTGTTTCTCCAAGTGTGACCCAGAACAAGGAGACTCACCTAGTAGCTTGTTCCAAAATTAGATTTTGGGACAACTCACCTCTACTCACCCCACCTTCATTCATTGATTTGGGATTTTGAGAGGGGCCATAAGTGATTCTAGAATCTGAACTTAACAACAAGTCTCCAGATTATTCTTGTTAATGGAGGCTTTTAATTGAAGGCTGTGTACATGAAGGTGCACGTTTATAAATGTGCAACTGAATGGATTTTTGCAAGGTGAGCACACCTGGAAAATCAGAATCTGATCTACAAACAGAAACATCTCTAGACCTCAGAAACTCCCTTTTGCCTTCTTCTAGCCTCTCTACCTCCCTCCACCAAGGGCAACTGCCATTATGACTTCTAACTTCATTTTATCCCCCTTTTTAAAAACTTTATATAAATGAAACTATACACTATGTAGTCATTTGTGTCTGGCAAAATTTCCCTCAGCACTGTTTTTGAGATTTATTTATATTGCACGTACTTGTAGTTTGTATGTTCTCATTGATGTGTAGTATTCCTTTGTATGACTATACACAATTTATTTTTCCATTCTTCTGTTGATGGGTATTTGGACTGTTTCCAGTTGGGCTATTATGAATAGTGCTGCCATGAACATTCTTGTATAATATTTTGGTGCTCATATGCACGCAGTTCTGCTGGAGTGGGATTGCTAGGTTGAGTATATGCTTGTGTTCAGCTTTAAAGATGTTGTCTGTGGTAGCAGCTGCTACGATGGCCCCCAGTGCTCTCCTCCTTTTTGTCTTCACATCTTTGTGTAATCTCCTCCCCTCAAGTGTGGGCTGAACTTACTGACTCACCTCTGACAATAGAATATGGCAGAAGTAATGGGACGTCACTTCTGAAATTAGTTAGGAAAATGCTGTGGCTTCTGTCTCTTGTGCTGTCTCTTGCTTGCCCACTCTGAAGAAAGCCAGCTCCTATAGTGTGAGCTGCTCCATGCAGAGAGAGGCCCACATAGTAAGGAACTGAGGGAGACTTCCAGCTAACAGCTTAAGAGGAACTGAATCCTGCCACCAACTATGTGAGTGAACTTAGAATCTGACCTTTTCCCAGTCGTGCCTTCAGATGAGACCACAGTTCTGGCTCACAGTTTTGACAGCAACCTCGTGAGAAACTTTGAACCAGAGGTACCATGTTTGGCCTGCTGCATTCCTCATCCACAGCAACTGTGAGATAATAGATGTTTGTTGTTTTGAGCCACTCAGTTTTGGGGTCATTTGGTACATGGCAATAGATAGATAACTAACATACAGCAAAACTTTTTTTTTTTTTTTTTTTTTTTAGATGGGGTCTCACTGTTGCCCAGGCTGGAGTGCAGTGGTGCAATCACAGCCCACTGCAGCCTTGACCTCCTGGGCTCAAGTGATCCTCCCACCCCAGCCTCCTGAGTAGCTGAGACCACAGGTGTGTGCACCACCGTGCCTGACTATTTCTTTTTTTTTTTATACTTTAAGTTCTAGTACATGTGCACAACATGCAGGGAAAACTGGCTAGCCATATGCAGAAAGCTGAAAATGGATCCCTTCCTTACACCTTATACAAAAATTAATTCAAGATGGATTAAAGACTTAAATGTTAGACCTAAAACCATAAAAACCCTAGAAGAAAATCTAGGCAATACCATTCAGGACATAGGCATGGGCAAGGACTTCATGTATTTTTGTTTCATGTTTAGTAGAGACAGGGTTTCACTATGTTGCCTAGGCTGATCTCAAACTCTGGGCTCAAGCAATCCTCTTGCCTTGACCTCCCAAAGTGCTGTGATTACAAGTGTGAACCACTGTGTCCAGCCCATAGACTCTTTTCTGAATGGCTTGTGCTAATTTATAGCCCCACCAGAAATGACAAGTTCCAATTTCTCTATTTACTTGGCCACGCATGGAATTGCCTGCCTTTTAAATTTTAACCATTATGATGGGTGTACGGCAATATTGTGTCTTGGTTTTCATTTGCCTTTCTTTGATGGCTAATGAAGTTGAGCACCTTGTGTTAATTAGCCATTCAAATATCCTCTTTGGTGAAGTGCTCCTTCAAGTCTTTTGCCCATTTTTTTTTAGTGGATAATTTATCTTTTTCTTGTTTGTAAGAATTCTTTTTATATTCTGATTATGAATTCCTTATTGGACATCTGTATTGCAAATATTTTATTCCACTTTGTACCATGCTGTTTCACTCTCTATTTTTAAAGTTATTTTGGGATATTTTCAAATTCACTGAAAAGTTACGAGAATAAAAGTAGTACAAGAGTTCTATTACAGCCTTTATCAGATTCACCTTTTGTTACCATTTTACACCATTTGCTTTATTATTTGCACCCTCTTTCCATACCTGTCTCTCTATACACACACACACAAACACACACCCACACACGTTTTTCTGAACCACTGCAGAGTAAGTTGCATACATGGCAACTCTTTACTCCCAAATAGGTCAGCGTATAAATATACATTTCTTAGGAATATTGTCTTATGTGACCATACTACAGTTATCAGCTTCAGTCAATTTCACATTGATACAATACTTTGATCTGATCTTCTGTTTTCCAATTTTTTTCAGTTGATCTAATAATGTACTTTATCATTTTCCCTTCCAATACAGAATCCTATCTAGGATCAGGTATTGGACTTAGTTGTCATGCCTCCTTAGTCTCCTTTAATTGGGAACATGTCATAGCCTTTCTTTGTCTTTTATGACATTGACATTTTGAAGAATGCAGTCTCTCCCCCACTTCCCTTTTAAATAGAACATTCCTCATTTTGTTTGTCTGATATTTTATTATGATTAGAGGTAATACTGCATTGCTGAATGGAATAATATATAAATGATATGTCCTTCTTAGGGTCGGACACCTGGAGCCACACAATGTCTCTCATGACTGATGTTAATTTTAATCAGCCTGTCAAGGTGGTATCCAGTTTATCCATTGTATAGTTACAATTTTTTTCCCTTGAAACTAATAAGCAACCAGTGGGGATGTGCAGGTTGAGACCATGCAAATATTCTGCTTCTCATCAAAATGTCCTCTGGATTTAGCATCCACTGATGATTCTTGCCTGAACCGATCTTTACTGTGATCGTTCCAGAACGATGATTTTCCAACTCTGGCTCTCCTCCCACGGTTGCCAGTCGGCCATCAGCTTTACACTGGGAGCAGGAACCTTCTCTTTAAAGATTTCTTAATTTTAACATAATCTAACTTATTGGCTTTTTTCTTTCTAGTTAATGCTTTTTAGATCCTGTTCAAATTTTTTTTCCTACCACCACCTCTTGAAAACATTCTGTTTCCTTCTAAAAGCTTCATTATTAGGCCTTTGACACTTAGGTCTGTGATCCATCTGGGATTTTTTGTTGTTCTTGATGATGTGGGATAGGGGATGAAGATAAACATCTTTCCATGTGGAAATTCAATTTACCTAAGTGTCTTTATTAACAATTATTATTTATACAAGAAATGGATGAATGCCTTCCCCCTTTTAAAAATTCAAAGAATTACAGAGAATGCTAAAAATCCCTTTGACGCTCTCTGCCCATCTTGATCATTTCCCCTTCCCTGCAGGGGGTAACTCAGAAGTAGCCGCTGTTATCAGCTTTTTACATCCTTTCAGACTTTCTTTAAGCATTTGCAGACATGCATGCAATGTGTTCTGTTTCTCCCCACCCCTCACAGTGTATGAGTCATTCTGCAACTTGCTTTTTCACCCAGCAATATGACTTGGCGGACTTTTTGTGTCGGTACATATAGACCTCCATGTAAATGGTTGCACTGGATTACATGTTATGCATATCATATGTGATAAACTGGGTCAGACCACATGTTTGCAGCTTGCTTAGTCATTTGTGGATTTTAAAGTTGGTTCTAATTTTCTGTTTTGCTACCTTGATGATTTTTTATGCACACTGTGTGAACCACTTGCTGGGTTGCACTGTTATGAAAATTGGGGTGGGTGAGGGATGAGAACTTGAGTCTGGAAGGCACTGCGCTCTTCCTAGATTAAGGACAAACAAAACGGCTCAAAGAGTCTGGGTGACTTACCCAGGCTCACACAGTTAATTAGTGGGAAAGCCGATCACGACACGTGCCTTGGGATGCCAAGTCCAGGCCTCTGCTCTCAACACAACCCTTCCCATGGCCCAACTGACCTCCCCAGCCACCCAAATTCTGAAGCTTCCCTGTCCTCTTCTGGCTTCTCCTCCCTGTGGAGATGGGCCTCCGATATGGGATACCAGGGGTGTCTGTTCACTGCTCCTTCCTTACCTCCAGGGACGGGGCATTTACTCACCTCCCAAGGCCCTGTGGTCTCCTCTCCAGAAGGCAAGATGGCAGTTCAGTTCCAGAGCCTGCTCCTAAGCCTCCCCTCCTCTCAACCTCCATTTATCTAAAACTCCTTCGGCTTTCAAGATCCCCCTGTAGGACAGACAAGAACAAATTTGGAAGCCAAAGAAGCTGCAGCCCTTAAATCACATGTTGGGCCAAATAATCAAAGAATCTTCCCCAAATTTGTCAACGGTGGTTCTGGGCCTAGCTGCTCAGTAATGACTCTCACTTGATGACAGATCTTGAGAAAATGCGTTTTGGAAGCAATCAGTATATGCTGAATAGGACCCTATTTTACAAGCATTTTATCTACTCTTAAGGACATAGGAGATGAGGAAAACAGATAAGCCTCTCTATTAATATTGATTAGACCATTATATATCTGAGAAAGAGATTTTAGTCAGAGATGATTGCATCTCACCACAGCAGCCTGTCTTCTTGAATCGAATCGTTTAATTTGCACTCAGAGCTTGGGGGCGTTGGGAGGGGGACACATGCAAGCTTTGCTCCCCCACGCTGGGCAGAAGAGGCAAGAGAGGGATGCCGAGTGACAGGGCACTTATGTGCTTTCTCGCCAGCCCCACAAAGAGCTCAATAAAAGGAAGCTAAAAAAGGAAACAGCAGCAGGAAGGATTGAGGTTAGACTTCAGGAATAAATGCTTACTTCTAGAAGAGTTCAGAAGCTGAGGCCCTTTTCTGGAACAGCTTTAAGAATGAGGTCATGAACAGGCCTTTTTATTATTGATCACGAAAGAAGACTGGTAAACATTAAAAATGTCCAAACTCACTAATAGTCAAAATAATGCAAATCTAAATAATCAACTATTATTTTTGCCATCAGATTAGCAAAGATTGTTTTTAAAGCATCATGCCTGATGCTGGTGAGGATTTAGTGAAACTGTATTCTCATGCATTCCTGGTGGAAGGGTAGGTGAGTGCAACCTTTTTGGAAGACAATTGGATGACGTTTTCTGAGAACCTACTTTTTGCCAAGCACTAGGTTAGAACCTGGGAGGATAGCATCGACTGAAACTAAGTCCTTGCCCCGACAGAGAGTACCATTTATCAGGGAAAACTTGAAATTAACACATCAAAATGCAACTAAATATTTACAAAATGTAAAGAGCCTTAAGAAGGAGCTGGGCATCGTGGCTCACGCCTGTAATCCCAGCACTTTGGGAGGTCAAGGCAGGCAGATTGTCTGATGTCAGGAGTTCGAGACCAGCCTGGCCAACGTGGTGAAACTCTGTCTCTATTACAAATACAAAAATTAGCTGGGCTTAGTGGCGCGAACCTGTAGTCCCAGCCACTCAGGAGGTTGAGGCAGGAAAATTGCTTGAACCCGGGAGGTGGAGGTTGTGCCACTGTACTCCATCCTGGGTGACAGAGCAAGACTCCATCTCAAAAAAAAATGCCTTAAACACTCACTCACATACACACACACACACACACACACACGCGCGGAGCTCAGGGGAGAGAGTAAGGGAGGTCAGTGAAGGCTTTTTCAAGGAGGCGGCTTTGAGCTGAGTCACAAATACTAGAGAAGAAACAAGCCACAGGAAAGAATAAGGTGGCACTGGCAGATGGAACAGCATGTGCAAAGGTCCTGCAGTGGCAGAGATTTTTGGTGAGCTGAGAAGAGGCCAGAGAGGCAGAGAGGATGAGGGGAGCATGACAGGAAGCAGTAGGAGAAATTGGCGGGTGGGCGATGCATTGCAAATGCTGACCTGCCTGGGGTGCTGGGGGCCCTCCTGGGTTTTCAGCAGGGGCAGCACACACAATCTGCCCTTACTGCTTTTTTTTTAAACTGCCGCCATTTTGTAAAATTATTATTTATTGTTATTTTAAAAACATATAACATGAGATCTACCCTCTTAAAAAAATTTAAGTATACAGTATAGTATTGTTAACTGCACAATGTTGTACAGTAGATCTCTAGAACCTTTTAATCTTTTTTAAAAAATTATTATTTTTTTAAGTTCCAGAGTACATGCGCAGGATGTGCAGGTTCGTGACACAGGTAAATGTGTGCCATGGTGGTTTGCTGCACCTATCAACCCATCACCTAGGTATTAAGCCCAGCACGCGTTAGCTCTTTTCCCCAATGCTCTCCGCTGACCCCACTCTTCCTTTTTTTTTTTTGAGACAGAGTCTCACTCTGTCGCCCAGGTATGCAGTGGTGCAATCTCTGCTCACTGTAACCTCTGCCTTCTGTGCTCAAGCGATCCTCCTACCTCAGCCACCCAAGTAGCTGGGACTATAGGTGTGTGCCACCATGCTTGGCTAGTTTTTGTATTTTTTGTAGAGACAGGGTTTTGCCATGTTGCTCAGGCTAGTCTTGAACTTCCTGAGCTCAAGCAGTCCTCTTGCCATGACTTTCCAGGGGCGGTTAATAGAGGAAGCAGGAAGGACAGGTGGGCGCCTATGGCAGCAGGGAAGGTGAGAGGTGACAAGGGCTGGGATGAGGGCTTTGGCAAGGGACGTGCATCAAACACCTTACAAAACTCAGGATGAGCAAGGCCACTCCAGGAGATAATCAAATGCATGCAGCAGTTTACGTACACACGGAATGCATTACAGGCTTAGTTGTAAAGACAAAACCCTGGAAACAACATAAATGTTCACCACGAGAGGGCTGGTTAAATGATGGTGCCCACAGACCAGGGCTGCCATGTAGTTATGGGAATTGTTGTTTTAGAAAAATATTGAACAACACAGGAAGATGTTTACATTGTATCTTAAGTGAAAAAAATCAGGACACAAAACTCAATGTACATTTTGATGCTGGTTGAAAAAAATGGTGTTTTTCCATCTAAAATAAACATGGAAATGTCAGTGGCAACTCTTTGGGTGACCTGTGGGTTATTTGAATTTTTTCGTACGTTTCAGTGTTTCTCAAATGTCTAACAAGCATCTACTTTTATAATTAAGAAAACAGTTATTTTTTACACCTATCATCTCAGCTACTCAGGAGATTGAGGTAGGAGAATCACTTGAACCTGGGAAGCAGAGGTTACAGTGAGCTGAGATCACACCACTGCACTCCAGCCTGGGCAGCAGAGTGAGGCTCCATCAAAAAAAAAAAAGCATAGTTATTTTTTAATTAATAAAGTAAATCTCTCTCAAAGAGGCAAGGGGCAGGTGTGTGAGTGAGAAAGGAAGGCATGTGGAGGAGGAAAGGGTTAGACAAAGTGAGTGTTAAATCTGCATCTCTGTGTAGCCAGAGCTCCCCGTCTCAGCTTAAGACCCTCCTGCCCTTGAAGAAGCTTCCTAAAACCAGCTCAGATCTTCCTCATCTGTTCCCCTGCCTCTTTGCATGTTTCTGGAAGCCCTCAATAGTATGAGTATTACGCACACCCTGCCTGTGGTCAGGCCACTGGGAGGCTGAAGAATGCAGATGCCTGGGCCCCGACCCTGGGGGTTCCCACCCTGGGACCACCCCCCTCCACCCCTAGTCTTCTCCGTCTCACTAAGTGCTCAAACCCTCTCAATAGAGGCCATTAGTGTCGCTACGGGGAGTGTGGATTCTGGAGCCAGACCGCTGGGGTTGTAATTCTGGCCTGGCACGGCCTTGCTGGGCTCAGTACCCTCAATTATTAAATATTTATAGTATATAATATGAGTATAGTATATATATGTATATTATATAGCATATAATAAATAAGTATAATATATAATATTATATATATATATTGTTTTTAGTTTTGTTAAAAAACCATTCTTACAAATCAGAAATGGGGGTTCAGGAATGGTGGTGATGCAAAAGAAGGAAGCCATGGGGTGGGGGCTGTCAGGGGTGGGGGCACTGGTGTCTTCTTCACCTCCACCCTGATGTGTCCTCTCCTGAAGGACAGACGGTCACATTCTGCAATGTGTCCTCTACCATGTCCTTTACCATGTCTTTTCAAAGTAGGAGAAGATGTCTCTCTCATCAGGCAGATCACTGCGATTGACCTCAAAGCGATCCTGCATGTCATTGAGGATCTTGGCATCATTCTCGTCAGACACAAATGTGATAGCCAAGCCCTTGGTGCCAAACCGGCTGGCTCTGGCCACCCAATGCAGGTAGGTGTCAGAATCCTCAGGTATGTCATCATTAAAAGCAATGTTCACCCACTCAATGTCCATTCTTTGGCCAAATATGTTGGTAGCCACAAGAATTCACCACTGAAAATCTTTAAACTGCTGATACTGAGAGAGCCTCTGCCCTGGGGCATTCCGCAGTGGATGGCAATGGCTGGGAAGTTCTGCTCTATCCAGTAGCTGGGCCGAGGCAATGCGCCACTGCACAGACTTCAAAAAGATCATCACCTGGTTGAACTCAAGGACATTCAGAAGGTCATAGAGCTTCCAGTTCTTCTGGTTGTCCTTCAGTTTCATGTAGTACTGCTGCAACCCATGCAGCATCAACTTCATCTCATTATCCACAAAGATCTCCACTGGATCTTGCATGAACTTGTGGCAGACTGGACGGATCTCTTTGCTCAAGGTAGCCCTCAACATCATGACCGGCTTCTCACGGTGGGGTCATGTGAAAAATTCCCTGGACATCCCGACACATGTTGAGCTGTTCAAACGTCTTATCACATTCATTCGAAATAAAGTGTTTTATGTGTTTGAGGTTGAGGCTCTTATTGCCAGCCAGGGCTAGGATACGGCCTGGAGTCCCCACGATGATATGCAGGCAGTTCTTCAGCACCTCTTCATCCTTATTGATAGACCACCAAAAAACACAGCAACCTTGACACTGGGCATGTATTTAGAGAACTGACCATGGCTTGGGAAGCCAACAGCGCCTGTTCCCCAGAGTGGAGGAGCAGAAGTCGATGAAAACATGCATAACCTGTGCAGCAGCATGTAATTCATGGCCATCCCCTGTAAGTGGTAGCTGTTACTACTCTTCCGGTTACTAAGGCTGAAAACCCAAGGGTCATCCCTGATTCCCCCTCCCCTCATTCCAGCACCCTCGCCACCATCCCATGCAGGTCCCTCCGTTTCTCAGCCCTGCACTGCCTCCCCAGCTCATGCGACTGTCCTCTCTTGCCGGCACTGCTGTCCTTGTCTCCTTTCAGTCCAGCCTCCTCTCGCCAGCCAGAGGGACTCGTGAAGATGAAAATTGAATTATGCTACTCCTCTGTTGGAGTTTTGAAGAAAGCCCAAACTTTTTGCCATGGCCTACAGCAAGGCCCTAGCGAGTCATCCTACAGGAAAGAAATAGAAATTTAAACAACAAAACAGTATTTTGCCTTCAGATTAGCAAAGATTTTTAAAAATAAAAATAAGATGCAGTGTTGGTGAGGATGTGGTGAAACTGCAGTTAGCCTGAGAACCTCCTGTTCCAGCATTTTGAGGTCAGGGAAAGATATCTGACAACGGGACTGAGAAGGAGTTGGAGAGGGGAGAACCAGGTCAGTAGAGGTTAGGGAAGCCCAGAGGAGAGAGTGTTTCCAGAAGGAAGGGGGGTCTCTTGGGTCAAAGGCCACTGCGAGGTCAGAGAAGATAAGGATAGAGAACTGACCATGGCTTGGACCATAGTGGTTCCAGTGGAAGGGAAGAGGGAAGCCATATTTCCACAAAGGCAGAGAGAGAACCCCACGAGTGGCGAACGCAGAGTGTGTGTGCATGCATGTGTGTGTGTGTGCCTGTGTGTGTGCACGTGTGTGCGTGTGTGTGCATGCACGTGTGTGTGCATGTGTATGTGCATGTGCGTGTGCACGTGTGTGTGTGCACGTGTGTGTGTGTGCATGTTGGTGGTGGCAGCTGCAGCAGTCGAGGAGATGGTAAGGAGATAGCAGCCCAAGGAGAAGTCTGGAAAGTGAGGAGAGCTCTCTGGGAGGTGCAGGGAGAGGGTGGATTGACTGAGAGGGTCCTGAGAGCCTGGCTGAAGAGTGGTAGGAAGTGGGAAGGAAGGAACTTCAGGAAGCGGCAGGCTTTGCTCAGTGCCCCAAGGGGAGCCCAGCTTAAAACTCATTAGAAAAAAACAAAGGAAAGCACCTGAGTTTGATGAGTTTGGTTCTAGATGGCAATTCCTCCTGGAGCCTTCTTAATTTCCTTGGTAAATAAGATCACTTTGATCACTGCCTTAGAGAAAACTTAATTCTGATATGGAATGTCTTGAGTTTGTATCAGTTTGGGGATTCTCCACGGGAAAAATGAGCTGGTGATGAAACGGCCCCACAAGAGGAGAAGACAAACATCTCTCTCTCTCTCTCTCTGTCCCTCCCTCTCTCTCTCTGTGTGTGTGTGTGTGTGTGTGTGTCTGTCTGTCTGTCTCCTAGTTCTAGTTAGAACTAGGAGAGCAGGTAAGGGTATTTTGAGTCCATTTGTTGGGACAGGGAAGTTGGGTAAGGATGGGGTTAGGGACTATTGTTTGGAGCTCAAAGACAGTAAAATGCTTTCAGTTTTGGTGACTCAAAGTGTGGGTTATGGGGAGCAGCATATAAGAAAACCCCTTTCCTTGCCAATCTGAGTTCCACATTTCCTTCCAAATCCTGCTTAGAGTTCGCCACCTCCAGGAAGCCTTCCCTCCTGCCTCACCTCAGTCCTGGCTGTGACTGGTCCCTTCTTTGAGCCTAAGTTGGCCTGGACAGATTTGTGTCATTGGACCAAGGGTGGATGCTCACACTGCAGCATCTAGGGGAACGTCCCTCTCTCTGGGCCTTGATTTCATCATTTATACATCAAAGAGGATGATGGTGACTCTGGCCCTTGCAGTCTCTGGTACTAAGGGCATCCAGGGAGGGTGAGAGTAAACAGGGCGGGGAGAAGCAGCAGACATCCCTGTTATCTATGGGATGTTATGCTAGGGCTTTTTCATCCGTTACCTCGTTTAACTTCACAACAATCCTATGGATCTGGAACTATGACCATTCTCATTTTACAGATGAGGAAATAGAGGCTTAGAGACGTTAAATGATTTGCCCAAGTTTGGTCTCACAGGAAATGGCCAGGCTGCACTAGACATACTCACCTTGCCTAGGCAGGGAGGCCTTGCCAGAAACCTGGGGAGGGGCCGGGCGGACCCTGTGGCACATTCCTCCAGGGTCAGCAGGAGCCTCTGAGAGGTCCTCTGCCTCTCTGATCTCTTGCTCTACTGACTGTGTGCTGTCTGTCTCAGTCTTGGAGACTCCTAGGGATCGGAATTACACACTGTCTTTTCTCTAGGTCAAGGACTGAAAAATTAAATTCTTACAGGGCCAGGCAGTAATTAAGTGAAGTGGGCAGAACAAGTGCAAATTCGTTTGTTGCCTGAGTGCTGGTAAATGCAGCTCCTGAAAAGCACTTGCTTCTCAGGGACGGCTGCTTCTCAGCTCCAGCCAATTGTTACCTCCTGGTATCAGGGCTCATTGTTATCAGAACCTCTGATCTTTAAAGAGAAGCTAAATTTCCTGATTTCTAAAAGTTGGTCTAAATCTGCTGGTTCTGAGCAGTACTTTAAAACAACAAATGAATACATGAATAAAATACATTAACAGACTGAATGTTGCTCTGCCGGGTGACAGTTTTGCAACCTCTGAAGACTGATTTCATCCTTGCCTTGTCCAGGCAAGCTTGGTTGAAAGTCTCCTTTTCTATGGTTGCTCAGGAGGTGATGCTGATGCCTTTAGGTGGGACCATGGTTTGGTGTTTGTGATGAAGTGGGAAGAAGTCTCCCAGAAGTCTCTTACCTTACCACTCCTGCACCCCCACTGCCCCAACAACCCTCAAGCACACTTCAGTACTTTCCAAGAGTGGGGCAGGTATTGACAAGAGTGGGTCCCAGTTTCAGACCTCTTTGAGTAGTTTTCCAACTGGACTTTGAACAACTATGTGAAATGGCATCCTGACAGGAATAGCAGCCCCTTGAATTTATGTCCTCCATCCTCAAAGTTCTCTGAGGAGATTAGAGACATAGTAGCTGGGGTGAGGTGAATGTCATACACACATTCTAAGATGACCAACCCATAAGGGAACAAGACACTATGACCAAGTACCAGTAGAAACAATAGACAATAGAAACAGAGTCATGCAGGCTTCAGATATTTCAAAGAAATAAAAAACACCAGCTTGAAAACTTCGGCAGGGAACTGAAAACTATTAAATACATAACAAATTTTTAAAAAAGGAATTCTAGAACTAAAATGCAATAGCTAAAATTAAGAACTTGATGGGTGAGTTTTAAAACAGATTAAACACAGCTAAAGAGAAAATTACTGAATTGGAATTAAGGTGAGAAGAAACTGTTCAGAGTGTAGCACTGAGAGAAAAAAAGATGGAAAATACAGAAAAGAGGGTAAAAGGCGAGGAGGACAAAATGAGAAAGCCTAGCATATATTTAATTGAAGTCTCAGATGAAAGGAGAAAGAAGAGAGAGAGAAAACCAGGTGGGAGAAATATTTAAATTTTCTATTACAGAGGAAAGACATCATTTATTGTTCAAGAAGGGTTCAGTGGTGGATTGATCTGTACCAGACACAGGAAGGCTCAGCCATTCACTGGCTCACAGGGGTCAGAAATGACTCACAAATCACTGGGCCTATATGGGAATTGAGCCAGAGGTCTCTAGCCTAGGAGAAATGGGATTTGGGAGAGTAACAGAAGTGAAGCTTTCATTCATTTATTTCACTAATTTACTAGTTGATTCATTTGTTCACTTACTTATCAATTCAATGTCTATTTTTTGAGCACCTAAGAGGCTTGAGTCACTATAATTAGCATTTGATCAGAAAATGAAGAGTCTTCATTTTTTTTTTTAATTTTTAGAGACAGTGTCTTGCTATGTTGCTCAGGCTGGTCTTGACCTCCTGGGCTCAAGCTATCCTTCCACCCCATAGTCCCAAGCAGCTGGAATTACAGGCATGCACCACTGTACCCAGGTGAAAGTCTTAGTTTTAAAGAAAATGTTTGTCCTTGAATGAGGCAAGATGTTTAGGGAGTTTAGTGTCTGGGTGCCCAGAGGCAACATGGCACCTGGAGCCTATGATGATGGGGATTAGAGGCTGGTTTGGGGACAAAGGTAGTTTGATGGGAAATGACGAAAACTAGTGCCTATGGAGATGTTGGCCCATCTGTGAAGATAGCAGTCACTCTAGGAAGAGGTAATTTGGACTCCAACTAAGCAGCTTTGCTACTTTGAGTGGAATTGGTAGGATTTTTGAGAACCTGACCAACTTAATGTTATTTTCATTTTATTCATTTTCAATAAAATTTATTGTAATAAAAGGAGCCTGCCTAAACTATACTAAAAGGAAGAGTAGGTTGGTATCAGCTACAGAGAAAGGTGACACAGCAACCTTGTAAAGGCAACATGTGGGCATTAGGGAGGGCACTCCAAGGTACATCTTCAGGGGACAAAGCCAGGACTCTGAGCAGCTATCCCACCTGGAGGTTTGGGAAGGCTTAGAACACTTGAGCCACATGTAAATTTGGCCACTGGCACCCTCTATGTTTCTCTCTCAACTTTTTGGGCTCTTAGACCCCTTTGAGGTTGTGATGAAGCCTGTTACCAGAAAAGCACACTTACAAACAACAGTGGAAATTCAGGGGATCCCTGGATCCTAGCCTAAAATCCTTTGATCTATTCACCCCTTTATTGTAATTTGGGAAAACTGAGGTCTTCATTGGTAGTGGTTGTTTAAATTCATGCAGTTGGTGGTAGAGCTAGGACTGTGTTTCGGGTGTCTTGCCCTCTGGTTTGCTGCTTCTCCCCACTTGCTCCTCCCCTCTCCCCCTGGAGCTCTCCTGGGTGGAGTCGTGCCGCTGTATTTTGTGTGAGAGGCAGCACTCTCACAGGACATGGTGTGGGGGAAGATCAGCTCATTAAGTTGCATGGGGTAGAATAAGGTTCCTGAGAGGTTTTGGGGGAATATCAGTAGGTGGAGGGCCCAGAAGGGGATACCCTTCTGGAGGAAGGGATCCTTCTCCTGCAGGACCTGGGAGTACTAGCTGCTTTTTAATCCAAAAGGCACTGGAGAGTATGCGAAAGCACTTGGATAGACTAGGGATGTGATAAAAGTGTTGTTAAAGGAAGCTGATTCCTATAGTCATGTTCTTCCCTCTCTCATAGCAAACAGGTCTCCAGGGCGACCCAGTGCTTGGGAGACAGCCCAGATTCCCAGTGTGACCTTAGCCTCGGTTCATCCTTCCTGAAATCCACCATACCAAAGCTTTGGGGGCAGGTGGAAGGCTCTTGGAGACCCCAGTTTTGTAGGGCAAATTCCCCTCTGATTTGCTGTCCTCTCTTTTCTGTGTTGCTTTTTCTTCTTGTCTTCCCTGTCTGTTGCAGGGAGAGCACAAAGAGGAGGTAGGGGCACAAGCACCACCCATCAAACTCTCATTTTCTTTCAAGAAAAAATTACAATTATGAAAGATTTCACCTTTGGGTCTAAAAATAACACAATGCAAATGCCTCTGTTCCCCCAGTCCTCTTCCCTCTCTCCTCATCATCATGTCCCTTTCTTCATCAGCACCACTGATCGACTACACTCTGGGGGAAGGGGGTTCGTGTGGAAGCCATTGGGATCTTCAGCAGCAGAGAGGAGAAGTGAGGACGGGGAGGGGAGAGGCGAGGTGTGGTCAGAGCCAGGTGCAGCTGGGAAAGAGGGAGGCTGGAGTACTGGGAGTCCACAGCTTGCTCAGACCAATGTGCACTGTGGGAGGGGCAGTGAAGCAGCCTCTGGCTCTTGCTGCTGAATGGTGAGCAGTTTCCTGGCGCACTTAGCTGGAAGTAGCCTTCTACCTCTTCCTGGTGAAAGTTTGATGTGGAGTTTATTGATTCCATTTACCACAGTATTTTCCTTAAATATTTTTTGAGTCTAATGCACACAGTATGCACCCATAATGGCTCTAGCTAGCCTTGTTTTTCTGTAGAACCAATAAAGCAATTTGGAGGAGATGAAATTGAACTCAGAGGCATCGGGAGAGGGTGGCTGGAGATGTGCGCAGGGAGGGAAGGATGAGTTTGAGATAAAAGACCCAGGTGGTAGAGAGATTCGGGATTGAGGGGCAATACAGCACTGTGATGACAGAGAGATGGGAAGTAATGGAAAAAGGAAAAGAAGTCAGGCAAGCCAGGGGATAAGGAAACACTAGAGGGGGAAAAGGGAGGGAAAAGAGAGATTGAAGAGAAAAAGGAAAGAGAAGGAAAGATGAAAGAATATATTATAGCCAACCCACAATTTTGTGTGACCTTGGGGATATGGGCAAGTTAAGTCTATGGGTGGCCTTCAAATTACTCTCCAGAGTCTAAGTCTAATTCTAATCTCTTCTCTCGCTCACCCAGCCTTTCATGAGAGAAGCAAAACAGACATCTGTGTTGGACTGCAGTGTTGTCTGCTTCCCCAGCATTCATTCACCCCTCTCTCACTGCAGAGCAGCCGTGTTACCTGAGCAGGACTCAACTTCTGGGTTTGTCCCTAATGGGCTAAGCCAATGACAGTATTCTTACCTTCCCTGGCCCCAGTGATTGGGTAAGGAAAAGGCATATAACCCAGCACCAAGCCAATCAATGCATAGGATTCTCTTAACCATGGTGATTGGCTTGAGAGCTACCTTGTGATGTAAGTTGGTCCAATCAGAGAGAAAGTTGGGATTTGTGGTAAAAGTTGGGATTTGTGGTAAAAGTTGGGAGTAAGAAAAGCCTTTTAAACCTCCCTGGTTATGAAAAAGGAAGCATGTGACCCCAAAGGGGCTAGCACACATTTTGCTATTGTGAGGGAATTCAATCTGATAATGGACCTGATACATTAGAAAAGGAGAGTGGAGAGAATGACAAAGAAATGTAGCCAAGGATTATGAGACATTACCAACCTCTGGGTGAAACCCCTCCTGAAGCTGACATTTCCCCTGGGGATTCCAATTTCATGAGTCAATAGATTTCCTATTGTTTAAGTAATTTTGAGTTTGATTTTCTGTTATATACAGTGGACAGTATAATATCTTTACATTTGATTCCTTCTGTTCTTTCAGCTACAGGCCTCGTGAAAGCTTTTGCAGAACGTATCTGCAGGCCTGCACTGGGCAGGGTTCCAGGGGAAGACTGGGCTTCAGATGAACTCCTCTCCCAGAAGCTTAACTCAGTCCCCAGGGTCAGGCTGGTAGGGGGAGGGAAGGAGGGAAGAGTAAAAGGCCAGAGAATCCACATTCTGGAAGGTCAGGCCCTTTCCACTCAGCTGGGCAAACTCTCTCTGCTCAGCCCTGAGTCAGTCTTCAGAGCACCTTTCAGCTCCAGGTACAGATTCCCCAGCCTGGGATCCAAGACCAACCCTCCTGGCCTCATCTTCCACTGCTCCCCTCTGTGTACCCCACTGCCAGCCAGACTCCGAGCACACCACCCCTCTCCTCCCCTGCCCATCTGCTACTGGGGGTCCCTTTGCCTAGAAACTCCCACTCCTATCTGTTTGGATATCACTCATCTCTCAGGCTCTGCCTCAACGCCACCCGTGAAGCCTCCCCTGACTTTAATAACCCACCCAACACCCTCTTCCTCCTGCAGGGGCTTCATCTGAATCTGTGTGAAGGGTGGATGGGTGGGTGGCAAGAGAAAATGTGTAGTTTGAAAAGTCATACTCAACATGTCTATTGTTTTTGTCCATACACTGCCAAAGTTAGGTTAACAAACTGTTCTGGATTAATGGAATTATACTTCAGACAGCAAGAGAAAGCATTACTGGGGTCATAGGCTAAAAAAAAATGTTGAGAACTCACACTCTAATTGATGAGTCCTCTTCTCTGTTTGACTTCTAAGGGCCCTTGCACCTTTGTGTAGCACTCTCTGGGCCCTGCCTTACACTGCAGTTTTTTGTATATTGATCTTGCTCCTTTGCTAGGTCATAACCACCACTGACTGGCAGAACTGGCAGGGCCTTGGGAGATCACCGGATTCAGGGATCTACCACCTCTTCTTCACTAGTTGCACGTGAGCAATGGTTCACCTTTGCAGTGAGCTGCTAAGGTTATTTTAAAAACTGAGTTTGAAAGCTGTCACCCCTCACCTTTCTTTCATATTCAAGAAAGCATAAAAGAAACTGAGTGATTCTGGAACAAAGAGGTCATTGCGTGGCTTTTAAAAGGACTTCGTGAAACCATGGTCTTGACAGCTTAATTTGTAGAGATAAAATGCTTTTTGTTACATTTATGAAACAACTCTTTGCATCAGCAGTGCCAAGCTTGGAGGCCTGGGCATAGCTTTAAGCTGGGGCTTTGTGTTTGTCCGTTTGCATTGCTATAAAGTGATACCTGAGGCTGGGTAATTTATTTTAAAAAGGAGGTTTATTTGGGCTCAGGGTTCTGCAAGCTGTACAGGAAGCATTTTGGGGAACCCAAAGGGATACCCAACAGCAGGAAGGGGGAAGCTCTTCCTTGCTTCTTGGGAGGTAGGGGAGGCTGTGAGCCTCCTTCTTCCTCCATGTCACCCTCACTGGGTCAAACTTCAGAGCAGGGACAGGTAAGAAATAAATATGCCCAGGTAGGTGTGGGGGACCTGAGAATATCGGGGCTTGTGGACTGCCTTCTGTGTGTGGCCTGAGATGAAGACAAACCTCCCAGAGAAGGTCCGGGTTTGGCGTGACCCTGGGTCAGACGTGGTGCAGCCCTGGTTGAGGGAGCTGTGCAGGGCGGTTCTTAATCCGTGTTCCTAGCTGCCAATGCCCTGTATCCAGCACAGCAGAGGATCTGGGAGTTCCATGTGTCCCAGAGGGGAGATTGCAGAAGTGTGAAAGAATTGTGGACATAGAGGCCTGGAGTTAGGATGAGGAGGTCACGTGACGGCAGGTGGTGGGAGAGGCTGGGACCTCATCTGGGAGTGCTATCCGATGTCAGAAAAGATCAGGTGCAGCCAGAGGGCAACAGGTTGGACACCCAGAGATAGGTGGCCCAGGGGAATATCTCATGGAGGCTGACAATAACCCAGAGGACAGCAGGTGGGCTAGGGGCCCTACCCTGGCCACCAAAAGGAGACACAAACTTCCCCCATCCCAAGGCCATCCAAGTAAGGAGGATGGAAGAAATAGTGCTAAAAGGGACTTTTAAATGGAATTACTGTTTAATGGTAAGTTGATCACTACCCACTCCATCCCTTAAGACCCCCACACCCACCAAACTGTGAGCAGGGATGGACAACCTGGATCAAGAACTGGTCAGTGATGGAAAATAAAGTAACTTTGTCTTACCAATCCGAGTTATTGTGTGTACATTCATCCCTTATTGCAGTAATTGTAATTTTGATCAGTGATAAGAAAGGGAAGCTCAAGGTGCTATGAGAATGTGTATTGGGACATCTGACCTCGTTTGGGACATCAGAGAGGGCTGCCCAGAGGAGGAGAAGTTTAAGACAAATTCTGGAAGATGTATATGTATAGGGGTTCATGGGAGTGCAGAGGGAGGGCAGTGTTCCAGGAGTGGGTGACCCTTGCTTCTTTATCCTATATGAGAACCGCCCCCCCCAGAGTCCCTGGGCTGGGCTACCCTAGCCGATCTCCCCATCTCTTGTCCAGGCCCAGGAGCAAGGGGACTCTTCCCAGAGGCCCTCAGGGTCTGCTGGAAGGGGTACATGTGAAGACAGCCTGGGCTGAGCCTCTGGCAGGAAGTCTGACAGTTGGTTGTCCCTGACCTCTCAGCCAGCCACAGCCCCTGATGCCTTTGCTAACTGAGCAGGGTTGGGGTAGGAGAACTCCCAGCCCCCATGTCCCCTGCTGGTCAATATGCCCTGCTGCTCAGCCAGGAGCTGTGCGTGGTGTTGGCTGCTCCGCTTAATGGTCGGGAAAGGAGGCAATCATGTCCCTTCCATCTGCCGGCTGAGAGCCCGTGCAGAGGAAGCCCATTAGCGGCCCCTACTCATGTGCCAGCCTCAATTAGCCTAAGCAGGAGCAAAGGGCAGCACGGGTAATAAAACCTGCAGCCAGGCAGCATGGGGCTGGGGATCCCTGGAAAGCCTGGGGACCCAGGAGAGACCTGGGTGGGGGCATAGATAGCATTTGGAGGGATCTGTGAGGGTAGACAAAGAGAAAGGCAGGTATCAGCTGTTTCCTTGCTCCTGCTTTGAAAGAAAATGTTCCAGATTGGAATCAAAACCGCAGGACCAGAAGTTTTCATTCATTGAAAGCATCTGGACCCAGGCTGAGTGAAAGCAAATGGACTCCAGTTCAAGAGGGCAGAGGAAAGCGTACCAGGAAGTGGATTCTCAGACTGGAGGGGCAGGGGTGGGGTGGAGACAGGGCTGAAGCCTGGATTGGCTGCAGCCCTCCAGGAGCAGCGCTGCTAGTGAGCTGGCCAAGGACAGTGAGCGTGGGGGAGCTCTGGCAGTGGTGCTTCATGTGGGGTGGGTGGGAGCTGAGGCCACAGCCTGGGGTTTCCAGGGAGCACAGGGACCCCCTAAATAGACCTTGCAGAGCCCCGGGTGGACGTGAGGAGCTGTAGGCTGGGCCCTGGCTATTGTGGAATTAATTTCTCCATGATTCCCCCCATCCTTTTCCAGGATTCCCAACCCTTATAGAACAGCCAAGGAGCGGGTCACCGGATGCCTCATTAAAGTTGAATTTCAGGTAAGCAACAAATAAATGGATTAATGTAGGTATGTCCCATACAATACGTGAGACATATTTACACTAAACAATGATCCATTACTTACCTGAAATTCTAATGTAACTGGGCACTTTGGGTTTTTTCCAGAGGGTGATGGGAGACCTCCTCCCAGCGTGGGGTCTGCATCTCTCCTGGGGGAAGGAGGGTGTCCTGTGCTGACCGCTGGCTCTCTACCCCAGGCCCATCCTGGGGGTGTGCAGGTCACTGTGGGAGGTCACTGGATTCCCTGGCTGACTCTGGTGGGGCCCTCCTTATACAGGCAACGGAGGGGAGACTGCTTCATGAGGGCTACCCAGAGCTCTGATGGACAAGACAGACAGACAGAGGAGGTCTGGGGAGAGGGGATCCTGTAGGGAAGAGTGGAGGGCCCAGGCCCATGGGAGGCCCGTTCTCACCAGCAGGGCCCGCAGTGTCTCTGGGTTCCTGCGGCTCCTTGCTCCACTGTGCTCCCCTTGGTTAGCCGACCAGACTCAGTGATGAATTTTCAGAGCACAAATCTGACCATGCCATTTTCTTTCACAAAACCCTTTGGTGACTCCCTTTACCTTTAAGTCAGTCATAATTTCTTAGCATTCCGGCCCCCTGCCTGGCTCTCCATCCTTATCTCCCTCCACACTGTGTGCCTTTCTACCCTAGCCAAGTTCGGCCACTTGCAGTTCTGTAAACAAACCTTGCTCCTTCATGCTACAGGCGTCTGCCTAAGCTGTGGCCCTTCCATGGAATTCTTGACTATACTCCTTCCTCACCCTTCCATGCTATTTGCCATTCGAGATCAAGCTTAATGAGTATCTCTTCTTAGAGTCCTTCCTTGGCTCCTCTTCATCCTGTCCTCGGGAGAACTCAGACCTGGGACAGGCTGGTTATGCCCAAATCATACTCGTGGATTGTGCTCCAAAGTGCTCCGGCTCCTACATTCCCCACCTCAGTGAACAGCTTCCCCATGTACCTGGCATCCAAAGTAGAAACCCCATACTTCTCATTCACCCTCCCCGGTTACCCTTGGTCCCCACTCCATTCAACTAGCCACCAAGTCTGGTCCTTCTCACTCCTAAGGATGGCCCAGGTGGGGCCACCTATTTTGTCTGCACCCTGCAATTTTCCTCACGAGCACTTTACTGACCATCCTGAAGTTTCATGACATTTCCAGCTGTCTGCATCCCTTTTTAGACTGAAGACTGAAGGATCAGGAGGGCTGGGCTGTCTATCTGGGACACCATGTGTCTCCAGTGCCCTGCAGCACCTGACGTGTGTAGGAGCTCCACGTTTCTTGGGTGAACCACGCATGCCCTTCACAGGGAGATTGTATCTTTCAGACCTCCAAAGTGCAGGCTCGGTCTTGTCACCTGATTACCCATCCTTCATCCTTCAGATCTCAACTCAAATGTCACCTCCTCCAGGAAGTCCTCCTTGAGCCCCGGGTTAAGTCAGCTCCCTGGGTTATACACTCCACAGCACTAAATGACTTTCCATTGCTGGACTCACCCGAGAGTACTGTAGGTGCACACTTACACCTACACCTTACACTTACACCTAGGTGATTGTTTACGAGTGTCTGCCTTCTCCACCAGGCTGTGAGCTTCATGTGAGCTTCCAGGAAACATGTCTGTTTTGAGTCACTCTTGTACTCTCAGTGCCCAAAGACAGTAGGTACTGCATAAATCTTTGGTGAATGAAGGGACAATCCAAGAGTAATGGATGAGACAGGGATTTGCAAACTGTAAAGTTCCAGTGTTCTCCACCTTTCTGAGGCCCCTCTCATGTAACATTGGCCCTCCATGTGGGTGGGTTCTTAAATGTTGTGTGGTGGGGTGGGGGAGCATGGCAGACTCTCGGTGGGCAAGGAAAGGGCATGTGTAGTTTAGAGACAGCCCAGAGTAAATTTGATACTTTCCCCACCCCTGCATACATGTTCTCTCTCTTCTTTTCTCTGTCTTTCACATCCAGGGACATTGAATTTATACAGGTTTGTGTTGCTGTTGTTGGCAGTGTGTTTTACACGTGTTAGTTTCAGCATGTCTATCTTAGAGTATAAACTCCCAGAAAGAAGGAACTGGGTCTGCAAGAGTCTCTGTAAAAGGTCTGAGTACTTAAATGGAGTTGGAAAATGAATCCATGACTAGCTAGTAAATTGTATGTAAAACCCTTTTCATGTGGGAGGTGGGAAGAGTATGTGTTACTGTGGCAGAGGCTGGGGGAGAGCATCCAAAGAATTCCCCCTCCAGATGGATCACGGCAGGAAGGCCAAATGGAGGAGGTGAAACTCCCCCCAACCCTCCCCATGTTGTCTCTGCTTTGGGGAACAAGTGCAGACATAGATGCAGGGGTCTCATTCTTCCCAGAGTCCTGATGTTGGACGAGACTTTGGACATTGTGACTCAGTTTGTCTTTTATAGCAGGAATTCTTCCAGCAGCCTCCCTGGCAGATACCACATAGTCAGCATTGGAAGGGGCCTTGGACATCGAGGTTTGGAAAGAACCAGCTTAGTTTGAACACTCCCAGAGTCGGGGAGCTCACTACTTTGTCCAGTAGCTCATCCCACAGTTGAATATCTCATCGTTAGCTCTTTCTTTTTCTGAGCTAGTTGTACTTACTTGTACATGTCCCTCCTCCTTCTGCTTGAAGAATAATGAGCCTGATGGCTCTCCCAGGGCGGCTCTTCAAGGCTGGGATGCCTCTCTGGCATCGTCCTCGTGCAACCTGCACTTCCTGTGACTGGGCCCTCCTGGATCCTGGATCTATCTCCCTCTTTGGAGGACAGGGTGGGATGAATCAGTGGGTCTGGCCAGGGGCTGAAGTTTCCTGTGTGGATCCTCCCCTCATTGTGTCCTACCCCCAGATCAGGAGACTTTCTCCTGTGGGGTCTCCTCCCCCTGCCCCAGGCCGGCGCATCTGTCACACAGCTATGACTTACCTAAATGTGTGTCACCCAGAGGACAGGAACATTTGATTGCTGGGGAAAAATACTTATTTTTTCCTAATGCCTTTCAAAAAATGAGTCATGATTGGTCTAAAAATAGTCTGTGGAAATCAGAAGAAACAAACACACACACAAAATGATACTAAAATTCAGAGTACCTAATTATAGGAGAAAGGAAATGGTTTGGCAGAATTGGGATTCCAGTAATGTTTTCATATTTTCTTTGAATCAAACATCATGCAGGGAGAGTGAAATACATTCGGCATTGTTAATAAATTTTCTAACCCAGAGACTCATCGTCCCTCTATCAGGCTGTTTACAGCCTCCATGGGCATTTCTGAGTTTGTGGTTTTTGGACTTACTCCCCTCTCTGCTTTTCCCCAGGCAGCCCCTGTTGACCAGCATAAACCTCACAACCGGCATGATCAATCAGGCCACCTGTCATCATTGCTCAGTCCAGACACTGGGCAAGCACGTTGGGTGAGAAGAGCTCTGTAGAGGGCACTAAAGAAAGATTATTTCTAACATTTAAGTCTTTAATCCATCTTGAATTAATTTTTGTATAAGGTGTAAGGAAGGGATCCAGTTTTAGCTTTCTACATATGACTAGCCTGTTTTCCCAGCACCATTTATTAAATAGAGAATCCTTTCCCCATTTCTTGTTTTTGTCAGGTTTGTCAAAGACCACATAGTTGTAGATGCGTGGTGTTATTTCTGAGGCCTCTGTTCTGTTCCATTGGTCTATATCCCTATTTTGGTACCAGTACCATGCTGTTTTGGTTACTGTAGCCTTGTAGTATAGTTTGAAGGCAGATAGCATGATGCCTCCAGCTTTGTTCTTTTTGCTTAGGATTGACTTGGCAATGTGGGCTCTTTTTTGGTTCCACATGGACTTTAAAGAAGCTGGAAACCATCATTATGAGCAAACTATCAGAAGGACGGAAAACCAAACACTGCATGTTCTCATTCATAGGTGGGAATTGAACAATGAGAACACTTGGTCACAGGGTGGGGAACATCACACACTGGGGCCTGTTGTGGGATGCGGAGCAGGGGGAGGGATAGTATTGGGAGAAATACTAATGTAAATGACGGGTTGATGGGTGCAGCGGGCCAGCATGGCACATGTATACTTATGTAACGAGCCTGCAGGTTGTGCACATGTACCCTAGAACTTAAAGTATAATAAAAAATAGAAAAAAGAAAGATTATTGAGTGGATCGTTCATGAACCTGTAGGAAGAAAAGGAGCGATCACTAGGAAGCATCTTGGGTTCACCAAGTGGAAGTCCCACCACAATAAACTCCTTTCTCCAGCTGCTGGGTTTTCTAGACTGGTAGACGTGCAGGGCACCATGAACATGGCATATCTGGATTTCAGCAAGGCATTTTGTAAGGAATTTGATGTAATCCTCAGGGACGAGATGGAGAATTGTGGATTAGACAGTAATAGAGTTAGATGGATTAGCAGACCAAGAGCAATGTGAGCCAACAGTGGGGTGAGGCTGCCAGGAAAGCAATGCAATCTTGGACTATATTAATCGAAGCACAGAGCGCAGAAGAGGGGAGATAATGGTGTGGCCCTCTGTGCTTGGCAGTGGTCAGACCACAACTGGAGACTTGCGTTTCATTCTGGTAGCCACAATTGAGCAAGGACATTGACAAATGGGATGGCATTTGGAGGAGGGGGCCTGGGATGCCCCAGGGTCTTGCTGCCATGCCAGACAAGGAGTGGTTGAGGGAGCTTGGGACTTTAAACTGGAAGAGAGAACACGGAAATGGATCCTGACAGCTGTTTTCAAATATTTAAAGGTCTGCCCTGGAAGACTGAGTGGAAATATCAGATGCAGTGTTAGAAACTCAGCACTTGACAGCCAGGTGGATTTTGGTTCGGTCCATAGTACCCCAACAAGAAGTGGGAGGCTCTGAGCCCTGCAAGAGCCCTGGAGGAAGAATGCAATGTGGTCTTGGCCTGATGCATCCTGTTCTACACTTTTCTGTCTTACCAAAAGTAAACCAATAAACCCTGTGCTGAGCCTGGAGGAGGATGGAGGGGTACAGTGGTGCATGGGACGCTGGCCTCAAGGAGCTTCTGTTTGAGTCAGAGTTGGGTAAACAAACAACTGGTATCCATAGAAGGATCTAACTGTTTATAGGAGGAAGAGCACTTGATTATAGGAAGAGGCCTGTTTACTTGGTTCCTGTTCAGCTGCCAATTAGCTGTGTGACCTTGGGCAAATTATTGCATCTTTCTGTGTCTCCAGTTTCTTGTGTGTCAAAACAAATTTCTGGGGTGTGGCCCTCGACCTTTGCAGTGCACATTAACCAGCTGGGAAACATGTAACACGCAGCCCCTGCCTCACAGCATCAGTAGTACTGGGGTAGGGTGGCCAGGTGATTCTAATACAGGAGGCTCACGGATCACTGGAAGACACCAGCAGAGTGAAGAAATAACATGGCCTTTATGAGAAGTTTTCCATTTGCTCTTGAGAGTGAGGAGGTGGGCTGGCAGAGAGACTGACCAGTTAGGAGGTGTCCTAGTCCATTTGGGCTGGGCAGCTTATAAACAACAATTTATTTCTCATGGTCCTGGAGGCCGGGAAGTCCAAGATCAAGGTGCCAGCAGATTCAGGGTCTGACACTTGCCCACTTCCTGGTTCATGGACAGTGGACTTCTGTGTCCTCACATGCTGGAAGGGGCAAGGGAGCTCTGAGGTCTCTTTTATAAGAGCACTAATCCCATCTATGTGGCCTCCACCCTCATAACCTAATCACCTGCACCTCCTAATACCATCACCTTGGGGGTAAGGATGCCATCATATGGATTTTGTGTGGGGAAATAAACATTCAGTCCATTGCAGGAGGCTACAGCCCTGAGCTGAGGAGGAAGGAATGTCAGCCAGACCTAGGGCAGTGGAAACCAAAGCACAGGGAAGGGTCTCATTGGAGAGCTAGAAGTAGCATGTCATGGCATGTGGGAAGAGGAAGGGGACACATGAAAGATGGCTTTGCATAATGAAGCTTTACAACTGGCCTGGCAGATAGGCTTTCTTCCTTAGAGATGGGAATGATGAAGGACCACAGCCGATGACCTGGGACTGGAAATTCTGACCACTGGTCTTGTACCCTCTGGGGAGGATAGTCCCTGCTCACAAACTTCCTGGCAGAGGGGATAGGTTTTTCTCTCACCATGAGCTCAGGGAAGTGGGGACCTCTGGGGAAGAACCCTAGCTGAGTAGGTTCTTGCCCAAGCTGGTTCCATTGTCTGGAGTCTCTCCTCTCCCACCACCCTCCCACCCTCACCTCACTCCCTTTCTTTCTCTCTCCCTCCACCTTCTTTCTCTTCTTTCTCTCTCCTCCATTCCTTCTCCTTCTCTTCTTCCTCCCCTGCCTCCTCCAGGCAGCAGCAGCAGGGAAATAATGAGGTTGCCCAACTGGAGGTGCACGCACCATCAGGGTGTAGAATGAAGACGGATGACTGTAGCTAAGAGACAATTTGAAAAGGGATAAATACAGGCAACAAGTTATTCACCACGGCAATTTGTAAAGAGCATTAAAAACCTGCAGATGGGTTGTTTCACATCATCTCCTTTTCCATTTGCAGGCTGACAGGCCCGGGTAAACGACAGTGATGGATGGCTTTGAGCCAGGCCCCTTAATCTACCACTCTGCCATTGATTAGTTTGGCTCGCACTGCACCCCGGGGTGGTGGACGTGACCTGTCTCCTGGAATCAAGAGCCTGAACTGGGCCTTGGACTTGGAGGGGTCTCCATGGGGAGAGAGGGTGCAGGGCTGGTGGGAAGAATGGAGTGGAGAGACAAGGGGCTGCCAAGAGTTTGGCACCAGAGACCCAGAGGCCGGCACAGAGCAGCAGGAGGTTTTTGCAGCTGAGGATTTAGTTGATCAGGCAGAGATATCGGGACAGAGGAATAGCAGAAGTTGGGGATCAGAGTACAGCCCTCCAGCCCCAGCTTCCAGGAGACGCCTTGCCCCGCTCCATTGTGGCCTCATCATGCTGCCCAGCAAGGGCTGGTGCTGAGCCCTCAAGGGCCCTTTTACAGACTACTTTTTGACTCTGTTTCCCAAGTTCCTTGCTGTGAATGAATCAGAAGGTAACATTGCACCAGTGTTATAAATAAGAAGAGTCCCACGGAGGAGGGGGTTATCATCATCTGGGTGGGGGCTGGTTCAAGGCTGAATTTAGGATGTCCAAAGTAAAGAGAGTATAGACAGAAAGCCCCTTGAGATGATACGGAGGCGGGAAGGGCACAGGCTAGCAGGCTGCTGCAGAAGGGATCAAAAGATTACGAGTCATCAAAGACTACAAATTTAGGGCAAGGTGAGAATGCACAATTCCCTGTAGTGCCTAAGAAATTAGAGAGAGAAGAAAGATTTGAGGAATAGATGTGCTGCTATATTGGAAAAAGCATTAGAGTAGGATTTGGGGGAATTTGGTCTTGCCTCTGCTCCCCATATAGCTTACTGTAGGGTGCTGAGCAATGGCAGAAACCTCCCTGGGCTTCTGCATCCCAAGTTTAAAAAGAGAAATGTGGAAATAGTAGCAGCTCTCACTTGTAGTGTGCTTTGACATTTACAGAAGTGTTTTTTTTTTTTGAGATCATGACCCCATTTGATCCTCTTAACAACCCAGAGAGGGAAAAGGGAAATATCACTGTTTCCATTTTAAGGTTGAACAAATAGAGGCGCAGAGAAGTCAAGTAACTTGACCAAGGTCACACAGCTTATAAGTGGTAGAGCCTGAGCTCCACCTCCACCACACCATGTGACCACATGGCTGTGCAACTCCAGTGCTTAAGAGAAATGGGGCTAATGAAGTGCAGGTTAATCAAACTTCAAGCAAACCCTTACCTAAGTTTTAATCTTTAGAACAAAATATGTTCTTGTAAACCTGGGAAATCATTGCCCACTGGTCCATGAGTCTGAGTGCTCCTGAAATCCCCAGTCTTGCCAGAAGGATGATGAGAATACAGATCAGGATTAGTTTCCTTAGAAACAGATTGAACACAGAATGAGGTGACCAGTCCTGGGGTCTGGCACCCTTACTGCTTGCTCCCTATTTGAAGCCTCACTATTCTCTAAAATCTGATTCAGGGCTCACCTCCTCCTTGAAGACCTCCCTGACCACCACAGCCACAATGAGGACTCCTCCTCTGGGAGCTCACAGCCTGCACTAGTGAAAGCAACGGTTGATCACACACTGCTTGTATTGCTGGTTAGGCCAAATGTTCTGGGATCTGCTTAATAAATGCAGCTGCCTGTGCTTATGTTGGAGAGAGTTGGGATCAGGGGCTTTTATAGCACCCCCCACCACACACACAACCCAAGCATTGACCCTGAGAGAATCAGGATTAATGAGTTGAACCCTCTCTGGGCAACTAAGTACCTGTCTGCCCTTGAACAGGTCACTTTGCCCTGCATGGGTTTGTGGTTCTTGCCTGTAAATTATAGGGGTGATGGTGGCATAGAAAAATGACCCAGGTCATTGGCTGTCAGCCCTGGCTGTCCATCAGAAACACCTGTGGAGTTTCTAAAATACAGAACACTGGGTCTGATTTCAGCCCTCCTGAATCAGAGTCTCTCACGAAAAAATTGGCCTTTTAAAAAACCTTCACAGCTGATTTCAATGTTCATCAGGGCTCAGAAACAGTGACCTCCAAGGAGAATCCCAGCAGCAGTCATCAATTGAGATCTCCTGTGAGTTGGGTGCTGCGCTAAGCCTTTATACACGCCTTATCATATTTCACTGACTGCAGCCTGGCTACTTTCTGAGGTCGGGTCCCCCCAGGAAACAGACTCTGAGACAGAGTGTTGTGGGCAGGAAGATTTCTGGGGAGCCCTCCCAGAGAACAACATCTGTACGGGAGCCAGGGATGCAAGATTGGACAGAGGAAGCAGGTGAACTCTGTTTGGAGCTGTGTTGTAATCAAGGATAGTTAAAGGCCTTATCCCATCCCAGCGCTGAGGCTGGGATAGTCTCTCAGTAGAACAGAGGCAGCAGAGCCAAGCCTCTGTGTCTCACATGGACCAGTCTTCTGGGACAGGCTGCTTTTGGGTGCCTACCCTGAGGGAGGATGCCTACTGCTGGGGAGGGCAGCTTCTTTCTGCCAAGGCCTTCCTGCAGAGGATTCTGCTGCGAGCCAGCAGCAGGCAGTGCCAGGCAGCTCCAGGAGGCACCTGAGAAGGTATCTGCATGGTTGACCACAGCATCCACTAGGTTATGACACCTATGGATGGAAGTGAAGGTGCAGAGATGAAGTTGTCTAAGCTCACAGCATTTATATGGGGCAGAATTGAGATCTCAGCCTAGGTCAACTCCAAATCCTATATTCTTTTCTCATGGTTCAAAGCCACACAATTATATCAGAAACATTTGCATAAAAATTGAAACACTAGTTCCCTATCCCTCCATCCTTCACACAAACACACACACACACACTCTCTCACACATGCCATGTTAAAGGGAAGCTAGAAGGGCCAAGCCTAAAGTTGCAGGAATAAGGGACTAAAGAGATTAAATGAAGCTATGGCAGCAATGGTAGGACAAGCCTAGGTCTGTCAAACTCAGTTTTGTTCCAATATTAAGTGTATCTTAATAAAAAGTATTTGCTACTTTGCCTTAGCTCACACACCACAGCAGGATTGACTGTTATTCTTCAGAACAACATGCTTTAACATTTGTGTATTTGCTGGGCCATCTCTAAGGGCGTTTGATGGAGCCGTCTGAAGGCTGCCAGGGCCTTTGGTCCCACTGATGGGGGCACATGGCCTGATTCCTTCTGCTCCAGGTCCCCCTCTCCTTGCCCTGGCCTGAGGGGTGATTGGGGAGTTTAGGATGGTTGGCAGCCAGCTCAGGTCCCCTTGCTGGGCCACTGATGGGGGTTTGCTGGCCCCCTGTGTGCAGGCCTGAGCAGGCTGGGTCTCAGCCCAAGATGGCGGTGACAGGGCTGCACTTGGCGTTTCCATTTGATTCAAGGCCTCTGAAGGCAGAATGGGAGAGGAAGCAGCTGGGAGCAGTGGGAAGCATCAGCTGGCCTAGTGCAGACACCAAAATAGGTGTAGGGGTTGGTGGAGAAGGCAGGGGCAGGGGTGTGAACATACCTTGGTGAAAGCCAGCTCCAGGGGAGCCAGGAGAGGGAGAGCAGGGCTGGGGGTGGTCTAGACAAGGCCTGAACTCCCTCAGCCAGGGGGACACTGTTTGGGTCCCCAAAGGCCTGTGCATTCGAGCGCTGTCTGGTCCCTGCTCATTCTCATCTTCCCTGTTCCCTCACCCTTCTTTATTTACTCACTTGTCCCAGCATGATGAGGGGCCCTGAGGGCAGGGGCAGGTCTGTTGGAATCCTCTGAGTCCTCATCACCCAGCCCATGCCTGGCATAAGTACTTAGGAAGTATTTCTTAAATGAGTGGATTTCCTCATTTATTCATCCACTTTCATTCATTCAACTATTCATTCACTCATTCATGAAGCACTTGAGTCTTCTAAAGGCACACTGGCAGCTCCCAAAGGCATTTAGAGCATGAATATTGGCCCCTTGGGGTTAAAATCTGGTTGGGGAGTTTAGGATGGGCTTGGGCGTGAGGGGCTCAGAGGTGAAGTAAGTGAGCTGCGCAGCCTGAGAGTCCAGGCAGGGGTGAGGGGCAATCACTGCCAGCTGGCCTGGCCTGGGAAATCCTCCTTCATGAAGCTGGACACAGCAGCAGGCAGGATTTGGGGAGGAGGAGGGGGAAAGGGCAGCCCAGGCAGGAGTCAGGAATGAGTGGAAGAGGCCATAGATCAGGTGAGGCCAGGAGGGGAGGATGCAGCTTCTTCCCTGGCTGTCCTAGCAGACAGCAGCCTTGATCTCTGCAGACTGCCTGGCGAACTGCTTTCTCGAGTCTGCCTGGGCGTGGACTAGAATTGGGTGTGCTTACCCGGAAGTGGCACACACTAAGCAGGGTCTGTTCTGAGGGCCTCAAAATGACCTAGAAAGTGATTTTGAAGAATATGCATCCCAGAACGAGCAGGCCCGTGGAGAGCCAGGTGTCACTGGCAACCAGTCATCACACTGGGCTGTGACTGCTTGAGAATGACTCATGGGTGACCAATCAGAAGGCAGCTTTGGAGTGGATAAAAATGACCTCTTCCCAAAATGGAAGAGAAAGCATCTGGTCCCTCAGACCCCCCTGCCCCTCCACCCCCTGCCCCTGCCCCTGCCCCACCCTGTCCTCAACTATCAGGCAGGCATGAGCCTTTACATCCGCATAGTCACTGAGGTTCTAGGAGTGCCAGGCACCCATGCTGCTGTGCTGTGGAGATCTAAACCTCTCGGTGTCTTCCTCCCCCCTGCCTGGGGGGATGGGAAGCCACCTACTTCTCATGGAGGAGGGTCTGTGGGGTCCCTGACTGAGCCTGCTGGAACGTGCCTGTGTCTAGGTGAATTCTAACTGCGCAGGTGAGGGGCTGTGCAGCTCATGTCCTCACCCCCTTCTCATCTCTTCCACCTTCTAGGGAAGCCAAGTCACAGGGAAGAGGGTGGGAGATTCAGACCCCTTCACCCCCACTAGTTGGCAGCCCTCAAAAAGGGGCAGGTTTCTTCATTGACCTCTGGGGAAATGACTGCTTATCCCCAGTGAATAGGAGAAACAACTGGGCGTGAGCTCCAATTCCAGGCTCCCAGGTAGGGGTTTGCAAAGGGCTGTTCTCTATCCCGGGGCCCTGTTTGGGTCTTGCCAGGATGCATGGACAGGGTGGCCCGAGGAAGGAGGAAGCCTGAAATTCTCAGGGCACCGTACTGCAGAAGCACCTGCCCAGGAGGAAAGGGGTACTGCTATTCTCTCTCCACCAGAGTCAACCCCATCCCCCACTGCCATTTCTCTTCCCTCCAACCCTATCCACTGGCTGAGACCCAAGTTTCCAGCAAGGGCTGAGCTTGCCTGGTCCCCTGAGCAGTCGGGATCGTTGCCTGGCTGTGTTTCTTCCTTAGGAGGCAATCTTGTCATCGGGCACACTTACCGCCCCCAGGGAACCCCTTGGGCCCTTAGCCTGAGGGGGAGGTGGAGAATTTTATCACCAGAGCAAAGGCCACCCACAGCAGGAGGGGAGAGAAGGGGAAAGGTTTCTGGGACACACCACTCCGAATAGCTTTGGCAGTTTTGAAGGTCACTTTTTTCCCCTTCCACCAAAGAATTTAATTAGGCTTCCATAAAGCAGTTAGATTTAGGAGCAGAACATTTTTAGCTCCCCTGCTAGGAGTGCTCATGAATATTGAAGAACAGGGAGGAACACAAGAGGCAGGAGCGGCCAGCTCACACCCCTGCCTTGATTCCCTGGGGACTGGAACACTTGGGCACAGGAAGAGGGCAGCTGGGTTCCTGGGTTGGGGGGCCCATGCAGCCTCCAGCAGCCCCGTGTCATTAAGCATTGGGGGTCACATCTTCTTCCATCAGTCAGGACCTAGGGAGGAGCATCCCGCAGTGCGGCATGGCTGGTGAAGGCAGGGTGGTGCGGGCCTGTGGGCACAGGTGGCAGCAGAGTGTGCCAGGCCTGGAAAGGCCACTGAGGACCTGCTCCAGGCCATCCCCTATTGATCCCATCATCCTGGGAAGACAGGGCTGTTTGCCGTTAGCAATACCAAATGCCAAGGGCAGGCTTTGGTGGGGGTTCCTGCAGCAAAGGGAACCCCCCTTTTCCAAATGGGGCATGGCTGGGTCACTTCAGAGAGCGGAGGGTGATCAAGTCAAATTGACTCCAGAGGACACAAAGATGGACCCAAACATGCCTTCTAGAGGTTTCTGGCGGAGCCCAGAAACAAGACATGCTTCCCAGAGGTGTCTAACAAAGCAAGTGGACAGGCCCAAACATGCTACAGACAGTGGGTGGATTCTTAGGTCCGAGGAATGTGGGTGGGTGGGGAATGGTAGAGAGAATACTGCTCCAGGGCTCGGAGCTGTACACTGCGAGCCTGAGGAGCCTCCTCCAACAGGTCTGCAGTGAAGCTGGCTGGACCTCAGCTTCCCGAACATTCCCACAGTGCATTCTGCTTTCCAGGCACATACCTGCACATGGTCCCATGGGAGCCTCACTCACAGTATCCCTGAGCAAAAGATGGGGAAACTGAGGTCTTGTGGATGTCATCTCTGGTGCACTCTGATTTCATCCCTTGCCTGAGGTCATGGAGCTGATAAACAGTAGGACTGGCTCTTGAACCCAGGTTTTGGGCACCCACCCAGTGCATTTTCGCCTCAGTAGTCACAGTTCTGTTCACAGACAAGGCAAAGACTCTGGTAATATGGCTTTAGGATATGTCAGGGGGAAGTTACCACTGTATCTTACAGGGGTAAGCCCAGGCTGCTATAGCAAAATACCCCATACCAGGTGGCTTAAACAACAGACATTTATTTCTCACAGTTCTGGAGGTCAGGCAGTCCAAGATCAAAGTGCAGGATGATTCAGTTTCTGGTGAGGGGCCACCTCCTGGCATACAGATGGCCATCTTTTCATGGCAGAAACAGAGCACCAGCAAGCTCTCTGGTCTCTTCTTACAAGGGCACTAATCCCATCATGAGGGCCCCATCCTCATGACCTTATCTAAACCTAATCACCTCCCAAAGGCAAATACCATCACATTGGAGGTTAGGGCTTCAACAGATGGATTTTGAGAGGGAAACCATTCAGTCCTTAGCTGTCTACTGATCCTGAGTCACTGGCCAGCGCTGATTCCTCGTGATAGCAAGTAACACCCCTGCCCCCAACCACCCTCCGCAGCAGGAAATCGAGGCTCAGAGAGGGGCCAGGGTGCAGGGAGCCCAATTCACCTACATGTTTAGCTTTATTTAGTCAGCAAATCCTGAGCACTTGCCAAGGCCAGATACAGTGCCAGGTGCTTAGATCCTAGAAGTACAAGGAGCCCAAATGATATGGAATGGGAACACAGTACATCTGTGAACCTGGAAAAGGGGGAAGGCTTCCCAAAGGGATGGCATCTAAGTTGTTGGTTCTGTTGCATGAAGCTCAGGCCCAGCATTGGCGGATGAGGCGAGGGGAAGGGAGGCAGCACATTTCTGGGCTTAGAGTTGGGGCTGTGCTCCCAGGTGGCTGCCTCTCCCTCCTGATTTTACTCACCTGTCCACAGGGGCCCTCCTGATCCCCAGCCCAATGCAGGATGGCAGGAGCCAATGGTTGGGTCACCGATCCAGGAGAGGAGAGGGCTGTAGGAAAGACGGCTGGTTTGCTGGAGTGCTATTTGCGAGTTCAGCTTTTTGGTAGTGCACTGAAGGCCCATGCAGTAATAAATCTGTCCCTCTGCTGAGGCTAGATTTGAACCACTGAGCAGTGTGTGCAGGGTGTCTGAGCTGGCCAGGGCCTACCCAGCTGCTGCAGCCCAGCGGGGCAATGGTGTTGTCCAACCAGTTCAATTTTTTATTTGGGAAATGGAGGCCTCACCAAGGTCTTGGGATGTATTATTCGTGAATGTCAAAGAGAATATATTTTACCCTTGGTTTCTTCACGCCCTTGCTTTGTGACCTGGAGCAGAATTCCTACCCTCTCTGGGCCTGTTGTCTCTCGATGACAGGATGATGACAAGAGCCCCAGCAATACCTGCTTCTGAGCACTTGAAATTTTTCTGCAGTCTCGGTTTCTTCATCGCAGTGAGGCCTTGCTCCCAAGGTAGCCCTGCCATTTGGGCTCAGGAGCCTGAGGAGCACTGAAGCTCCACCCAGGTCTGTATTCAGGGCCCCACTTCTCCTCTCAGAGACATGTGTGACCCTGGGCCAGAGGCTTTCCCTTCTGGGTTCCTCCAGCTCCTGAGACTTCTGGGCAGACAAGGGCCACACCTGCAGCTGTGGACATCCCTCTGGGTGATGTCGGGAGATGCCTACAGCTCAAATTTGCAGAGAGCAAACAGACCTCCATAGCACAGAGAGGCCCTTTGCCCACCTGGGAAGCTGCCTGTGGCTCCTATCCAGCCCTCCCCCTCTGCCCTCCCCTTCTCCTGCTCACCAGCTGCGCTCCCTGGCCATCCGGCTGTCTTGCCTATGGAAGAGCCCATGGCACATGCTCCCAACCTTGTGAGCTTGAAATTAAAGACTTGCTCCACAGAGCTGGTCCTCTCCAGAGACCTGCACTTTGATTATCCCCTCGGAAGGAGCAGCTGATTTGGTTTCCGCGTGGTGCTCCAAGGAGTGGTGTTGGGAGGCAGGGGAAGGGGAGGGAAGAGGCAGAGGCGTGAGGGGCTGGGGCGATGTTTGCCTCCTGGAGCACAACACTTGCAGAGCTGAGGAACTTCTGCAGCAATGCCAGGCGTTGCCAGGAGCAAACTGACTTCACGTTTTTCAATGATTATTGGGCCAGCTTGAAGGAATATTGCTGCAAAGTGTGTTATGAGGTTGATTAGAATGGACTGACTTGATGATCCTAAGAGAAAAGCTGGGTGTGGTGGCTCACGCCTGTAATCCCAGCACTTTGGGAGACCCAGGCGGGTGGATCATGAGGTCAGGAGTTCAAGACCAGCCTGGCCAAGATGATGAAGCCCCGTCTCTACTAAAAATACAAAAAAAATTAGCCAGGTGTGTGGCGGGTGCCTGTAATCCCAGCTACTCAGGAGGCTGAGGCAGGAGAATCGCTTGAACCTGGGAGGCGGAGGTTGCAGTGAACCGAGATCATGCCATGGCACTCCAGCCTGGGTGACAGAGTGAGGCTCTGTCTCAAAAAAAAAAGAAAAGAAAAGAGAAAGGATCTCAGCATACATGTGGTTTGTCAAGGAGGCTGACCTCCCATCTTTGCCCCATCTTTGCATTTCTGAAAAGTTTCTTTAGAGAGTAAACACAGTTCAGTCAAGAGCCACATCCTCTCCCCACACATCTGGCTCACAGCCCCAAGAGGTGGAAGGGCCTTGCGTTAGGGCGCGGTGAGGAATGGCTGCAGGTGCTTGGTGCTGGGCATGTGTGTTTTGAGTGCCTGGGTGTGTTTCTGTCTGTGTACGTAACACACGTGTCAACTGGGACCTATGATGCTGTCTGGAACTCTCCTTTCATATCCTAGGGAAGTTCAATGTTTTATCCTGAGATTTCTAAGAATTTCCAGAGAGGGGAGTGAGCTTGAGTTCTCATGAGGGTCTTGGCTCCAAGCTGATGCTCGTGCTGAATTTGTTCAGCGTGTGGATACATTTCCTCATGCTGGTCCACAGCTGCAGTTTTTACTTAGATGTAGGATTCAATCTCTCCTTCACATTCTACCCCAAAACAATTCCCATAAGGCATTAACATCAGCGTCAGACTGGACTGAAGGTGTGGTGTAGGACAGAAGAAACTGTTTTGGGGGGTCAGTATCTGTTGAAAGGTGGGGAAAAAACAGCACATGTAAAAGCATGAGAAACAAAAATATTTGGATTGAATCAATATAAACCACTTTTTAAAACATCTTAACAGTGTATTAAGGTATAGTTTTAAAAACTGTCCATATTTCAAGTGTTCAATTTGCCAAGTTTTGACATCTAGATCTAGATCTCTATTTAGATATACACATATAGATATACACACATTCCTGTGAACCTGAGTCAAGAGGTTCCTCTTCCCTGACACGTGGCTCACAGCCCCAGGATGTGGGAGGGCCTCACTTTAGGGTGCAAGGCAAAGAGGAGAGGCTGCAGGTGCTTGGTGTTAGGTGTGTGTGTTAACAAGGGCACCATCCCCAGAAGTTTCCTCTTCCCCTCACCCTGGGCAACCACTGATCACTATGAATTGGTTTTCGTTTTCTAGATGTTTCTATACAAATGGAACCATGCAGTCTCTTTTTGAGACAGAGAGGTTTCATATCTCAAAACCTGCAAGCAGTTCCATGTTGAATATTTGACACACTCCTCCTTAGAAAGTCCTCTGCCTCTCTCTTCCACCTTGGTTCTCTGCAGCACCCACCCTGCTGGGCTTTCTTTCTTTCCCCTGCCCCCAAATTTTGTCTCAATTTTAATGCAGAGCAGTTCAGCCATCTTTTTGTTTCCTTGACTTTTGCTAATCCATATCCTTAGAGGCTTATCAAGGTAATTTCCTGAACAAAAGACACTTCCTTCCCTAAGATCAATTCCACTGCCAGCTGTTAGGATAATGTTTTTTTATCCTCTTATGCACTATGTGAGTGTGTGCACTTGTGTATAAGTGTGTGCCTGAATGGGCACTGTCAGAGAGCGTGTAGGAGTGTTTAGTCTGTGAACATCTGGGGGTATAAATGTGGGTGGGGCAAAGGGGGGCTATTTTTTTAAAACATTTATTGGTGCCTATCTGTACCAGAACTAAGCTAAGTGCTTTTGTATATTATCTCATTTAGTCCTCACGGCAAACATGTGACATAGGAATAGTGATTCACTTTAACAGATGGGAAAATGAAATTCAAAGAGGCTAAATAAATTGTCCACAGACACACAGCAACTAAATGGCAGAAGCAGAGCTAAACCTGAGTCTTCTGGGCTCCAGCCTCAGTGCTCATTCCTGCGCACCGGTAATGACAAATAGGTTAACCCTGTACCATCACCAGGTGATCGGGAAGGGCTGCCTGGAGGACCTACTTTGGGAAAGGCCGTGAAGCTGAGTTCGGGCTCACCAGAAGGAATGGCATGATTGATTAGTGATATCTGCCGTGGGTATGGGTGTGGGAGTGCTGTGTGCATGTCATCCTTGTCTTATACCATGCTTCCTTGTCCTTCCTGTAATGGAAAAGTGAGTTATTATTCCTCAGCAACAGGTGATTGAAAGCCTGGGTCTCTCTAGGAGCACTCACAAGGGTGCTCTAAGTTAGCTGGTCCTATCGGATGGCTTAACTCCAACAGGGTTTCCTCTACCCTCCGTCCTCACCCTTGAGGAGCTGTCCAGGGGCTGCGGGTATGAAGGGTCTCCTCATGTTCTTCTCCAGCCCTTTCTCTGCAGGCCCCCGAGACTGCCCTCTTGTTTCTCTCTCCAGCTCCCCTGCCATTCCCCTAGTTCAATCACCATCCTCTCTCATCTGCCAGAAGCCACCTTCATTCTTCCTTCCCTCCCTCACTCTCTCTCTCCCTCTTTCTCTCTCTGTCGCCCCCCCTCCCTCCCTTGCTCTCTCTCTCTTTTTCTTTCTTTTTTTTTTGAGACAAGGTCTCTCTCTATCACCCAGGCTGGAGTGCAGTGGTGCAATCTCAGCTTACTGTAACTCTGCCTCCTGGGCTCAAACGATCCTCCTGCCTCAGGCTCCCAAGTTGCTGGGACCACAGGCACGTGCCACCACACCCATCAAATTGTTGTATTTTTGTAGAGTTGAGGTATGCCATGTTGTCCAAACTGCCTCCATTCTTACTTCCCTATGGCCCATTCTCCAGGCAGCAGGAAGTATCCTTCTAAAATGTCCTGGGATCCTGCAAGTTGCCCCCCTCAGACCTCACATTCTACTAAGTATACACTCTAACTGCTCACCACGGAGCTCTCCAGAGTGGGCCCTGCCCTGCTCTCTCAGCTTGCACTGTTCTCCCCTCGAACAGCCCCTGGGCCACTGGGCACTTCTCACAGTTTGAACACACCAAACCCAGGTTTGCCTCAGGCCTTCATGCCTGCTTAGATGCCACCTCCTGAGGCCAGGTTCCCCTGCTCGCTAGTACTGTTACTTACGTTCCTGCACAGAACTTACCACAAGAGTACAATATGCCAGACTACAAGCTCTCCAGAAGCAGAGATTCTGTCTGTCCTCATTCTCCTTGGAGTCTAGGACAACGCCAGTCACACAGAGAACACCAAATGTCTATGGAAGGAATAAATTCAAAGCATTTTGATACAAGCTTCCTCAAACTGCTTGTGAATCAGAGGAAAATATAACTAATAAATAGAAGGCCAGGCGCAGTGGCTCATGCCTGTAATCCCAACACTTTTGGAAGCTGAAATATGAGAATTGCTTGAAGCCAGGGGTTCGAGACCAGCCTGGGCAACAAAGCAAGGCACTATCTCTAAAAAATTAAATTAAATTAAATTAAATCAAATTAGGCTGAGTACAGTCACTTCCTCCTGTCATCCTGACACTTTGGGAGGCTGAGGTGGGAGGATTGCTTGAGTCCAGGTGTTTGAGACTAGCGTGGGCAACATAGTGAGAACCTGTCTCTCCAAAAAATAGAAAAAATCAACTGGACATGGTGGTGAGCACCTGTGGTCCCAGCTACTTGGGAGGCTGAGGCCGGAGGATCACATGAGCCCAGGAGGAGAAGCTGCGGTGAGCTGAGATTGCACCACTGCACTCTAGCCTGGATGACAGAGCAAGATCCTGTCTCTCTCTCTTTCTCTTGTGTGTGTGTGTGTGTGCACGCACGTGCGCGTGCACATATATGTCTAGGTGACCTTGGGCTAGCTGTTTAATTAGCTTGGGCTTTGGTCTCCTTATTTGCAAAATAAGACATGGTGCTTGTCCTGCACACATGACAGGACAGAGGGCTGGTGCCAGGGCGTAGGAAGCACTGTACCCAGGCCTGGATCACCATTAGGCAAATCTTAGGAATCTGCCTGGGGGTGGGGGCAAGGGTCGTTTTCTGTTCCTCAGTAACTTTGGTCTGGTTCCAAGTGCTCCAGCTTTGGGCCCCTGAGCTGCTTCTGTCCTCCTTCCCTGCCCTGGGGAAGAACCAGAGGCTGGAGCAGCATTTCCCGTGTCCCAGCCAATCTCCCTCTCCACTCTCCCTGTCCAATTCCCAGCTTCAGCTAAGAGTTTCTGTCTCCTTCATGTGCAAGAGACTATTCCTGGGCATCTCTGAGAGCTCAGATCAAAGCTGTCCAGTGCTAGCACATCCAGCACTGTGGTGGGGGAGGAGGGCTGTGTTCTGTATATTTAGGAGAAGAGTCACCATCTTCCTGGAACCTGAGGAATGGAGTTTCGGACCCTCAGGCTCACAACCTAAGAACTTCTGGGCTCTGCCCCCCAGAGCAGCTCAGTGGGGGCACAATCCCCCTCCTCCCAGGGTCACCCGTATTGGCCCCATGGCCCACCACCTCCCACCCATTCCTCCTCTCTCCTTTGATGGGAGGAGATAGATTTTACGTCACAGAGAGACTCCCGGTAGGAACTGTAGATGGTTCTGTATCAGGCAGGAATGGCTTTCTTCTGGGGGGCTTCGCACATGCTAATGGTTTCTTCCTTTTTGATTTTGTTTGTTTGTTTTAGAGACAGGGTCTCACTCTGTTGCCCAGGCTGGAGTGCAGTGGCATAATCAGGGCTCACTGCAGCATCAATCTCCTGGGTTCAAACCACCCTCCCACCTCAGCCTCCTCAGTAGCTGGGACTACAGTTGTGTACCACCATGGCTGGCTTAATGATTTCTTCTTAAATGACCCCTCTTTGAGCAATAGTCTTTGGGCCTTGGAGGATTCCCCAGAATGTGGTCTGGAGAGACAGGCTGGCTCAGGGAGCCAGCCCACAGAGCCCTCATCACTCCTGCTGACGGAGTCCCTGAGGAGCGACTCTGCCTCTGTCACCTGTGAGTGGGAGCCAGCATAGCCTGTGGCAATCAGGTGTCAGAGACTTGAGGTTCCACCGGGAGACAGCGTGACCGTGGGCCAGTCGCTGCCCTCTGTGGGCCAGTCACTGCCCTCAATTCTGTCTGCTGGTAAATGAGGGGTTAGAACACGAGGTCTTGGGATTATGTGTGGCCTAAGAGACCAAACCCCACCTAGAGAGAAGTTTCTATCGATTGCTCCTCGTCTGACTCAGGTGAGCTGCTTTTTGAGCAGTGCTTGCAAGGTGAGGATGTTGTGGCTTCTTCAGTTCCCTAGTTCTCAGTGCGGGCAGGGCCACTCTGACTTGGCAGCTGTCACCACTGCTACTCTTTGCTACAAAGTCACTATTCACTAGCTGTTTCCATGCCTTCCTTCACTCCTCTGTGCAGTAGATAAAATCCACTTCCCAGAGGATGAAATTGAGATGCAGAGACATAAATAAAGTTGGGAATAACCAAGCCAGGGTTTGCCCTGATGCCAGGTCCCTGCTCATTCCACTCCATTCCTGCTCATAATGCCAGCTAGGACCACTCGTCCCCAGGGGTCTCTGCCCTGCTAGTCTCAGAGACTGTGCCACAGGGTAGGACTTTGCATAAATGATCCACAGCGGATAACAGATAAGACTAAGGGGCTGCCTTTCCCTAGACACCTTTGAAGAAAGGACTGGCAGCTCCCTTTGCCTCCTCCAGGGCAGTGGGCCCAAGACCCCAGTGTTGCAGAGACACAGGTGCTGCTATGGAAAATGTTGTCAAAGAGCAAATTCGCTGGAAGCCGTGGTGTGTTCCTTGAGGTCAAAGGGCTAGCAAGACAAGCATGATCCAGAGATGCCATAGGGACAGGCCTGAGCAAGGATAAACAACATGTTGGTTGGTGCAGCCAGGCAAGCAGAGAAAGTGAAAGTAAATAAGCAGACAGATGCTGTGCGCAGGTACCAGGGGACCAAGCTGCAGCAGGAGGGCGCCGGGGCAAGGAAACTTGCCTGTGGAAAAAGGCGGCATGTGATCAACTAGGACAGGTATGAAAGGGGGTGGGATGAGCTTTCTAATGCTTTCTCATTGCTTGGAGACAAAGGGAGATGGGGTCTCTGAGGCTGGTTAGAACCATTCCCCAAACGCTTACAGCTCCCAGATGCTTGTTCTGAAAAGCCCGACAACCAGAAATAGCCTGTGCCCCTCTTGGAAGCAGAGGCAGGGTCTCTAGCCATCACATGACAAACACAAACTTCAATATCTAAAGGCGGGGGATAAAGAAGGCACTCAACCAATCAGAAGCCAATAAACCAATCAGATGTTTCTTTCTAAGGCAGCCTTGCAAATAAGAACAAAACGTACCAGCCTAAAAATAAGTCTTCCTCTGCCCTCCACTGTAGAGCAAGAGGGGGTCAAAACAGTGACATGGGCCTTCTTTGCCTGGTGGAGTTTATGGAAACTTAATAACATGCCAGGGTGTGGGTCTGAGTGCCAACCCATTCTGCAGCCTTTGAGTTTGATATTGTGGTGGCCAACATAGTGTTTCTTCTGTTCAGCCCTTGGCCTGGTGGCTCTGCCTAGGAGGCTATGGAAACTTGAGTGCACTGTGTCTCAGGGAGGGCAGATCTATTAGCTATCTATTGCCATGTAACAAATCACTCCAAAACGTAGTGCTTAAAACTACAACAGTCATTGGTTATCTCTCACAGTGTCTGGTGCTCTGGGGCAGCATGGCTGGGGCATTCAACTCAGGGTTTCTCAGGAGGTTGCAGTCAAGATCTTGCTGGGGCTGAAGTTATCTGAAGGCCTGATAGGGGCTGGTGGGTCTACTTCTAAGGTGGTCCATTCATACGGCTGGCAAGTCAGTTCCTTTCATGTGGGCTCTCTGCAGGGCTGCTTGAGTTCCTTCCTAACATGGTAGATGCTTTCCCCAGAGCTAGCAATCCAAGAGGCCAAGGCAGAAGGTGCAGTGCTTTCTATGACCTAGCCTTGGAAGTCACACACCATTACTTGCACTGTATTTTATGGGTCACACAGTCCATCCCTGATCCAATGTGGGAGGGGACTATGCAGGTCTGAATTCCAAGAGGATCAATGAGGGCCATCTTGGAATGTGGGTACCACGGCAAAATGCTTAAGGTAGGGGTGGCATCAGGATTGAGGCTTGCCACAGGACTGAGAACTCTAGGGAACAGGGGTAATGGAAAGAGCACCAACCTTAGAGTCTGAGAGACCTGGGATTGAAACTGAGTCACTTATCAGCTGTGTGACTTTGGGCAAATAACCTGATCCCTCTTAGCCTCCACTTCTGTATCTGCTAAAAGGATGTGGTTCCTGAATTATACACCTGCCCGAGGCTTGACTGAGAGTGTTCAATGCATGGTCACCCTCAAGTGATCACCACTTCTTTCCAGGGTTCTATCCCCCTCATGCCAAGAAGAACCCCACGAGCTTTTTGGTCACCTGTCATCCACCTTCTGGGGCCACTCACCGGGGCCAGGGGATTCATAAAAGGTTACTGGCACCTCCCCAGGAAAGCTCCGTGGAGTCCCAGGGGCTGGGGGCAGAGGAGATGTGTCTTCTTCCTCTCCTGGTATAGTCAAAATACCTTAAGATGAACCCCAAATTCTTCCCTCTTTGCCTGTGAGGTGAGCCCCCCATCCCAGGTGACCTCAGGCTCCTTCTCCACCATGCAGCCCTGGTTAATCCATGGAATGCTAATGCCTGCAGAAGCAGCTGCTTACACAGTCCCGGAAGAAGCTGCCAGGCAGTCAGCCCCAAGTGAGGACACTGCAGGCTGCAGGGGTTGCAGGGAGAGGAGAAGGCAAAGGAGGGAGGTGGGAAAGATTGGAGAGGGCAGACTCCAGGCCCCAGGGCCTAAGCTTGTGCCAGGCAGCAGAGGTGGAAGGAAGTCCATGGGCTTTGATTTCAGGGACCCTGTGCTCTAGTCCTTCATTTAGCCCATCTATTCAGTGCCCTGTGCCCTGGGCTCTGCGGAAGGTGCAGAGTTGTGGGCACTGATCATTCACTGATCCTAGCTCCAGGGCCCAGCCACAAATGATGCCATCCTATGGAGAGAGCTGCTGGTTTCTGGCGGACCTCTATATCAGAGCAGCTTGGTGTGTACCCGGACCCTTGCTCCAGACTCATCCTAGTTCCCGTGGTCCACATCCATGCCTCAGCAAAGTTAGTGCGTGCTAGAACCACTGCAAATTCTGACCTACCTCCTTGGGAGAGTATATGTAGTGACCCAGAAGACTCCATTCAAGTCTACTTGACATACTTTTCCTGAGTACCTCGCTGGTGAATAAGACCTAGCCTGTTCTTGCAGAAGCCGGGGATGCAAGTAATTATCATTTTATATAAAGAATTGTGGGAGCTCAGTGAAGAGAAGATTTAGCTCTGCTCCGAGCTAGTGCAGGCATGGGGCCTGCCAGGGACGTCATCCCAGAAGGGATGATATTGGAGTTGGTCCTTGAAGGATGAATAGGAGTTTTCTAGGTGAAAAATAGAGTGAGAGGTGGGGAGGAGCACACTAGGCAGGGAGAACAGCATAAACAGAGCCAGGGCCTAGGGGTGTGGAAGGAAATCATTGATAGCCAGTCCTGTGCATCTGCAGTGGGAAGTTTGTGGTTCTAAGAGAGTAGGCTGGGGATGAGGCAGATTGGAGTGAGGCTGTGAAGGACTTTTCCCCAGATGAGCTTCACATCCTTTGTCGGGGGGTCAAGGGGAACCACAGGAAGTGTCTAAGAAGGGGAGCGCAGCACAGTCCCAGCTCTGCTTTAGAACACCCGGTATGAGGAGGGCCTGGCTCCAGATCTCTTCTCCCCTCCTCCTGCTGTCATTATGTGCCTGTTCTCGGCCACCACCCAAACTCACCCCATCACAGAAGGGCTGATGGAGCTGCACTGCCAAGTTAATACAAAACCCCGGCCTCGGTGCTACACCAGCCCAGGAGGGAGGCAGCCGTAACAAGAGAGGAAATTACAGATAAGAGTGGAGAAATGGCCACAGCAAGATGAAGGGAAGGCAGGCGCCGGCAGAAAACAAACCAAGGTGTCAAGACAGAATCAATAACCATCACTGAGAAGAGAAGAAGATGGGATTCATTACAGAGAGGGTAAAACAGACATTACCCAGCCTGCCCACGCGGCTTGCTGCACAAGTGGAAGAACTTTCAACTCGGCAAGTGCTGACGGTGGAAGTACTTGACAACACAGCAACTTAGGGGAGAGACAGGGAGGGAGGGAGACAGAGACGGGGAGGAGCAAGAGAAAGAGACATACGGGGAGTCTGAGAGAGACAGCGAAGCACACAGAGGGAGCCGGGATCAGAGTCAGATGGAGGTGCAGAAACTGGCAAGCACAGGCTTGAGCTGGACTTATTTCGTGCCTAGATTATGAAGCCAGAGATATAGGGAGACAGGGACCTCTTATTCCATAGGGAACTAGGACAGATCTAAAACTGCTGAAGGCATGGAAGTCAAGGAGGAAGATAAAGGCACAGAGAAAAACAGAGCAGTATATCCAAAGAGAACTCATGTCTTCTAGGTTGAGAGGCTGAGAGCTGAGCAGGTTGGCTTCAGCCCCACGTATCCTAGAAGGGGAGTGAAGAATCTGACTCACAGTGAAGGACACCAAGTGTGAACTCATGCGAATATGTGCAAAGGAGGGGAGTCCCCCATCCCAGGTCAGGGTCTCATGGTCCTTCTCCCCCATCCATCCTCCCACTTGGGTGGGAAACTCACACTGAGCAAAGCCTTCAGACCACCTGAACTGTGAAGGGGAAGATGCTGCCAGGTTCCAAAAGGGCTGGATTCCAGGACAGTATCCTCTGCAGCTGGACCAGACAGTGAGGCAGGGTTAGGATGAGGGGGCAGGGTCAAGGCTTTTGGGGTAGCATCCAAGATGTAGTAGCAGTTATCCTGACAGGTGGATAGAATGATAGAGGGGAAATCAGGCAGCCTCAGAGGTGGGGGGTCTGGTACTAATGGCAAGATTCTCAGAACCCCCTGGAGAGGGGATCTGAGACTAGCAGGGCAGAGGCCCAGGCCTTGGAAGACCATGGTTTTGGGAAGTTTAGCAAGACAGGGTGTTGCACACCAGCAGTAATGCAGACACTATGTTGTCAGTCCCAGGACCCCCCAGACCAGCACAGGGGACCATGATGGGGTAAGCCAGAACATCAGGGCAGAACAGCTAAGATCTCCCATCCCTAAAACTAGACCTGGGCATAGGACAGAGCCTTTAGGTGGGAGAGGAGGGGAGAGTGAGAGGTCCCAGCCTTGGGAAGAAGAAGGCTGCAGAGGCCGTGACCCAAGCAGGTACAGGGACTTGAGGCACCACCCTGGGGTGCTGAGGCTGGCTGGCTGAGTGCTTGCAGAACTGGGAGCAGGGCAGCTGTGGTTTGGGGTTTGTGCACTCTAAAGACGAAGGGATCCAGGAGGCAACTCTGGCTGGAACCCTGTTCCCCCATGCTTCCTGTCCCCAGGAGGTGGCACCTGATATGGCTTGCTGGGAGGATCCTGGAAGCTGCACTTGGTGCCAGTGTTTAAAGCATGTACCTGTCAGGGCCAATCTGGAGCGTGAGCAAGATGTGAGCTGGGAGAGCATCCAGGCCCTTCCTGGTACACTCACACTGGGAGAGGACGAGGTCCTCAGGCAAGGACTTCTTTGTTCAGTCATGGCTCTCCCAGGTAGGGGCCAGGGAGCAATAATGCCACCAGCCAATGGTGACCATGGTACACTTACTGCGTGCCTGTCACTGGGTGCAATGCTTTATATGCTTTATCTTATTTGAGCCACACAAATAATGTTCTGTCCATTTTAAAGAAGAGGAAACAGTTTCAGAGAGGTGGTGGAACTGGACCAACGTCACACAGCTTTGAAATTGTAGAACTAGGATGTGAACCCAGGCAGTTTGGCTCCAAAGCTGGACACTTCACCTCATCATGTTGTCCTTGCCTAAGGGTGACCCCCTAAATTCTTCAGATGTCTCATTCTCAAAAATGTCTGTGGAAGGCTCTTCTGAGCTAGCCTGGTCATATTCCAAATTCTCCAGGTCTCCAATGCCCAGCATATGGCTTCTTCGCATAGGCTCGGGGTGGCAGGCCAGCTTCCCCTTGGTGCTCCAGGTCTCCCCTCTCCTGGGTAGTTCCCATTCCCTGAAGGAAGGCTGTAGGGCTCTATGTTCCCATGAGAGTAAGGGCCAGCTGGAAGCAAATTCAGTGAGCCCTGAGTCCCCAACCAATCTCTGTCTCTGTCTTTCCACCTGTGTCCCACCTGTGTGTCCCTCCCACAAGGCCATGCAAGTTCCTTCATCCATCCTTGTCTTGGTCTCTCTCCTTGTGTTCTGGTTCCTCCTTCCTTTTGGTCAATCTTTCTCTGTTTCCCTGTCATTGTCTGCTGTGTCTTTCTTCCACGTTTTGCCCCTATCTCCCTGTTTTCCTTCTGTGGTTTCTGCATGTCTAGATCTGCCCTGCCTCCTCCCATATGTGGTTTGCACACACCTTGCAGAAAAGCCATGGCTATCTGGGGTGATTTGCCTGGCAGAGCTTCTAGACCCTGGCATATCCTGCAAGCCATGCCCCACTCCCATGGCCAGTGCACTTCTTATTTCCTGATCTGGGCCCAGAGCTGGTGAAACTGGCAGGGGCAGCCTAGCCAGAGCAGGTGGAGGCAGCAAAGCCATGGACTTGCCAGAGGAGCTTTCAGCGGGGTTAAGGGCTTTTGAAACAGCCCATCAGCATGGAGCCAGCATCCTTGGCCTTTGGAGTGATGGACTGGGAAAGAATGGGGGTAGTTTAGTTGACAGCATGTTGATACTAACATAAATCTCATTAAAATAATGAATTTGTCAAACATAACCATGTCTGTCCCCTTAACAGTTTAGGGTGCAATGGCTGTGCCCCTTTATGTCCACGTAATAAGGATGCTGAAGCCCAGTCTCCAACCCATGACTGCCCTGAGATGGCAAATCCAGACACACCCTCCCCATCCTGGGTCCCAGGAGGCCCTGGGTCTAACGAGTGTTTGGAGGGACAGGACCAGACTTGCTGGCACCCAGGGCCCCTGCACTTGCCTGGCCCCTGTCTGGACTGCTCCTCCTGAGATGTCTACATAGCTTGCTCTCTCACCTACCGCAAGTCATTTGCTGGGATGTTACTCTTGCAGCCCGGTGGTCTCTGGAAAGACCATTTAAAATTGCCCCCGACCTGGCCATCCCTCCACTCCCCCTCTGCTGCGCATCTCCCTCCCCTGTTTAATCAGTCATTGCTGTGTCCTGACACCTGCCTGTAATGGTCATGGGGACAGGGATTTCTGTCTGTCTTACCGTATTCCCAAGCCTCCAATGGTATCTGGTACATAGTAGGTGCTCAATACATATTTGTTAAACATTCGTTTGCACCTGGGTTGGGAATTTTGGTGTACCACAAGGAGGGTTTTGCAATCTTTATCTGTTTTTAGACATGTTTACTTTTCAGAATTTATCTCCTTTTGTGTTTTTGATTTCTAATTCACACTCAACCTCTTATTCCCACTCTGTACTGTTTAGGATAATCTGAATGATAATAAAAAGTGGGAAATAACCTAAATATCCAATAACAGGGATTAGTTGGAAACATACATAGTCTTACAAAACAGAATGTATAATAAGATTCTATTTTTGTAAACTAAATCTGTAGATATATAGATATTTATTTGTCATTATTTGGCAAGATTTTTTTTTTTTGAGACATGAGTATGGACAATAATAGCTACCTGGTGAAAAAACAGCTTCTGGATTCATAGAGTTTAGAGAATGGCAAAGTTTAAATGGGTTTCCTAACTGAGGCTCTCTATAGAGCTTTACATTCATTTATAATGAATATTACAATAAATATTCATTACAATGAATACTACAAAGCTCCAAGAAAAGGGTAGAATGTACAGTACTTTTTGAAATTTGACCACGTGTGTTGCTGCTGTTTGTGTTGTTGTTTTATAGTTCAAGGGACTGAAGTTCTAGAACCTTCTTTGGGAAGTGGTAACACGCACATGCTGGGAAGAATGCAGAGGTGCAGGTGCCCAGGTGTTCTCAATGGCTGTGTCTGAATGGGGGCTTACACTTCTTTATGTTCTTTGTGCTTGTCTGTATTTTGTATAATGTGCATTTTATAAGTTAAAAGAAGCATAGCTGGGCATGGTGTTTCACGCCTGTAATCCCAGCACTTTGGCAGGCCGAGACGGGCCGATCACGAGGTCAGGAGATTGAGACCATCCTGGCTAACACGGTGAAACCCCATCTGTACTAAAAATACAAAAAAATTAGCTCGGCGTGGTGGCGGGCACCTGTAGTCCCAGCTACTCAAGAGGCTGAGGCAGGATAATGGCGTGAACCCAGGAGGCAGAGCTTGCAGTGAGCCGAGATTGTGCCACTGCACTCCAGCCTGGGCGACAGAGCGAGACTCCGTCTCAAAAAAAAAAAAAAAAAAAAAAAAGAAGCACAACCCAAAGACAAAACTATAAAAAAATTCTGGAATTTTTCAAACTGGGGTCCTCCTCCCTTCTTTTTAAACATTTCTAATTTGTTTTCAACCTGCTCGGCTCAGCTTTCTTGGCAGTGTTTTTATAATTTTTTTTATTTTGAAAATTAGTTGTAAATGAACGTTTCCAATCAACAGCTCGTGTTTTTTTTATGACCAGTTCATCATCTTAGCCAAATAGTCATTTCTGGACCAAATCAGAGAGACGGGAGGAGGGACTTGGAGTGGTAGGTAAGAGAAAGAATGGGAATAGATAAGGTAGGAGAAAGACAGGGAGCAAGACAGGGAGAGGCAGAGACCAGAGAGGTGAGATGGAGTGGGAGGAAGAGAGTGAGCGAGGAGAACTCAGAGAGACCAAGAACTCAGAGAGACCTTGGAGCAAATGAGAAGCAGGATGAGGAAGATGGACATTCACCAAAGACTCCTTCAGCCCTTCCCATGGACAGAACACCAGATGAATGGGGCCAGGACACTTGCCCTTGCAGAGATTACAGCCAGCGTGGGGGAGAGGGGTAATAAACCATTTCCAAAGAGGTTTTCGTGTTGTAATGCAGGCAGCCCATGGAGCTCTGGGGCAGCTCTCCAGCACAGCTCCAGGGTGCGGCAGGTCACAATGCAGCTGCAGGAGCCACTCTCTGATCTGCCCTTTTTCCTAGAGGAGAGGAGCAGAGGCCTTCGCTCCTGTGTTTCCACTGGAGAGGCTTCGGGGCTGCCCAAACGGCAGGAGCTCCCTGGGTGGGGGTGGGGAGGGCTGGGCCCCTTGTCTGTCTGGAAGCTGCATATGTGTCCTATGCATCGTGCGCGGGCAACACACACTGTTTTTGCAGGGACTGTTTGTTATAAACGGACAAAAATAGATTTTTTTTTTTAGAAACACTCTTATTCACATGCTTTTCATAAGATTGAAAAATGTCAATTGCCTACACCAGAAAATATATATTATTACTTCGATGTGGCAACTGGTGGAGATTACGCAGGGGCAAAAGCAGCCCCCATCCCTACCCCTGGACACAGCCTGAGTTAGGAATCTGTGCAGTCGTTTCTTGCTGCAAGCCAGAAGCAGGGATGAAAACAGCCTCTGGAGGCCCCTTCCAGCCTGCACGTCCTTTAATCTGCACGATTTGACGGTGGCCAGTGCCCAGCCTGGGCTGCACCCCCGCCAGGCCCCCTGCCTTCCTCCTGCCCTCATCACAGTTTCTGGGCTGCACTCCTGGTGGGAGGATGAGCAGCCTGCGGCTAATCCCCGATTAATATTTCATGCTTCTGATGGAGGGTCTGGGAGGGGAGGATCACTGAGGGCTGTGTGTGGAGGGAGAGCTGGAGAGGACCGAGAGTTGCTTCATGTCTGAGGATGAAGGAGAGGTGTTGATGAGAATGGGGAACTGCAGCCTCTCCCATAGACCACCCCAGGCCCAGGGAATCTTCAGAGGCCATAAGGCAGCAGCTGCTCCTGCTCAGCACCTGTGGGCGGAAGGGAGCAGGATAAGCAAGGGAGCCACTTTCAGCCCTGCTCAGTGCCTAACACCACCACCTCCACCAGGAGCCCCACCCACCAGCTCTTACTGACCTTCGGAGTTTACAGTCCAGACGGAAAGGCAGTTGTTAAGCAAATGCACGGAGCAATACACACAAATGTGGCAGGGACCTCGCTCTGAGGAAGTGGAGCATGTCATAGAGGAGCCAGGTGAGAAGAGGAGGGCTCAAGCTCCCTGGGGAGGGGCAAGCCTGTGCACAGGCCTGAGATGAGGCATGTGGCTTAGGGTCCCGGCTCTGGAACCAGACTTCGGTCTTCAAATCCTGGCTGCATCATCCCCCATGACCTTGGCCAAGTTCCTTTTCCATACCCTCATGCCTCAGCTTGCCCCTCTCAAATGATCACAATCGTGTCTGCTTCACTGGGTTATCAGTTAGGAGTAAATGAGCTCATGCAGGTAAAGCGCCTGGACTGGTACTCGACACATAATAGGTTCTCAGTAAATGTTAACCAGTAGTACTGTTATTGATATTATTTTACCTACCAGGAGGAAAATGTTTGTGAGCCTAAGAAGAGGATCTGCCCCCTGAAAAACTGGGCTGGAGATAACTGCTCCTTCTCCCCTGCCCGGTTCTCACGGCCCCTTCCTGCTTCAGGCGGACCATCAACTGCACATGGCCCAGGGGCACTAGGGAGGACGCTTTGGAAACGGGACAAGGGCACAGTGCCTACGTTCCCATCCTGCCCGGAGGAGCCCCGGCAGGCAGCTTGTGACAGATGGCAGTGCTTTGAACAACTACTTCAATTTTAACTCATTTCGATAATCCAGTGCCCAAAAGCCACATACTTTAAAACTGTCCCTGGATCATAGATCAGCCCAAAGAGACCAAGTCCAGCTCAGTTAATAACCTCTGGAAACACCATCAATCACTGGGAGAGCCTCTCCTTAGGGCTCTCCGTACCAACTCCTGGCAGAGACGAATGAATGGGCCACTATGCTTGGCAGTGGCTCTGCCTCTTGGGCTATTTGCATCTCGCCTTCTTGCACTAGAACTTGGACTTTTTGGAGCTGACCCCAGGGTGGAGATAGGAGTCAGGCCGCTGGGCAGGAGCAAGTGAGTGACTGTCACTTTGAGAGAGGAGGCTGATGTCTCTCCCTGCCCTGCTCAAGGGAACCCCTCCCCTTCTTCCTGATCTCTCGTGGCCTGGTGGCCTCTGTGGCCTCAGGTGGGCTGGCCACAACCCCAGATGGCCTCAGCCTCTCCTGCAGGAGCCCCTCTAAGAGTTTGCCCCTCTGGGGAGCCATCACACAGGAGTCATATGGAGAACACAGTGTGCTTGAGCAATACCTGCTTCCCGTTGGGTGGGAGCTGCCACAGGCCGACAGCCACACTTTGGACAATTTTGTTCCACAGAGGCTGGGCCCTCCACTGGAAGCTGGCTGACCAGGAACTACATCCTTTCTGATGGCGACACCCTGAGGCCTATGAGTTCCTCCTTCTGCTGGCTCTCATACCCAGCCCTGCTGCCTGCCACTTAAGTACCCTGCCCACACACCCAGCCTCCTAGTCTGTCACCTCCTGCTTCTCCCTTCAGTCCTCCCTGCACGCCCTGCCAGAGGCCTCCCTGAAGCCTGATCACGTCACTCCTGTACCTAAATCCAAGCTTCGTGGCCTGGTGTTCAATTCCAAACCAACCCTGCCAGGGACACTGTCCCTGTTATTTACTCCTCAGCCCAAACTCTTGGCTCAGGCCCAGTGAATCATTCCTCCTTCACCCACCCCACTTTGGGCATTTCAGCCTTTACTCATAAGATGCATGAAGCCTCCTCTCTGTCCTCTCCCCACCTATTAAAATCCTACCCATTCTGTTTTTTTTTTTGTTTTTTTTTGAGATGGAGTCTCGCTCTGTCATCAGGCTGGAGTGCAGCGGCGCTATCTCGGCTCACTGCAACCTCCACCTCCCGGGTTCAAGCGATTCTCCTGCCTCAGCCTGCCGAGTAGCTGGGACTACAGGCATGTGCCACCGTGCCCAGCTAATTTTTTGTATTTTTAGTAGAGACAGGGTTTCACCATGTGGGCCAGGACGGTCTCAATCTCTTGACCTCATGATCCACCCACCTCAGCCTCCCAAAGTGCTGGGATTACAGGTGTGAGCCACCGCGCCTGGCCTAAAATCCTACCCATTCTGTAAGTCCCAGTTGAAGTCTCACCTCCTCCATGAAGTCCTCCTTGACCACTCCACTCCCTACTTCTGGAACTAATGGCATGCACTGTCACTAATATAGCCCTAGGCACTGGGCATTGGCAACTTTGTATTGCTAGGTTCACGCTTGATTTGGAAGCCCTGCCTTATATGTCTTTGAATCCTGCACAGACATCCTTTTCTTTGTATCTCCCACCCCAGACCTATCTTTACATGTCCAGGTATTTCCCAGGCTTCAAAGCTGCCTCCTTTGGAATCCATGCTCTTGGGAGGGTGATGGAACCAGATGAACAGCTCAAGAGGCAGGAACCATGCTGTCCTCTTCACTCCTGTGTTCTTAGTGCCTCACACCCAGCCTTTTGTTCAGAGAGCAGATGAAAGTTACTGGCTGGATTGGATTGCTTTGGACTTCATCTTCACCTCTTCAAGGGCATGTGTTGCTTTCTGCCTTATGTTGTAAATGATATTCTCACACTTATCCTATAACCTACTCAACATCTTGTTTCCCCAGCAACATCTATCAAGGTACCTTGCTGCAAATGCCAAACACTTGGATGAAAGCCTGGATGAAGTCTCCTCCAGCCACCCTGGGGAGTGCTCTCTGACCTATGGTAACCTACAGGTGGAACTTGATGTGCCACCTGGGCTTGGTAAACAGCCCCTCCTTGTGTGTATATACCACATTTTCTTTATCCACACATGCAGGTGGACATTTAAACTCATCTTGGCTATTGTGAATAACATTGCAGTGGAATATTACTCAGCCACAAAAAAGGAAGGCAATCTTTTCACATTCAACAAAATGAATGAACCTTGAGATCATTATGCTGAGTGAAACAAACCAGTAACAGAAAGACAAATACTGTATGATCTCACTTATATGAGGCATCTAAAGTAGTTAAACCCACAGAAGCAGAATGTGGAGTGGTGGTTACCAGGACCTGGAAGGAGGGGGAAATGGAGAGTTACTGTTCAAGGAGAATTGATGTTCATAGAGTCAGTCATGCAAGATGAGAGAGTTCTAGAGATGTAGATCATTGTGCTTAGTGTTAACGATAATGTATTGTACACATAAAATTTTGGTGAAGAGGGCAGTTCTCATGTTATGTGTGTTTTTCATAATAAAATTGTTTCTAAAGGAATTAAAACTATATATATTTAAACTATCCCACACTGTACCCCTCTGGCCTCAGGATTCTTCTTCCCTTAGTTCTTTCTGCCCAGAACCACCTGAAGACTGGCAGCTGAGTGTTCTGAAAAAAGCTCTAAGCTTGGGGGAGGGAGATCCAGGTTTCTTGACTGTACTCCTTATTGACTGTGTGATGCGTGCAAAATACTTAAACTCCTTTCTCCATGTTTCCTTATCTTTGAAAATGGAGCACATAGAAATACCAGTCTTGGTTACCTCGCAGAGTTTCTGGGAAAATCTAATGAGCTCATGTTTGAGGAAGTGCATTGTGAATAATAAAACACGATACAGGTTGCTATTATTATTCCAGCGAAGTTTCTGGCCAGATGGAGGCTGGGGGGTCAGAAGCTGTAGATTCTCTTTCTGTTTGCTCATTTGAATTAGGAACCATCAAGGTTGCTATAGAAAGTGGTCCTGGAGCTTGAGCCACCTGGGGTGTTGTGCTTCCGTTAGGATTTGCTTCAGCTACCAGTGACCAACACAACAGGGGCTTCTATAGATGAGAGTCGAGATTTCTCTCTAGTGAACACCTGGAGGCAGCAGGGAACATCAGGGTGCCATGATCCTGCCCACTGGCTGTTCCGCCATCTCTGTGTAGCTCTGTCTTCACAGTTCAAGATGGTCACCATCATATCCATGTCCTGGGTGGCTTCATGGAGAAAGAGACAAGTAAGAAAAGGCAAAGGGCACATGCACTAGCTGTATTTTAAGGAAGCCTCTTGGCAGTTCTGACGCAATACTTATGCTTGCACACCATTGGCACTTGGTCACATAGCCGTGCTTAGCTGCAAAGGAGGCTGTGCAGCCTTCCTCTGGTGGCCACGTGCCCAGGGAAGTTCTATTGCTTTGAAAGAAGAGAAAAATGAATATTGAAAGGAAAACTAGCATGTCTGCTGTGGGATGTAGGGCAGTTGGGAGGGGAGGAGAAGCTGGTCAAAATTCCCTTGCTTTTCTATTGGATCCTAAAGTCCTTCATGACTGTGTTTCTTTGAGCCAAAGACCTGACCAGAAGGTGACAGTTTAGACACTTGGTGTCAACAACTTCCTGCCATTCTCTCCCTGCCCACAGGCCAAGCAGCCACCTGGATGCCCCAATTTCAGGACTGAGAGTTTAGAAATGAGCAATTTCACTGTTTTCCTGCCTCCGAGGAAAAAGTGGCCAAATTATGTTTCCTGATAAAGTAGGAAATAAGTAAAGGCATTGTTTGGACACCTATCTCTAGCTGTCTGTCCGTCTCTCTGCCTATTATGACAGATAGACTGTGAACTCATAAGGCTACCTGAGCCCTAAGTTATGAATCGTGGAACAGATGCCTGAAAAATCATAGCACCAAGTACTTTACATGTTATGATCTCCATTTTACAGATGAGGACACTGAGGCACCGAAAAATTAAACACCTTGTCCAAAGTCACACAGCCAAGCTGTAACTGAGCCAGGTGTGAACTTAGTGTCTTGCCTTCATAGTTCCCATTCTGACCACCACCCTGGACTCCCTGTGTGCACCTGCCTGTGTGTCTTACTTATCACATGTGGCTCTCTGTACCTCCCCCTCTGCCTGCCTTGACGGCTCCAAATCAGCACTTTTTCTAGACCAGAAAGTCCTTTCCCAAGACCTGTATTTTTCAACATTCTTCTTACAATTTGCTTCCTCCACAAAGCCTCCCTTTACTAACCCACTTGGTCTGGCCAGTGTGAACCCCTCTGCCATCCCCTTTCACACTGCGTCTGTCACTCTGCCCAGCAGCAGCTGTTGGGCCCTAGTTCACATGCTTCAGTTTTAGGAGTCCTGTGTATTTTCACGTGTCCCTCTTCTGTCTTCCTACCCTGGTGGGCGTCACTGGGCTGCAATTATAGTGTGAGCTCTGGTCTCTCCTCTCTCTGCCCACACACATCCCTGCTCTGCTGTGTGCATCTCCCTCCTGCTCCACCCCAAGGACTACACTCCTCTAACCATCCTCTCTCTGCCTAGACCTAGAGCCCACCCTGGCCTCCTGCTGGCCCCTTCCCTGAGCCCATAAAGATGCTCAGGTCATCCCATGTGGTGAAACAAAGCTCTTGACCACAAGGATTCCTTTCTGGTTAATGCCCTCTTGTTTTCCTCCCCTTGCTCAGCCAAGTTTTTTGAAAGAGTGGTCCGTACTTGCTGTTGCTTTTCTGCTGTTTCCCATATCTCCTCAACCAACGTAGCCTGGTTTCTGCTCTTGCATGACAGACTCGCATCCAGCCAAGGCCATGGGTGGTCGCCATATTACACACCAAATGGGCCCTCCTCAGCCCTTATCTTTCCGTTAGTGCCCTTGGCATTTGACACTGTTGACTGTTCCCTTCTTCTGAACAACTGGATCCTGCCTTTATTACCATGACACCCTTGTCCCTTGGTTCTCTTTAAATGTCCCTCACCAGTTTTTCTTAGTCATTATTTCTTATTCTCTTTTCTTACATGTCCACACTCCCCAGGGCTCAGACCATTTTTCCTCTTCTCTTCTTACTCTACACCATCCTCCCAGGTGATTTACTACACACGCATTACTTTAAATGACACTATCGTGCAGCAGATCTCCATTTCTGGTGTGCTGCTGAGACCCACACCTGTGTATCCAGCTGCCTGTTGGTCACCTCCTCTTGGATGTGCATGTTGTCTCAACCTCAGCATTTCTAAAACCAGCTCCTCACCTTCGCCCAAACCTGCTTGGCCTGCTGCATTTCCTTTCTCAGTCAGAGGCACTAACAACCACTTGGCCATTGAGCCAGGACCTGGAGAGCCATCTGGTTCCTTCCTGTTCCCCTTTCTCCCACCCAGTTAGCCTCCAAGTCCTACCAGCTCTGCATCCTCATCTGAATTTTTTCTCCATCACCCCCAACTTTGCTTTCCCGAGTGACAACATGAAGTTCCCAGGTCACCCACTGTCCCCATGGCTGTTCCTCTCCATTTCTTTTTCCACCCAAAGTGACCCCTTTACAAATTCAAATTCAAACATTTATACATTCACTGAATGTTTCTTGGGTGCCTCTTAGGTTCCAAGCACAACACTTATGTCCTAAGTGTTAGTGATATAGAAATGAATGATACAAATAGACTCTTTCTTCCTGATGGAATTTACCTTCTAGTTGGGGAGGTAGGAGTGGGGGAGAACAGACAGCAAGCAAGTAAACAAGTAATTCTATGTCAGGTGATGGTAAGTTCTAAGAAGAAGAATAAAGAAGGATAAGAGGATAAGAGGTGACCACGAAGCAGTGCTGTTGTGGAAGGGCTTGGAAAAGATGTCTCTCCAAAGGTGACATTTGAGCAAAGACAAAGGAAGTGAGAGAGTGAGCCTTGTGAGTATCTGGGGTGTGGGGGGAAGAGCATTCCAGATGGAAGGAACTGTGTACTTTCTGTGTTTGAGGAGCAAAGGGGCCAGCATAGCTGGAGAGGAGGATGGACAGAATGAGGGTACAGAAGTGGTGGGGAGGGCAGTGGGCAAAGGACCTTTTAGCTTATTGTGAAGACTTTGGCTTTGAAGGTGAGTGAGGTGGAAGCCATCTGAAGGTGGGGAACAGAGGCCGGCAAGATCCAACCTTCATCTTAGATGGGTCACTCAGGCTGCTACTGCAGAACAGTCTGCAGGAAGATCAGTTAGAAGGCAGGTGCAAGAATTCAGGTCACACAGGATGGCAGCTGGACCTGGGCCACAGCAGTGGAGTGGTGAGAAGGGTCAGATTTGAGAGATGTGTTTTGAAGGAGAGTTGATGAGGAATTTGTGACAGAATGGATATGGAATGCAAACAGAGAGGAGTCAAGACTGATTCCAAGGACTTTGGCTGGACAGCTGGAACTGTGGAGTTGCCACTCTCTTATATAGAGAAAACAGAGGAGGGTTTGGCCAGTGGGCAGGGACAGCATGGTTTGGACAGGTTAGGCTTTGGAGACCTTAAACTCAAATGGGGATGAACTTGGATACTCAGGGGAGGAATCGAGGCTGGAGATGTCCCCTGCTGCTGAAAGTCCCAGAATGGCCCCCCTTTGCCCCAAGGTCAGCATTTACCCTGAGAGAGTGGGGTAGAATAAAGGGATCTCCCAGCAAGAGAGAGGGAGGGAGTTGGAAAAGTCAGAGGATCAAGTAAAGCCACTAGGAAGCCAAATCCAGCACCAACGAAGGGAGTTGCCATAGTTATCAACACCACAGGGGGCAGAAGCAAGCATAATATTCATTTCCATTTGTCTAACAGTCTCAGCTCTGTTTTTGTGACTTCTGGAAAGCTTTTCCCACCTCTGTAAGTAGGTTGAATCTCTCTGTTATAAGCTTTTATAGCATCAGGTAGGTAGCACTTGCCATAATTTACACTAGATGTTTATAATTTTTAAAAAACTACATTGATATTACATTTGATATTTGTAAGTTATCATTGCACATTTAATTATTGGATTCATATATGGCTCCTCCATTAGACTAAAGCTACGTAAGGGCAGGGACTATTTCTGTCTTGTTTTTTTGCTGTGATGAGAGAATGGATTCCTGAGTGCCCAGAGCCTGGAATTGCAGAGGCAGAGGGAGAAAATCAGAGTGGTCGAGGTCAGAGGCAATTGTCTGGAACTCATGTGGTGGTCAAAGACTTGTTTTTATGGGCCAGCCAAGGCGGAGGGCACGGGTGGGGATGGGGTGAGTGGACAGAGGACCCCAGGCGTGGCATTCATGACCGTCCATGGCCTGGCTCCTTCCTGCCCTCCAGCTTCATCTTGCCCCTTCTTTTTCTCCATCTCTGCGTTCATTTTTATAACCCCAATGGACTGCTTGTAGCTCCCATATATTTGCTATTTCATACCCCCAGCCATTATTCACGCTTTTCCCTCTCAACTTTCTGTTCCCATCCACAGTGAATTATTGCTTCTCTTTCAAAACTACACTCAGATGTCAGCTCCTTCAGGTGGCCTTTCTTAATCCCCCCAGACTTTCCCTCTTTCTTCTGCTCTACACATGACAGGGTCATTATGTGTAAACTAACAGGCTGCTCTCCAAAGGCAGGGGCCGTATTCCAGTCATCACTATGCCCCCAGCACCTAGCATAGTGCCCAGTACAGAGTAAGCGCTTAACAAATGAGCAAATGAGTGATGAATGAATAGCCATCTACCCCAGATTTCCTGAAACAGTATAGATGTCATCTGGCCTGTCCCATCACCCCCTACATCTATTCATAGTTGTCACACCGTGAGTCCTGGCTTTTCTCCTGAAAATTGTGGTCACTGCAGAATAGTGCAGTAGTTCCCAACCTAAAGTCCTTGGACCCCCAGGGAAAGCAGTAATAAGGCTTGGAGAGCTTCTGTCGATGTCTGAAATAGCTCACAGAAATCATACTGTTATCTACACTCAGGCTGCACAGCCTAACTAAAACATCAGGTTTCTCTGCTTTTAGCTGGGATTGTGTCGACTCGGCGGCATGCTAACGGCGGTTATCTTGTGCAAAGCAGGAGTGCAGATTGGCTGGGAATGACATCATAGGAGTCCCTGGGGCCGTTGGAAGGCAAAATAATAAATGAGGTCCTGGGAAGTTAAAAGGTTAGGGACGTGATGATGGGGGATGGAGCTCTGGGCTCAGAATTAGGAGACATGAGAGGCGGGCGTGGCATCAGTTCAGCGAGCCACCCAGCTTCTCTGGAAAGTGGGAATAATCACATCTACCTTGAGGATCAAATTAGGTCAAAACATCTCCAAAATGGTGCAGCACCAAGCAAGGGACGGGCTTACGCCTAGCCTGGGAGGTCCTGAAAGGGTACACGGGTAGCAGTGGAAGGAGATGACGTGTCTGGAGAAATAAGCTGTTTGCCGAGGTTGGAGGGGGGTATATGGAGAGGAGAGGAGTTGAGTGGGAGTTGGGGCAGTCGGGGCAGTCAGGCAGGCACCAGATTTTGAGGGGGCTGTGAAGTTCATGCTAGGAAATTGAACCATATGGTCCTTTTGGTATCAAGAAATCCAAAGTTGCTATTGGCCCTCAACTAAAATGGAGGAAGGGACTAGAAGGTGTGGATCCCAGTGCCCCTGTCCCCATGGTTTTGAACACAGACCCCACGCCTAGCCCACCTCCTTCAGTGTCACTTTCAGCCTGTGGCTCTGAAGGTTCCAGCCTAGCTGTGGTTTCCCGCAGGTGGAGCATCCTTGAGTCCTGGCTGCTTGAGAGTACGCGTTCCTGCTGGGCGATGCTCCCAGCAACCGGCCAGGTCACTGGGTCCAGACCTTCGCACCACGGTAAGGGGGGCCAGATGGACGCTGAGCCAGACAGAAGCCCCTGTGGGCAATGGGAGCCTTTGGTGGGGGCGTGACTGTGTCCTGGCTGAACCCCAGAACAGGGCCAAGGTAATATGCTTGAGGGCTGCCACCTCTGCCACCACCCCCACTGCCTCCCAGGCTTCTCCTGAAAAGCCTCCATTCCTCAAGATCAAGAGAAAATGCTGCCTTAGGAGGGAATCTCTGCCCTCCCCGAGTCCCAGCTTGGAATTAATTCATCGCCTCTCTGCGCTCCCGTTACGTGTTGCAGACACCTCTACTTCCTGCTTATTTTGTTGGGCTTCACATTTGGTGATTTCCTTTCTTGCCTGTCTCCCCCAGGCTGTACGTGAGATCACCTCTCATCTACAATCGCTCTCCCGACCTGATGCCAAACCTGACTCCTGCCGCAGGGGCCCCAGAAACGTTATTGACCCAGGGAGAAAGTGTCTTTGATGGCCAATTCTCATGCCCAGTTCGATCCTGCCCTGGTGTTCATTTGTCTGAATTGAGTGCCCCGCTGGCCCCTTTGTGTCCTCTCAGTGTGAACAGGGATAAAGGTTGAAACAGTACCCAGAGGGCTCCTTGAGAGAGAGTTTCCATCAAAGCATCCAAAGATATCTCTGGGGAAGACACAACGTGGAGGCAGCCGCAGAGAAATGAATGTCCTATCACTAAAATTTCCAGAAAAGGAGATGATGTCAGCGCTGCCCTTAGGCCCTGTTTTGTACCTATCAGATTTTGGGAGACAGAAAGCTCTTCAAGATGGCTTCTCCCCTACTCAGCCCACTGGAGCCGCCAAATTGCTCTCCCCTCTCCACCTGGAGTCACAGGAAACGAGCAGAAGCCTAGAGCACTCCTTCAGCAGGGTGGGAGCCTGTCTGCTACCCCCTCCGTGGGTGGGGCCAGCTTCTGGCCCCTTCTGCTGGTGACCGTGCTGTGCTCGTTTTTAGCAAACAAGGGAGCGTCTGGCAGCTGCTTTGTCTCCCTGCGGCCCCTCCAAGTCGCGGCTCTGGAAAACACTTGCCTCTGTCACCAGGCTGCACCTGTAAATAAAGCAGAAGATAAAAGAGGCCTTTCTGTTTTTCAAACTGTGACAGGCACATCCCGGCAAATTACCTTCATGTTTTTTTAATAGAAGTAAAAAGGTTTGGGTGGCTTGCGTTGCCTGATACAGAAGCACTTTTCTCTCATTCAAGCCGCCACAGATGGGATAATGAACGCATTTTTATCTCCGTCTCTAAACAAAACGCAAAGAACCTGGAGTTAGACAAACTTTCCTTTATGGCATTTCAAGGACAGAGCTGGGAGTGGTGAAAAGCTCTTGGTGCTTGGGAACTAAAGGCCGAGGACTTGTTCAAGCCAGAAGCGTATTTGCCTCCTGTATGCAGAGACCCACTTGTGTATTTCAATCTCAGTTTATTTATCTACAAAATGGGGGTAAGGGACTCTATTTCCAGGTTTGTTGAGAAAACCCCTGGCCCAGCCTAGCCCCGTGGAAGGTGTTCAATAAACTTCACTGAAGCCCATCCTGGCTGTTATCTGGATGTTCGTATCACTTGGCCAAATGTGCCCACCAAGAAGCAGCCATTCAAGGGCCCCCTTCCCAGTGAGGAGAAGCCTGGGGTTGATCTCCACAGCCTGCTGGACACATGCCTGTGCGTCTGGACACTGGGGTCCCTGCCATGCCCTGCAGCCCTTCCCAGGGACACAGATGTTGTGGTGCCTCCCTCTATCAGCCCCGCCTCTGGGCTGTCACTGTGCCTGTCTCATGCTGCTGTGCAGTTATTTATCTACACATTTCTCCTTCCTCAAAAACTAGGAGAGAAAAATCACAGAGGGCAAGTCTCATCCCCTGCGGATGTTCTTATCCTCAGTGCCCTGTGCAATGCCTGGCACACAGTAGGTGCTCAGAGCACATTTGTGGGTGAACGAGTGGCTCAGAGAAGCTCGACCCTCACACACCTGGGCTGAGCAGTGAAGCAGGCTCCCAGGAAGCAGGAGGCTCCGCAGCTGAGAGCAGTGCTGGGCCCACCCCTCACCCAGGCTCCCCACTTTCCATGTGGCTGGACTGGGCCAGGCCTGTGCCTGTGTTTCCAACAAACCTGGAAATAGGCCCCGTACCCATATTTTGTAGATAAAAATAAGTTTGTGAAACTGGTTTTGTAACCCTTGGCTCCTCATCCACCTCAAGGGTATAAAAATACCACATGAGAGGCTCAAGAGGCCTGGGGGCCCCCTCTGCAGTGAGCTGTCTGTGGATGGAGGAGGCTGCCTCCCACCCCCTAATCATGAGGGAACCTCAAGAGAGCTTGGCTGAGGTCTGAGGAAATTTGAAGGAGAGCTAGACTGCCCGAGAAGGCAGGGCAGAGAGGGTGGGGGCCTCACAGGCTTCTCCCCTGGAGTTTGGCAAGGCAGGGAGGGAGCCTGTGTCCCACTGGCTGGGGTGGATCTCCCAGAGGGATGCCAGGAAGTCTGAAGGCCTCATGCCAAGGCCAGAGGCAGGGGCGTGCCCTCTTCTTCAAGACTGGAGAAGGTGGATGTTCCTCAGCAGCCTTGCTCACATCAAGGGAGGTACAGGTGAGAGAACCCACACAAGCCCAGGACAAGAGAAAGACTTGGCACGTGGAATCTGCCAGGCCCAGAGGGCACAGGTGCCCTACCACCATCCTACAAGTCAACTAACACTTTCCCTGGCCCGTATTTCTCCCCCAGCCCCACCCTATCTGAACTAGGGGAGGGGGCAATGAGTCAGGGAAGGGTGATAGAACTGACTCTCCCTCCTCCCCCTCCTCAAGGTTCCAACTTGAGCCAGATCAGGCTGGGGGATGGCAGTTTCAAATAGGATAGGATGGAGGCTTTGCTAGTAGACTGGCTTGGACCTTTTTTTTTTTTTTTTTCCTTTTTTAAATCTGACAGTAGCACCCAAAGCTATGAGATATTCCAAAGAGGTCCTCCAATGATCAGGGAGGAATGTGCTGGAAGGGGCTATGGCAAAAGAACGCACTTGCATCCTGTTTGTGCCCAATTGAGTCCAGCAACACCAGTGGACAGATTCTACTTGGATTAGAATCTATTGTGTGCCCCTGGGAGCCGCAGCAACTCCTGAAGACATGTGCTAAGGCTTTCGGTCCTCAAGCTGCCATTCCTCATCTGGCCTAACTCAGAGTTCAGTGATAGAGGAAAGGGGGCCTTCCGATTTCATCCTAATTGGGGTGTAGCACATTTGAACCTCATTAGAAGATAAGTCAGACACCAAGAGAGTTTAGAGGGAGAGGGGCACATCCATTTAGGCTGCTCCTTTCATGATTCCTACCTGGAGTCACCTCCCAGCATGAAGTGGCTTTTACTAAGGGGGAGGGAAGGACCGCTGGAAGATTAGGCTTTGAGTTGCAACTTTATTCTTTCTTATTATTTATTTTCTTTTAAATGTTCATTTTAAGTTTTCTTTTAAATGTTCATAATTGCTGGATAATCCAGAGACATGATTGCCTTTTTATTTGCATATGGAAAGGCCCCCAACTCATTCAAACACCAAAAGCCCTTCTCTTTAAATCAACCACAGTTTCACCCCTTGAAGTTGTTCCAGAAATTGAGATCTTGCAATCTTTATTTACTGGGTTGGTTTAACTCCTTCTGGGCTGCTCCTTCCTTTAATTCTCTTCCGTGATGAGGAGACTCTAGGATAAGAGAGAAAAATAAACCCAGAGAGGGCTCCTGTGGCTGGGTTGGCTGTTCGCTAAAATGGAAATGTGTTTACGGTGTGAGAAAAAAACGATCTTGGGCAGTGAAGTTGGCAAAAAGAGATAAAGGGGATTTGGTTAGAAGCGAGAGTTAAATGATAGTAAAGGTCTGGAGAAGCCATGATCAATAAATATAAAGTTCAACCTCATTGCTTTTTGCCTCTGAGAAGGGCTGAACCCTGCCTGCCTCCCCCACCATGGGCCTCGGGCTGCAGACTCTGCTGATGGATTCAGCGATGAGGCCCTCAGACTCTAAGCACGAAACTCACTCTGTCCGAGAGAACTCTCATGGAGGCAGGGAGGGGTGGATCCAGCCCTCCTGCTCCTCTTGCTGGGTGCATACAAGACGGGCACTCCACGTGTTCTGTGGCTGCCCAACCAGCCCAGGGCCTCCAATGGGGGCACCGTCCAGAGAATCCTAAGTACTTGCATTGGACACCCCATTTTCAAGACATAATAATCTCAAGAAGAAACCTGTTTATTATCACTATAGAATGTAAGGCAAATCACTTGCTTTGCGAACAACAAGTACATACTTTGAAGAAAAATGGAGTGAGAGAGTCTCAGAAATGATCTTCAGCTCAACGAAGGGCAGATGCCCACTCATTTCCTGTCATCTTAACACAGGGCTGTATATGCAGAGGAAAGAACATTGGTCTCTGTGTAGACCATCATGGTGGGATTCTGAACCTAGGTCTATGGATGCCTTTCGGTGCCCTTCAGTAGTATCTGCAAGCCGCTTATTAAGAAAATTGTACACTTACACACTTTTCTGAGGTTCATAATTTTTTTCTACTCTCAAAGAAGCCTGGGTTCCTCCAAAAAGGAGAAGAACCGCTGGCCTATCAGGTGCAATGATGTCTATGAAGATTCTCTGTTATATTTATTTTATTTATTTATTTATTTTTGAGACAGAGTTTTGCTGTTGTTGTCCAGGCTGGAGTGCAATGGCATAATCTTGGCTCACTGCAACCTCTGCCTCCCGGGTTCAAGTGATTCTCCTGCCTCAGCCTCCCAAGTAGCTGGGATTACAGGCATGCGCCACCATGCCCGGCTAATTTTTTGTATTTAGTAGAGATGGGGTTTCACCATGTTGGTCAGGCTGGTCTTGAACTCCTGACCTCAGGTGATCCACCCACTGTGGCTTCCCAAAGTGCTGGGATTACAGGCATGAGCCACCATGCCTGGCCAATTCTCTGTTATAAATACATATATAGGCCAACAGAGTTATGACTGTTGAAAGAGTAGGCAGCAGGAAGAACTTGTGTTGCCTTACATCTTAGAAGCTGGGGAGGATGAGCAAGGGAGATGTCTTAGTCCATTTGAGCTGCTATGACAACACCATAGACCGGGTGGCTTATAAACAACAGAATTGATTTCTTACAGTCTCGAGGTTGGGAAATTCACAATCAAGTCACTGGCGGGTTCAGTGTCTGGCAAGGGCTCGCTTCCCGGTTTACAGACAGCTGTATGCTCACTGTGCCCTCACATGGCAGAAAGGGTAAGGGAGCTCTCTGGAGCCACTTTCAAATCCCATTCATGAGGATTCTTCCATCATGACCTAATCACCTCCCAAAGGCACCACCTTCTAATACTATCACCTTGGGGGTTAGGATTCTAACACAGGAATTTTAAGGGGACACAAACATTCAGTCCTTGGCAGGAGGCTTTCCATTCATCTGTCCAGCCAACCATCCATCATTCATTGACGTGTATCTAACATGTGTCATCACTGTGTTTTAGATACAGATGACACAGTGTGGTGGGGGAGATGGAGATGTGACAAAATGCAACCCCATGGAGTAAGTTCTATGACTGATGCACTTTCACCAGACAGCCGGAGACACAAGGGAAAAGGCTCCATGGGGAAGGAGAGGGGGGCTCTGGAGGGCTCCACAGAGGCTATGATGCTTAAGCCAGGTCTTAAAGGACAATTAAACATGATGAAATCTTTGTTCTTGGGTGTCTTTAAAAATAAATGTAGGTGCAAGTTGTTGGTTTGCATGAATTTAAAAATAAATACATAAGAATAAGAATAAATGTAGGGAAAGATTCAGGTGCCCTCTGGGCCAAAGGCAGGGGCTGGAGAAGAGGACTCAGAGCGATCATCTAGGTTTGCAGGGTGAACCCTGGAGGGCATGTGCACACTTAGTTGCACACATGGCTGGGTGTGGGTTCTGGTACCCCTCGGGGAGCAGGAAGGGGAGGAGGACTGGAGAACAGGAGACTTTGCTCAATCTTCTCAAGCTTCCTCTGTCCCTGGGTCCAAGCAGAGAGAGAGAAAAGCCTGGGGCTCACAGATGATGGACATGTTTTTTGGAGGATAGCGACAGGCGAATGACATGGAGAGCAGCAGGAGCAATTTGGGCAGATATTGCTCCCTCATCTCCCATCTACAGCTGCGTCTCGGGAGGCAGGGGCCGGTGACCTGGCTGGCCAATAGACTGGCAGTGATCAGAAGTGATTTTCCTCTCCGACTATCTCTGTCTGCCCTCCAGAGGCAGGGCCTGGCCTGGAGGAGGGAAGATCTGAGTAGTTTACTCTTCCCTGAGAAGCAGGTGTAAAGGCAGGCCTGGGCCCAAGGAGGAGTAGAGGCAAAGAGTTGCTAACCTTCTGCTCCTTTTGGTGTGGTTCAGAAGTCATTTCCCAGCTGGCTTCTAGGAGGCTGCCAATCCCATGCTAACAAAGACAGCTCGGGGAAGGGCCAGCTCAGCCCTTAGCAGGCTCAGGGCCACAGGGGAGCTGCTGGCTGCCCAGAGGCAGGGGCAGCCTTTGCTACTTGCTAACAGGTGTGTAGATGGGGACTAGGAGGACAAAGACTTAATCAAAGAGGTTAACGGGGGTCATTGTTCACCTGAGTGCACAGCTCTAGTGAGCACACATAGACATTGGAAGGCAGAGAGGAGAGGAGGGGGGAGGGAACTCATATTCAGCGCTGTTCCTCCTGTAAGGGAGGGGTCACTGCAAGTGTTTGGAAAAGACAGGCGATCCCTAAACCTGGTGTTAGAGTAACATTTTCAAACTTAAAAAATATATTTTAATGCCCAGTGGATCTGATGTTCATTCAGTTCTCCCAGGAGCCCTGCAAGAAGGTATTCTTACCAGTTAGCCCTCTTTACAGATGGAAACATCATGGCACAGAGGGATTCATTTGACCAAAGTTGCATAGCTAGCAAGAAGTGGGGGCAGAACTCAGGCTTTGAAGTCTTCTGGCTCCAAAGCCCGTGTGCTTTGCAACCACACCATGCCTAGCCCTTAGGGGATTCTGGGAATCCCGAGCCTTCCTCAGGTTCGCCAGGAAGCCCTGGTGGGGAGGAACCAGAAACGTGTGCTTCCTTCATCCAAGGTGGTAGGGCACAAGGTGGGTGAGCCAGAACACACGAGTGGCACACCCTCAGCAAGTGCACAAAGGAAAGCTAAATGTTTACATTTATTTTTAACTATAGGAGGTATATATAGTTACGTTTTAAAAATACACACAGTACTGATAAAGCCTAAGCGTTCCCTTTCTCGCTCCTTCCCAGCCCCCTTCCTAGTGGTGACTAGGGAATGAGTGAAGCCTCACAGACAGCTGCCTATGCATTTTACATACACATACAAATAGAAACATGTAGGATCTTTTGTTTGTTTTTTATGTAAATGTTAAAATGTGGTACATATGGTTTGCAATTTGCTCTTTTCACTTAAAAATATGACTTGGAGCTATTTCAATTCCACTCCCTATAGATCTGCCTCATTTTTATCTGCTAAATAGTATTCTATTATGTATGTATATGTATGCATTTGTATATACATATGTCTGCATGTATCTTTAATTATTTCCCCTCTTGTACATTTGAGTCACTACTAGAAACAATATAACGAAGAACATCTTTGTCAGTGCTTTTCTGTAAACATAAAGGAGTATTTCTCTAGGATAGATGTGAAATGAAATTCCTGGCAGAATTAGTTGAGTAATGGTGTATTTAATTTGAACAAACATTCTTTGCCAATTTACAGTCCCAACAGCGTATCAAACTTCCCATTTCTCCACACTCCCTGGAGCCCTGATTATTACCAATATTATAATTTTGACCAAAATAAAATATATGATTTAATTTGAATTTCCCTAATTTTAGTAAGCATTTTCATACTTACTAAAAATTACATACACTCACTGCTTATTTATGCATCCTCTTCTATGAATTACATACTCTTTTTTTTGCCTATTCTTATCATTTTGTAGAAACTCTTTCTATATCCTGGATATTGATTTATATGTGTTATGCATGTTTCGTCTATTTCTCCCAGTCTTTAAATTATTTTTCAATTGTTCTTATAGGGTTTTTGTTTGTTTGTTTGTTCGTTTTGGTCAGACAGAAACAATTTTGGCAGTCAATGTATCCATTTTTTTATTTAGGGGCTTTTTTTGTGTGTGTGTCTCCTTAAGAACGTCTTCTCTATGCCAAAGTTGTAAGTGTATTTTCTTCTAACAGTTTTATAGTTTTCACCTCTCTTATGTAGCTCTTTAGTCAATTTGAAATTTATTTTGTGTATGGTGGGAAATAGGGCCCAACTGTATTTTTTTCCAAGTAGATAGCTTTGGCGCCGTTATTGGTGGCCCACTTCTTGTTTATTCCTCCCTACCCTGTATTTTCATTTAGGCTTTCACCTTGTGCCCATTTATGCCTCAGGTTTTAGGGCTAGGCTTTATTGGTTTAAGGGTAATCCCATATACCTCGCCTAAACATCAGAGCATGGCATGAAGTTGGTCACGTTGATTAGTTCAGGATCAGTGCATGACCCAGTTAGGGTGAGGGCAAGTTTACTGAGTGCATCTGGGAAAAATATTTTGCTTACTGCTAAAAGATGATCCCTGGGGAAGAGCGGAGACCCCTTGCTTCCTTTGGACATGATGCTTTGTAGATGTGGATCCAGGAGCTGCCATGGCTCTTTTGCCACCGTGAAAGAAGCCCGCCTGAGGGGGAGGCTGATGTAAAGAGAAGGTCCTGGCTATTCATGAAACTTCAAGGGATGGAGCCAGGGCCGTGGATTAGGGCAGCCTGGAAGCCTCGTTACCTCCTTATCTGTCTTGGCCTTCCTTACATGAGCAATGTATTTTCTTATTATTGAAGCCTGGTTGAGTCAAGTTCTCTGTTATGGGCAGCAGGCAGCGGTGACTAAACTGATATAACAAGTAACTGCTCCTGTGCTATCTATAGATGGTCCTACCCTTGGTCATTAATTAGAAATGCTATCATATAATCCTGTACACACATGATCTGTTTCTTAACTGTTTGTCTATTCTTAGGCTAACATCTTGCTGTTTTAATGACTATGGCTTATGTAATTGTAATATATTTTATGCTGGTTGGGTAAATCCTTCTTCATCATACTTCTTTTTCAACATCTGCCTGGCTATTCTTGTTCCCTTTCTCTTCCAGATGAATTTAAATTACCTGCATTAAGTTCCATAAAATTGTGCTGGGATTTTGACAGAGGTTGCTTTGAATCTGGGGAGAATTGACCTCTTTACAATGTTGATATTTCCCATCTAGGAATATTAGATGTCTCACCATTTATTTAGATCCTCTTATGTGATACTCAGTAGAGTTTTATAGTTTTTCTATAAAAGTTTCGTTCATATTTTATTGCGTTTATTCCTTGGGACCTTAAAGGCATTTGTTGTTATTATTTGTTCTTTTTTTATGTTTGAATGTATCTATTTTTAATTGGTGGCATGGAGGGAAGCTTTGGGTTTTGGTTGTTGCTCTGTTAACTCTACCACTGCGCTGGAATCTTATTATCTAACAGCCTGTCATTTCATTCCGCTGGATTTCATAGAAGATGATCATATAATCTGAAAATAATAGTTTTCTCTTCCATCCTTCTTTTTCTTCTCTTAAATCATGCTGGATAGGAGGGGCATTGCTATATTGTTTCCAGACAGAATGGGAAATGTTTCTAAGGTTTTTCTGAATGTTATATAATTAAGACAGCTTAATTTTCCTTCCTGCTTTGTTGAGGCATCTTTTAAAATGGGAAAAATACATAGAATTTTATCAAATGTTTCTTGATGTGTAGTGACATAACCATATAGAATTTTCCTTTATCATCCAGTGACCTATTTTAATATATATTATAATGTCGAATCAGCCTGTGGTACTGGGATAAAGTAATCCCTGGCGAACCCTCCAAGTTTCCTGCCGAGCCGGGGCCCTCTCTTTAGATCAGCCTCCCCCTCAGGTGGGCTTCCCTCATGGTGGCAAAAAAGCCATGGCAGCTCCTAGATCTACATTTACAAACTGCTTATGAGATTCTGTTCTTTTAATGCATTGCTTATTCTGATATGCTACTATTCTCATGTGGATCTGGGCAGCTGTATTCAAATGGGGGATGAGTCTGTGGTTTTGTTTTTGGGCCTTCCTTGTCTGGTTCTTCTGCCTCACTGGTCACTGCTTCTCAGTCCCTTAGGCTGGCCCCTGACCCAGCCCCCACTGTGGCTCAGGCCTCTGCCTCCTCTCCTGTCTCTCCCCAATCCCACTTGGTCTCCCCCAGACCCGTGGCTTTCATACCATCTAAATGCCAACAGCTCCTAGATGCCTCACTCAGCCAAGTCCTTGCTCTGAAATTCCAGACCATGCACATCTACTCAGCACATCCAAGACAGCATTCCTACTTTCCCCTCTCAAAGCTGCTCCACCCGCCATCTTTCCCAGCTCTGTAAGCCACAACACCACCCTTAGTTGCTCAGGCCATGCAGCCTTGGAATCAGTCTTAACTCCTCTTTGTCTTTCATATCTCACATCCACTCCATCAACAAATCCTTTGGTTTCCCTTTCAATAGATGGCCAGTGTCTGACCCCTCAGGACCTCCAGCTGGTCCAAGCTATCACCTCTTCCCTCAGCTACTGCAGTAGCTTCTAACAGTGCTTCCCACTTCTGCCCTCGCTTTCCTTCTGTTTATTAGCATGGAGGTGTGGTTCCTACTCCCTGCATCTGGGCCACTCTTTTCTGTCCATGCATCCCTCCATGTGTCTTCTCAGACATGCCCAGTGTGCCTCAGCCTCGGGGCCTTTGCACTTGCTGTTTCCTCTCCCGGGATCTCTGCATGTCTCTATTCCTTCAGGCCTTTGTGCAAAAGATTTATTATACACTTGTAATCCTAGCACTTTGAGAGGCCAAGTTTGAGGCCATGAGTTTGAGACCAGCCTGGGCAACATAGGGAAATCCTCGTCTCTACAAAAATAATAATAATTAGACAGGCATAGGGGTGCACACCTGTGGTTCTAGCTACTTGGGAGGCTGAGGCAGGAGGATTGCTTGAGCCCAGGAATTCGAGGCTGCAGTGAGCCATGATTGCACCACTGCACTCCAGCCTGGGACAGAGCGAGACCCTGTCTTAAAAAAAAAGAAAAAAAAAACGTACCTGAAGGTTTTCCCCAACCACCCTACATACAACTGTAATCCTCACTTCCAACACTCCCTACTTGCCACAACTCCTATCAGACAGCTGTCCGCAGGCAGCTGGGCTCTTGCAGGGCCAGTACCTGCTCCTTCCCTTGCTCCTCCAGGCCCACAGTGAGGGAGGGGCCCTGCTGTCGTCCTGTTCTTTTCCCCAAAGCGCTTATCTCCACTTGACATTACTGTGTATTCATTTGTTTGTCATTGTCTGTCTCCTCCAACTAGACCAGAACCTCCATAAATGCAGACACCTGCCTATTTTGTGTGCTGTTGTGTCCCCAGCACCAGGAAGAATGGCTGTACTTTTTGGGTTGTTCAATAAGAATTTGTTGAATTAAAGAACGATTTTTCTCTTGCATTTATGGGTTGACTTTAATGCCAAACAATGTCATTTGTGTGTACATGTGAATACTTATACTTTAAAACTATTTGTAATGAAAACAGAGAGATAATTATTTTTGATCATTTTATTACTTTTTTTCCCTCACAGATGCAAAAACTGAAGTCCAGAGAGCCTAAGGCATTTCTTAAGGTCAGGAGCCAGTTGATGGCCAAGCTGGGCTAGAATCTGTCCCCACTGTAGACCTGAGGGACTTTCAGAGTACCAGAGGCTAGGGAGCTGCTGGAGCTGGAAGCTTGGATTGAGTGGGCTACACAGACCCTATGACCCATCCTCTTTTACCTTCTGTCTTACTTTCTTGGAGATAAGCGATTTGACAGAAGACATTAGTAAGAGCACGGCCATAAAAATTGGCTTCGTCATCAGCTGTTGACTTTGGGCACTTGTAAAAGGAGTCACTCCTATCTCCTGCATGCTGGCCACCTGCTGCCTACCTCTCTAGGTCTACTCTCTACCTGCTCTGCCCCTGGCCCCACACCCAAGGCTTCCCCAGTTGGATGGCATCAGTGAGCTCCCTTGCTCTCTGGCTTCTGTCTGTGTCAGGCCAGTGGGTAGCACTAGCAGAACATGGGGGAGGGAAAAACAGGAAAACTGGGGATTTATTTCCCTAATTCTTTCCCTGCAGGGTCCTCACAAGCTGGCTGCATCCCTGGATCAGACAGCCCTCCCCAGGCTCCCCAGCCCTCCCCAGAGACCTCCCCTGCTGGTCTCTGCAGGGGCAGTACCTGTTCCTTCTCTTGCCCCTCCAGGCCCACGGGGGGGTAAGGGCCCTGCTGTTGCCAGGCAAGGACATGGCACTACCTTTGGCTGGTTTCATTAGACTCCACCCACACCTTTGTAAACATTTCTAAACTCTCTTCATAGTGTGGGGTGTGAGTGTGTCATTGTGCCCTAGGGTCCCTGTCTGCCACCATGGATGAATAAGGGAGCTTACGTGGCTGGCGCAGCCCAGTACAAAGCAGGGGCTTTCCAAGTGTTCATTCCTCTTCTTCCCAACTAGGAGAACAGAAAGGGGCTGTCTAAAGACATGACCTGGGAGATGAGCTCTCAGCTGGGGACCCCAGCCTTGTGGCAAACGTAAGCATCTGCAGATCACAGATGCCCCTCTTCATCCTCACCCATTTCCTGCAGAGCTACCATCCATGGGGTGACCCAATCAGACAACCCCAGTGCTGGTGGCTCCTGAACACTGGGGCTGGTCTTAGAGCGTGAGGTGTGTGGTGAGGGTGCCAGGTGGGAGGTGGGCAGGGGAGTGCCGGGGGACTTCCTACAAACCTGCTCCTCAGCTTTTCTTTTAGCACCTCTGGTCCTCCTGGCCTCCCCGGGCCATGCCCAGGCTGAGACACAGCTACCCCTCCCCACTCTACCAGCAGCCTGCAGCCTTTGTCCATGCCCTGGGCTGGCAGCAGTAGAAAGGGCTGTCAGATCTCATCATGTCAGTTCTCCAGCTAGAACTCCAGCTGGGCTGAGTGACCTTGTAGGTTTTGAGGAACATGGGCAGCTGGGAGACAGAGGAATGGACTGGCCAAATTTGTACCATCTTCCCAGCTGGAGGGAGGTGGGAGCCGGGCCTCTCCTGAGCTCCAGCTCCTCCGTCTCACAGTTGCTGTTTGGGTCTGTCCCTTCAGCAGCCTGGCTGCACCTGGGTGTGAGGTTAGACTTTAGCATGGCTTTTCTGATTCTGCGAGCTCCGAGGAATTCATTATCAAGGAAAGAGAGGATTTCTTCTCCAGGGTAAAGAAGGTTCTAGCTCCTCTTGGAGCCTGTGTTCTCCGATGAGTGGCTGAAAAACCACAATTCATCTCTACCAAGCACTTTGCAGTTGTAAATGCATGATCTCTCTGGAGCTTCACAGTATACCCACAAGGGAGGAATATTTAGCTGTTTTTACTACAGCAGAGGAACCAGAAGTCCAGGGATGGTTACATGAACTGTCCAAGCCAATGTCACTGGGCACCAGCAGAGAGGGGACCCAGAGCCAACCTGGCTGACTCCATAACCAGATGAAGACTTTCCCCTGAAGGTTATTTCTAATGGTGAGATCATTTCTTTGCCTTTCTCTTCCTCCCTCCCTCCAGCTCATTGATTGCGGGTAGCCTAGAAAACAAAGTCAAGATTTTGGCTTAATCTCATCGAGGTCAACTTCCTGAAAAAGGTGGGTTGAAGGCAGTGCAACAGGCAGGAATCCTGACAGGGGCAACTGTCAGGGAGCCATCAGGACATGCCCCAGGGTAGCTTTTGATCATCATGAAGGACCCTTCCCCAGCTCGTGGCGTCTGTATCTTGGCAAATCATCTTCCTTGTCCCCATCCCTTTGCTGTCTTGGCAGCAGAAGGGATTTCAGTTCGACTTTGGGAAGAACATCCCTGCTCTCCCTTTGAGAAGAATCTTGGACAGGTTCCTATTCTTTCAGGGATACCACAGTGTGGTCAGGTTGCTACTTCTTGACACTGCATTTGGGTTGAGCCTGTTCTACTCCTGTCTTTTGTTTTTGCTTTTTCCCCTAATCATCTATAGACTTCCCTGGTGCAGAGCAATCACCCTATGGAGCATGGCCCTGAAGCTGAGGGGTACAGTGGAGGCCGTGTTTGGGCTCGATGGTGACATAATCCTGGAAAAGCTCCATCTGTCATCTCTGGCCTTTTACTGTTGTTACAGCATTTATGGTCCCAGCCAACTGCTGAGGAATCTGTCTGTGGTTTAATTAGCCTATATCTCCAGCCTCCCCCACCATGCAAGAAACCAATAAACAGCTTCTGTCCCCTTAGAGGCACTGGGCAGTCACAGCAGGGGGAGCTCCACGGGTCCTGAGGCCAACAAGGTCTTTGAGGACAAATGAAAGACTTGGGGACCCACAGGGAGAACTCTTGGCTCGTGCCTCCTTTCTCTGCTTGGGCCGTGGGAGGCCAGCCAGCTCAAAGGAAAAATAGCAAAAGTAACAAAACAACCCGTCATGTTTACAAAGAGCCTCTCATCCATCAGGAGCATTCTAAGACAAGACCTTAGTAGGAGCCACTGTGGACCTTGGTTTCTCTTATATAAATGAGGCCATTGGGCTCAAGGATTCCTGAAGTCTCTTCTCAGACCAGACTTTCTGTGGGTTCCATGGTCCTAACAGAATTCTGGTGATGTGATGACACCTGGAGCTGGTGTCATTAGCCTCATCTTAGAGTTAAGAATGCCAAGGAGCAGAGAGGGAAGTGACGTGCCACAGCCCATTCAGAGAGTCCTGCCAGATCCAGGCCTAGACCCTGGTGAGTTGGGTGGTGGAAGGAGATGGACCCTGATGTCTGTCTTCTTAGCTCAAGGAGATGGAGGTGGGAGGATGGGGGCCAGAAGCCCTGTAGCTCTTCCCCTGATCCATTTTGAGGAAGGGTCTATCCTATCACCCTGCAAGAACGGGAGGCTGGGGAGCTTATCTGGTGATGGTGGGGCATCTGGTCCCCACATGTGCAGACCAGGATCCATGCCTGAGCGCCTCTAATAGCATACCTACTCCAAGAACGTGGTCTATTTTGTTTCATGTGGTATCCCCAGTGCCTAGAACAGTGTCTGGCATAAGGTGGTACCCAAGTAATGCTCGTCATTGAATGACTGAGAGACAAGTCTAGGCCCCTGGGATACCAGGGCCCCCATTCCCCATGCCCTGATCCTCTCTGCAAGTCCAGACACATGAGCAGTGTGAGCATTGCTAGCCGGGCACTGGGCCACAAAGGATTCTGAGATCCAGAGAAAATCCTCCTCCGCATGGCTCCCCACTTTTTTCTGGTTGCATCTGAGCACCCCCTGACTTTCCACCCCTTTCCCTCACCTTACCCAGTCCCCTCAGTGTGTGATGGATGTCCTGCCAGGGACAGAGGGTTCGATCTGGATTTCCAATCTCCTCTGGATGCACCAACGCCAAAATACAATACACAATTATAGGGACACGATACATCAGTGATCACTGAGAGAAAGAAGCCCCTTTTAGGCAGCAACGCCAATGGCTATGTCTAAACTTATGGATACAGTCAGCTCAGAGTCCCTCCAGTCCCCGGGCAGGAAGTGAGCAGTCTCCAATACCCCAGACCCACCCACCCTCCCTCTGGGAGTCCTTCCAGGCTCCAGAGCCTCAGTTACCTCTACCTCTCCCGTGTAGCCAGCACCATTCTGTCCCTTGGGGTTCTCTCCCTCTGGCTATAGCAGAGGACATGGTCTCCCAGCACCTACTCTATGCTGCCTTCCAAAATATGTACAAAAGCCCTTTTTCTTCCAAGGGACCATCTACTGGGCCATTTAGGGAACGGGGGGGGGGGGGTGACAGAGATCCCACAAGATAAGAGACAATCATGTGGGCTGCCACCTGCACCTTAGAGCCACCATCCCTGGCCTTCACTTCTTGTCACCACTGTCTGCCCTGCTGGCCACTGGCTTCTCTTTCACCCCAGATACCCAGAGGCCTGGAAACACAATCTGGGCAGTACAGGAAATGCAACTGTACTCCCTGTCTCTAGGGCTGGACCAGCTCCAGATGGCCTCCTGCCTGGGCTGCATCTGTCTGCACAGGGTACACCAAAGAGAGGATCACCCCCTCCTCTCCAGAGTTTTGAAAGCTAGGATTCAGGATCAGGATCTGTAAGCCCTTGAAATTACATGATAACTTGGTGTCTATGTGTGTCTGCACTTTTTCTGGAAAGAGGTTTTCATAGCCTTCAGATTCTCAAAGTCCTTTAGAGCAAAAAAAGGTTGTCCATGCCTACAAGGGTGGTGACAAGAGTAGAGTGGGTGTGGGGGCTGAGCTTGCTGAAATAGTAAATAGGAGTTTGGAAGTTTATTTTATTGCCTTAAGCCCGGAATTACATTTTCTTTACGTGTGGATGAGTCTGCTTTTCTGGTTTACCAAACAGGTTGACCATTGGTGTCCAAGTGAACACACAGAGTTAGCCCAGCCCAGACCACGGCATAAACCCAGGGTGTAATTCAGCCCCAGAACAACCCCCAGGGCAGGGGCCAAACACCTTTAAAGCAGAGCCCAAGCTATCGCAGCCACCCAACCTGAACACTCAGTGCGCAGCTGACAGCCAGCTGGACACGGGGCTGAGTGACCTCAAGCCTAGGCTGAGGGTCCCTCAGAACAGAGCCCCTTCCCTCAAACCCTTGGGGTATTGGAAGAGACCCCGCTGAGGCCCACTCCCAGCTACCCGGTGAGGACTCCAGGCACCTTGCTTGTGATCGGGCCTCCAATCTCTGCATATTCCAGGAACATGACTCTGAGCTTGCTCGTCTCACTGAGAAAACACACAGGCCTGGAGACCAAGAAGCAGGTGGGAGGTAGATGATAAATACCACAGCCCCTCAGCCTGCTGAGACCGTATGATCTTTGTTGAATCACCTAATCTACTTGGCTAATTATGCCCATTTCCCCTTCTCTCTTTCCCTCTTACTTTTCCTTCCTTGTCACAATGTGGTACTTCAGAAACTCTGTCGGAGGAATTTCAAGGAGCTGGCTGGGTCTCTGTGGAACACATTGCATTATCTCATTACGATCTCGCCTGGTGATCGGATTCCGTTAGCTGACTCTCTTTATTAGCAGGCAAAAGCAAACTTATGAAATGCCTTTAAACCTGGATTTCCTTAACAATCTATCATTGGGGAACTGACAGCTCTCGCTCGCTTCCCTCTGCCAGAAAGAGTTAAGATTGTTCCTAATTTAATCTCTCTTCCGCATCGAAGGCGGATATTTGTGTTTCAGCAGCAAACTTGTATTAAAGGCTCTTGGGTAGGAGGCTTTGGATCGTCACAGAATAACTCTGATAGGTGTCTGTGTGCCTGCGTGCAGATGGGGCTGGCCCTGGCTTCAGGGGCCCTGGGCAGAGGCTCCCAGATGCTGCCCTTGATGAAACTTGCAGCCCTGTGGCCCTGCTGGGAAAAGATAAGCGGGCAGATTTGAGAATCACTGGCTTTGTAGTGTCAGCGTAAGGTTGTTGGGGGATGGCTGAGTCTGTCACAGACACTGCCCATTGTACAGCTGTCTGGCACGTCGGCCCTCTAGCTTTCTACAAGTCAGAATCACCAGGCTGCTCTTGACAGGGTTCCAGCTGAGCTGTGCCCTGGCATGGTGCAGGGATGTTTGTACCCCCCCAAGTCCCCTTTGCTGGATGGGTGCAGCCCATCCCCCAGCCCCTGTGTGTGTTGGCCACTAAAGCCCCCAGCTGCCCCTTCTCTGGATAATTCACCTTAGCTGAGTAGGAGCTGCCTGCCATCAGAGGCTAGCTACATGCCTTCTCAGTTCCCTTGCCCTAAGCCAACAGCTGATGACCGACTAACAGACAGTAGGGAAAAAAGACCAGGCCCCTTGCCTCAAGGTGAGCCTGACCTTGTGGTATCATTTGTGCTCCTGAGCTCCCAGTGGGATGAGACTGAAGCTGATCTCGGGCCCAGACCACATTCTTATTTCCTTCCTCCTCCCCATTTCTCCTGAGAATGCTTCCCCAGCGACACCTTCACGAACGTCTGCTTCTGGGGCATGGTTGCCCTTGGGCTGCTTGGGCTTCTGGGCTCTGATGTGCCTCCCTCTGGGTCAGATTGGGCATGGAGGGACTTGCTGTGGACAGTCGAGGCTGGTGGTACCCTGCAGTCCGCCGTGAGCAGTAGCCTGGCCCCACAGGCTACTTCCTGAGGACCTGGCACTTCCTGAGAACCCCCACACACCCACCCACCATGGAAAGGTTTGGCTGCAGGTGCCTGCCTGGGACACCCCCCATCCTTACTTGTGGAGCACATAAGCTGTTCTCTGACACTGCTCTGAACCATGGCCTCTTAGACGCGCATCACCCCAGCCAGGACTGTGGAGCCTGACGTGGCGCTCCCTGCCAAGCACATCACGTCCCCTCCAGGCACTCTGCATGGAGATTTGGGTGGCTGCAGATGAGGGGGAAAGAGCTGTGCTGGAAAATCCTATTATCTAGCCAGGCCCCCACTGATAGCCCATGCATGAAACCAATTTACAAAGTGTGAGTCAAAAGCCTCCAAGGACCGCCTGTTCTTGCGGGAGCCCAGCAATCACTCTGCCCGCGGGCCTCCGCAGACGCAATGCCGTCTGCTCTTGGTCCACTGAAAAGCTCTGCTCAGAGATGTCAGTCAGTGCCCTGGGCTGGCCACCCCCCTGCTCTGCTGGATGTCGGGAGAATGTATTACTGAGAGAGAAGAGAAACACTGAATGGAGCATGATTATTTTCAGATCTCCATTTTGCTGATGGCTTGAGCAAGCCCAAGTGAGCCTCCTCGGGTTGCAGAGGTTTTCTGAAGGTCATACTGTCTGTCCATCTTCTGTCGCCGGGTGCAGGCAGGGGCGAGGAGGCTCGGACCATAGTTGTAACTGGGGCAAGGCACTTAACCTTCTCTGAGCCTGGGCTTCCTTTTCTATAAAAGGAAAACACCTGCAGAGGGCTATCAGGGCTCGAAGAGATGATGCACACAGAAGTGCCCACCACACAGTAGGCCCTCAACACATGTTTATTATCATTTTTGCCTGAACCACAATAGTTTCTACAAGGGTCCCAGGAAGGAGATGCTTCTGTTTTCTTTGTAGAATAATCTTACGTGTCTTAGCCTGTGTAACAGGCAAGAAAGTTCTTTGATCTATCCAAAGTGTCGCTTATGAAAAAAGAAATTACTCTGTCTCAGGAGAGACCTGTTACTACTAGCTAACACCGACCGAGTACTGCCTGTGTGCCAGGCACTGTGCTGAGTATTTTACACACATTGAACTGTTTACGCCTCACTATGACCCTGGGTGCTGGATACTGTTATTATACCTGTTTCACAGATGGAGAAACTGACAAACAAATTGCCCCAAATCACACAGCTAGTAAGTGGAGATGGGATACAAGTAAGATGTGGAAGATGTTAACAGAGGACACCATGAGATGCTTATCTCAAATTCAGTCACCCAGTGTGTGAGACCAGAGTTGGGGATTCTCTGCTCTGCTTCATCTAGGGAAACTGCACCTGGTGAAGTGGGCCCACCCTCTCCTCACACCTTTGTCCCCCTCCTCCCAGCTCCCCATATCAGATTTGAACAGAAATTGGGCCACTCCATCTTTGACATTAGCCTCCTCCTCAAATGTCCCAGCAGGCTGGGGAGAGCCTCAGAGATGGGAGCCGGCTTGGGCCTACAAATCTCGCCTTCCTGCCCAAACCGGGGCTCAGCCCACTAGGCCATTTTCATCCAGCGGGTCAAGAAGGGCATTGCCAAGTCTTCTCTTCCCCAGATCTTCTGCTTCTAGGCATCCTGTTTCTCAGTGGACAGTGTTGATCCAGCCAACTACAGAAGACTGTCATCCATTTCCCAGGGACAGGGGTGCTGGTCCCTTCCAGGGGCAATGAGAGTGACCTCTAGGTCTTAGTGTGAAGGATCCTGGAGGTCACACAGAACACAGCAATGACATGTGTGGGCTCTTGAGTCAAGTCAATGTTTGTATGTACTGGGACCTCACTTTCCTGATCTGTAAAACGGGGAGTTGGGGGGATTTAATGTGTACAATGCAGTGGCTAAAATAGGTTAAATAATGGCTACTACAGTGGCTAGACCCAAAATTAAAATTTGCCTTTCCTGTTTGGATCATCCAGAAAATTCGCTTTTTTTTTTTTTCTTGAGACAGAGTCTCACTTTGTCATCCAGGCTGGAGTGCAGCAGTGGCACGATCTCAGCTCACTACAACCTCCACGTCCCAGGTTCACGTGATTCTCCTGCCTCAGCCTCCTATGGAGCTGTGATTACAGGTGCCCGCCACCACACCTGGCTAAGTTTTGTATTTTGAGTAGAGATGGGGATTTCACCATGTTGGCCAGGCTGGTCTCAAACTCCTGACCTCAAGTGATCCACCTGCCTCGGCCTCCCAAAGTGCTGGGATTACAGGCGTGAGCCACTGCACCTGGTCTCACATTTCTACTCAAAGCAGTCGTAAGGTTCAGTGAATCAATGTGAGGGCTTTGTCTCCCAGCTTGATCTACAAGTTTTTGACAAACCAGCGGTGAGCGGAAAGGAGAAAGGAGCTGAGGTGAGCGGGCAGCTGTGGGTAGGGATGGCCAAGAGGTCTATGAAGCCAAGCTGGTTATTTGTCTCCAGGTGAGCCTGGGGAGCCCAGAGCTCATTAGAAGCCCTTGATCAGCTAGCAGTGGACACAGCCTGGTTAGACAACTAGGCCCTCTCTAACGGGGCCTCCAGGGGGCTGCACCACCCTAAGTGGAGGGTATCCTCTGGTCACGGGTACTCCCTCTCATCCTATGTGGCAGTCTCCGGAGTGTCAGCACTGGTCCTTCCCAGCCCCACCCCCACCCTTGTGGGGTAGGGTGAGGGTGGAGAGCCCTCAGGCACTACAGAGAGAACTGGGCTGTCTGTAACCTCCAGGCACCACGGACCGTGCTTCAGAATCCCCAGGACCCGAAAACCTGCCCTCTCCGTGGGACACACAGGACCACGTCATCAGTGGGTGACAGATGCTCCCAAAGGGATCGTGTACCCCTTCTATGATCAGACAGGGCTCCACTAGCCCCTTACCTGGTGCTCTGCCCCCAGAGCTGGGCACCAGCCCCTTTTCTACCATAAGGGTCCTCAATGTAGCCCCTTCACCCTGGCAAAACTCCAGCATGGATCTGATAGACTCTCTCCTGAAAGTATTTCCTGACCAGGACAGACACTGGGAGCCCTCCTGTCGATGAGCCAGCCAGCCCTGGTGAACTTCCAAGGGACACTGAGGGCCCTCCAGACCATATGAAGTGCCCATTCACTGTGAAAGGGGTCTTTCAGCCCCACAGACAAGAAGGTCCCTGCACATGTGGAAAGCGCTGTGGACCCAGCGAAGGCTTCCACTGGAAGGCAAGCGGGTGTCCTTCCTGCCTCCAGGTCTTGGCTTGGAGGAAGGAGAACAGCAGAGATCACAGGGCTGGTCCTGCCTTGAATAGTGTTGTGAGTCTTTCTGAGCTGAGTTTAGAGGCAGCAGTTCAGAAGGAACTACAGTTTCCCTCCTCCTGCACAGGCCCACAGGGGTGCTCACAGGCCAACAACCTGCGCCACTGGTTGGAATCACCCGGGAGCTTTCAAGAACCCTAATGCCTGGAGTCCTACCCAGAAATTCTCATTTTCATTGGAATGAGGTGTAGCCCAGACACTGAGATTTTTAAAGGCTCTGATTTAAAATTTTTTAAAGATTTTTCATCTTCAGCCAAGTTTGAGAACCCTGGAGTCCACACGCACGTAGAGACAGCAATGGCCCCAGATTCTGGCTTTGTAACAGTGTCTCCGTCATCTCAAATGCTGTCCTCAACTTCCCCAAATGGTTTTAACATACCTTACATCAAAAGAAAATATTTATTATAAGATTATTTGGGAAGATATTGAGAAATTAGGCAAAGAATGAAAGGTATAGTAGGGAATTCCTTCATGATAATTAAGTCTATAATTAATTGTACTCAGCTGTGGGTTGATGTCTCCGGAGGGTGGGGTTACAGGTCCGTTGATCAGTGATCTGAAGCAACTTACCACTCTACATCCTTGAGGTCTGGGAAAACCACAGACTTCTTAACTTTTTACTTTGAAACAATTATAGATTCACAGGAAGTTACAAAAATAGTAAGGAGAGGCCCCACATATCCTTCACCCAGTCTCTCCTAGTGGTAACACTTCATATAACTATATTCAATATCAAAACTAGGAAGTTAACATGGATGCAATCCACAGACCTTACTAAATTCCCAGACTTTTTGTTGACCTTTAATTCCTTGATTTTTATTTATTCATTCATTCAAAAAACTTTTATGGAGTCACCGGCATAATAGTTATCAAAGTGCGTTCTGCAGAGAACCTATATCAGATTCACCTGAGAAACTTACTAAAAATGCAAATTCCTAAGCCTCAATCTCAGACCTACTGAGTCAGACCACATGGGGGTGGAGCTGGCGGGTGGGGGCGGGCGCGGTCAGTGTTTTTAACAAGTTTCCCAGGTGATTCTTAGGTTCACAAAAGTTAGAAAGCCACTAAACCGCTGCCCAGCAGGCATGGGCTCAGCACGAGAAATACACTTAAGAAAGACTGGTTGCTGCCCTCACTAGAGATAGATACAAATAGCAACAACAAGGCTGGAATCAAGCCATGAACAAACACAGTAAGACACTCGGGAAATATCTAATCTCCTGGGGTGAATGGGGAGGAGTTTTGGAGGCTGAGCATATTAGAGTTGGGTTTTGACAGGTAAGTAGGAGTTTGATAGTTGGGCAAGAGAATAAAATCTCAACCATAGTTTTAATATCTGGTCGCCCTCTACGTTTGAAGCAAAATTTCTGAGATGTAATCTCCTTAATGGCGAGGAGTCCTATTCATCTGTGTGTCCCCAACACGATGAATAGGACTGAGATTTTTAAAGGCTCCAGGCCACATTAATCTTCAGCCAAGTTTGAGAACCACTGGAGTCCACAAGCACTTAGAGACAGCAATGGCTCCAGATTCTGGCTTTGTAACAGTGAGCCTGGTACACTGAAGGGGCTCGATAAACATTTGATGAATGAAAGCGTGAGAACCATGTTGGCTGGCAGGTTGGTTGGCTATATGCAGAATGGAAGGATGGTGGGGGAATGGTTGGCTGGAGAGATGAATGAGTAAATGAGTTCCTATGTGCTGTGGAGGCAAGGAGAGCTTGGCTGGGAGAGGGTGGATTCCTGGCCATAAAGGACTCCAGTAGTTCTTTCCCAAGGCCTCAAGGGGAGAGCTAGAACCCATTGTGAGAAAATGCAGCAGGGCTGTGTATACAACATTCTCTTCCTGTACAGTTAAGCCCCAAACACTTCGAGGTCCCATGGAGCCAGCTGACTGAATTTGAGCTAAGTGGCCTTTACCCTGGGGGGAAAAAGAAAAAGACATTTACCCCGAAAGTCCTCTCCTGCTCTCTTCAGAAGTATATTAATTTTATAATGTCAGAGACCGAACCGTAAACTCTCCTTCTTAGAGGATTGTTGCCAGAACCCTTCTTGCTGAGGAGAGCTGAGCCTTGCCGGTCCGGCCCCCATGAGCAGCAGAGAGGGTGGGAATCAGCTATTTGACAAGCGAGGCTTGCAAAGGTCACTCCTGCCAGGCGGCTGGCCCTGGAAGGAGCAGAGAAGCCCTGCTCACTCTTTCTTTCCTGCCTCTCCCTTGCTTGGCCTGGGAACTGGTGAGGACTGCCTCCAGGTTCCTGCACCAGACCAGAAGATCCTGGGAAGAGCTTCTAAAATCTAGCATTCTCTTCAAAGATGGGCTGGTATGTATGGTGTGTCTGCCTGGAGACAGAGGAGTGATTGCGGGAGATGTCCTGCCAGAGGAGGTCAAAGTGCGATCTTTGGTGGGCCACCTGCAACTTAGCCACGGAGGGTGCTTCTAAAAATGCAGATGACCAGCCCTCATCTTCAGTCCTGCTGAATCAGTTGCAGAAACCCCAAATCTGTTTTTTTTGTAATGTTTCTCAAGTAGGCATCCTGAAGTTTGAGAACTATGCTATGAGGAAATTGGTTCCCCAAGGCTGTATCTAAACAGTCCCAGCTCCAGCTGGCAGTGATAGGAGGCAGCTGAGGTTTATTTTTTTCTACTTTACCCACCTTCTAAACACTAAGAGGCAGCTGAGGTTTAAAGGCAAAGATGCTGGTAGTGAGGCTTGAATGCCCCTTAACCTTTATAAGACTATTTATTCATCAATAAAATTGGGGTTAATAACCTCTATCTCAGAGGGCTGTATGCAGATTAAAGGGAAGTTCCAAGCATAGTGACTGGTGCCCAGTGGTCCCTTAATGTTTGCTGAGATTGGGTCAGGCATAAAAAGAAGTGTTGGTCCCAATGCCTGTGTGTAGGGCCTGAAAGAAATAGAATAAACTTAAAGAAATTTACACTGTGGCCCCTTGAAATTTGTAATCTATGTTACACGTGTTTTCAACTTCCCAGTTGAGCTCTTTTTATGGATTCTTTTCTGTAAGTGTACACAACAACATAGCCTTTAGGCCAAATCTGTCTCACTTGACCTTAAGCTGCCCACTTGACATTTTTAATGAAACATTTTGTTTTACTTAATGATTTCATGTACTTAGTCTAGTAAGGCCTTATCCCCTACCAGTAAAGAGCTTGCCAAGCTTTGTGGATAGGCGAAAATCTGCATTCTTTCTCTGATGGTGCACCTGCAGGAGAAGAGAGACAAAGGAAGTTTTAACGGTTTATTCGAATTTAAAAAGTACGCGTCATCTGAAGAGTCTGGGTTGCAAACTTCACAAGACAGGTTGATTGCATAATTTAAGGAGGACATTCTCTGATGGTTTATTTCCTTCGTCCTTGTGCCCATCCCATTGCTGGGTGGTGAACACTTGTCGAAGAAACTCATTCAAATGCTTTCTCACCCAATGTGTTGGATTCCCTGTGATTCATTATATTATTTTCTTCCTGAAGAAATCTGAACACAGAGAACTTGAAGCTGCAGGGGGAAAACATTGCCCATTTGTTCTAGGACATGTAGACATTCAGATTCCATCGGGACAGGAGGATTGAGCAGATGACAACTGGAGACTGTGCTCATTTCCCATCGATGAAATGCCCTCGGCTCAGTAGAATCCCCTATTTTAGAGAATTGCAGAGCTATTTGCTGGAAATAAAGTGACAGCTTCAGAAGTGATTCACAGATTTGGATGAACATGAAGATTTAGGTTTTCAGGTCATCATCTGGTGTCCAATGGCAGGAACATTCTGAAATGCCAAAGTTAACCACTGTGGCTCCCACAGTAGCCCCTGAATTTGTAACCCCAAATGCATGACTCTGAGGCCCACTTTTGGGTAATGGTGAGTTCTGGGAAAGTATCTTCTTCCACCTGGAGGCAGAAATCATGTGTGCCCCCGCTAAAGTCCACAGGTCTTTTTAAGAATTTCAGGCATTATATTCTCACTCATAAGTGGGGATTGAACAATGAGAACACATGGACACAGGGAGGGGAACATCACACCCTGGGGCCTGTCAGGGGGTGGGGGGCTAGGGGAGGGAGAGCATTAGGACAAATACCTAATGCATGTGGGGCTTAAGACCTAGATGACAGGTTGACGAGTGTAGCAAACCACCATGGCACATGTATACCTGTGTAAGAAACCTGCACGTTCTGCACATGTATCCCAGAACTTAAAAAATAAAAAGAAAAAATAAAAAAGAATTTCAGGCATTAAGAACTATTCTCAGCCACTTGATCAAAACTGATCGATGGCAAGCACCAGGCCTGTAACTGTGCACTTCAGTTCGAATAAAATGAATTACATGGGGTATGGGATATGGGGTATGGGCTTCCCCGCTCCCTTTCAGCATTTCTATTGCTGCTAAAAATCTATACATTTAAATATACTTCACAATTGTTATTCATTAAAGCTGCATGCAGTCTCCACCTCCCCAGTTTCGACCACATAGGACACAACTCAAAGAACTGGGGCATCTCTGGGCTAATGCGCTTCCAGCAAGCAGATGGCTGTGTTCCCTAAACTGAGCAGTATTAAGCTTGAGGAAGGAGAACAGTCAGAGGCTAGGCTGAGATGGCTTTTCCATAAACCTGGCAGAACATGATCAACGGGACACAGAGGACTGACTGTTAAACTGGGTCTGCAATAAAAGGGCAGGGATAAATCAGTGTCAGAGACATGGAGAAGTCATCTTCATACTTAGCAATGGGCCATCATTTCCTGCCCTGCAGCTCCTGCTTCCCACCTGGCCTGTGGCTGCAGGTGGTCTTGAGTCCTCTTTGTGTGATCCACAGCATATTGTGGCTCTGCCTCCATTTTTCCCTGGGGCCCTTGGATCTTAGATTTCTCCTCCCCCCATATCATTCTCCAGGTGTCTGTCTCCTATGCCAGCAATTGCCCCATCTCCTCCTGCCTATCTCCTCCAGCCTGTGCTGGTTCCCAACCGTCCTCTTCTCTGAATTATTCCCAGGATATTCACTCTCCAAGGAGAAGTATCCTTTGATGCCCATAGTTTTTCTATGATTGTATCAAAGATGGATAGATGGACTAGATAGTTGTGGTTACAATAAAAAAGTTCATGGGCAAAATGGGCCACAAAGACACACAGCCTCAAATGTTCCACTCTCAGGCAGTGGATATTAACACTTGCCCCGTGTCACAAAAAGGATTCCCTGTGCTGTGCCTCTCAGTGGCCTGGTTCACACGTCCCCAATGACAGGGAAGCAGGAAGCAGGGTCCCAAGGTCTGGCTATAGCCCAAAGAGTCTAGCCAAAGTAGAATTGCTTTAATAATTCAAATTTTGTCTTTATAATTAATTAAAATGTTATATGCTTCTCCAGAATATATATTTATCAGTTTTAAAATATGCTTGTCTCTAAAATCTTTGGATAAAATAAATGCCTTAGGAAAATATGTACTTCTCACCATATCACAATGTAGGCTCAGGGGCAGAGTTCCCTATTTGAGAAACATAATCATTGTCATAATAAATTTTCACCAATAATGCAGTCATGCCAGTAATGCAGGAGAGGAAACTGAGGCTCAAAAAGGTTAAGTGAGTTTTCTGAGATCACCTATGGCTTGGATTAAAAATTTAGTCCCAAATCATTATCCCATCTACCCATTCTATTAAGTACTTTGCCTTCCTCTCTGGCCTGTAGCCCTTGTCACTTGCAGAGGCAGCGTGGAACTTCGAAGCTGTTCAAGACATCCAATTTTCAGAGATTGTGGAGGGTGACCTCCCCCCGCCATTCCTGCTCCCTATGTCCCTGCAGCAGCAGTGACAGCATGCAGCTGGCCTGTCACTGAACAGCATCAGCTAGAACTTTAGAGGGAATGGAGCCTCCATTCCTCCCATATGTAGAACTGGATTGTGGATTCAGCTGCTGTCTCCAAGAAGGACAATTATCAGAGTCAAGGAAGGTTAATGTGCCCTTAGCAGAGATGTGCCATCTGAAAGCCTGGGGGCCACCTCTATAGAGGATCCACCAGTTCCTGGCAGCCTGGGCAAAGCACAACTCTAGCCTGGCCTTCTCCTCCGAGGGGTGGATGCAAATGGATGGACTGGGGCTGTTTTTCCCTCAAAGTTCCAGGCATTGTCTTTGGCAGGTGCAGCTTCCAGGAGGAGATAGGTGGTGGCAGCGGTAGTAGTGGTAATCTGGGCCCCCTAGGGCTGACTCCCAGGCAGCAATGTCCAGATGATCAGGCTGACCTCACTTCAGGGAGTAGTGGGCGATGCAGGGCCAGGCCTGGGGCCCTCCCTGGACAGCCTCCAGGGCAGCAAGTCTCAGCCACCTTGAGCAAAGTCATGATGATGTCCAGGAGGGCTATTTGATGACCTCTGCTCCTGGCTGTCCTTTGTTGGAATTCCCTGCTCCTGCAGATGCAATCCAGATGCCTCCGTCCAGCAGGATGACTTCCTCTTCAGCTAATCTCCTGCTCTTCCACCTGTCATTGACCCACGGCCACTCCAAAGCCACCACTCTCCTTTGTCTTCCTCATCAGTTCTGGCTGTTGCTTCTGCCTGGAACGACTTCCCCAATGTGACTGCCAGGCTGCACCCACTCAGCCTGCAAGAGTCAGCTCTGGTGCCACCTCCTGTAGGCAGGCCTCCCTGCCCATCCCCGCCTGGGCCAGGCAGGTTGCATCTGTGCTCCCACAGCCCCCTGTGGTCACCCCACGTCACAGCTGTTAGCTCTATTCCTCTGCTCTATTGCCGAACTTAGAGCTCCTTGAGGCCTCTTTTTCTCCAGTGCCATATGGGAGGTGCTGAGTAAACAGTTTTTGGATAAATAAATGACCAAGATTGCCACCCTGTGGGATTTGGCTAAGCAAGAAGAATGGGGGCCTGCCAACAGTAACAATAATGGCTAACGCTGTCATTTATTGATTGCAGACTGTGTGCCAAGTATGATGACAGGCAGTTTGCCTATATTACTTCATTTAATCCTCAGCACAGCCTTTGAGATTGGTCATTTCCATTTTACAGGTCAGAAAACTGAGCCTCAGTTTTCCCAAGATCGCAGGACAAGGGTGTAGCCTAGCCAGGATTTGAATGGAAGTCTGTCTGATGGAAACATTTATGCTCTTAGCCAGCGTGTTAGTCAGGGTTCTCCAGAGAAACAGAACCGATAGGGTAATGTGTGTGTCTGTGTACGTATTAGTCTGTTTTCATGCTGCTAATAGAAACATACTCGAGACTGGGAAGAGAAAGAGGTTTAATTGGACTTACAGTTCCACAAGGCTGGGAAGGTCTCAGAATCATGGCAGGAGGCAAAGGGCACTTCTTACATGGCAGTAGCAAGAGAAAAAATAAGGAAGAAGAAAAAGCAGAAACCCCTGATAAACCCATCAAATCTCGTGAGACTTATTCACTATCACGAGAACAGCACGAGAAATACCAGCCCACATGATTCAGTTACCTCCTCCTGGGTGCCTCCCACAACACGTGGGAATTCTGGGAAATACAATTCAAGTTGAGATTTGGGTGGGGCACAGCCAAACTATATCAGTGTATATGTGCATGTATCTACAATAAGGGATTTATTAGGGGAATTGGCTCCCACAATAAGCCATCTGCAAGCTGGAGACTCTGGGAAGTCCGTAGCATGGTTCAGTTCAAATCCAAAGACCTGAGAAATAAGGAAGATGACAGTGTAACTCTCAGCCCGAGGCTGAAGTCCTGAGAAGCTATCAAGGCTGCTGGTGCAAGTCCCAGCATCCAAAAGCCGGACACCTGGACCTCTGATGTCCAAGGGCAGGAGAAGATGTGTGGAGCAGCTCAAGAGGGGAGAGACAGAGAATGTGCCTTTTTATTCTATCTGGGCTCCCAGCCGATTTGATGGTGCCCGCCCACATTGCATGAGGGCAGATTTTCCTTACTCAGTCCACTGATTCAAATGCTAACCTCTCCTAGAAACACCTAATAACGCTTTTCCAGCTATCAGGGTATCCCTTAATCCAGTCAAGCTGACACCTAAAGTTAACCATTACAACCATCAGCTCACAGCAGCTAGAGCTTGAGCTTAGCTAGGTGCCTGGTGGCCTCGGTGTCTCATACCACAGTCTGCAGTATGGGCTGACCTCAAACCATCTCCAGTCCTCCCAGGCAAGGCCGTGGGCCCAGCAGGCTCTTTCCTGGAGACCTGCTTCTCTGTGACCGAGTTGCCCAGTGCTCCCTTCCTCGCTCCTATCTTGTGTCCCCACAATCCCTCCCCTTACCTCCCCTGACTCCACCTGATTGTGGGAGAGGAAAAGGTGAACATTAAGGTGTATGATCCATGACTGTTTGTTTGTATGACAAGAAGATGATGTGTTGGTGAGTATACTCCTATCCACGCTGGGCCTCGTCCTGTCTGCAGGAGCTCTGACATTGATGAATGAGTCTTTCAAAGTCAGTCCTCACTTTGAGGAGAAGCCAGCTCTCCTGAGGAGTCTGGTTGCCAGCAGCAATCAGCAGCCCTGTCCACAAGGCTGTGCCACCTGGGCTGGACACCGCCTTTAGTAATCCTTAGAGTAGCAAATGAGGGAGGGGACACCGTGCGTCTCATCCCTGTGCCCCCAGAGTCAAATTGGAATGCCACCTCCACCTCGGGCATCACCGACCCAATTGTTTCCTTTCCTTCTATAGCCACAGCCTCTTGAAGGGCTCCTCAGCCAGGAAGCCTAAGCCAGCTCTTAATTATGTCTGCTAATAATGGGGGTGCTGAGGCCTAGAGAATCTCAAATGGCAGATAATCAAACATTCACTCCAATCTTCTTTGCACTGTGGTTATGCGGTTTTCAGCTGATGTCTGCACATGGGCGGCCTTAGTGTTGATCAGGTTCAGAAGGAAGCCACTCTTTGAAGAAGGTGAGAGGTTGCCATCATGGCTCCAGGCCTTCCCCACTTCTCTGCAGTCTATACTGGGGATGCAGATGTCATGCCTTTGGGAGGAGAGGAGAGGAGGAGATAAAGACAAGTATGTGATGGGTTATTAGTTGTCAAATGGACTTTCACTCATGTCATTGCAGCTCCGAGCAGAGGACAATGTGACAAGTTCTTGCGCTTTGTAAAGAGAGGGGCATGTACTGGATATTTCCCAACATACCCCTCTAGCACCATTCTTCTCTATCCTGGTCCTGCCAGGCTGACTGCTACCAATATTATCAAATGGTCTCCCTCAACCTCAGGCTTTGCATTGGCTTCAGCCAATGGGAGGCACCTGCAGAAGATCCAAGGGCAGGAGGAGAGGGGCCAAGGTATTTATTCTCCTGTTTCCCTCTCTGCTTGGTCATGGTCCGAGGGTGGCTGAATCCCTCTACTAAAGGCTGTAGCACCAGTCCAACAGCTCCAGATCTCCCAAAGTTCCAGAAACTTCCCATTGCCCTTGCCCTTTTAGATTCAAGATGCTTCCCCATGGCCTGTGGCTCCCTGAACCTTCCCCACACCTTTGTAAAGTCCCTTTGACTCTGTCCAATTACCCCTTTGAGTATGCTGTCTATTTCCTACCAGAACCCTGCCCAATAGAAGTATTGTCAGACGTAGCCACAGACTTATCAAGAGAGAAAAACTGGCTCACAGCCCTCTCCCATCAGCCAACCCCATCCTGGTAAGAGAAGGCCTGAGACTTGAGTCTTTTGGAGAATACAATGAGTTTCCATTCCCCTGTCCATTCCAAGCCAAGTAAAGGAAGCTTCAGGAAAATCACATATTGAAAGAGGGTGTTGACCACAAATGGGAAACCTGACCCCACCCATTGCTGGATACTTAAGCTGTAGAAAGTCAGAGGCCTGTCCCTAGTTCTGCTGGAGTGGAGCTGAGAGAGGCTCTTGGGAGCTGCCTGCGTGGGCAGAGTTTGAAGGCACAGGATATCACCTGAAGGCCGGATGGGCCAGTAGAGATTAACGAGGCTTGAGCTGTCTTGAAAGATGGCTGCCCTGAGAACTGGCTGGAAGAGGAGACCAAGGAGGCTGTGTGGGTCACCCTTGCATTGGAGATGAGAGAAGTCATGAGAGATCAGTGGGGAGCCCATTGCCCTGTTGGGGAACTGCCTGGTGGAGCTTTCCCAGGGATATTTTAAAGAACCTACATGGGACAAAGCCTGCATTTGGACATCTTCCAGGCCATTCAATAGCCAAAGAGAACCACCAACAGCTTGAACCAAAAAAAAAGGTAACCTTTCTCCCTGCCCTGATCCTGAAGGAGTCAGGGGACGCACAGACCACGAGGGAGGAGGAAGGGGAAGGCCAGGAGGGAGAACAAGCAGCAAGCTGGTTTCCTGCCCATTGCAGGTTCTCTAGGCTGGGACAGGGTGGGCTGGAGAGAAGCCTTCAACTGAATGAGAGAGTGAAGTTTTGATTTAGGTCAATCTGGACTTTTTTATAATGGGATTGAATGGAGACAGTTAATAGTCAAGAACCTTTGAAAGGTTAAGGGATTTGATCTGCATACCATGGGGGTGGGGTTAAGCAGGGGTGAGGAGGGGGCGCTCAGAGAGCTGGTTTGAATGGCTGTAGTGACAGGGCAAAAGGCTGTTTCCTGATTCTACTCCCACCAAGTCCTACTATTTAATCAATTGGCTGTGAAGCCACTTAAGTCTTTGAGAATCTGCAGGACTGCAAATTAAATAGAAACATAAAGGGAAAGTATTTCTCTAATACAGGCTTGAAAACAAATCAAGAAGGTGGTGATATTAATACAAATAAAAAGTTAAAGACAAATTGACAGGTCTTTTCCTGTCCCCCAAACTACATTTAGGATAAACTATAGATGAAATCCACATTTATTTCCATAGTTTTACAACTTGTACTGAACAGGGGCTCTGCTAGACCATGTTGGGGGATGCAGGTAACTTGGACAGAGATGTAGAAATGAATAGGATACATTCCTTGCTTCTAGGAGCTTGAAATCTTGTGGAATACTTGATTGTATCCTGTTCTTTATTATCCACACAAGCGGTAGACTCCTGAGAACAGAACCCATAGCAGATAATCTCTTACACATTTACTAACCATCTGCCGCAGGCGAAGAACCTAAAAGTTCTAAGTCACATGGCTCCTAGCCCAAGCTGGGCTCATGGCAGGCATGCGACAAAAGCTGAAATTTCACTGGGTGGGTGTGATGGGCCTGCACAAGCCCCTTATGTAGAGCTGCGCAGGGCATATGAGAGCCCTTGGTTTGCTCTGGGCTGGCTTCACGCACCTTCTTGAGTGTTTATTTTCCAAGCATCTGTCAAATTCCTACTCTATGCTAGGCATAGAGGACTGTAGCAATGAATAAGATCCCATCCTTTCCTTCAAAGAACCTGATATCTAGCAACAGAGATGGATTAAGTAGACCACAAACAGCAATAAAACATTTTAGGGGCCATGCTAGGAGAAAGCCAGGTACAGTGGAGGTCGGTGAGAACAGTGATAGGTTTGACCAGGGCTGGGGGCCGGAAAAGGCTTTATATGGAGACTGTGCTTAAGTGAAGGAGGAAAAAGATGTTCTAGGCCTAAGGAGCGGCTCAGAAAGATCATAGGGGCTTGCCTGGGAAATGGGGTGTAAGGGGCTGGGCAAGGGTTATGCCTGTGGCAACAGGCAACCTGGCCAGGTCCTCCTGTTTGGCTTACGGGAAACGCTGAGAAGTTTGGACTTTACTATCTAGGGAGCTACCAGAAGGTTGTAACTGGGGGAAGTACTGCCATCAAATTTGCATTTTGGAAAGATAAACTCTGGTGGTGAGTGGAGCAAGGGTTGTCAGATAGGATCGAAAGTGGGGAAACCGGTCAGGATGCTGTGGCACTGGCCCCAGCAAGATGGAATGTGGGCGTCCACTTGCAGAGGTCAGGCCAGAGGCCAGAGCTTTTAGGCGGAAGACTTGACCAGAACTGACAGATGGGCTAGAGGAAATGGAGGGGGAGGCATAAGGAGCTTCCCCAGAGCTCTGGCCTGGACTGGGTGGCTGGTGAACGGGTGGGAGAACCTCATTCCAGCTGGCTCTGATCTGGCCGCAATCAACTCCTGGCCCGCAATCACCCCCAGGGCCTGAGTAGGCAAGGCTGGGATGCTGCCTCTGTGCTCAGAATCAGCCAGGCTGAGCCCCCTGGGCCCAGGATGGGCATCTGTACTCCAAACCAGGCATTATGCAAGTCCCCTGCTCAGCTCAGCGCTGTCTCCAGGCCAAGAGGCTTCAGCGGAGTTCCACAAAATTACATTTTCCTCTTTGAAAGCAGCCTTTGCAAACAGAGCATTACTTAATTGAGAAGATATTTAGATCTGTGTATCTCTTGTAAGGTGCAAGGCTCCCCACGGTGACATTTTAATGGCCAGGGGCACGGGGAGGAAGGTAAACACTCTTTACCTTTGTCGCAGCCTGGGAATTCTCCTCGTTTGTCAGATATGATTAGCTGTTACCCTTCTGGTCTTCCATTGTTATTCAGGTCCCTGCTTGTCACAGTCACACCCCTTTGGAAGCTCACGCCTGGCTTTCTCTCCAGCTCTCTCTCCCTCTGGTGGCACCCTGACTGGCTAGTAATTTATGTATGACAATATGAGACTAATTCAGTTATTATGTCAAAGGGAAATTGAATCTAGGGTTTTAGTGCCACATCTGGGAGAAATCTTCAAATGAATCTGGAGTGCAGAAAAAAGCCTCGGAGTTCGATTCATCCGCTTGTCACCCTGTCGGCAAGATTAAGTCATTATAGAGGGCTAAGCCAGGTCCAGAAATGGAAATAGAGAGAAAGGAGATAAAGGGGATGAGAAAGGGGTGGGGGAGCAGGAGCACAGGGGCTGGGGAGGTGGAGCAGGGCTGGGTGGTGGGGCGGGGGGTCTGGCAGCCAGGAGGGCTGGCTGCCTCTCCGGGGACTCCCTTGTTTACCCACAAGGCGGCCCCAGCAGTGTGAATGCCAGGGGACAGATGGGCAGAGAGGAAGTTCAGTGGGAGGGCATTTATGCAAACATTTGCTTGTCTCTGCTCCTGGGCGTCTTAAATATTGTCTGAGTTAAAATCTGGCTTCCCTGCCTTCCACGGGATTAGAGCACTTTGCTCGGTGCCAAGTGAGACAGTGGGATTTCTGCTAAATACCTAGGTTTGGGTGAGAAGGAGCTCCCTGAGCTCTGCACAGCAGCTGGGCACAGGGCTGCAGAGGACAGGGCAAGGTCCTAGTACACAAGGAGGCACCCTATGTCTAGGGAACTGACCATGAGTGTGTTTACTCTGTTTGCCGAGAGAGGATGGGATAGAGTTCTTGGAGTCTGGGATGGAATCGTGGGGAACGAGAACCAGCCAATGTGTGTGTGACCTGAATATAAAAAGAATTCTGAAAACACTTTATAAAGTTGTTCTGCCCTCCAAGACACCCCAACCCTGCTTCCATTTGTCTGGTTGTTAACTAGAGTTGTTTTCTCTGTCATGAGGCTGTTCTCTATCCTAGACCTCGGTGGAAACACTAGTTAGGTTTGCTCTGAGCGTGTTTTCTCTCTCTCGCCTCTTCCCTCACGGCTCTCCCATTCTTGGCATGCTCCAGGCTCTAGGTAGCTCTGCTACCTGCTGGTCCTTCCTTCCCCATAGGAGGGTCATGGGGCACTTGGCAAAGGGAGCCACCTTCACCCCAAGAGCATGAGTTGCTGTGCTGGTTTTCCTCTAGACATTTTGGTGCCCGGCTTTATCTCTCTGAACCTCAGATTTTGCCTCTCACAAACTGGGATCACCCACTCTCACGGGGAGATTCTGAATTGCATGGTTACCATGACTACAAGTTTCCCCTCAAACCTTCTGGGCATCCTTCTTACATCTTAGAATTCTCCATCCAGGATTCCTCCAGCCCCAGGAAAGGGCACCAGAGGTCTCCGTGGCCATGCCCCTGCATCCAGGCAGCAATCCTGAAAAATGAGCACACCAAGAATGAATGAAGGCCACTTCCACCAGCTCTCTCTTTCCACTTCCCTTGGCTTACCCGTGGAAAAACAACTTTTCTTTTCCCCCAAGAAAAAGAAGGAAACTCAAATTAAAAATGTAAGAGTTCAAAATAACCCTCAGTTCTTAACTCTCGTCAATTTGACTGTTTCTTTCACTACCCACGCGTCAGCTTCGACCAGACACCCACCTAGCAGTACTTATGCAAAAGATATTGGCAGCTGTTACTAACCCAAGACGCGAATTGGTGCGCAGAGTAGCTTTGTTACCATCCCTCTGTCTGTTCTTTGTGTCTCTGGAGCTTTTCCCCTGTCTAATGAGGGCCCTGGGGCCCTTGGAAGGGCCCTAGGCTGCTGCAGCCCTGCACCCTCACCTCCCAAGTGAGTAGGGCCATGTGAAAGTTGGCCATCCCCCACGCCCTCCACCACCTCATTGAATGCCATGTTTCTGTTAATTGGACTGTGTCATCTCAGGGACCGTTATTTATTAATAGATACTTGGAGCCCTGGACAAGTTCATCATGATCACCGGAGGACTTGAAAGAGGCCAAGGGACAGATGGGTATTGCCGAGTGTGAGGGCAGTCTGCTTGAATTCCAGGCACACCCTCCTCGATGATGCTGCAGAAAGAAATCCATCATGACTATTGGAGAGAGGCCAGCTCCGTGGATATTAGAGCAAGCAGTCAGTGTGTGTGGACCTGCCCAACCCACTGCAGGGCAGGTGTCTCCTGCAGGTCATGATGTCCCAGGTGGGGCTGGCTGCCCTCAGGTGTGTGCTCTGATAAGCCAGGGGCACCTGGCTAGGTGGAGAAGGTCTGGTTCCAGGGAACAACAGGCTTATTACTACCACAACCCTGTGTTCCCAGTGTCTGCTTGGGTCCTGGCATGGGTTTATCAGTGGAGTCATTTCATTCATTGTTCTGCCCCTGATCCCAGCTGCAGATAAAATAGTCTGAAAAGCTAGTTGAGGGGAAGGAGCTCCCTTTCTTCTAGAGTTTTCTGAGGAAGAACCTGACACAGCTCCCTCTAGTCATGCACAACAACGCTGGCAGCCCCACTCCTGAAACCCTCCCAGCACGTTTCATGCTGCAGATGTAGTCAGCAGAACCAGATGGTCAGGGTGGTCTGAGCAGACAGGTGGGGGCTGGAGACACCCAGGGAGGGCCTCATGCTGGCTCCTCCACCCCCATGTGGATTGCTCACTGGCTGTGCTCCCAGGACGTCCCTCATAGGAGACTGAAACCAACACCCTGGCCACCTATTGGCTTAGGGCCCCTGAGCCCATACATGTTCTTGAAGAATTCATTCAGGCTACTTGCTCCAGGCTGAGGAGGCCCAGCTTAAGCCTCTGGGCAGCAGAGCCCACACTCCCTTCCACCTGTTGCTGCCATGGGGCCACCCAATTGTGCTTTTATACCAGCAGGGCCTATAGGGGAGCCAGCTCCAGGAGCAGGCCAGGACTAGGCACCTCACATGCCTCGCTCTCATCATCCTGGCTTTGCCAGGGAGGGATGGGGGAGCCTGCAAATGGGGCAGGAAAGAGTATACAGACTATGTGGTCCCAGCAAGAGGCCAAAGCCAAGGGAGACATCAGGAGAGGCACTTGAGGACATCCAAGCAGAGAGACTCAGAGTCTACACAAGGAGTGGTCCCCAAGGACACCGGCCATGGAACTGAAGGTCCAGGACAGAACTTCAAGACCCAAGATAGGGGCACTTTCCCAGCTGGCTTCCAGGGCCCGGGGCGAGGCTGGGCCTGCAGGTGGAACAGCAATCCTTCAGCAGCAGAGGGAGGAGGGGGCAATGAGGAGAGGTGCGGCGCCAAGCAGACTATTCCAGAGCAGGACTGGTGCCCAGGCAGAACGAAGACCCAAATAGACCAGGACTGGGTTCAGGAATGAAATGGGTTAGTGGATCGTCCTCTTCTACTTTGTTTTGCTTGGAAATAGATTTTATTTTTAATTGTATAAGTAAGATGTGAATATATTCTTGTAAAAATTCAAACAAGAAAAGTGAAGCAAAAGTTCTCGTTATTTAACTCCACCATCTGCCCTCCCCAATCCCACTGCCTTCCCTAAAAGGAATGACCATGGTCAGGTTAGTGTTTAGATAGGTAGGTAGGTAGATAGATGATAGAGATAGACAGATGGGTAGACAGATGATGGAGACAGATAGATGATTCATTGTTTGATAGATAGATAGATAATTTATGTGGCTTGCCTTTTTCACCTGACAATATTCCTTGGCATCATTTCCATCCTTATGGAGGGATCCACTTCACTCATTTAATTGTTGCATGGAGTTTCATTGATCAGGGGTAACATAGTTTAACTGTAACCCTATTGATGGATGTTTATTTTGCTGTTGTTTTCTTATTGTTTCATAATAAGCACCTGTTTACATGGCTTCCACAGATTTTAAAATAGGCCCATGAGTGACTGGTGGGGGCAAGAGTCCCTTGGGATCTTTTGGGGAACTCGGGTGTGGAGAAACTGGGCTGAATTGAAGCCAGGCCACTAAACAGTCCCCAAATGACTCCTGTGTCTTGGCCAGCTTCTCAGAGCAGCTGCTTCCAGTGGAGTCTGGGGTGCCTCCCACCCTGGAGCATCTGGTGCCCTGTGTCTCATGGGGGTCATCCCTTGCTGACCCTTAGGCCTACAGCTTGTACAAGTGGCCACATTCCACCCATGAATGTCTTGCAGGAAAAGGCACAAAATCTATGTTCTGGCCTGATCCAGGCAGGTTAAAATCAGAGCCCCGTGTTGGAGTGAGAACCTGATAATAATCCTCTCACTGCACCAATTTCCAACAGATTTTTTTCCCTCTCAAAACGATCACAAACAATATTCCTGCAGCAGCCCCAGCCAAGGGACGGGTGCTATTTTGAGCTGTTTTTGGTAATTGGTTAATGCGGAGGATGAGTGGGAGGAAGACGCAAGGGCCTTTGTAGACGTAGTGCTGATGTCATGGCTGAGTTTACAGAGACATGATTTCCTGTGTAGCTTTGGGAACAATTTCTCCCCCGATCATGTGTCTCTGGGACAGTTGAGTAGCACAGTAGCAGGTGGCTCCTTTGTTCTCAAACCTGTCATGCAGCCCCAGGCCTCACTGGGCTATGGTCTTAGTGCATGGTCTCAGTAAGAAGTCAGGTAAGGGGGGGCACAGTGTGGCTTACACCTGTAATCCGGGCATCTGGGGAGGGTGATGTTGGAGGATCACTGAGCCCAGGAGTTCAAGATGAGCCTGGGTAACATAGCGAGACCCCATCTCTATAAAACAACAACAAAAAGTCAGGTAAACGATACAGGCATGTTACAGCAACAGAAAATGGAAAACAAAAAATAATAATAATAAAGATGATACAGGCAGCCTGCCAAAGGCCCAGGAGATCAGCAGTGAAAGGCAGAGGGTTTTCTTGTTTGTGTGCTATGAAAAGACACCTCTGAGATCCCTTCTCTTTCTCCTGCCCTATCTCCTTGCACGTTGATGGAGTGCCTTCTACAGTCCTTGCAGGAAAGCCGTGGTATCTCATAAGAGCAAGGGCTCTAGAGCTGGGCATTGGCTGAGTTCAAATCCTGCCTCTCACTTTTGATACCTAACTCTGTGCCTTGATTTTCCCATCTGAAAAATGGGCATGATAACATACTTCCCCTAGAGGGTTATGGTGAAAGCTCAGTGAGATGAAGCCCAGTGCCTGGCACGCAGTAAATGCACACAAGGTGGCGGCCATTAGTATTCCTTATTCCCCTGTGTTGTGATGCTCTCTTTAGCTTTCTATTTCTTCCACTAGTCTGTGAGTTTTTTCCAGAGATCATAACCATGTTCTTTGTTGTCTCCTCAATGCAGGCCCTCAAAATAGGCTGAATGAAAAGAGGTGTGATCGATGAAAACTGGCCACTCCTTCTTTGCAACTCCTTCCATTAGGTGGTGGAGTCTATGTTTGCCCTCCCTTTGATCCAGGCTGGCCACACAAATTGCTTTCACCAACAGAATGCTGTAGAAATGATACTGCATGACCTCTGAGCCCAGGCCTTAAGGGACTTTGCAGCTTCTGCTCTTGGCTTCTGGCTGCTCTGTGACTACCATGGAAGGAGTCCCACGCTAACCTCCTGTAGGGTAAGAGACACGTGGAGGCAGACTGAGACACCCAGCCATCCCAGCCATCCCACTGAGGCTCCAGGCATGCCAGTGATGTACCTGGCTGAAGCCTGGCCCCCAGTCACCCACTGACAGCAGCTGCAAAGGTGCCCGTGATGAGGTGAGCAGTAGCCTAGAAGAAATTGCAGAATCATGAACAAATAGATAGCTTCCATTTTCAGCCACCAAGTCTTGGAGTGGTTTTTCATGCAGCAATAGATACATGAGACAGGAAGCTTTGGAAGAAGTCATTTTAGCATTCATAAGTGACAAGGAGGGCAAGTTGGGCCTAGTTGGATTGTATAGTTGAATTTCAGAGGGTAGCGTTGCCCAGATTCAGAAAAAGACCATTGCAATCCCACAGGTAGGAGCTCTAAAAGTAAGGTGGCTCAGGAGGGCTGAGAGCATCTCAAACAGTGAGTTCTGGTGCTGTAATCACAAATGAAGCTGATAAAGAAAGCAAAGGTATTGTCACAGAAAAACACCGTGATACCCAAGGAGCCCTGTCTTGAGCTCAGATTATAAAGGGGCTTGCAGGGTAGGGAGCGGCGGGGCCAATGTCTATGTCCCAGGAAGACATAAACATGACACAGACCTGTGTGAAGGGTACCGGGGACACCATGGTCCACAGTGAGCTGGCAGTACCAGCAACAATAAAAATGGGCACATTGAAAATTTTTGAAACAAGAAGAACAAGGGGCGAGCCCCTCCCTTTAAGGTGGACGTTAACATGTTGAGAGAGGTTTGAGCAAAGCAACCTTCCCACTTTTCTTGTTTCCTATCAAGGACAATATTCCCTGATCTGGAGAAAGTAGAAAAAAATACAGCTGAGAGAACTGAAGCCCAAATAAGATGAGGCAGTAGCAAGAACGTGCTTGTTGTTGTTCGAGATTTTTATTCCCCAGCCAAAATGTGTTTTATTCTAGAGCTCAAGAAGAGCTCATGCAGGATGGTGGCCACACTAATAGTCATTGCTATGGCAGGGTTTCTCCAGGTTGGTCACCTGTATCAGAATCCCACCCCCACATCCCCACCATGACTGCTTGGCAAGAGCACAGCCTTCCCAACTCCCTATCCCATTTATAATGTCAGACTCTAGGGTGGGGATCAGCATTTAGTTAGTGAACACATGCACATGACTCCCTGACGCTGTTCTAGACAATGTAGACATATCTCTCCTTTAATCTTCATAACAATCTTATGTGGGGGATTCTATATGACCTCTATTTTAGAAATAAGAAAACTGAGGCCCAGAGAAGTTGAATGGCCAGGGACATGGAAGGTGGGAGAGTTGGAACTTGAGCATAGGACATCAGTCTAGCTCCAGAAGTCATGCTCCTAACCACTAGGATATGTGGCCTAGTGAATTATGGCCTAGTGGCCCATGGACTCCAGACAAGAACCACAGGCATCCTCCTGCACAGTTACATTTGCAAACCACTGCTTTAAATAATCCCCAAACTGCCTGTAATCCCAGCACTTTGGGAGGCCAAGACAGGAGGATTGCTTGAAGCCAGGAGTTGAGAAAAGGCTGGGCAACATAGTGAGTTGCTGTATTAGTTCATTCTCATGTTGCCAATAAAGATATACCCAAGACTGGGTAATTTATAAAGGAAAGAGGTTTGATGGACTCACAGTTCCACTTGGCTGGGGAGGCCTCACAATCATGGTGGAAGGCAAAGGAGAAGAAAAGGCACATCTTACATGGTGACAGGCAAGAGAGAGAGCATGTGCAGGGAAACTTACCTTTATAAAACCATCAGATCTTGTGAGACTTATTCACTATCATGAGAATAGCACAGGAAAGGCCTGCCCCCATGATTAAATACCTCCCACCAGGTCCCTCCCACAACATGTGGGAATTATGGGAGCTACAATTCCAGATGAGATTTAAGTGGGGACACAGCCAAACTGTATCAAATGCTATCTCAGAAAACTAAAAAACTAGGAATGGTGGCACATACCTGTAGTCCCAGCTTCAAGAGGCTGAGGCTGAAGCAAAAGGATCACTTGAGCCCAGGAGTTGGAGGTGAGGCTGCAGTGAGATATAATTGTGCCACTACACTCCAGCCTGGATGACAGAGTGATAGCCTGTATCTTAAAAAAATTCTGACACCCGTAATCCCAGCTACTCAGGCGGCAGAGGCATGAGAATTGAGTTGTTTGAACCCAGGAGGTGAAGGTTGCTGTGAGCCAAGATCGCATCACTGCACTCCAGTCTGGGTGACAGAGCAAGACTCTGTCTCAAAAAAAAAAAAAAAAGAAAAGAAAAGAAAAAGAAAAATCCTGAGAATGGGAGAGAGAGAGACATGCTGTCTCCAAATATAAGACCTTGGAGTCTATCATCTTTGGTAAAGCCATAGCACAGTCATTAAATAGATGGTTTGTGATCACTTAGAGAAATGGTGAGTATAAGGAACCAGCATAGGTTCACTAAGCAAGAGACAAGTCAAATGAGCTCACTTATTCTATTGAAAGCATGGTTGGACCAGAGCATCTGGAACGTAGCGAACATTTCCCAACATCATTTCCACCCCCCGTGATTGGTTCATTTTGGGCCACTAAGCTGATTGAACCAATGAGTCACGAAGACAGCCTTGCTTGAGGCTTTGGGGAGAAAGAGAATCCAGTCTGTCTCTCTCCTTGGATGGGAACAAGAAGTGTGTTGCCCCAGTTACTCTGACAGCAACCTTAAGAGCCTAAGGGGAACCACATTGTGCTATAAATGGTAGACAAGAGATGGATGGAATCTGAGTCTCTGCTGACATCATTGAGCGACTGAATCAACCAACCGTGATGCTGCATCTATCTCTAGGCTTCTTGTTATGTGAGACCATCAGTTTCTTTATTGTTTAAACCACTTTGATTTAGGGCTTCTGCAACCTGCAGAAAAACATATTGTAACTAATACAAGGGGAATACCCTAGATATAATGCATTTCAGTTTCAGAAAATTATGTTACTCCAGTTTAAGATATCCCTGTGAGCAAAATGAAGAAATGAGAACTAAATAATATAATTAGGTAGATTCACACCAGTAAATCCAAAGTTGACCAGAGACTGGGTGGAACAAGCCAATGGTACCTTTAGAACAGCCAGGTGCATGCTCAGAAAAGTTGAGTGTCCCTGCCTGTAGCAGGAGCCCCAGGCCAGGAGCATTCCATCTTCTGGAATTTGTGTGGACATTGCCTGAAATGCCTCATTTGTGCCTGTGCATTCCCACGTGTGGTACATGTCTCAGGCTCCAATATAGGTATATAATTCCCTGAGCTACTGTCTTTTCCAGACCTGATGTCAAGACCTGGATTTGTCTTCAGGTGCACTCTTGCCCCCTGGACAGGTGCGAGGTCTCCCAACTTTGGCATTTCTCCCTTGACCTTACCCTTTTCTCCTGGATTGGAATTGACCCCTGCCCTCTAAATCTTCAGAAGCAACCCCTGACATATCTTTAGTTTCAGTCCAAATATGCAGCTGTGGCTGGCATTTGATGCTGGAACGAATGTAATGCTTCTGCAACCACGCTCCACTCCATAAGATATGCAGTTATCTTATGTGAAAACATTCCATTTAATGGCATAATCAAGAGGTAGATTCTGACATGACCCACATCCATGTTTCTCTCAGCTTCTCAGCCAAGTGTACACACAAGAGATCAGTGTCACTAGTTAGGTGGCCTCTAGTGGGTGGTATGAGAAATTTAGCCCTTGAGTATCAGCCTGGCTCTAATCACCTCCTAGGTATAGAAAGGCATCTTACCCAATTTGCAAATGTCCCAAAGCTGCCAGGCTGGCTAAACTACAGGCTGACAAACTACAACTTCAAAAAGATCCTAAAAGCAGTGGGATAATAGGCTGAGAATGTATTTTTTACTTAACTATTAAAGTAGCATACAGCAGTTTATGTTAAAAATGGGCTGAGCTTGGGCAACATAGCAAGGCCCCAACTCTACAAAAAAAATTTTTTTTAATTAGTTGGGTGTGGTGGCACGCACCTGTAGTCCCAGCTATTCAGGAGGCTGAGGCGGGAGGACCTCTTGAGCCCAAAAGTCTGAGGCTACAGTGAGCTATGATTGCACCACTGCACTCCCGCCTGGGAGACAGACCAAATAAAACCCCGCAGTTTCTTTAAAATGGTCCATGATGTCATGTTGCTGCCCAAAAGGCCAATGGCATCTTAGGTTCACACTCGAAGTGTAATGTCCAAACAAGGCAAGTGGTATCCCACTGGGAATACTTTTGGGGGCCCATATTTGAAAATGGCCATCAAAGGAGAGGAGGCAAAGGAACAGAGGGAAGCCTCTGCAATGCTCTAGAGCTGGGACCTCGGATCAGTCAGTGAAAGTTACAGAGAAGCAGAGGATTCAGCTTATTCTGAAGAATGATTTCCTATACAACATTACTTAAGACACATTAATATGACAAATGCAGTGCAAGGCTGTGGGTCAGACAGTCCCAGGTTCAAATCCCAGCTCTGCCACATGCTAAATGCATCATCACGGACAGCTCGATTTCTCTGAGACTCAGGTTAAGCTACCTCACTGGATTAATTGCAATAGTCTACCTAGAGGGTTTAGCATAGTGCCAGGCACAGCATCAGTGCTCAATAATCTACAGTAGCATTATTAATAACAACAATCAAGTAGGGTTTGAGGTAAGGTAATAGGTTCCCCATCATTGGGTTGTTAAGCAGAGGCTATGTGTCAACATCAGGAACATCAGAGAGGATTTTTATGCTCTGGATTGGAGGTTGAAATAGCTGATTTCTACAGCCCCTAAAAACTATAATTCTATGATTTAAAACCATTATAAGAGCCCAGACTTCTGGTCGGTCAGGGACAGTAATCTATTACTAGAATTGAAATTCCCTGCTGGCTCAAGGGCCCAGAAGTTTCATTGTCTGAATTACTGTTCAAGCATGCCTTACATATGCCTGTGGTCATCCGTGTGTTCTGTATGTGTACACGTGGGAGTGTGTGTGAACATGTGTTTGCCTAGAACCATGCCCCGCTCTGTAAGACAGCCAGTCATCATGTGTGAAAACATTCCATTTAATGGCATCATGAAGGGATAGATTCTGACGTGACCCAGGTCCGTGTTCTGCTCAGCTGCTCTGCCAAGTGTACACACAAGAGACATTTCCCTCTGCTGATTTCTGTGATGTTTGTTCTTGGACAGAAAGCTTATCAATATGGTCCTCAGACTGTCGATTCTCTTCAAACCCGAGGGGCAGGATTGTGGGCTGGGATTTGAAAACTTGTGGTTGGGACCCTGCCCAGGGCTGCCCCTTCCAGAAAGAATTCTCTAAGCCCCTGGCATTTGTCTTCATCCCCGCTGGATTCCTTTTGTAGGCTTTTTGCACCCTTTAAAAGACTTTTTCTCATCGCACCTGAGGCACTCTGTGCCAATCTGTTATATCAGCTCTCTTCTCTTGGAGGAAAAGCATCTGACAAACAAGTAAGTACTGAGTGGTTGGTACCCAGGAGCACTGGTCATGTGCCAGGAACTGTGCCCATCACATGTCAACAAGGGCTTGTAACTCAGCAGGAAAGTTAGAGACAACCCCCAAAGTATAAAAACCTGCTACAGTCACTATGCAGAGGTGGGGATAGGGGATACAAAGTAAGTGGTACCAGAGCTGCATCTCTAGACTGGTTTCTACCTTGGTAAGGATGAATGTAGAAATGCTGGTCCTATGGCAACTAGAGTGTGGTAAAAATATCTAGGGAAGGGAGGTATTCCTGGGATACTGCCCATCATCCCTTGTAACTGTCTAAAAAAACTCTGACTATTTTGCAGAAAGGTTCCCCAATCTTCTCTCCGCTGAGATCTTGTAGCAACTGTTTAGATTGCTATTATTGTCTCCATTTTGCAGACAAGAAGACCAAGGCTCAGGGAGGCTATGTAATGAGTCACCAGCAATGGTGTGCCAGAGCTGAGACTGCAAACCAGGTCCTCAAGTTCCTGCTCTTGTGCCCTTTCCAGCACATCTGCTCTCTCTTGGAAGCTGCAGGGGCCAGGCTCAGGCTGTGGCTTGTCCATCCCATGCTGGACCAAGTTGTCCCTAACCCTCCAGGCTCTCTCACATCTGGGGAAAGATCTGTGGGCTTCTGGACAGCATTTCATTTGGCCACATCTTGTGCTTGTGGCACTATGTGGGGCCTCTGGGGAACTTCTTTTGCTCACCACATTTCCTCATTTCCCGACCTGTCCCCTCCACAGCCAGGTTCCCTTTGGAATGCCATCTGGAGCAGCAATGGCCCCTGGACAGGCTGGCTAAGTAGCAGGGCAGCCACTCCCCAGAGCAAGCCTGGTGGCCGAGCTGGTGTGGGCAAAACAAGAAGACTCTTTCTGCTTCTGAATGATCTGGTCCTGCTGCCATGGGGTCCTTTATAAACTCTCTCCTGAGTTATTCTCTACTTATTGTTGTTATTACTATTGATCCAGCCTCTAAATAGCAGAGATCCCAAGGCTCAATTTAAACCATCAATCACATTGATAATTCCTTTATTTGTAAAATTGCTACTTTGGAGACTCTCTGGATGCCTCCCAATACCCAAGAGAGGTAGGAAAATTCTTCCCTGAGGGAAACTGAGGCCCAGGGAGATGGAAAGGTCAGCCAAGGGCTACAGAGCCGAGCTGGACTCGGGCTCCGGACACTTTGTTTCTTGCTCAGCTCCTGGGGTACCGGCTCCCCTCCTGCCATGGGCTATTCTGAGCTCATGTGAGAGTCTCAGCCAAAGCTTCTCCAGCAACCCACAAAGGCAAGGCACCCTTAAACTCTTAACGAGGGAGTGTGGGCCTTTTATTCCCCCAAAGGCCCCGGCAGCCCTCAGCCCAGCCTGCCTCCTTTGTGCTTCAGCCTCAAAGGGGATACAATGGACAGCTTTTCCATTCTCCTCCATCTCAACCCCTAGGGATGAGATCTGTGCAAAAACCGAAAGGATCTTTTTGCAAATGGGGGGGTGGGGGCTGGGGGTGGATGTAACATCACAGATGCTTGCCTTTTCCATTCTGAGAATATTGGCAGGAGAAGAGGAATTAGGGTGGTACGTGGGTACCCGAGTTTCCTTATATGCGCAGAACAACGTGTCTTCCGGTGGGGGCACGATCACTTCTTACGGCAGCCAGTGGGGAGTGGGTTCTCTTTTCTTGGGGGCTCCTGGGCCAGCAGCAGTGGCGCCATCCGGCCCTTCTGCTGCGGGACAGAAGCCGATGGTGAATGTGGGCAGTGTTCATGCCGCTTATTCAGCTCCCAACGTGTTCATAGTAGCAGCATCCAGGACGGCTTCCGCGGGGGGACAACAACCACGGAGCACAGCCTCCTCCCTGACAACCCTGCCTCGCTCCTCCTCGGCCCTGCTTGGGCTTCAGGGGTGCTCGTTCCCCTGCTGCGCAGCCACACTCTCCCCTGCGCGCCACCTTTCAGCTTTATGGCAGGACATCCGGCCTCACCTGTTGGCAGAAGCAAACATGAATCAAGCCCCCATTTCCAATCTTCCAGGCTCATAAAACTTGCCACCCTTTGCAAGGTGGGGTGGCCCATCCCCTATTTTATCTCTGGGGAAGAGCAGGCACAGATGCGGCTGATGGATGGGAAGTTTAGAAAATGAAGTCTTGGAAATCGATAGAAGAATATACAAGCTATGTATCATGTGAGCACCTCTTGTCTGTGCTTCAGTAAATCAAAAGTAACGAATGGCAGGCTTCCTGCAACCAGGGACCCCCGGCCTTTCGCTGAAGGCGGGGGCTTGCGTAGTGATTGGGTTTTCACAGTCCAAGCACATGTTTTCTACTTCAGTAGACCTAAAAATAGGCCCCGATACTGATTTTTTCTTTTAATATATCTGCCCCCCACTCCCAGCCCTTTTCCTCTTTAATTTCCATCCTGTAGGCACTTGGCATCCAAACTTCTCCTGTAGAGGCGTGATGTATTGCAAGATAAGCTGCCTCAGTGGTTCCCAGAATGAACGGTCATCCCCAGGGCTGTGTTACTGCGACATTAGCAAACTCTGATCCTCCTGCAGTTTGAATGCCTCAGCGCCTCGGAGATGATTATCTGTGAGGCTCCTTGTGCCCCAGGCTGTGGGCAGCACGTGGCTGCAGAGTTGCTTGGAGGAGATTGGCACAGGGGAGTCACTTGGAGGAGATTGGCACAGGGGAGTTGCTTGGAGGAGATTTGCACAGGGGTTGGCGGAAGCCAGGAGGCCAGAGGGCCTGGAGGTGGAGTAGGAGTCCCCTGGCTCTGCACTGCTCAGCTTCCAGCCAATATCTATCCTCTTATCCCCAAAAAACACAGAGATTTGAATCTCAAGTCAGAAGACTCCACCACACCACCCCCTTCCTCTCCTGGTTGCAGCCATCTCTGGACCCCCATGGCCTCCCCTCCTTCCTTATTTTGGTTTCTAGATCACTGTGATTCTCCCCAGTCCTCCCTAGCATAATTCATGGGGATTCTTCCCCCAGCCTGGCCTTTTCCTATTTTGATTTCTTCTCCTCTGATGAGCTTGTCTTCAACCACCCCCCAGCTTCCACCTTGGCTTTGTCATTATCACCCTTTTCTACGGCTCCACAGTCTCCAGCTCAAGCCTTCTACTCTCCAGCCCCCACATCCAGTGACTTCAGTTCACTCCTTCAGGGATCACCTTCCAGCCCCACTTGTAACTTGTCAGTCCTATCACCTGTCCACTTTCCCTTCTCATATCCCAGCATACCTGCTAACCTGCTGCAGTTTCCTGATCAATCATCCTAATAATCCCCTTGCAAACGCTCTCATCCCTTGCCCCTCTTACTTCCCAGTCGCTTAGCAAAACCTCGACCTGGTTAAATCCAACTTTCCCCCTCCGTGGTGCTTACACCTTTGTGAGCAGAGTGTGGCTGGAGAACAATACCCCAACTGTGCTGACAGGCCCACTGTGAATTGATGAGCCTTAAACTCAAGTAGGTGTTGGTTGCCGGCTGGCATCATACATCATTTCTCTGGTCCGTTCATTCTCACGCTCTCCCAGATGAGTGGTCATACCTTCCCCTTTCTCCTTACACCTCCACCACCTCCCCCTCCATCCTCATCTCCACAAATAACCTTGCTTTCTAGTCGCTGAAAGAATGGAACAATCAAAAAGAATGTTCACAAACTCCCACCCCTGCAACTGCCCTTCCTCCCACGTGAGTTTCAACTCCTCTACCTCACTCCGGTTCTGTGCAGGGACTGTCCGTGCTCCTGGCCTGTGCCAGATCTGACCCCTCTCGCCTGCTCAAGGACATCCCCTGGGCACTCACCCTGCTTGAGCCTGCATCATCCATTGTTCACTCTCTCCCAGTCCACCCCCATCAGCATGCAAACCTGCTGTTATTTCTCCTGTCCTAAAAAAAATATGCCCACTTCTTCCTCCACCAACTTACAGCAACCTTCTTGAAAGATCTGTCCACCCTCTCCCAAACTCCTCTCCTCCCACTCTTTTCTAGACCATTCAGGGTCTCATCCCTGCCGTTCTAACTAGCTGTTCTTGTCAAGGCCGTTGTTGCCTTTCCTGGTGCTAAATTCAGTGGTGGCTTCTCAGGTCCCATCCAGACCTATCGGCAGCATTTGGCAGTACCGCACTCCTTTCTTACTGAAATACTTTCTTCACCAGCGTCCAAGACCCACACAGTCCTGGTTTTCCTCCATCTTCACTGGCTTCTCCTGTCTCTGGTGCTGGTTTCCCTTCATCTCACCAGCTCCTTGACATTGCAGGTGCCCAGGGCTCAGCCTCTGAGCCTTTCCTATTTTTCTCTCTACACAGCGCCTCGGTAATCTCAGCCAGATACATGGCCTGAAATGGTTTAAATGCAGCTATATGGTGGCAACTCCAAATTTATATCTCCTCTGAACTCTAAAGTACATATTTGACATGTCACTTCCCTGCCTAAGCCTTTCAGTGACTCTTCTCTGGCTGAAAGATAAAGTCAGAAATCCTGAATGGGACATAAGAGCTCCTTGATGCTCTGCCCCACTCCTATTATTTTCCATTCTTAACTCTCAGTCTGGCACTGCCTTGGTCTCTGTGATCCTCTGATTCTGTAAACAGGCCACTCTCCTCAGGCCTTTGACAGTGTTGTCCCCTTCCAAGGACTCCCAGCAACCCTCCCTCTCCTCCCAGGCTTGGCTAATTACTTCTTCAGGTTTCACGGACCTCTGATATCCTTCCTAAGGTTCAGGTGGCCTCCGGTGCTCAACCCTGTCATAGAAATGACCAGCTTGCATGTGGCCATACACTGGAGTGGGGGCTCCTTGAAGGCAGACACTGTCCCACTGCAGTGGGATCTCCTGGAAGAGTCTGCCCATTTCCTGTCTACCGTTTAGTCCTATTTGTTCCTATACTATAGCCCCAATTTTGCTAGAGGTGGCAACATGCCCAACTGCCTCCTAGCTTCTTTCTGGGCAGGGGTGGCCATATGACTAGTCTCAGCCATGGAGGGCATGTTTCTGGGAAAGCTGTGTTCTCCTAAGATAACCACTGCCACTTCTGTTTTCCTTCCCATGATCAGAGGCCACAGAGGAAGTGGCCATTTGTGACCATGAACAATAAGCCACATGCTAAAGACAGTGGCGGGACAGAGGGAGCAGGAGCATCATGACATCATGGAGCTGCAGGCTCTAGACTGTGGATTCGGGGGATGTGGAAACAAGCAGCAATGCCCCTCCCGTTTGGCTAGCCCTCTCTGGTTGTTTTTCTGTGACCCGCTGCTGAACACATTTCTGCAGGAAACACCCCAACCCTGGCAGAGACCCTAGAGGACACGGCTGTGTGATGAATGATTGCATGGACTGCTTACCAGTTTCAACCCACATTGTGCTTTCCAGCGTTTGCCTAAACTCTGCCTCTGCTCCTTCTTCCACTCCATTTATGTCTAGTGAAAGGAAATTTCTCTCTCAAATCTCAGAGTGAATACTTCCTCTTGAAGTGGGCTCTGACCCCTTCTATCCTACGTGCACCTGGATTTGTTAATGTGCATCATCCATCTGCTATTTAAACCACCATGACTGGTGTTATAGCTATTCATAGTTGATTCTGACCTCCTGCTTAGGAGGCCCTAGAGAGTGGGTTAAAACATGTATTTGCCCTCCCCGCCGCATACCCCCCTACATAACCCTCCCAGAGCCTAGAACACTGCCTCATGCATCACAGATAATCAGTAAATACTTTTTGGACGAGAGCTGTGGCTGTCCAGTAGCCCCACCCACCTCCTCTGGCAAATCCTTTCTGACCACATCACCCCACTTTCTGCACCACGCTTTTGGTGACGGCACCGATTTCCTTGTCTTGGGTTTGTTGCCTATAAATACATTGAAAGCTCAAGTTTGGCAGAAGTCACATCCAAATCTGAGTTTCTGCTCTCTCCTCCTCATTCCCAAGATAGAGTCGGTACCTTACAGAAAGTGGAGGGAACACATGTGCTGATCAAATGCTTGACTTGGCTAAAGCGGATACTTGCTGCTGGCATTGGTGGTGTAACCCCCCTTTGAAGGAGGTTGGTGGCCTGCCTCCTTTTCTCTCTGAAGGCCTTCCAAACATGTCGGCTGCTTTTCAGAGCCTTGATTCCCGACCCCATGCAGAGATTTCAGAAACACTCTAGAGGCCTGGCTTTTATTTCCTAAAACAGATTTCCTAGAGCTCATCCAAGTTCTTGGTGGTACAGGCTCTTTTAACCCATCCCACTTCTCTCAACTACTCTCCAAATCTCTCCTCTGTAATCTGGTTCCTTTTGGCCCCTCCTTTTCTCAGATGATTTCTAGGTGTGAAGGAGCATCCCATTTGGGGACAGATTAATTCTAGGAATCCCTAGAGGGATTTCCCTAAAAATGCAATCCAAGACAAACAAATCCCAGGACCTCACTCTTTAGAGCTGAAAGCCAGGAGACAGTCCCCAGGCAGCAGAAGCATTTGACTAATGAGTTTGTGGCAGAATCTGTACCCTTGATTCTTGGAAACATAAGCCTGTAAATTGACTAAGCAGAGGAGCTAAGAGATCATCTCAACTCAAATGCCACAAGGACCAGGAAGGCAGTGTAAATGAGTTATTTGGGGTTTGCATGATGTGTGACAACTGACATCCATCTTAAATGTTGGAAAGTGTCTTCACCTGGGTTCCCCAGAAAGCAGAGCCTGAGATACAGGCTCATTGGTGTGCCAAAATTTTCTCAGCGGTGCAAGAGTATGAGGTCAGGGGAGTGAGGCAGAGAAAGGTAGAGAGACAATATGAGGATGCATTATCAAACTGGCCATCACCAAGGGCAACTTCATGCTCAATCTTGTGGAAATACACCCAAGAAGCTATAAAAACTGTCCAGGAGGTGGGGGCAGGGGAGAAAGAAAGAAGATTTGTCTACCAGCTCCAATATCCCATTTGCCAAAGGTTGGCCCCACTAAGCACTAACTTACCTTCACTTCTGGATTTTAATCCATGACAGCCCAAATATGTTCATTGGCATCCCATGTCTTGGTGTCAACAGTGCCGGAGGTGAGAGGTACACGGTGGGCAGCCCAGACACCAGGCATGACCCCCCAGGTAGTAACTCACTGCATGATGCCTGTTGGAGCCCATGCAGGGCTGCTCACTGCTGTAGCAGAACGAAAGGTGCCTAAGAGATGGCTCATACAATCCACCCCAGCACTACTCCATCCACCTTGACTTTCCATCACATCTGGCACTCAGAATACAAAGTGAGGCCTCCATTTTTGTGAACAGAGAGCTTCACCTCTTTTCTGAAGGGGAAGGTACAAATACAGCCAGTCACAGAGTCTCCTCCAAGATGGTAGTTAGCTAAATTTTTTTTTTTTTTTAAGAGACAAGGTCTCACTCTGTCGCCAAGGCTGGGATGCAGTGGCACAATCATAGCTCACTGTAGCCTTGAACTCCTGGGCTCAAGTGATCCTCTCATCTTGGCCTGCTAAAGTGCTAGGATTGTGGGTACAGAAATAATTGTAAAGAGTTTGGGTAAGAGGATTGGTGAAACAAGCCACAGTCTCACTGCTGCAAGTGGTCTTGAAGCTGCAATTTAACATCACCATCTTTCTCCACCCTCCATCCTGGATTTTCCTCACCTTTGGCCAGCAATTTGGCTGGTGTGGATCGCTGGCCTTGTGGGACCTGGTTTTTGTTGTTGTTGTTGTTGTTTGTTTTGTTTTTTGTTTTTTGTTTTTTTTTTTTTTGAGATGGAGCCTCGCTCTGTCACCCAGGCTGGAGTGCAGTGGCGTGATCTCGGCTCACTGCAACCTCTGCCTCCCGGGTTCAAACAATTCTCCTGCCTCAGCCTCCCGAGTAGCTGAGATTACAAGCCTGTGCCACCACGCCCAGCTAATTTTTTTGTATTTTTAGTAGAGACGGGGTTTCACCATGTTAGCTAGGATGGTCTCAATCTCCTGACCTCATAATCTGCCTGCCCCAGCCTTCCAAAGGGACCTGGTTTTTCATCCCTGCAGAGTCCAGGCTCCTAGTGGCTTTGCCCTTGTTGAGTCAGAGTTATCATTATCATGGAAGCAGCAAAAGATGCCCCAGTGAATCTTCTGGCTTTCAGACACACTCCCCGCTGCCCCCATTGAGTAGCAGCAACACCCGTAATTTCTCATGGCAGTCAGGGTAATCAATCCTGCCAACATAGTAACTATTTCCTTTACTTGATGGCCGACCAGCATAAGGAACCCAGAGTATCTAGGTAATTGTCGCAACTTCAAGTTCAGTAGCACCCCCTACCCTTTGTCCTCTGGCATTCATCACCTGGGAATCAGGACCTCTAACCTGGCAGAGCCTAAGTTTACTGGGAGAGGAGGCACAAACTTCTCAAGCAGGTCTCTAGGAATAATGGTGGGAGGGTAAATCCCACTTCTACCCCTTGATTCCCACTTGTGTGTGCTCTACCTATTAGAGACATGTGGGTCATTGTTTTAGCACATATATTGCATCCTTTAGGATGCAATATATGCAATGTATTGTCCCTGAGTTGGTGCCTTAGCTTAATAGGACATTTCACCACTGTCTTAGGCGGGCTGCTTTAGCATGATGGGGTTCAGATATGATAAGACCAGTGGATCCGATGACCATGTGCCTATTGGTATACCTCCTTAGGTGACTTGGGTTTCTTGGTTTGAGACAATGTCATATGGGATATCATGGCAAGAAACTAGGTATTTTGTACACTCTCAGATGGTGGTACTGGTGGGGGCTCTGTGGACAGGAAGGCAGACCTGTACCCAGAGTAGTACCAATGCTGGAAAGAATAAATTACTGCCCCTCCCAGCATTGAAGGAATCTGATTCAGTCAACCTACCACAAAGTGGCTGGCTAGTTTCCTTAAGGAACGGTGCCACATTAAGGTCTCAGTATGAATCTCTGTTGCTGCCTGTTTGCATATTCAGTGGTGGCAGCTGCATGATCAGTCTTGGTGAGAAGGAGCCCATGATGTTGGCCCATGCATAGCCTCCATCCTTTCTGTCATGGTCACTCTGCACCTGCATGGGGTGGCTGATAAGAGAAGCTGGCTGACATCCCCAGGATGAATCATCCTTTCCATCTGATCGGTGAGAATTTCCTCTGCCATCAATGCTTCTGGCATTAGTGGGAGATACATGATCCGCATGTTTTGTTGCTTTATGCCCACTACCATAGGCCCATCTACAAACCTCTCCCTGATCTTTCAAATTCTTTCTAAGCTCCTGATTTAGAAGCCAGGTGACTGGCGACCATGCAGGAGTTCATGTAAATCCATGTTTCAGGCAGCATTTCCCTCTCTGAGAAGTGGACAACCAAGTGTACTACTGCTCATGGCACTGCCCACTGATAGCATTTTTCATCACTACTGATCTTAGGGCTATTTTGTGTTCTCACCAACATAATGTGCTGGCCTATTTGTTATCCAGATACAAGTTATTTTCCTCCTCTGTTGGTCAGAACCCCACATGAGTCCATAGGTATGAATTGGGGGAGAGGCGCTAGTGCAATAGAGGTCATTGACATGGGATCTGTTCATTTAGTTCATTTGTGCTTTTTGGTCCTGCTTGGGCCTCTTCCTGAAGATACCATTTCCACCATACAGGGAACTCTATTGCCTTGACTCCATGACTCGGTGGATTCGAGAAGAAGCCCCTGATGAATAGCTCAGGTTTTGTAGTCACTTGGTGCTGCATGGTCCCTCTCTCTTCCAGGGCCCACACCAAAAGATGCTTCAGAAAGCATGGCCTTGTTCCAGACTGTAGGGGGTTTTCACTACCTCTCTTCTATTGAGGCTCTGCCAAAGACTTCCCATGCATTTTCATCCACCACACATACCTCTAGAGTGTCTGATCTGCTGGGACATACAACCCTAGTGTTGGATTGCACCAGTGGCTAAAACCTCTGCAGACCTTTATTTTGCTTTGGGCTCCACTCAACACTAGAAGCTTTGCCAGTCACCCCAAAATTGAGTCAGATTGGTGTTGCCAAATGTGCTACATACTGCCTCAAAAATCCAGAGGCCCACTAAGCACAGTGCCTGTTTCTTAGTGGAAGGAAGTATGCAATCCAACGGTTTGTCTTTTACCTTAAAGGGTGGGTCTTAGAATGCTCCAAACTACTAGACCCCTAAAAACATCACCAATGTGGCATAGTCCTAGATTTTCATTCAGTTATCTCCTACCTCCGGTTCTCAAGTGCTTAATAAAATCTCCAAGCTTTCTATTTTGTGCTCACCAGGTACAATTTGCTTGATGTCATCAATACAGTGAGCCAGTGTGATATTCTGTGGAATTCAAGATGACTGCAGTCCCTTTGGACTACACTATGACAAAGAACAAGAGTGTTAGCACAGCCCTGGGGTAAGACAACAAATATGTCCCCACCATATGAAGATGAACTGCTTTTGATCCTCCCTACTGATGGGGAAGAAGGCATTTGCTTGATCAATAGCCTCTTACAAATGCCAGAGGCTATTTGACCTGCTCTAGTAAAATTACCACATCTGGCACAGAAGCTGCAATCAGGGTTGCTGCCTGGTTTAGTTTATGCGAGTCCTCAGTCATTCCCCATGAGCAATTTGGTTTTAGCAGGTCCAGAATGATGAGCCGAATGAGGATGTGATGGGAAACACCCACCCTACATCCTCTAAGTTTTTAACGAGGGCACTAATCTCTGAAATTTCTCCCAGAATGTGGCAATAATTCTTCCATTTTACTATCTTTTCTGAGAGGGGTGACAGCTTCAGGGTATCCCACTTGGCCCATCCTACCAGAATGGCCCCTTATTCATGGGTTGTGGAATCAAATGGGAGGGTTCTGCCGGCATCTATCCAAGTACACTTGCAGGGACTGGAGGAATGACCACAGGGGTGGTCTACGGATCCACAGGACCCATTGCAGGACAGACTTGGACCCCAAGTCCCTTTATCACCTGGCCCCTTATTGTCAGTGTCAGTGTTAGGTCACTCCGGGTATCTACCAGTCCTTAGAAATATGGTCATTTCCCTTCCTTCCATGCAGTCACTCTAGCAAATGGCTGTAGGTCCCTTTGGGAAAGGATGGGAGGAATACAAATCTTATACCCTTGTGGTGGCATCCTGTGGTCCTTCCTCAAGGGGACCCTCTTCTTCTTCTCTCAATGGATGCTGGGTCTGTGAACTGACTTAGATCTGGAGACCAGGTGAGGGTCTGATGTCATCCTTCTGCTTGCCATTTCTTGATATTTTTTCACAATTATACAAATTAAGCAACTCCCTTGCAGCTGTCCATCTGTCTCACACCATGGCTGATTAGCCATCATCAACTATCTCTGCAGGTCTGTGTTCCTTGGTTGCTTCTCTAGCTTGCTACTCATGTTGCCTCTGGTGTTAAAGGGCCAGCACCTGGCCTTTGTTCTTCCAGAATCCTGTGCTGCCCATTGATCACACAGAGCACAATTCTATCATCAGCCTCAGCCTACTGATGGCGGCCACGGCAGAATTTCTCAGAGATGCCTGTGCTCCCCACCCTGAACCAGGGCATCCCTTCTTGCCTTGGGGAGGAGGATCCTCTGGGTACTCCTGGAGAAAGTTGTATTCATTTCCCCTGGCTATTCTAACAAAGTACCACAAACTGGGTGTCTTAAAACAAAACAAAAGAAATGTATTTTCTCTCATTTCTGAAGGCCAGAAGTCCAAAATCAAGGTGTTGGCAGAGCCATGCTCCTTCCAAAGACTCTAGGGGAGGAAGCCTCTTTGCTCTTCCAGCTTCTGGCTTGTGGCAGCACAACCCCAATCTCTGCCTCCATCTTCACATGGCTATCCTCTCTTTGTGTCTCTCTGAATGTCCTCTCCTCTTCTTAGAAGGACAGCTCTCATATTGGATTGGGGCTCACCCTAATGAGCTCATCTTAACTTGATTACATCTACAAAGATTTGACTGAGGTCACATTCACAGGCACCAGGAGTTAGGACTTCAATGTTTCTTTTGGGGGAATGCAGTTCAATCCATAACAATAGCCAGCTGGTAAGTTCCCGGGTCCTATATAGATAATTCATTCTAAAATTCCTACCTCCCTGTGCCTTCTGACCCCTTCAATCCTATGCTGAGGAGGTTCTGGTATTTCTACTCATTTGCTCTAAACCATTGTCATGGCCAAGCTCTAAGATGCCATCCTATCACACTGTTCGGACCAGTTCTAAGTCCTAACACTCAATCCAAGTCAAGGGCTTACATCAAGAGTGAGTGTCACAAATTCTCCCCCAGGCAGCCTTCTCTCCCCCACCTCCTTCCTCTATCCAACCCCAGCAATGTTCAAGCACCAAGGCCATGGCTTTCTACCCCAAGGCCTCACTTTCTACCTGCAGCTCTTCCCAGTATTCTACAGGTGATAGCTTGGATAACCCTGATGCCATTGCATGCCAGGACTATCACCACCCAACTTATTGCCAGGGATGGGGTTCTTCTTGCCAGAACTCCAGTGAGTAATCCAGCTCCATAATCCCATTTTGAGGGCTGCTTGCTGGAGCCACTCCTGATACCAACTGTCTTCTCTTGGGTTTTCCAGAAAGCAAAGGCTGAGGCAAAGTCCTCTGTGCTACTCCTTTATTAGGGAACACAATCCCAGGAAGGAGAGCAAGATAGGGAGGGGCAGAGCCACCATGAGGAGGGCACATTACTGAGCTGTCTGTGGCCAAGTGCAACTGATTGTTCGATCTTGCAAGATCATTTCAAGAAACTGTCTGCCTCGGAAGCATCTACCGGGAGGGAGAAAGAGGGAAGAATTTTCCATTAACTCCTATTTTCCATTGATCAAAGTTTTGTCAAACTGGTCATTAACCCTTAGCACTTTCAGGTTGTGCACATGTGGGTGCTGAGTGGGATTCTTCAATGCCTGCACTTCAAAAGGGAAGCCCAGGGATATAAGGCAAGGGGCCCATGGCAGACAGTGCAGGCATGGAGCAAGGCACTAGCTGGTTGACGTGCATGAAGTTAGTTGGAGCCCATCAAGAGCTGGTAGCAGCAGATGCCCTGGAAGCTAGAGACAGACGAAGCTGAGAGGATCTAAGGGGGTGCAAAATAAGGGTTTGATAGAGTGATCAGGGGATCGTGGGCTCGATGGCCCAGAGGAGGGCATGTGCTCCATCCAAAGAAAGCAGCTGCACTCAGCCCCAGCCAATTGCTCGATATTCTGATTTGTTTTCAAGAAAGCTAGTTTATTGAGTTTTCTTTTAAAGTTGATAAGCAATTTAGATTTAAAACGTGATGTGGGCCAACACTGCAGGTCAAATAAAATATTTCTGAATATTGCCCACAGGGGCCCATAGGTTTGCAGTTTCTGAGCTACTCATCTTATGGAACCGGGCCAGGACAGGAAGGGGGCAGGGCTGAGCCTAACACTGGATGTCCTGACTCCAATACCAGTGTTCTTTCCCCCATTTTTAGAAGGCTGGCCTTAGCATTCATGGCCTTAGCAAGATCTCTAGCCTGCCATGAGTTAGGAATTTCCCCTCTCCAGGATCTAACTGCACCCAGGTGAGGGCATTTCCCCTAACTGCACCCGGGTGAGGGCACAGTCAACCCATCCCCAGCCCCACCCCTCACCCTGACAGGCTATTGGCCTCCCATGGGGGCTGGGTACTCAGGTCCCACTGATTCTCAGCCTTCTTGGCCTGGCTGATGAGGTGGAGCCGGTGGAATCCCACCACACTGCCAACCTGAGACCGGGGACCCATCAATCCTGCTCCCCCATTGCCTAGGACACCCCCGTGACGGATGAAGGTCCTGGGCCATGAATCATCTCTCTCACCTTGTCCCATCTCCCAGCCAGCTTCCCGGAGCTGGAAAGATGAATGCCTGCAGAATCTCACCTGCTCTCTTGAATAATTTCCCTTTAAAAGAGGCCAGTTATCAGTAATTCATTACTCGTCTTTGTTAGCATAAACAAGACCAAGAAGTTGGGGTGGGGGACGATGTTTCCTGCTCCTCCTCCCAGCTTCTGCCACTGCTGCTGGCTTCATCATTCCACTGTCACTCGGGCTGGCCTCCAACCTCAGTTCTGCCTTCCTGCCGTGGAGCAAAGCAAAGCCAGGGTCTTAAGGAGAGCTGCTCCAGCTGGTGGCACCCTCTCTGGCAGATGGCATACAGCTGTTTCTGGTGACATCTGGATGAGCACAATCAGCTCCAATTGATGATTTCTTTTAATCTTGAATTAAATGTCACATGTCTCTTTCTTTTACAGCCCATATACATCCCTGTCTGTGTTGTCTATAACTACAGAATAAGATATCACTGGCCAGGGACCACTTCTCTGAAAGCCAATCTTGTCCCTCTGCAATCTGCGTTTGTTGGAATATAAAACTGGCCCCCAAGGCAGGAATGTGGAGGGCCTGGAACAGCAGGGATGACCCTGGGAAGGACAAATGTCAGAATCACAAAACAAGGACTATAGCCCATTCTGTTACCCCTGGAGCCTTTCTTGGCAGGGGGTGTGTGCGGCAGCAGGATGAGCCCTTGGAGGTGATGGCGGTTTCTGTCAAAGGCACAATTCCAGGATTCGGCCCCGCCAGGGTGAGAACTATCAAGAACCAAGGGAGGGAGCAAGGCCTTTTGAATGCTAAGAACCAGGGCAAGTGGTCAGACAGGCAGAGAAGTCCCCCATCCCTCCTCTTCTGAGCAGAAGCAAAGAAAACAAGAAAAGGACAGAAATTTCAGTGTGGTTTGTCCCCTGGTTAGGGACTGTAGCTAATTTTTTTATGCCACCACTAGAAGTCCACCAGGAAGAAGTGATTTTTCTCTGGACTTCACTCCTAACATCCAAGTTCTTTCCCCATTTCTCATATCTAGCAATATCTCATCCTATAATGACAACAGCAGCATCGCACATGTCATTCAAGGGCTTAAGTTTCACAGCTCTCCCCTGCCTCCATCCATTCTCCAGCATCTATACGACATCACAAAACTATAAATCGGATCATGCCACCCCCTTGATTAAAAACCTTGAGTGATATCCCATTGCCTTCAAGATCAAGTTCAAAGCCCTGAACATGCCCTGTAGTGTGCCCTGGCCTCTGACCACTCTTGACTCTCATCCTGCATGCACCCCCGCCAATTGCTCCTGCCACACAGGTCTTCTTTCAGCCTCTAGGGAGCCTTCTGCCTCTTCCTACCACAGGACCTTTGCACGTATTAGTCTTTCTACCTGGAATGGCCTCTCCATTCTACTGCCACCCCCAGCCTCCCATTTAGTAACTCCATAACTCCTATTTATCTGTCAGGTCTTGACTTAAGCATTAGGTTATCCAGGAGGCCTTCCTCGCTGCCCTAGACTATATCAGACATTCCTCGTTCTCCTGCCCTTATGCTTCAGTTACCCAGTGAACTCGTAATGATTTGCCTAACATCCATTCTCTCCACTAGACTTCATGTCCATGAGATGAGGGGCTGTGCCCTGTCTGCTGCTACTTGCTCAGGGGCAAGTACGGAGCCTGCCACAGAGATCCTCTTTGTGGAATGAATGAATGAGGGAGGGGCTGCATGTGAGGGCATCCTGGCCCAACTGCTCTCTACATAGCTGGTCTCGCTGCAGACTCTCTTCACTGTCTTCAGCCTCTGTCTCCTCCTCCACCATCAGAGATCCTTGTCCTCTGCTCAGACTCCTCAACTAAGACCATCTCTCATCACTTTTTCTGGTCCGTGGCAGTGCAGGGTCCTTTTTCTGACCTCTAGCTCACCTCCTTTTTGGCTTCAGGGTGAAATGGGTCTCCCTGAGGCTGAGGAGCCCCAGCTGCCTGCCTTCTCCTGCAGGAGGGGCCTGACTAGAGCTCCCCAGCTGTACCGCCTCCTCCCCAGCTTCCACCTATCCTCAGGGAGGGGCCCGGAGCTCACACTCCAGACCCCAATCTAAGGTCACGGTCTCATCCCAGACCACAGTGGCATGAATAAAACAACACAGAGCATTTGTAATTCAGTGGCTGCTCTATCCTTCTGTCTCCAGCTGGCCCAAAGGGAGACCCAAAGCCAGCATGATTTTAGGGAGGTTTGGGGGCGTTTGCCACAGGATGGTGGGGTAATGACTGGGATCCTTGCTGCCAGAGGCCAGCTGTCCGGTGATGGATGTTAATATCCTCTCTCTGGGAACCCAGAAAATGGTTGTGCCATCATTTGCATATATTTGCATCTCCTACACTGCCATCTATCTCGGGGTCTGCAACCTCTGCCCGGGAGCTACGCTGGCCAGCAGGCTGGTTTCCCTTGGCAGGCAGCCTGGAAATCCTCCCACCCCAGCTGCCCTTGCCATGGTGGATGCTGCGCCTGCATCCCCAACCCTCTCAGGCCCCCCAGGATAGCAGCTCTGCTTTCTGCTCATGAATAGGCAGCCAGTCGATGACAGCTCAGCTACTTCTCACACCCCCTCCCCCACCAGGGCAGGGTGTGCAGTCAGGCTTCCCACCCACCCTCACCTCCCCTTGTCCTACCCCAAGTGGAAAGAGCTTGGTAACCTGGCGTTTGCTCACTCATTCATTCAGTAGGCTTATTGAGCACATACTAAGTGCCAGGTGCTGTGCTGGGGACTGGGTCTATAAGAAAAGCAGAGGGGCCATTCTGAGAGCTAGCCAGGGTGCCGCTCACCACACTGGGGTTCAATAACCTGGGGCTATGTTCTTCCCATTGTCCTTGCTTTACCATCCCCCACACTGGACCTGAAGTTTCCATCCTTGGCCCTTCAAGGGCTCCGTCTTCAGCACCACTCACTGCAAGTGCCTCTCCTAGAAGGGCAAGAGCCTTCCCTGTTTGGGGCACAATGTGGGTGGAGATGTGGGCCACACCCACAGGAGCTTCCTGGCCCTGGACCCTGTACTTCCTCAGGGATGAAACGGGCCTTTCACCCCAGTGGGCAGGTAGGGGTCTCAATAATGGTTTTCCTTTTTTGGCTTCTGGCCCCATAAACATGACAGCAGATGGGGCAGTATGGAGCTAAGAATGACAATGGGTTATGTAGATGAAGCCCACTGTTCACCGTGGGAAAGCCAAGTTTCAAACTGGGCCTGTCCTGGGGACTCTTGGGGGCCTCAAGCCTCATGGTCCAGACCCTGTGAGCACAGTTGTCTTTGGCCAGTTCCCAAGAGGCCAAGGCTCCTGACAACAGTCCAAAGGCTCAAGCAGACAAGGGCGGCTTCCCCTTCCCAGTGCAACAGAAGTGGAGACTTGGTCGACGTCTTCCTTCTTGGTGGCCTCTCCTCCTCTGTTCCCTGTTTGTCTTGGTGGCTCTAAGTTCTCCAATTCCTCCAGGCTAGAAACCTCATTTTTCTAGGTCATCGCTCTCCCCTGTGTGGCAACCCCAGTCCAGCCAGTTGCCACATCCTCTTTCAGAATGCTTTTTGCAGCTGTCTCTGCTACCAACAAAGTTGAGCCTGGAGTGATGACACTGTTACTGCAGCCTCTTGGCCAGTCTCCCATCTTTGATCCAACTTATTCTGCTGCCAGATTAAAAGTAAAATTCCTAAAACAAAATCCCATCAACACTTTCAGTGACCCCCCCATTACCCATAGAATAGAGCCACTTCTCACTCTCATGCCATAGTTTTTACCACAGCACCTAACACAGTGCCTACTACAGGTGATAATAATGATAGCTAACATTTTTGGCATAATGACCACGTGCCCCAAACTGTTTCAAGTGTTTGATTTGTATTATTTAATCCATTCAGCAACCCTGCAAGGTAACTATTATTACTATATTTTACAAACAAATAAACTAAGGCACAAAATGATTAAGGAACTTCCTTAAAGTCCTACAGCTAGTAAGTGGGAGAGCTGGGATTTGAATGCTTGGGATCTGACTCAAGAGCCCACACGTTCAACCACCATGCAGAAATGTACCCCCAGATGTAGAGTTAATGTATGTTGTATGCATCAATACATGCATTCATGAACCAATACATGAAAAGGTGACTGAATTAATGAAGTTACTCCACATCATAGGTCCCCAAGACAAAGGTACTGATACCTTCTAGAATAGTTTCATTGTGCCTTCTTCTGAGCAGAGACAGTGTAACATAATTGTTATGGGCATGGGCTATGGTATCAGGCTTGGGTTTGAATTCTGGTGTCGCCATTTATTGGCCATGTAGGTTTGGCAAGTTATTTGAGCTTTGCCGCCTCTATTTCCACTTCTGAAAATGGGAATAATAATAGCACTGATTGTGGATCAAATGAAGTCACGGTTATCTAGCACAAAGCACAATGCTTGGTAAATGGCGGGGGCTCAATGCACAGCCACCACAGTTCCCATGAGAGCTGTCCTTTGTCCCCACTGTTTCCGTGGATGGTCTAAGCAACAAGGTTGAAATGTGCAAAATGTGATTTGTGCTCTGTTGGCTAAAGACAGCAGGTGTGATGGGCAACAAGGGTGGAAAAGGAGGAAAGTGGTGGGCTCCAGGTGCAGAGAGGGAACCCAAGAAGGTCTAGGAATGGCAGAGGAAGCATCCACCACCCGGTGTGCACATCACACAAAGACGGTTCTGCTTCCCTCACCTGTTTAATATGAAACTCAGTGAGAATTGATGAAGTCATTTTTTAAGCCATAAAGCACTGCAAACATGTTTGTATTATTTTTCTTCTGTGCCACGGGTAGTTTTTTTTTTTTTTTTCAATTCTCAGATGTTTAGCAAACACAGACTGTCTTCCAAAAAATGTAATTTTGTGGATGGATACATTTAAAAATGGTATGCTTTGGTCAAGTCGGTAATGTCTATTTTTCTTTATTGATGACTTCTCGTTTCAGTGGGTCACTGACAAGAAAACTCACCTGGAGGCCAAATTGTCTCTAATAACAAGTCCAAGACATGCATTCCAGCTGGAATCCTCTTCCTGGGTGGTAAGTTGCCTAAGAACAAAGACTGGGTCTTCCTCATCTTTTGTTGCAGGGGCCAACAGTGCCTGGCAAGACAGGTGGACACTCAGTGTCTGCAGACTGGATTCTGGTTCATCTGACTGGGTTCAAATCTCAGCTCTACCATTAGCTGTGTGAACTTGGAGAAGTGATTTCATGCCTTTGAGGCTCAGTTTTCTTAATTAAAGTGGGAATAATCTTAGTGACCTATTTTATAGGGTTATTGTGAAGATTTCTCTCTCTTTTCTCTCCCCTACCCCTCTCTCTCTCCTCTCTCCCCCATCCCTCTCTCTCTTTCTCTCATCTCTTCCCCACCCCTCTCTCTCTCATCTCTCCCCCATCCCTCTCTCTCTCGTCTCCTCCCCACCCCCTCTCTCTCTCTCATCTCTCCCCCACCCCTCTCTCTCTCGTCTCTTCCCCACCCCTCTCCTCCCTCCCTCCCTCCCTCTCCATATGGGCCCAAACAGTCATCTCAATCATAAAACATCCCTTGTGTTCATATAGTACTCTGCAGTCCACAAGGTGCTCTCACATACATTATTTCATAAATAGATACAATTATTTGTCCATTAAAAAGGTAGATATAAATTAAAAAATGCCTGATCTCATTTTATCAGAAATAAAGAAGAATTAGCATCCCCATCTCTCAGATGAGGAAGCTGAGCTCAAAGACTTGGCCAGGGTCATATAGCACGCAGAGCTAGGATGCAAACCCGGCTTTCTAACACCGACTCCAGATCCCTTTGAGTTAAAGGAAATCAGGCAATAATTCTAAAACGAATGACATTTACTCAAGCTGAGCCTAATGCAGTTCTCAGATATCCTGACCTTCAGAGGGGGAGAAATCGGTCAAGCCAGGTGGTCCGCATCAATTGAAGCAAACAACCAGCGAAGAGACTGAATTTTTCCCTATTTCTTCAGGCTGCTGTTTGTGGCAGGAGGAGAGAACAGCAGGTGGAGGCACAGGCTGAGTGTGGTGTGAATCAGGAAAGATCTGGGGGCATATCTGGGAGTGGCCTCTCTGTGAATTTGCTGCCTCCAAGTGCTGGGTTCTCCAAGAGGCACCAATAAAGGCTGGGTGCACTCAGATGGACTTCTCTGTGCCAGAAGGGTACCCATGTGTGAGCATCTCTCATCACCTCAATGGCTTTGTACAGAGATAAGATGGTTACCACTATAATTCTTTCCATTTTTAAGATGGATAAACTGAGGCTTGACCTGTTCAAGTTCATACAGCTAGTAACGGCAGCAAGATTCAAATGCCTGGCTGTCTCACCTCAAAGTCCATTCTCTTTCCAAAAAGCCAGATGAGGTGGCAGAGGGGAACAGCAGAAGGAGATATATGGCTTTAGGGGTGGACAGTGAGGGGTTAGGAGTAGGAGTAGGCAGGCACTGGGCAAAGCGTTAATTTGGAAAGTCAAGTTATGTAGAAAACTATTGACATGGTGATACAAATGGCTCACTCACCTCTTTTTATTTATTTTAGGTTGTGTGTTTTTAATTGCAGTAGCCATCTCCAAAAATGCCATCCAGTAACCATGCCCTTGTGTGCTGCCCTTTCCATGAATCTGAGCTAGCCTCATACTTTGCTTTTGGCCATTGGATGGTGGTAGAAGTGATGCTGTGTGACTTTTGAAGCTAAATTACAAGCAGCCTTGGAGAGTCTTTCTAGACCTCAGGGAGGGCTCACTCTGGGGGAAGCCAACCAGCATTTAAGGAGCATAACTGCCCTGAGACAGCCATGTTGTTAGGGTGCCCAGCTAGCTATGTGGAGAAGCTGCATAGACTGAGGGAGAAGCCCAGCTAGTCCCGTTATTCCTGCCACCCTAACTGAGGCACTAGACCCATGAGCAAAGAAACCATCATGGATGTCCTGTCCCATCCAGCTTCTGTGACTGTAACTGTACGAGGACCCCAATGAAAACCACGCAGCTGAGCCTAGCTAGTCAACACACAGAGCTGTGGAAGATAATAGTAAATTGTTGCTTTAAGCCACTAAGTGTTTGTTTGTTTGGAGGCGGTCGGGGGCAGAGAGATTATGCAGCAGTCGAAAACCGGAACACTTGCATAAATCTCTATGAAGCCGGACATCTCTCTAGACCCAAAGAAGCTCCAGAATGCCCTGAGCCTGGCATGACTACAGGGCCACTCTGTTCCCCAGCCGGAATGATCCAGAGTGCCAGGAAAACAGGCCCTTCACACAGGGCCCTGAGTTTTTTTCCTGGTTCCTCCATGACTAGCTGCAAAACTTTAGACAAGCCAGTGCTCTCTCAGCCTAATTTTTCTCATCTGCAAAGTTAGGCAATAGAGTCAATGGATCATCAAAGACTCTTCCGTTTCTCTGCCTCATGAAATATCACTCTGTGCCTGAGAGATGAACGCACCACCTAGAATTCCCCTGCTAGGCATGCCCTTTCTCGGTTCACTCACATGATAGGCATAAAGGCACAAGGAGAAAGGAGCTCATCTTCACTGTTTCTGGGCTTCAGGAATCTCCAGTCACCAAGTGAGGCTGTGGGAGGGCCAGACATGCCAGTCAGTACCCAGGTTCCCAGCCCCAAGCCCCTCCTCAGCCTCCCTTGAGTTTTTCAGTGCTAAAGATGGAGCACCTGCTCCAAGGCCCAGGTAGTTCTGGAATCCCAGCTCTACCTGAGAAGAGGAAGTTCCTGCCTGCCAAGGAAGAGGGGCCTCCTGAGAGGAGTAGGCTTCTCGGTGGCTGCAAAGCATCTGGTGACAATATTTGTATCTAAAAATACAGCAGCTGAGAACCAGCTAATTGCAGCCTCTGGAGTCATTCATAGCTCGGCATTTCGCACCACACTTGCACCTGTCCCAGTGTTTCTCAGGAGCTGCCACGAAGGAGGACACTTGTGGGTGGAAATCCAGCCAGGAGGGCCCGGGATTGGGCCTAAGGTCCAGGGCATCATTTCACCTAAGAGCCCAGTCTGGTACTGGTATGTAGCTGGCACCTAGGAATACAGCAAAGAGAGCAAGTTTCTCAAGTCAGCTGAATCCCCACCCCTCTACTCAGATGCCCTTGGCCACTTGCCCATCAGGATCCATTCAGACCTGTTGGGGCCCCTCAAAAGGCAATGGCCCAGGTATAACCTCATGAGTGAGATGTACTTGAAGAGATGCACAAGGTCCAGGCATTGCCTTGCTGGAGACGGCCTGCTGTCCTGGACCTGCAGCCGGCAGGGTGCTAATCTTTGAGCTAGGACCTCTGCTGGACTGGGTCATGAGCTAAGCAGGGGTTGGGACCCCATAGCTCCCTGCTGTGGATCCTCCTTTCTTTCAGAGCTTCTCAGATGGCTCCTGTCTCTTCTACCAGGATAAAGGGCATGACTCAAGGTCACAGGATGTGCTGACGATCTGAGAACCTCAGCCACAGCCTCTCTGGTGCCCCACACTGCCTGAACACACAGTGGACGAAGGTCTGGCAAAAGTAGGAGAAGAAACCCTGCTTGGGGAATATGTTTGCCCCAGGCTCTAGGAGAAGGATTTTTTTTTTTTTCTTAATCAGGGAGGCATTTTAAAAGCACAAGGCCAAACTAACATTTGTGTAGTATTTTTCACTTGGCAAAATGCTGTCACACACCTAGTGCTGGGTGGTTCCCATGTTAATTAGATGAGGTGGTTATTATTATGGCATCCACTTTATAGGTAATTAAACTGAGGATCAGAGGTGCTGAGTCATTTCCCCAGGGTCACCAAAGTCATGACCAGCCTTGAACTCAAGTCAGGAGCCCTCCTGCTAGGTCAGCAGGCCCAGCACCGCCTCCTGGCCCAGCTTAGAAGCTTGACTAGTCAGCCCCGTTGGGGTCCCAGATTACAGAAATGCCACACTCCAGCCACACAGCCCTGAATCCAACCTAAATCCAGCTCCATCCACTTCCCCCTATCTGCCGAAATACATTTGAATCCCATTCTGAATCTGGATCCATTAGCCTTTGGCCTATGAGAAATGAGTCAGAGCCTAAGAAAAAGTGGGCACCTAGAGAAAAGCAGGGAGCAAAAAACAGAGCTTCTGAGAGCAGGGGCCATCTGCTTGATGATCAGCTCCTTCCCTGGCACCTGGGCCAGGTCAGCCGGTGCTCTGTGCGGCCAAGAGAGGGCCAGACCTGGCCTCTGGCTGTGAGTGGCTGGGATGGCGAGCAAGACCCAGCTACATATCTGTCTTCAGCCCCTGCACCTGGGAGAGCAGCAACTCAGAGATCAGCTGTTTCACCCTTCTTCCTAATCACCGCAGGCATGATGGAACACCTTGACATTCTTTAATGAAAGTTCAACTCCACTGCCACTCAGGGCGCTGCGTGAGGAATGAGATTTATGTTGAATCCCAGAATCACATAAATTGGGGATGAAAAAGGATGCTGAGGTCAGAGGCAGCCCATCCTCATGGGGCCAAGTGCAGGTTCTTCTTGGTAATAGACTTTCCCCTTATTCCTGCAGTCCAGGCGGTTGCCTCCCCGAAGACCACTCTCCACTGTTTCTCAGAGAAGACACTGTTTATAGAAATGAGAAGTCTGTGCTGATCCCTGCATGATTTGCTTTGAAATTTATTAATCGTCCAAAAGCCGGTGAAGAGGGGAAAAAAGAGAATGTAAACTCATCTGGTAGCCAGCGTGCCTGAGTGCGAAGGAGGAGGAGAGCCAGAATCCTCTGGGTTTCCAGCTTGCTATATCTCTAGGGCAGCATGGGACAGTGTAGACTGATCACTGACTTGCTATGTAAACTGGCAAAATTTTTACTTCCCTGAGCCTCAGTTTTCTCATCTGTAAAATGGGAGCTCATGATGCCTATGCACAGGGCTGTTGGAAGATTAAAGGAGTTAACAGAGGTTTAGCGCCTCATATTGTGCCTGACCCATGTGATTTACTCCGTAAATGGTAACGATTATTAGTAACATTACTTTATGACTCTCCCCTCTCCAGATCCATGTCCCTGTCTGTAACACAGGGCTAAGCAACTTCTTCAGCTATTGGGTTGCATCCACTGAACATTCCACTGGCACTTCCAGAACTGCCACCACACTTCAGACTCCCAAGGCTAACAATGACCAAGAAAGACAGATTCTCTGACCTCATGGAGCTTACTGTCTTTGTGAGTTTCCAGGGAGAAGGGTGCTAAGATGCTCATATGGATACTAACCATCTGATGCAATATTCTCCTGCACAGATTGGGACCTATGACTCATTGCGACATGATAGAGGTCACAGAAATGCCAATGACATTCCAAAGACAGTGTGGGAGTGTGTTGTCTAGCTTCTTAGCAAACCCCACCCCCATGGTGGCATGACCCCTGCACCATCTTCTCCCACCCTGGGATCTCCTTCCTACCTCTCCACCCGTGTGTCAATCTGGAAGGTACTTTTACACACACACACACACACACACACACACACTCCTTCTAACAGCATCTAAGTCAGTCACTCTCAACCTTGGCTGTGCATTAGTGGTGCTTACCCATGACAGGGCTGGGCCCAGGCCACACCCAAATCCATTAAAGCAGAGCGTCTGGGGTGGGACCCAAGCATCAGAGTTATTGGCATCTTCCCAGCTCGAGAACCAGTGCTCTAAGCAGATGTGGTGGTCAGGGGGAAAGGCATGGACCTCTGGTCTTTACTATCTTCTTGATATCACTGAACAACCTCAGTTTCTCTGTCTGTGCAAGGTGGGTACTAATACCTCCCTCTCCAGGCCATAATGAAGGTAAAACAATATTCTGAAAGAACCTCAGGAATCCTGCCCAGATGAGAGGCACTGGCCCTGTGGCCTCTGGGCAGATTCACTGGAGAAACTGGTGGGTGTGAGGGTTTCCCTGGGGGCCAACACTGAGACTTCCCAGTGTTTGTTCTACCAGGGCGAGTATCACTGTGGTGAATGTCCCTTGCAGAGCTCACATCTGTTGCACCAGGATACTTCCCCTGAAGCTGAGCTGCCAGCCCCAGCCTCCCATTCCCCCACCTCCTTACCACCCCCTTCCTCTCCTTCTCTGGCCAGGCCCGAGTCCTGCCATCTCTAGATGCTGCATTTCCAATACTTTTGGCCCGATAAACAGTTGGCAGGTGTCAGGTTCCCAGGTCTGAAAGGGGTCTATATTAATCATAGAGATACACACCTGTCAAGAGTCCAGCTAAGGTCCTTCAGAGAGCCTTGGAGGAGAGCGGGAGAGGCAGGGCTGATCTGAGGGCGGAGCACACTGAGGAGTAAGGAGAGGATGGGATGTGCTGGGGCCACCAGACCAGGATGTGCTGGGGCTGCCAGATCGGTCCACGGAGTCCAGGCGGGGGACTCCCACCTGTCTCAGGCATCATGAGGGGCTACAGAAGCAGCATGAAAACAGTCCCCACCCTCGCCCAGTTCATGACCTATATTGGGAGTGACACACGCTGGGCTTTAAGACGCTTGCCAAGCAACATACAGGCAAGTGCAAAGTAGTGAATCCAGGTTGAGGAAGTGGGTGAGGAACAGAAATATCAGGTGAGAAGCAGACCTGGGGGTTGGGAGAATGGGGTAGGAAGAGTCCTAGATATGCAGTGAAAAGTCATGCCCTGTTAGTGGGGGGAGAATAGAAGGAGGGGAGGGGAGGGGAGGGAAGAGGAAGGGAGGAGAGGGGAGGGGAGGGGAAGGAAGAGGAAAGGAGGAGAGGGGAGGGGAGGGGAGGGAAGAGGAAGGGAGGAGAGGGGAGGGGAGGGGAAGGAAGAGGAAGGGAGGAGAGGGGAGGGGAGGGGAAGGAAGAGGAAGGGAGGAGAGGGGAGGGGAGGGGAAGGAAGAGGAAGGGAGGAGAGGGGAGGGGATGGGAGGGGACAGGAGGAGAGGGGGAGAGGGGAAGGGAGGGGAGTAGGGAGAAGGCAGTGCACATTGCATGCAGTAAGGAAAGTATTATGTTATAAAACTGTGTTTCAGTTTCTTGGGGGGTGAGTGTGGGTACTGGGTCCTGAGATAAAATTTCTTTCTTACATGATCTAAGAAGTACGTGTGCAACACAGGAGTTCAGGCTTTGAGTCTGGGATCAGCACAGTTCCTGACTCTGACCCACACACCATGAGCCAAAGCTCTAGGCCTTTCAGAAATTCTTCACCATCAGAAAAATGGAGGTGGCACGCCCTGCCCCAGCTGATCAACTTCCCAGATGTGCTGCGAGCCTGCAATAAGAGAATGGATGTGAAAGTGCTTTGTAAACTGAAAATTCCAATGAGAAAAATCCATTATCGTTAGGTACGGTTAACCAGAAACCTAAGAGGTAACCTTAGATCTGGATTTGGGGGGGTTTATTTGTTTGTTTTTTGAGGTGGAGTCTCACTCTGTCACCCAGGCTGGAGTCCAGTGGCGCAATCTCAGCTCACTGCAACCTCTGCCTCCTGGGTTCAAGCAATTCTCCTGCCTCAGCCTCCTGAGTAGCTGGGATTATAGATGTGCGCCACCACACCCGGCTAATTTTTGTATTTTTAGTAGAGACAGGGTTTCACCATGTTGGTCAGGCTGGTCTCGAACTCCTGACCTCATGATCTGCCTGCCTCAGCCTCCAAAAGTGCTGGGATTACAGTTGTGAGCCACCACACCTGGCCTAGATCTGGATTTTGAAGAAGAAGAAGAAGATGACGATGATGGCAGCTAATGCTTAGATGGTGCTTGCTATGCACTAGGCACTGTCCTATGATGGGTGGAATATAGACTGTGGGGAAGGAGGGGCTGCTCTCTGTGGCAAGGGATGGGAACTGAGCTAGGCAGGTGGCTACAGCCACAAGAAGCCCTGGCTACTGGGCTGCAGCATGTGGCAGATCACACCAAACAGAGATGGTACATTTTGGGGTTGGATGCCCAGGGACAGATCATCTGGAGTATGACTTGGTTTCCTTTGGGTGTCCTGAAGTCCCCAGCAAGAGTGCTGAAACGTGTCTGTCATGTTCCCTTCTACAGGGGAAAGAGAAGTGGCCTGGCTTTGAAACATGGTGCTATCCCCTAGCAAGCAGAGGAGGAGCTGCCAGACAGAAAATGGTACCTTTCCCCAGAGTCTATGTTGAGATGCACCAGCCTTTCCAGTTCTGAGAAAAGACAGAGTCATGGCTCCGGGGCAGATGGGCATGCCTGTGTCCCAGGAGGCACTGTTCTTCCTGGCCAGAGACCCATGCCCACTTCAGAGGAGCCAAGAAGGAGAAACGCCAGGCCACAGTGAAGGATTGTGATCAAGGAACAATTGAAGACCTGCTGCAGGAAATTGGAGCTGCCAATCTCCTAACAATTGGAATTTTTTATACTATGAATTTCACAAATGTATGGTAAGTGCTTGGGAATCACAAAGGTCCTATAAGTGCTCAGTATTACAAGTCAAATCCTGCTAACACAAGTACCATTGCAATGAAACTTTCTGTATGACAAAAGCAATTTCCACATCCTAGTCGATGGCCCACTTATTTCAAACAATATTCAATATGCCAACAGTGATAGCTCCCTTCTCTGAGCAGGCAGGCTGATTGTCTGTCCTGCTCATTCTGTAAAGCATGCATGCACCATCTTGTACCATTCACCATTGTTTGATGCTTATTATTCTTGCCTTTGAAGTCCTCAAGGACAAAGAAGATCGTGCCCTAAGGAGCAAGTGTGTGGAGGCCACCTGGCCTTCATTGGTTCCTGCACTGAATGTTTCCTGCTTACCTGCTGAGTACCAGATGTTACCCCAGGTATGAGACGACCACGCCAGGAAGATGCAGACCCTGCTCTCAAGGGCTCACAGGCTGCAGGGGAAGTAGACCAGCAAACTGCCATCAAGATTCAGTGTGAGAGGTACGAATTCCAGGTATTTGGATCAGCACAACGATAACAATAGCTCACTTTTATAGAACACTTGCCAATGCCAGGCACATAGTAAAGGCTTTATATGCATTATTTCATTTAAGCCTCAAATCAACCCCACTATCCCTATTCTACAGATGAAAAACTGAGGCTTCGAGAGGATAAATATTTTGCCTATTTAATCAACACAATCTAAATATTAACTATCATTATTATCATAATTGTTACTATTATTATTCACTTCAGACTTCACATCTAAATTAACCTCTTCTGGTGAAACAGGTACGGATTAACCTCCCCTAACGACAAGCTCACACTGTTAGTAATGAGCTGCATTAGGATTTGAACTCAGTACTCAGATTCTGGAGGTGAAAGAGGTCACCAGGCAAGGGAACGGCACCTGCTCAGTCTCCTGGTGTGGTGCAGGGAGGGGTCATAAGGCATCAGCTGGGCAGGGCTGGTCCTGAGTGGCATGAAGGCTGCGGAAAGGCATCCGTGAAATGTTCCAGAGAGTGAAGGGCATGCCAGCCTGTGGCTTTAGAAAATCTCCTGTGGCTTCATTATGAAGAATGGATTCAAGAGGGCAGAGCTGGAAGCAGGGAGATGCATTAGGGGCTATTTTCTCATCTAAGCAATAGATGTTGGCGGGGTGAAGTCAGGCTTGGTGTGGATGCAGAGGAAGTGAAAGATGAAAGAGCATTTTAGGAGGTGAACTTGATGGGGCATCAGTCATACAGGCGGTGGGGAGGAGAAAGAAGCTGGGACAGGCAGTATGGTGCAAGGAAGGACCCAGTTACAGAGGCTGGCTCCAAAGGCGGGACAGGGCATCTGGAAGCCCCACTGCCATGCCCAGGGCATCTGGAGAGGGAGGAGGAGCTCTGTAGGTGGCCAGGCTGCCATGTGGTGGATGTTTGAGATGGCAAATGATACTGGCAGCTCAACAGGCAATGGCCTGGTGGCTCTGCAGAAGCAGCCCCAGGGGAGGATGAGGATGAGGGATGTCGGGTGCAGCCAGGGAGGCTGATTTCAAACAGTAGGGAGTCAGGGGATTAGGTCCAGAAAACAAAGAATAACTTAGATCAATGAGGGCAGGTTGGCATCGGAAATGGTAGGGTTGCAACTGCAGGGTGCTAAGGGTGCCTGGGTCCGGCTGGCTCCAGAAGTCAAGGCCAAACTCCTCTCATTGTGCACCTGAGCAGCTGACATCCTTCTGAGGACCAGGACATCAGGGATCCCATCTAGGATGGGATGAGACAGAAACAATGTCCTTGTCCTGTGTGGTTTTACTTCCCTCCCCAGGGCCCAGTCAAGGGGTGGGTGCGTGGGGGCACCTGGCAAACACTGGTTAAAATCAGAGCCCAGCATCCTATTCCAGTGTGCATGCCTACCCTCAACTTTTGAAGTCTGAGGTGTCGACAATGTGTAGTTTAGAAATCCTGGAAGTTTACAAAGTGCTCAAGGGGATGGTTCTAAAATACGTTGTGATGCTCCCCAGCCAATGTGTTGTGTGTTGTGGCAGGAGAAATATTTCCAGAGATGGCGACATCAGAATGCTACAGGAAAGCTCTAGAGAATTTAGTGCCTCTGCGTCTCTTCTCCTTCTCATTAGGAGACAGCAGTGGTGTTTTAAATTCTTTAAAGTGGCACTTCAGTCAAGGAGGAGTTTATAAAAATAATTTCTGCAGCATGGAGGATGGAGGGTGACAGGCAGCAGCCGGATGATGGGTTGAGAGGGCTGGGAAGGGAAGTCAAGCAGGCCACTGGGTAAACAGGGGGGACCCCTCAACCCCAGAGTCAAACAGAGAAGACTCTACCATATGCAGCCCTGGACAGTCAAGAAGCATGGAGCAGGGAGGGTCTGTGTGCTGAGGGCTGATGGGCCCCCACTGGTGGCCTCTCAAGCCCCATTAGGGCCCATTAGTGGCACCAGGTACGGTCACTTCCAGTCCACACAGCTTTTGTAGGCACAAGGACAAGTGACCCCTTTAGGTAGATGCAGCTCTGCCCCAGGGTGTATGGCTTAGTGGGCAGAACACAGCCGAAGTTCAGTCCCCTAGTGCCCCCAAGGCCAGGTGTCTTGATGCAGAAAAATATCGTACAACTGTTCACGGCAGTGCACGGGGAGACACTGGGGTGCATCCTCGTGAAGCACTGGAAAACAGAACCAGAAAGCAAAACTGGAAATCATGGGAATCCAAGAGGAATTAAGACATTTTAAACTAAAAAAAAAAAGTCTATTTAAAGATCCAGAAGGAGAGAAGACTCCTGATTAGCTACGGCAACAAGCGGTGGTATGGGGAGAGGGTAGGAGCCACTGCAATTCCTTCCCCATCTAGGTAGTTAGGCCACGACCGGCAAAGTGCTTTGCCATACATGATCCCTCAAAATTGGCACTGATAAAAATTCAGTGGAGAGACTTCCATACAGCAGGGAGCCACAACTCAGAGGCCTCACTACTTGCCCAAGATCTCTCAGCTAGGGAGGTGGGAAAATGGGACTCGAAGTCAGGTCAGCTGACTTCAAATCCAACCCTTTTTCCTAGGTAGCCTCAGTGTGATGGATTACCTGCAGAGATCATCACCAGTAATCCTCCACCCCTGTATATATCCACTCTTTCCCATCAGGAGGTGAAATTTATTTCCCCTCCCCTTGAATCTAGGCCAGTCTTGTGACTTGCTTTGACACTGACTTTTTTTACACTATGCATTTCACAAATGTATGGTAAGTGCTTGGGAATCACAAAGGTCCTATAAGTGCTCAGTGTTACAAGTCAAATCCTGCTAACGCAAGTACCATTGCTATGAAACTTCCTGTATGACAAAAGCAATTTCCATGTCCTAGTCGACGGCTCACTTATTTCAAACCATATTCAATATGCCAATAGAATGTGTAAGTGACACCAGGCAAGGTCCAGGCCTCAGTCTTAAGAGGCCTGGCAGATCCTACTTTCACCTTCTTGGGATCCAGCCACCATGTGGAGAAGCACAGTCTAGATTGACATCTGCTGAAGATCACATGGATCGGTGCAGTGAGGGAGAAGCCTGGCCAGCCCTCCAGTCACCCCAGCTGCCACACATGTCAGGGAAGCCATTGTGGATATCCCGGCTAAATGCAGCCTTGTGAATGGCCCAACCTGACACCATGTGGCATAGAGGAGCTGCCCAGTGGAGCCCAGCCACCCCACAGAATCATGGAAAAACATAAGTCACTGTGCTGGATAACCGAGACACCTGATTAGTGCAGACTCTCCTCCTGGGGTCCTGACATTGGAAGGACCTGCCCAGCGTGTGCTAGCTTTGACAACTGACCTAAACTGGCCAGGACTGCTCCTTCTTCCACTGTGTCCTCTTGCTCACCCTAGACTGCGAATTCCATGAGAACAGGACAGTTCTTTGCTTTGTTTCTCTCCAGACTTAGGAACTGTTCCCTAAACACAGAATACTTGGTCGTGATGCTTGCTCATGATGCTGGTCAGTCAGTCTGCCTGCCTGTCTAGCTTGATATTATGTTAAATGCCCAAATCAGACTCCACTGGTAATATACAGAATGTGGCTTGTGAGTGGGTGTGACTTTTTTCAGCAGAATAACTCAATTTCATTTTACATGTTGCTGCTAGCCAGGAGAGTGTGGTCCCACTGGGGAGGGCGGGCCTTTTGATGTTTGCCATGTTGGTCTTTACTCTGTGGGAGCCCATGAGAGGCAATGCAGAGATTTCAGAGTATTCAGAATATTCTCCCACTCCCACCCTACCGTACCCTAACTGGCTGTACCTGTCACACATACCATGCCCTGGCTAATAGCGTGTTGTTGTATAAATTAATTACAAAATGACTAATGTCAATTTCACTTTCATCAGAGATGGCAGAAGGACTAAGGACCTGGGGAGGAGAGAGGAGGAAACTGGAGGACTGTGAACGTGGCCACATCTTTTCCAATGGAGAGAAAACTCCATCGGATCTGGGCACTCCCTACATTTCTCCACCTCCTACCACCCCCGTGAGCCTCTGCAGGAAGATTTTTCTGAATAATGGAACATTTTCCTGTTTTAATCAGATGCAATTTTGCAAGCAGTTTTTATGATTTAGCAAGTACATTAAAACTGGCATTTGTTCTGCTCTGACACTCGAAAGGGGCTCCACAGAGCATAAACATTGGAAATTACTTGTAGGGAGAGACAATATTAAAATTCCCCAGCCTGGGCCTGTTGTCTGAGAAATTCTGTTATCAAGCATCGTGCCAGCTATGATCAGAGGCGCTTGAGATATATGCTGCTTCCTCTTTATGCACTAGCTGGGGGCCCGGGAACTCAGGCAGCAATAAAGTCGCAATGCTGTTATCTCTCAGCACTTTTGGCATCAGGAGGTGAATGGGTCTTAAAGAGAACTCACTGGAAGAGCAGGTCACGAAGTGCAAAATCTCAAGGAAGAGGGTGGGTGAACACATCTTTAAGGACAAGCCTGGAAATTGCTTTCCTGCCCACAGTGAATGATAGAGTTTATTGGCACATAATTAAGAAGGTCTGTTTTGTCAGTTTCACTTGTAGTCAATTCTCAATTATCCATATGCTAACAGATGACCAGGGTCAAGTGAAAATTCTCCTTTTGCCCTCCTTCTGCTTCCCTGCAGGGACTCCCTCTCCATGGAACCAAAGTAGAGTATCAGCAAGAGAGGCTTTGGGGAGCATCTCCACTCTCCCAGTCAATGCAGAAGCCATAGAAGAAATCACAAAAGATAGAACCTGGCAGTTCAACTACATAAAATGAACAATGCATGGGTATAACAAACTAAGAAACTGGCCAGGCGCAGTGGCTCACGCCTGTAATCCCAACACTTTGGGAGGCCGAGGCGGGCGGATCACGAGGTCAGGAGATCGAGACCATCCTAGCTAACACGGTGAAACCCCGTCTCTACTAAAAATACAAAAAATTAGCCGGGCATGGCTGCGGGCACCTGTAGTCCCAGCTACTCGGGAGGCTGAGGCAGGAGAATGGCATGAACCAGGGAGGCGGAGCTTGCAGTGAGCCGAGACTGTGCCACTGCACTCCAGCCTGGGAGACAGAACGAGATTCCGTCTCAAAAAAAAAAAGAAACTGTTTTTATTCTGAAGAAAAATATTTGCTTCCAACATTTCAGAGTGTTAATGTTTTCATATAAATAATTAATATATAAATTGATAGGAACATTCTAAGAGTCAAGATGGGGTGAGGTGAGGAGATCAAACAACAAACAGGCAAAGGATTCATACAACAAAAAGATTTGAAAATAAACATATGTTGAAAAGGACAACCTCACGTACAATGAAAGAAACACAAAGATGATATAACACACTGTTTGGACTTCCAGCTAAACATGAAAGATTGAACACATGTGTTTATTTCCTCTCCCTTCCAAATCTTCACTAAAATGAAAACAAAGAATATAAGAAAGGCATAAACTCATGAGAACCCCAAGAAGAGGAAAGGAGACTGCCGCATATAAAAGACATCAACTATTTCTCTAAGACAGAGGCAGATGGGGGAGTGGTAACTGGCCAAGGATGCCAAGGACTAAGGGGCTGCAGAAACAGGGCTGTCAGAAAGTTTGTAGACTCACCCGCAATACCCGAAGTCACTGGAACTAGAGGGCACTCAGGCCCAGGAATGGATAGAAAAGCCCCAGAAGCAGATCAGGCTTCACGTGCTAGAGAGAAGGATGTAAGGAGTGGGTCATGGTGGGATTCGAGGCTGAGGAAGAGGGTGCCAGATGTTTGGTTCCAGCAGTGTAGTGGCCCAGATAACCAGCATGCCCATGACAAAGACCCAGAAAGGCAAGCATCCTTTAAATGCAAAACTGAGCTTTAGGCCAATTCACCTGTGAGCCAGGCACAAAGGATCTGGAACAGGAAGCACTTGAATTGACACTACAGCAGCCACATGATTTTGCCGGCATTGGGAACCCAAGCACATAGGGTTAATGCTCATGTGGGACCCAGTGGCTGGGCATTGGGCCTTCTGAAGAGGGATGTTGGAATTGAGATCTTTGCATAGAAGCTTGACTTTCAAATGATTACACTTCGATGAAAGAGCGGAAGAGAAAATGTACAGTCCTGGTCCAGGAAGATGACAAAGAAGTCAGTCTGACTCCACTTAGACAAGGAGTTCTCATCTGTCAATTTATAACCATGGACCAACTCTTCATGCAGATTTGGTCTTTGACTTTATGCTAGCTTCTTGATACAGAAAGAAACAACTTGATAATGTTTTATTTTAAAATAGTTCTGGATTAGTGATACCTTTGGGACTCATAAGCAAATGCAAAACGTCTTAGAAAAACCCATTCTCATCTAAGCATGCTCAGGATTCTAGAGATAAAACTCTGTTGAAGATAAGCTTGCAATCCAAAATTCAAAAACACGAAGAACAACTTAGGTGGCAAAAGGAGGAAGAAAAGGAAAGATCACCTCAAAAGTCAGGAGAATGATTTTCTTCAGAAGAGCAGGGGCTGTGCCTGGCAAATGAAGAGGATGCTGGGTGCTGGAAATATTCTATTTCTTGACATGATTGAAGGTATAGAGAAGAAATTGAAAGCATAAAAGGTCACTAAGAAAACATAAGCGTAGATTCGAGCCCCCCAAATTCTAGAAATGAAATATGTAGATTTTAAAGTTAAAAATTTATGCAGAGCTTAAATAGCACTGTTGACCCTTGAACAACATGGTTTGAACTTCATGGGGTCACTTATAGTGAGTTTTTTTCCAGCCAAAGGCAGATGGAAATACAGTATTCACAGATTTCAGAAACCTGGCTATACAGAGGGCCAACTTTTCACTTAAGCAAGTTCCGCAGGACTGACTGCAAGACTTGAGAATGTGCAGAGTTTGGTATTCGCAGGGGGGTCCTGGAACCAATCCCCTGCAGATACGAAGGGACAACTCTATATTAGACATAGCCAAAGAATTAGTGAACTAAAACATAAATATTAAGAAATGACTTATAGTGCAACACAGAATATAAAGAGATGAAAAATATGAGAGATTAAGAGACATAGAGACTGGAATGAAAATGTTCAACATATATCTCATGGTAGTTAAAGAAGGACAGAATAGAGAGACTAGGGAAGTAGCAATATTCCAAGAGATAATGACTGGGAATTTTCCAGAACTGGAAATCCTCCTGTTTGGGATGATGAAGAATCCCAAGTAGGATACGTAAAACTAAATGCACATCTAGCAATATTGCTATGAAGTTTCAGAGACACAATGGCAAAGATCTAAGCAAGCAGAGATAAAACATGCAGAAGACCTACAAAAGAACATTTGTACTGGCTTCAGACTTCCCAAAAGCAACCGTAGACCACAGAAAATAGTTGAAGAATATATCTAAAATTCCAAGAGAAAATAACTGTCAGCTTTACTTTTATGCAGAGCTAAACCAGTTTTGTTTGTTTGTTTGAGATGGGGTCTTGCTCTGTCACCTAGGCTGGAGTGCAGTGGCTTGATCTTGGTTCACTGCAACCTCCACCTCCCAGGTTCAAGCGATTCTCATGCCTCAGCCTTCCGAGTAACTGGGATTACAGGCGGGCAGCACAATGCCCAGCTAACTTTTTATTTTTTTTTATTATTGTTTTTATTTTTAGTAGAGATGGGTTTTCAACATGTTGGCCAGGCTGGTCTTGACCTCCTGACACCTCAAGTGATCCACCGGCCTCGGCCTCCCAAAGTGCTGGGGTTACAGGCGTGAGCCACCATGCCTGGCCCTAAACCAGTTTTTCAAGAGTGAGGGTGAAATAAAGACATCTTCAGAGGTAAAGAGATTGGAAGTTTTTAACTACAGAGATTTGCTGAAAGTAAAGTTACTATGGGGTAAAAACAAGGAAGCATAGTAAAAACATAGTTTAAAAAAAAACATGGGGCTGGGCTGAGTGGTTCACGCCTGTAATCCTAGCACTTTGGGAGGCCAAGGTGGGTGGATCACCTGAGATCAGGAGTTCAAGATCAGCCTGGCCAACGTGGTGAAACCTCGTCTCTACCAAAAATACAACAAGCCAGGGCGTGGTGGCGGATACCTGTAGTCCCAGCTACTCGGGAGGCTGAGGCAGGAGAATTGCTTGAACCCGGAAGATGGAAGTTGTAGTGAGCCAAGATCATGCTATTGCACTCTAGCCTGAGCAACAGAGCAAGACCCTATCTCAAAACAAACAAACAAACATGCCAGTTCATGTCAGTTAATTGAAACAAGCCTATGTTGTTTTTAAGAAAACCCTAAACGTATACTACTAGTACTACTACCAATAATAATAATAATGACAAAATGGAATTAAAATATGAACAACAGAACATGTAAGTTGGGGAAGAGGTGACAGGAGCTAAAATGAATTCTCAAGGCCTTGTTTCATTCAGGAGGAAAGCAGAGACTGATTAACTTCAGACTTTATGTTAAATATAGATGCAAAAAAATTAAGAGAACATACTTTAAAAGTCAAAATAGAATGTTGAGCTTCTGAAACAGTAGGCAGAAGAGGAGAAAATAATTTTTTACAAGCCTCAATCATTTCAATAGAAAGTAGAGAAGAAGAAAAACAAAGCAGAGTGTGGTAGATTGTATTTTCTGAAAATTGCCGCAGCAATATTTCTAATTCCTTTTGTACTTCCAGAACTCAGACACTCCCCATCAAGACTTGGTGGAGTCTCTTATGCCTCCCCTTGAACCTGGAAGGACTGTGTTAGTACCCTGGCCAATAGAATATGGTGGAAGTCAGGCTGTGTGATTTCTGAGGTTAGATCATAAAAGGCAATACGGCTTCCGTTTAGTGTGTGTGCACGCTCTCTCTCTCTCTCTCAAGATTCTTGCCCTTGGAACTTGGGCACCATGCCGTGAGGAGCCCACAGCCATATGGAAAGCCTACATGTTGTTTGGACCAACAGGTCCAGCTAAGATCTCAGCAGCCAGCCAGCACCAATCACCAGACATGTAAGTGAGCAAGTCCTGAGATGATTCCAGCCTTCAAAGCTTCCAGATGAGGTGCCAGACATCGTGGAGCTGAGCCCTGTCCCATTCCTGACCCACGGAATCTGTGGGCATAATACATCACTATTTTATACCACAAAGTTTTGGGGAAGTTTGTTATGCAGACAAACTGGAATACAGAGTAAATAAAAAGTACAAAATAAAATGGTAGCATTAAATCCAATATATAAATAATCACAAAAATGTCAACTGACTAAACTCACTTCCTAAAACAAAGGCTGTCAGAGATTTTTAAGAAGCTTATAAGAGACATCTCTTAAAAGCTATTCAGGAGACCGAGGCAGGAGAATCGCCTGAACCTGGGAGGCGGAGGTTGCAGTGAGCCAAGCCAAGATCAAGCCCCTGCACTTCAGCCTGGGCCACAGAGCAAGACTCTGTCTCAAAAAAAAAAAAAAAAAAAAAAAAGCAAGGACACAGAAAAGTTGAACAAAAAACAATGGAAAAAGATATATATTCTTTGGATATATTAATCCAAAGAACACTGGGGCTGAAATATTTTGTTGTATATCAATATAGTTGTTATTATTAAGTACAGAGATGAACACTCCGTAACATTAAAAGCTACCATTTGCCATGAATATATGATACAACTGACCCTTGAACAATGCAAGGGTTAGGGACACCAACGACCCCATACAGCCAAAAATTCGTGTATAACTTTTGATTCCCCCAAAACTTGACTATGAATAGCCCTACTGTTGACCAGAAGCCTTGCCAGTAACACAAATAGTTGATTAACACATTGTTATATGTATTAAATGTTATATTTTTACATTAAAGTAAGCTAGGGAAAAGAAAATGTTACTAAGAAAATCACAAGGAGGAGTAAATATATTTATTCTTCCTTAAGTGGAAGGGGATCATCATAAAGGTCTTCATTCTCATCATTTTTGCATTAAATAGGCTACAGAGGAGGAGGACGAGGAGGGGGTGGGTCTTGCTGTCTCAAGGATGGCAGAAGTGGAAGAAAATACAAGTCTAAGTGAGCCCACGCAGTTCAAACCTGTGTTATTTAATGCCATCCTAAATTTGCATGAAGCTAATAATACAACCTTAAAATATATAAAATCAAATTGACAAAATTTCTATGAGAAATTTACATATCTAAAATCATAATGGCAGCTGTAACATAGCTCTCAGCAATTGATAGATTAAGTAGATAAAAATGAGTAAGGACAAACGGTTTGAGAAATGCAACCAGCAAGCTTGAGCTGCACCTAACAATTGAAGGATGCACATTCTTTTCAAATACAAATGGCACATCTACAAAATAGACTATGTGCAGGATCCTAAAACAAGCCCTAACAAGGAACTAATATCACACAGACCACGTACTTGATCCACAGTGTAATTAAGTTAGAAATAACATTTTAAAATCTTTTTTAGAATATCCTACATAGTCATAAACTTAAAAACACGCTTCTAAATAATTCACAGATCAAAGAAGAAATAAAATGGAAATTAGAAAACATTTAGACCTAAAAGATAACAAAAATATGGCATATCAAAACATGTAAAATACAATTACAGTGGGAAATATAGCATCTCAAATGCTTAAACCATAAAAAAGAAAGATTGAACAGGTAATGAGGTAAGAGTTCAACTCAAAAGTTGGAAAAGTAAGACAGGATAAACCCAAAGAAGGTAGAAAGGAGAAGATAATAAAGACTTGGCCGGGTGCGGTGGCTCATGCTTGCAATCCCAGCACTTTGAGAAGCCAAAGGGGGAGGATCTCTGAGACCAGGAGTTTGAGACCAGCTGGGGAAACATAGTGAGACTCTGTGTCTACAAAAATCTTAAAATTAGCCAGGTGTGGTGGCACACACCTGTAGTCTCAGCTACTCGGGAGGCTGAGCCAGGAGGGTTGCTTTCAGGAATTTGAGTCTGCAGTGAGCTATGATCACGCCACTGCACTCCAGCCTGGGTGACAGAGCAAGATTCTAATTTACAAAATAAATAAATAAAGGCAGAAATTTATTTTTTTTAATTTCGTGAAATAGAAAGTGTTCTAAGAGAGAAGTTCAGTAAAACCAGAAGCTGGTCCTTTTGAAAGACTAATAAAATAGACAAACCTCTGGCAGGATTGGTGAGAGAGAGAATACAAATAAACAGTATTAAGATGCAAAAGAGATATAATTCCAGCAACAGGAGATAATTTTAAAAATCATGAGATTAATATGAATATCTTTTTATAAATACACTAAGAACCATAAATAAAATGCACAGTTTTCTAGGAGAAAAAAGCCCAGTAAAACTCAGAAGAAATTTAAAAATCAGAATGGGCCTATATATATAATTATTAAAGAAAGTGAATAAGTAATTAAACATTTGCCTACATCGGCGAAAATAGCTACAACTAACAAAACATCAGTCCCAGGTGGTTTTACAGGGAAGTTGTGCCAACTATCCAAGCTGCAGAGAATCCCAGTCTTATGCAAAATGTTCTAAACCAGTGTTTCTCAAACTTCAATATGCAATCAAATCACCTAAATCTTATTCAAATGATGATTCAGTGGATCTAGGGTGGAGCTTGAGATTCTGCATTTCTAACAAGCTCCCAGGTTATGCCAGATATAAAGTCTTCTGTAAGTCAATAAGCTAAAGCTAAACAACCCAATAGGAAGCTGGGAAAAAGTTATGTATATTCAGTCTGCAGAAGAAACCTAAATGCCAATAGAAAGAAGCCCTACTTGCTTGCTATTAACAAATCCAAACTAAGAGTGAGGTACTGTTTCCCCCTAACCAAATTAGCAAATCTGGTTTGCTGACAAGATGAACTACTGGCAAACATGTGAAACAAGAAAACCCTTTAAGGGTAGCTGGAATGATAAATTGTAGCTGGAATGATAAATTGATACATCTATTCTGGAGATCAGTTTTCCAACCTCTAGTGAAGTTGAAGAGAGGATACACCATGACATAGATACAGTGTACATGCCTAAAGAAATTGTTGCACATGTGCTCAGGGAGAAAAGTGCAAAGATGTTCAGGCTGCTCTGTATGTTACAGTGAGAAATTGGAAATAATCTAAATCTCCATCAGCAGAAGAATGATTGAAATACTATACAGCAGTGAAACTGCATATACAGCATGGATAGATCCCTAACAAATGTTTTTTAAAAAGCAATTTGAAAATCAATAGGTACACTTTGATACCTTTACATGAAAACACAAAACATGTAAGGCAATCACATATATTGTATATCATGTATATATGTAACAAAAGTATAAAAATATTCATGGAAGTGAAAAATGACAAATTCAGAACAGTGGTTACAACTGGGGAGGGTGGAAAATAAGATAGAAGAGGGGTATATGTCAACTGAGTCTATTAGTTTATTTATTTTTTTTAAAGGTGGGACCAAATACCGTATGTTTCTCACACTTTGTGTGATAAGAACACAAAGGGGGAACCACACACAATGGGGCCTATTGAAGGTGGAGGGTTGGAGGAGGGAGACAATCAGGAAAAATTACTAATGGGTACTAGGCTGAATACCTGGGTAATGAAATAATCTGTACCACAAACCCCCACGACACAATTTTACCTGCGTAACAAATCTGCACATGTACCCCTGAGCTAAAAGTTAAAAAAATAAAATTAAAGTTAAGGCATTAAAAACCTGAAAAAAAAAGTTAGGAAGTAAATATAGCAAAATATTAAGAATGAATGATTTAACAGAACTGGGGAGATAGGTATATCAATATTTTGACACTATCTCCCATACTTTCCTACATATTTATAATAATTTAATAATCATAATAATATAAAAGGCTTATGACTAAGAGAATAAGAGAGGATATATCAGCAAATGAGAGATATCTTGGACTGTCTTGAGATGGTTAAATAGTCACTGATGAAGCTAGGAAAAGTGAGGATGCTACAGAGAATGCAGCCAACCTGCCTGGGGAAGCAAATTTTGATTTCAGATGTTAGGGATGTCAGAGAGTGGGATATTTGAAGCTAGAATCTTGGTGGTGGGGCTGACTGAAAAATCCATTTTCAGGACCAAACAGTAGCTGCCCATTCCCACACTATGTATTAATAGAATTCCAAGTAGCCACATTTCTACCATTTAGACAAAAACAATTTTTTAAAGTTTCTCCTAAAAAGAAATTGCATAAGTCTCAAATAAGAATGCTGCTTTATTCTGACACTTAGGGGTCTCCCAGTAAAATGGCTGGCTCACATCCCAATTACCCTAAGATGAAGTCCGTTAGTCAGTCAGTCCTTCACATGAACACAAAGCTCCCAAGTGCCTTTTTATTCCCTTATTCTTATATTTAAAAGGATATCTAATAATTCCAAATATTTAAGATTGCAAGAAAAAAAAACACAGGAAAAGTAATCCTGAAAGATTATACTAGTAACAGAAGATAATTTAAAAGTAAACATTTAAAATACTCTAATTAGATCCTCAGATAAATTAAGAGGATTTTGTATACCTATAACAAGAACAAGGTGCTATAAAAAAATCAAAAACAAAAAAGATCTCTTGAAAATATACATACATATTAAAGATTTTTATAAATTTTAAAAACTTAATAGAAAGCTAAGAAGATAAGGTTCAAGAAATCTTCCTGAAAGAGAAAATGTGAAAGAAAAAAATAAAAGATATGATTCAGAGAATCCCAAAAATAAAACAAAGAAAATAGGGGGAAAGAAATTTTCAAAAAAAAAAGAAGAATGAAAAATCAGAACATCAAGGCTGAAGAAAAAGTGTGGCAAATGGTATACAGGTAGCAGGAGAAGGTGACAGGTCATCTGTAAAGGACTAGAGTCTGATTGGCAACACACTTGTCATCTCTAATGCTGGATGCAAGAAGACATTGGAGCAAACCTTCAAAGAGTTGAATGAAAATAATTTTCAACCCAGAAACCTAGAATCCTGTTCCTAAATGTGTACCAAGCAGAACAAATACACTTTCAGGTACAGAAGCACTCAGATAATTTGTCTTTCATGTACAATTTCTTAAGAATTTATTTGAGGAGTGCTCCTGAAAAATGGAATAACTCAAGAGAGAAGAAGTGGGCTGAGGGAAACATTGGATCCCACCCAGGAAAGCAGTAAGGGGCAATCCCTAGACTTTTCGCTGTCCAGATCATTTATAGAGCAAAGAGTCCAGCTTGTAACAAGTGGACTCAGGTCTCCGGGAAGAGTTTTCCAAGAAAAACAATAAAGAGGCTTATAGAATACCTGAGGCAATCGAAAATTGAAAGAAAAAAATGAGGAATTCTATAAAGGCAAATAATGCAAGACACAGAGAAAGGAATGAGAAACTCTGGGGGAAATAAAAAATTATACAAAAAGGATGTGTAAGTAATTTGATGAGTCAGTAAACAATATTTTCATAAGCAAAGCAATAGACATCATTTATTGATTTTTACCATAAATGGTGATATTGAAAGAATGAGGGAAAGGGAGCTGGGGGTGGAATAAGAAAATTAAACACTCAACCTCCATAACAGGGAATCAATAGATAATGCATAAGGTACATAAATTAAGATATATCAGTAAAACATATTACTTAGAGATATGAGAGTAATTGGCAGAATAAATAAATCCAAAAGATTAAAATGATCGCCCTTGAGGAGGAGGACTGAAATTGTTGGGAAGGATAGAGCCGAGGACTCCTGTATGTCATAATAAGCCTTTTGGGATATTTGGCTTTTAAATCATTTGGCTTATTTTGATTTTTAAAAGCAGCCTCTGTCAGGTCCTGGCAAGCTTTGAATGCTTCCAAAGAGATTGCACTCTATTCTGCATGCACAGGGAAGCCATGGGAGGTTTTGGAAGCTAGGAGGGACATAATCAGATATAGATCCTGGTACAGTAAATCCCCTCTCCAAATGGGACTTCCAGGGCTGAATATGCTGCACACGTTGTTGGTGTATCCAATGTATAAACTAACCAAATGCTTAGGGCTGCAGCAAAGCAAAGGCACTAATTTTTTTTAAATCTCGTCTTCTACACGTCAAACATAAACCCGTTTTCATGGGAAAAGGTAGAATTTACTTACCTGTATTTTACGGTTTACTATTAATTTGTTTTGAGCTACATAGAAGAGCTGGGGGTGGGTGCACCATTATTATTATTTATTTATTTATTTATTTATTTATTTATTTATGTTGGCGCTTAAGGTCTTTAAAGTTCGTAGTTCAACTGTGGCTCTAGATGAACTTGAGCCATCTTTACCTTTCGTATTCTGGACCCTGGAGTTCTAATAACAAAGCCCAAGATTGTATTGACCTTACCAACAGCTACACATATGGCTCAAGTTGAGATTGTGGTCTGCTAAAACCTCAGATTTGTCCCCACCTCATTCTTGAACTGCTATCAAATCATTATCATCACTATTCTGTTCTTTTAAAATTTATTTTTAAACTCAAGTATGGGATGATAAGCATTACTAGGAAATCACTCCTCGTTTCAGTCCTATATTATAATCTGGTCAGATATTTTGTAGATGTTGACCCTACCACATTTCCATCACAACTTTAGGTCATCTATAAATTGAATATACTCGTTTTCTAGATTTTCATTCCAAATCACTGATAGACTTGCTGAATAGGATTGGGTAAAAAGTAGTCTTGTGGCATAGGCCTGAGACTTCCCTAAAAGTCAAGGACATCTAATAAGTTTCAACCACAGAAACCTAATGGCTGGTGGCTGCCTGGTGGCTGCTTAGAGCCCTGTGCTGAGGATTCTGAGCTCCATCTGAATTCAGTGGAAAAGAGAGATGTGATGGATTAGCAATGAATGTCTGTCCAGGGATGGGGGTGAGGATGTCACAAATTGCCATCTCTGCTTCAGAATAGCCCCCAAACCACTCAACTATATTATTTGCATTTGTTTCTCAATCTTTCTTTTTTTTTTTTTTTGGTTGAGACAGAGTCTTGCTCTGTCACCCAGGCTGGAGTGCAGTCGCGCGATCTCGGCTCACCGCAAGCTCCGCCTCCCGGGTTCACACCATTCTCTTGCCTCAGCCTACCGAGTAGCTGGGACTACAGGTGCCCGCTGCGGTGCCCGGCTAATTTTTTGTATTTTTTAGTAGAGACGGGGTTTCACCGTGATCTCGATCACCTGACCTCGTGATCCGCCCGCCTCCGCCTCCCAAAATGCTGGGATTACAGGCGTGAGCCACTGCGCCCGGCCTGTTTCTCAATCTTTCAATCCACCAAAGTGCTGTTTTCCAGTCCACATTTCTCCACCTTGTTCATGGGGACGGGACAGGCTTTGTCAATTATACTGCAGAATCAATACACATTATGTCTGTAACATTCTCCTTGTCTACCAGTCTAGTAACCCCATCAAAGAGGAAAATAAGGTGAGTTTGGAATGCTTCATTCTTGGAGAACCTAAGGCAGAGGTCCTAATGACTACTACTTTATTTTCTAAAATGGGGTACAACATCTTTAGATTGTCTGTCTCCTGGATGTTTTCCTAGCCTCTAGGAGTTGGCCTACCAGTAAGTTTTCAGCACCTGAGAAGTAAGTCATTTTGACCTGGAGATGGAAGCTGGGAGAGAAATTAGTGTCTCTTAATATCTCCTTACCTATTGATTACCATTTTTGTTGCTGTTGTAGTCACTGTAAAAATAATACATGCTTATTACAGAAAACCTGGAGACTACGGAAAGATGAAAGGAAGGAAAATCGCCCACCGTCTCGACTTCTTTTTCTTTGCGCTATTTTTGAGAGTTTGCATCTGTGTTGTTTTATATAGCTGTGACCATAATGTATGTGTGACTTTACATTCTGGGTTTTCACATAAGATTATATTCTATGAATTTTTCAGGTCAGTATTAAATTTCATTGACCTAATTTTTAATAGCATAATATCCCATCTAGGGGATATGTCATAGTTTACTTAACCATTCTGCTACTGTTGGCCACTTAGGACATTTCCATCATTTCCCTACTTCAAATGCCTATTCTTGAATATATTTATTATTTAATACATGTGGATTATGTACCAGGCACTGTGCTAGGAGCTAAGATGCAGAGATCAGCAGAGTCCCCACGGAATAAACAAATAAGGACAGAGCAGGTGAAGCAGACAACCCTGTGGGCAAGGCAGGGAGGCCTTCAGAGTGGAGAGAGGTGGGCGCAGATCATTAAGAGTTTTGGATGCCATGATGAAGAGCTGCTGAAGAACTTTAAGCAGTGGCCAGAAACCCTGTATGTGAGTTCTAGCTCTACTCTTACAGGGTAGGTGACCTTAGGAAAATCACTTAATCCCTGGGTCTCATTTTCTTTTTCTGGAAATGAAAGATGCTAATTGATCTGCTACCTGCCTTTCAGGATTGCCATGAGAATCAAAGGGAGGTAGTCGATCTGAGTTTTGTCAACTGGAGAGCACCATGAAAAATGTGAAGCATGGGAGCAGAGGCCAGATACATCCTCGTGGAATTGAACCAAATTCAATTCCTCTGTCGTCTCTTTCTCAGCAACCTAGCTGGGAGTCGGGGAGAGGCAGCAGTGAGGACAGGGTGGAAGTGGGGAGTGCCTGTCTCTCCTGGGAAGCTCCAGAACAATGAGAAGTTTTGGAAAAGCAAGGCAGGAAGATGGAGGACCTCCTTATGTGAGAGCCAGTTGTCTCTCTGCCCCAATGGATCAATCCTATGTAACACACACACACATACACACACACTCTCTCACACAAACACACACACACCTTGGAAACTTGTTTGAAAAGCACTTGTTACCCCACAGGGCTTTTTACAGGCATTGTGTCATTTGATCCCCACCACCACTGTGAGAGAAGAATAAATGGGATATTATTAGTATTCCCATTTCACAGACAAGAAAACAGAGGCTCAGAGTGTTAATATACCCTGCTCAAGAGCAGTTAAGAAGGAGAAGCCAGTCTCTGACCAGATGCCCCAGGCTTTTTTCTGGGCAGGCAGGACTTAAAAACAGGTGGCCTCAACTTGGGATAAAAGGACCTCAAGAGCTGAACCACAGCCCCAGGGTAGGACCTTTCTCCCAGGATCCTCTTCCAGTTTCCAAGCCACCTTCCCCACTGCATGAGGACTCAGGAAAGATTTCCCATTATGAAACTGCCTGTGGGTGCCTGAGAAGACTTTCCGCAACACTAGAAACCCCAGTTTCCCCTTCCTCCTGAATTGGCCTTAAACAGCCCTGGAGGCTAGCTGATGAAAGGGAAACCTTAGGATATCTAATGTGTTGCAACACTGTAACAGACTCCAAATTGTCTTGGCAAGACCAAACCCCAAGGCTAGGAAGGTAATTCCATCCTGAGGAATGTCTTTTGTTTCTTTGTTCTGCTTTTCACTTCTAATTTGAGGCAACAGGATAAATAAGCAAACAAAAGTGCTCATGCAGATCTCTCAGAATCTTAGGGAAGGGGAAGCCTTAGGCTCTGACATTCTCAGCATTTTTGTTTCTAAGATTTTGGAAGCTGCAATTGCCCATTGAGGAGACTTGGGCTGCAGATGGCCAGAAAGACTAGATTGTCTTGTCCAGAGCAGAGCCATTCTTGTGGGGTCTGAATTTTGGACATTGGTATTACGGTGTTAGTGAGGTGCTCCTGCTCACTCCTGCCTGCACCTCCTACACTCCAATTGTCTCCAGGATTAGCTGAGAGCTCTGGGTCCATGGGTTCTCTCCCCTCCCCACAGGTGCCTTGGGAAGGGCACCTACATACACCAAAAGCTCTGGTGTCCTGTCCGAGGCCCTACATTCAAATCCTCTCTTTGCTCCTGTGAAGCTGTGGAGTATTAGAAAAATTGCTGTACCCCTCTGTGCTTCTGCTTCTGTAAAGAAAACTATCTCTTTGTAATGACCGGATCCACCTTTTGGGGGACTACCTGGGCTCTTGTCATAGAGTTAACCTGTGAGGGATGCCTTTAAGAGGGTGGAATCTCACCAGGAGGGGATGAGTAGTGCTACTAGCAGAGAAAAGGAGGGTCTTCCCACAAGAAACCTGCAATCCTGAGCAAGACCTAGGTGCAAGAGATGGCCATGGACATTGAGGATTGTAAGTGTCTTTATCTGGCATCTGCTAGAAGGACACTAAAATGATATCTGACCCATGGAAGAAAATCCAGAGATATGGAACTCTGGGGACCAATGGGGTTGGGATGGGAACTTCCAGCCGTGGTGGGCCATTCACAGTGGGTAAACCAGATGGCCCAGCTGCATCACATTCTGCATTTTTGCCTCTTTGCCATACCCTAGTTTCTCGTAAAGTATTATTTGAAACAAGTTCCAACTTTGCTTTCTCTGTGCCATGGGGAAAAACAGTCATATGGAAAAATCTCAAAGGAAAGAGGACTGTTAGACACAGAGACAAGACACGCAGGACATCCACCCCCTCATATCAAGCAAATCTGTTTAAATAGCTACTGTGGGGGTTCTTGTCTTATTTTTATTAAAGAAAGGTGGCATTTCTTTATAGTAATAAAATGTTATAAAAAGTTCATTTAGAATGATTTGCTCCTTGAACAAAGGAAGGGTGGGTGGTAGAGAGCCCGGGGTGAGAGATCGTCGAAATATACTGGTTTTTAAAATTTTATGTTATCTTCTATGGAGTATCAGTATATAAAACTGATAAAAGTGGAGGAGCTCTGTTTGAAGAGGAAGATGAGGAAAAGTCTTTTCCAGTTGGGTGCTTTTTATTCCTACTTCATCCCGAACTATCCCCTGCAGCACTTCCGCAGTAATCTTAAGGATCCCTGACACGTACTTGACAAGCATGGGTTTTATTCGAATTCTCCATTTATAAATGAGAAAGCCTAAGTTCAAGGAAGTGAGGTGTCCCACTCAAGACACACAACTGATTAGTGGAAGAAGTGGGACTCCAGACCAAGGGATCCAAAGTAGAGCTTCCCAAATGGTGTGCCGTGCCACACTGATGTGCTGCCATTGGTCTCAAAGCTCTACAGACACACAGGCGGGGACTGGGACTCTTGGGAATTCCCTTGCCAGTGCTCCTTGGAGGATAGCTAGAGTGGAGTGGGATATGATGGTGTGCCCTATGGTCCTCACCGGGAATGGCCCTGCACAACTCCATCACACTCCGCTGCACAGTGAGGTACCAAACATGGCCTAGGAGATGCTCCACCAACTGGATGTTTGCTTGAATTCTCAGCTCAGAACAGGCCACTGTCCTTTAGGGCAAGGGACCCCTTGTGCTGCTGGAGGACTTTTGGTTCTAAGTGCTCAGGTGGTATGACACAGACCCCAAGGTACTGCCAGACAGGAGTGGGATAGGGAGGCTTGGTGGGGGTTCTGGTAGAGGCAGCTCCAGATAGGGTCCAACTATCTATCTTTGCAAATATCAAATGCTTCTAGACATTTACAGCTCTTTTAGTAGCATCTAAGCTAGCTGCAGGTTGACTGCTGTAACAGTGCACATACCTGCTACAAATTAGAGATTCTGCATTATTTTGAAATACTTAATATGAAAAAGTTTGGTAGCATTCAAATCCATTAGCATTATCACAAGATATTTTAAAATTACATTTGTCAACGAAAGAAAAGGAAGACCTCTGGGAATCTTTAAATATAATTTCAACTGCTGTAATTTTTTAATGTGCTGCTGACTTTTGCTTATAAAGTTACTTGCCAATGAGATTTTTAAGAATTTAAAGAGGTCAGTACTGAAAACCTGGAACAAGAATTATTAGGTTGGTGCTAAAGTGATTGCGGTTTTTGCCATTGAAAGTAACAGTAAAAACCGAGATAGTTTTTGCACCAACTTAATATATGGAAGCATTTCAAACATAAAACCAGATATAACAAGCTATGTTCGTGGAAACAATATTGTTAGCATTAAAAACTGAAAACTATTTTCTAATGTCTAATATCTAAAATCTATGCAAATTTAAACTTTAATATTATCCCTAATACTTTGTGTTTTTATTCCTTCCCTCCACAAATATGAGTTGAGAGTAGGTAGCCAATATTCTAGCTCCAGGAAGTATATCACTGAGCAAACAGACAAAAACTACTAAAAAGTTGACATTCTAGTAGAGAAAAGCCAAGAATAAATAATATCATAAATACAGCATGGCAGGAGATGAGTACTATGGAAAAAAATTGAGAAGAGTAAAATAGATTGATATGGTTTGGATTTGTGTCCCCACCCAAATCTTATGTCAAATTGTAATCCTCAGTGTTAGAAGAGGTACCTGGTGGGAGGTGATTGGATCACGGGGGCAGATTTTCCTCTTGCTGTTCTCATGATAGTGAGTACTCCCAAGATCTGGTTGTTTAAAAGTGTATATCACCTTCCCCCTCTCTCTCTTCCTCCTGATCTGGCCCTGTGAAGACATTCCAGCTTCCCCTTCCCCTTCTGCCATGATTAAAAGTTTCCTGAGGCCTCCTCAGCCATGCTACCTGCACAGCCTATGGAACCATGAGCCAATTAAACTTCTTTTCTTTATAAATTACCCAGTCTCAGGTATTTCTTTATAGTAGCATGAGAAGAACTAATACATATATTGATAAAATAAAGTGGTCAGGACAGGCCTTGCTGAGATGGCAACACTGAGCGAGGATTTGGAGATGGTGAGGAAGTAAGCCATGCAGACGTCTGGGGAAGAGAACTCAGACAGGGGATAGAGAGCATGTGCAAAGGCCTTGAGGCACAGCAAGCTTGGCATGTTCAGAGAACAGGAAGGAGGCCTCTGTGGCTGGAAAGAAGTGAACATAGAAGACGGTAGTAGAAGATGAGGTCAGGGAGGTGACAGATACCAGACTGTGAGGGGGCTTGTCAATATTTTAAGAACGTTGCTCTTGACTCTGAGTAAACTGGGCACCCCTGTGGGATTTAAGTGGAAGAATGGTGTCTTATTTATGCTTAGTAAGGAGCCCTCTGGCCATTGTTTTGAGCTTCTGTTAGGAGATGGACACTAAAATGATATCTGACCCACGGAATAAAATCAAGATATGGAACTCTTGTGATCCATGGGGTTGGGATAGGACCTTCAAGCCCCAGGTGGACCATTCACAGCTGGTAAACCAGATGGTCCAGCTGCCATCACTGTTTTGCCTGAAGGGGATGGAGGTCAGAAGTAGGGGGACTACTTAGGTGGCTGTCATGAGAATCCAAGGGAGAGGTGATGATGTTTGGAATGAAACAGTAGCAGTGAAGGTGGCCAGTTTATGAATGTATTCCAATGGTAGAGGCTAGAGGATTTCTGATGTAGAACGTGGGCATACATATCACATAAAATATATACAGGCTGTAGAGGATAGAGAATATGAAAGAAAGAGTTGAAGATGACTCCAAAGGTTTTGGCGTCAGCAACTGGAAGGATTAACAAGACCTTAACTGAGCTGGGGGAGACTGCAGGTGGAGTGAGCTGGTGAAGATGGTGGCAGGTCAGGTGTTCAGATACTAATATGCTGTTTTTGAGATACCTATGATGCATCTAAGAGGAAATGTCAACTAGAAAGTTGGATATAAAAGCCTGCAGTATAGAGGGATTTTATTTTATTTTTATCATAATAATATAATGTAAAATTATAGAGGGCTTTACCCCCAGCCATATATATTTTTCTATCTATTATCTATCTATCTATCTATCTATCTATCTATCTATCTATCTATCATCTACCTATCATCTGTCATCAATCTATCTATCATCTATCTATCTATCTATCTATCTGTCATCTATCTATCCATCCATCCATCCATCTATCTATCTATTTATCCATTTTAATGCCCTCAAGTTTACCCCAGTGTGTCATCAAGTATTATCTTGCTCTATGAAAAAGTGTGGAAAGCATGGTCCTAGTAGCAAGGGCTTCTGGCCTGGGCAGTCAAGAGCCCTGAGCTCCAATTCTGCCTTGTTTGTGTGTAGAACTGATCATCAGTTGGTGACACTGCCATGGCTGAACCAGCTATTTCTGGTGGCATCTATTCTGATTGGCCAGAGCCAGTGTTCTACCAATTGTTCAATAGCTTGAACTTCACCCTTGATTATGGTGAACATGTTCTGGAGTCAGGGAGTGGTAACTTTGTACTAGCTCAGCCCCTCACCAGCTATATGCAGCTGGGAACATGGGTCTGGTTTGCTAGTTAATTGGGTGTTGGCTGCTCAGCTTGGGAGCCCCTTTCTTTCTTTGGGAGCCCATCAGGTGATTCCTGATTGGAGCCAGGGTCCATGAAGTGTGCCCTGGTCCCTGGCATTGAGGAGTGAACGCACGGTGTACTCACCCTCAGATGACACCACTTGGGAATTTAGATTTTAAGATAGGGTCATAAAGGTGCAAGGAGAGTTTGAAATTCACCTTGGTGGTGGCCATCCAGTGTCTGGTGCAGTGGTCTCCTAACAGGCTCTTCCTTGTGTGTCTCGGCCCTGACTCTAACCATCTTGGATCATACATGTTTTCTAAGCTCCCTGTATATTCCATGAGCTATCAATATCTTGCCCCCAAATTTCTTTTCTGTTTAAGTTAGCTAGAGTCCTTTTTTATTGTTTGTTTGTTTGTGATGGAGTTTCGCTCTTGATGCCCAGGCTGGAGTGCAGTGGTGCGATCTCGGCTCACCGCAACCTCCGCCTCCTGGGTTCAAGCGATTCTCCTGCCTCAGCCTCCCAAGTAGCTGGGATTACAGGCAACCGCCACCACGCCCAGCTAATTTTTGAATTTTTACTAGAGACGGGTTTTCACCACATTGGCCAGGCTGGTCTTAAACTCCTGACCTCAGGTGATCCACCCTCCTCAGCCTCCCAAAGTGCTGGGATTACCAGGCATGAGCCACCGCGCCCAGCCTAGAGTCCATTTTTGAACTCTGACTGACACACTGACCTAAGGCAGGCCACTGACCTCTTCGGAGGCTCGCTTTTTCTTCTATAAAACGGAGATCACATCGATTGCACAGAATTAAATGAGACAATAGTTTCATCAACCTAGTACAGTAATTGGCAAAGAGTAGGTCCTTAAACATTTCCCAATAATAAACTCTGTTTCCCTTGGCTGGCCTTAGTTGCTTCGTCTTGGAAGTGGAAATGACAGAGAATGCTAATTCATCTCATTCTCTTTAGATCTCTTTAGAGGACAGCAGACTGGCTCATCCAGTCACAAGACATGGGCCTGCTTAAAAGGCCAGAGAATTAGAAACAGGGCAAAAATAGGACAGTCAAGGGCTCGCTGATGCCAGGAGGAGTCTTATTAGCTAGTCCATAACTCAGCAGATCACAGTGCATATGCCCCTGATTCCTGAGATTTCTGCAGTGCTGGGGATGAGGCCTCATCCATCAGCCGGCCCCGCGGGCCTGCAGACAGGAGCAACTGCAGTGCCGCTGGAGTCAGCGCGGAGCAGTTAGTTCTGGGATGGAGGCTGAGGCAGAGTGAGGTGTCGGTTCCACCAGTATGTGGCATCTCCAAGGCTGTATTAGCAGGGGGCTGTCAATCTCCAGGCAGAAAAACAAGAGACAGAAAGAAGAAACAATCAAGAATCAGACAGCAACAAGAGAGAGGGAGCGAGAGGCTGGGGGACTATTTTAAGTAATGTTTGATAAATTACCTGCCTGTCCTGGCCTCCTCATAAAGAAGATGCTGTGCAGCTGATGTTTGCATTTGACAGCTCACCACCACAGCAGGCTGCGGGGATGAGACAAGCCGAGGCTGAAGGAGGTGGCTGGGCGCTCCTAGACTAGGGACCCCAGGTGGGAGTCTATGTCCATTGGTCACAGGTTCAAAGGTGGACGCATGCAGCGCTGCACACACGTGGAAACATCTATGCACACAGGGACTGAGATCATTGTGTTCATTGTTATGCATATAGGTACACACATGGCACATAGGCAGGCCCAACCCTGTGCTCCCACTCACTTCACGTGAGGTCCTGCCCCCACCTGGTCCTGTAAAATGCCAAGACACATTCATTGGCCAGAGTGCTGTCTCCAGACAGGCAAGAGAAGATGCCCAAGCTGGAAGCAGGCACCTGAACTGTTGGGGAGGGAAGATGGGGGCATTGCAATTTTCCAGAAGTTTAGATGTGGCACCAAGATCGCACAAAGATGTGGATTTTGTGCTGCCCTAGGGAACCCCCAAAGCCTATTCAGCAAGGATAATTCATTTAATTAACAGCCTTCTGTGAAAGTGGTAAGATTGCTGTGGCAAGAATGTTTCTAAGTAGGGTACCTAGGTCTGGCTGGACACACAGCTTCTGCCCTCTCTTTAATTTTCTGACATCTAACCTGCCCCCGCTCCTACCCTGAAAAGAACTACCTGTACACAGTTTGAACACATGAGATTCTCTGCCTGTAAAATGGGGATAATAGCACCTACTGCTGCTTGCCTCACAGGGTTGTTATGAGATTAAAATGAGATTATGTCCATGAAGGCATTCTGCATTTTGTCAAGTATCATGGGGAGCACTGGTAGATTATTAAGAGAAGGTGTTGTTTGTCACACAATTTGGAAGACCTTAGTTGGAGTCCCCACTTTCTTCCTATGACTTAGGCAGGATGCCCAGTGTCTGCTCCTTGGTTTTCTGATCTGTACATTGGTAATAACAACACTGCTGTGGTCTTAATGTTTGTGTCACTCAAAAATTCCTCTGTTGAAATCCTATCCCCACAAGGTGATGGTGTTAGGAGGTAAGGCCTTTGGGGGTGATTAGGTCGTGAGGGTGCAGCCCTCATGAATGGGATTAGTGCCCTTGTAAAAGGGCTCAAGGGAGACTGTTTATCCTTCTGCCCTTCTGCCATGTGAGGGCACTGAGACAAACCACCATTTATGAAACAGGCACCAGTTCCTCACCAGACACCAACCTCCTGGGGCCTTGAACTTGAATGTCCAGGCCTCCAGAGTGGTGAGAAATAAATGTCTGTTGCTGGGAAGCCACCCAATCTGTGATGCTTCATTATAGCAGCCTGAAAGGACTAAGACAGACACCCATCCTACTATACTTTGTTGTGTGGGTCCAGTGAGACAACACAGGTAAAAGTGCTTCATGACTGTAAAGTGCATGTCAGACTGGGTCGTTATGCTGATGGCGGGACCTGGAGCACGTGCCCCTGCCTGGGGTGGTGCTGGAGCTAACTAGGGGACAGTCTGACAGTTGGGGTGCAGGTAGTCTAAGATCTTAGGGGGCCTGTTGCCCAGCCAAAGCCATGCCCTTCTAGTGGAATATTTGAGAAATCTAGTGGTAAACTAGCCCCTGACCTGCTGGAAGAGGCTCCCTGGGGCTGTGATGTCTCTTTCCTGGACCTCATAACTGGAAAGGAGACAGGCTGGATGTTTCTTCTAGAAATGCCACCAATATTGTGAACTTTACAACAAGAGTCTAGTCTTCGTCGTTTCTTCCTTTTGCACAAGTCTTGGGGATTCTCTAGAAATAAGGTACAGGAGACCCTGAGCCTTTTTGAGAAACAGGAAACCTAAGGCTGTCTTCTATCTTCACATTTTCTTTCTTTTTTATAGTTATAGATTCAGGGGACAGATGTGCAGGTTTGTTACATGGATCTATTGCATAATGGTGAGGTTTGGGCTTCTGGTGCACCCATGCACCCGGGTAATTTTTCAACCCTCACTTCCACCCCACTCCCCTTTTGGAATCCCAAGTGTCTATTGTTTCCATCTTTTTATGTCCATGTGTACCCATTGTTTAGCTCCCACTTATAAGTAAGAACATGCAGTATGTACCTCTCTCTTTCTGAGTTATTTCACTTAGGATAATGCTCTCTAGCTCCATCCATGTTACTGTAAAAGACATGATTTCATTCTTTTAAATTCTTTTTCATGGCTGCATAGTATTCCATTTTACACAGACACACACACACACACACACACACACACACTACATTTCCTTTATCCAGTTATCAGTGGATGGTAACGGAGGTTGGTTCTCTGACTTTGCTATTGTGAATGCATCTCCATATTTTCAACCGCACAATGCCATACAGTGGTTTCATTTCCTCCTCTATAAAACAAAGAGAGGACTGGGCACGGTGGCTCATGTCTGTAATCTCAGCACTTTGGGAAGCCAAGGCAGGTGGATCACTTGAGCCCAGGAGTTCAACACCAACCAGCCTGGGCCACATGGCAAAACCCCATCCCTACTAAAAAAAAATACAAAAAAATTAGTCGGGCCTGGTGGCACATATCTGTAGTCCCAGCTTCTCAGGAGCCTGAGGTGAGAGAATCACTTGAGCCTGGGAAGTTGAGGCTGCAGTGAGCTGTGATTGTGCTACTGCACTCCAGACTCCAGCCTGGGCAACAGGAATGAGATCCTGTCTCAAAAACAAAAAACAAAACAAAACAAAACAAAAAAACCCAGCTGGTCTGAGAGGCAGAGGGGGCCTGGGTCTGGCTCCCTGCTAACTGAAGCTTGCTGCTGTTCACCAGCCTCATGGCACATGGGGCTCAGTTTCCTGTCTCAGCAAAATGACAAATGGCTGCAGGTGGAGGACTTTGAGGACACTCACAAATAGCTGAAATGGAAATGTGAAATCCAGGAATGCCATGTGGAATTCCCTTATGACAGAGTCCAAATGGGAACTGGAGGCCTTGGCTTGAACAGGGTTCAGCCCCAAGACATCACACAGGCTGCAAGATCACATCCTCAGCGTGGGATCCAACGTGCCCTCTGCCGTCTTCGGGGCTCCGTTTGCTCTTCTGACTAACAGGACTGACATCTGTGAGTGAGAATGCCTGAGGAGGTAAATGACATAGTGCATCAGAAACTCCAGGGGCCCCAGACAATTTTTCCCAGGTTTCGTCCAGAGCAGGGGAGAGGGCAGCTAGAGAGGCCATGGCCAACATGTGGCTGGGCAGGCTGGGGAAGAAGGGAAGAATGTGCTGAAACGTTCCAAGCCCCACAGGGCTGTGGCAGACAGATGTGGAGTTGTGGAGTCTGGCCAGAGTTCCCTCCTGCTGTCTTCTCTGAGCCCTGTCTATCTAGATACCTCTGATGGCTGGGGTCAGGGAGGAAGACAGGCCCCTGGGCCACAAACAGAACAACAGCAGCTCTACCTTTCATCTCTGATCCACTTGTCTCCTTCCCCATGGGGGAAAATGGCCCCAGCATTTGTTCTTCCCTGAAATGCTTGTTGAGATCAATATACAGGCAGGCCCAGAGGGGAGCCATGTAATGGAACATTGTCTTCCAAGTTCCGAGCTGTCTCCCAGGACTCCAGAAGGCTGGCTGTGGCTGTGTGCCCAGTGAGATTCCCACACAGATTTCTGCAGTATTGTTAGGGTTTTCGCCATTAGTATCGACTTGCTCCTCATCTGGTAGACACATAAATCTCTCATCTGACCAGAAAAAAAAGTGTTGTGGTGGGAAGAACACTGAACTTTCAGCAAGAATCCTTGGGTCTACCTCAGCCACTAAGTCAGTGTACTAGTGGCTCCTTGTCTGTAGAATAGGGGTGAGCAATTCCTGTTCTGCTCGCCTCACTGGTTCAGATGAAATTAAGAGTGCAAAATCATCTCGACTGAGGGAAGAGAAGGCACCTGTATTGAACACCTGCTACGTGCCAGGTGCTTTACCACAGGGTCTTCCCCAACTCACTAAGACTTTACATATGGTAGCTCATTAATCCTCTCGGCAGCCTATAGGTGGCTATTGTCATGACCATTTTACATGTGAGGGAATGAGCCTTGGAGGGACTCAACAATGTGTTCTAGCCAGTAAAGGGTGAAGCCACATTATCCAGGACAGGCAACATCGGCGTCACTTGGGAGCTGTGAGAAAAGCAAGTTCTCAGGCCCTACTGCAGACCTGTGAATCAGAGTCCCCAGCGATCTCCTCTTCATGGTGTTGATTTCTTTCTAAGTATTCAAATGTAAGCCCAAGTATAAGGTGCGACAATAGTACAATAATAGCATAACTACTCTGGGGGCAAACTCTCCCTCCAGGAGGCGTTTCTGACAAATTCTGGTTCCTGTTTCTTGGCATCCAATCCTACTCAGAAAGTTAGAAGCCACAGGCCCTGCTGGGCTGCCCTGTCGGACAGGGAGAGTCTGGAAAGACACTCACCCACCCTACGAGACCCCACCCCCAGCCTGGGGCCAGTTCCTCCCTGGAAATGAGGCAGAAGAAATCCACCTCTTTACTCTGGGAACTTGCTTCCCAGATGAGTTCCCTAGTTGGAAAGATTGTGGGAGTTCCTGGGGCCCAGGAAGGCTTTGAAGCATTTTCCCTCTGCATCTAACACTGCTGGCCCCCCACAGGGCAGTGATTGGCTTCAGAGCCCCTCCCTGCTTGGATACAGAAGCCGCTCCCGCCAGGATGCCCCGTAAGTGACTTGATCTCGGTGCTGGCAGACGGTGGAGTATCAGAGCTGCAGCTGCCTTGGCTGCGCACGTCCCCCTCGCGGGAGCTTTCCAGTCATTTAGCTCCACTGCGGACTCAGAGCCAAAATTAACAGTCTCCAGTGGGCCCTCAAAGCTCACCACCCACCCAAACACTCTGGCTTGCTGTCATTCAACAGATAGCCGGTGGGGAGCGGGGCCCAGGCTCACCCTCCCTGCCCACAGCCCGCAAGAGGAAACAGCACCACCCCCTCCAGTGCCACAACCGGGCCAGTCCAAGGAAGAAGCCAGCTGGGACTTGGAGAGACAAGCCTTCCCTCTGATGTGTGTGCAGGGGGTGCTTGGCACAGTGGGACAGCAACCATGGAGCACTGCAGACGCCAAGACATGGTAAGGGGTCAGGACAGCCGAGCTGCCTCCCACCCGACACTGGCTTCTCAGGGTCTAGGCCGGGGGCTCCTCCAGGGATGGGTGGTGACAGTGTGCTCAGTGGTTAAGTGCCCAAGCCTTGGAGTTGGACACATTTGGGTTCAAGTGCAGGCTTCAACAGTCATTCACTGTGTGGTTTGGGGCAAGGTAGCCAACCCCTCTCAGCCTCCGTTTCCTTATCTGGAAAATGGAGATAATTACCCACAGTAGTACCTACCTCAGGTAATGAGGATTTAATGAGAATGTTAATGAATGTTAAGAGTTTAGCAGATGCTCGACAAATACTAAGTACTTAATTAATCATATCTGTCATTATTCAGTAGGCCTGCCCCTGCTGCAGGGCATACAACTTAAAAATATACTTAAGAATAAAGAAAAACAAGAGTGAATGGATGTGGTTGTTCATTCAAAAATCCCCATTCTGAGAACCTACTGTATGCAGGGTGTCTTAGTCCATTTGGGCTGCTATAAAAGAAATACCACAAACTAGGTAGCTTATAAACTATAGACATTTATTCTTCACAGTTATAGAGGCTGGAAAGCGCAAGAGCAAGGCACCAGCAAATTTGGTGTCTGGTGAGGGCATTCTCTCTGTGTTCTCACCTGGTTGAAGAGGCAAGGGATCTCTGTGGGCTGTTTTATAAAAGCACTATTCTCGTGTATGAAGGCCCCACCCTCCCAAAGTCCCCACCTCCTAATTCCATTACCCTAGGGGCTAGGATGCCAATGTATGACTGTTAGGGATACACAAACACCTAGACCCAGCACAGGGTGCTGGTGGTGTGATGAGGAATAAGCTGTGGACCTGCCCTCCTGGTGCTCACAGAGGAGAGGGAGCCTGGTGGGTTGTGTTCAGAGCTTACAGAATGGCAAGTATGCTGGGACATGCAAGAGATGCCGTAGAAGCCCATGGCTGAATATGAAGGAGCCTTGTGACTCAGGGAAGGTTTCTTGCGGGAGGTGATATCAAAACTGAGTCTTAAAAGGTGAGTTAATGAAGCCACAAGGGGCAGGTGGAGCAAGAGGGAGAGGATAGAGTGTAGCAGGAAGCCGCTGAGTGCGCTCAGAGCACTCTGGGACCTGCAAGCAGCCCGCATGCCTGGAGCCTAGGGAGGCACAGGAGCTCTAGGCCAGGGCAGGTCACAGAGGACCTTGTGTATATGTCCAGGGGTTAGGACTCTATCTAGAGACCTGGTGACTAACTCACAAAACAAAAAGATAACGGCTAAGTCTCTGAAGGACTTTAAGCAAGGGAGTTGCACAGTCAGGCTTTCAGTTCAGAAGGCTCACTCTGGCTGACAGGGAGAGGACGTCCAGAAGGGGCCTGCACTGGAGGCCCATGCAGAGTCCAGGAGAGAGTGGACAGGCTGGGTCCAGAGGTGTGGCCAGCAGGCTGCCCCCACTCCCAGGAGATAGGTTGGTGAGGCGGGAGGAGCCAACACAGAGGAATGGAGTAGGGGCCTGGGGGACCGGACAGACAGGCTGGCATCTGGTTGTGGAGATGGAAGAATAACTGGGCAGGAAAGGGAGGGGCTGCAGCAGGTCTGTTGGATGGGGAAGAGGAGAGGGCTATGTGGGGAGGAGGTAAGGGGGCAGGGCAGATTTGCCTGACTCAGAAACGCCTAGAGAAGAAAGGCCATGGAGGGAGACGCAGACTGGGGCAGGAGGGTCCCCTTAAGGCTGCCTGTGTGGGAGCGCTTACACACTATCCCACGGGGCCGCTGATCTGCCCCTCCTGATTACCCTTCATCCTTCAGCACTTCCCCTGGGCCAGGCTCTGTGCTGGGCTGAGGGAGCAAAGAGGAAACGCCTTGGCCTCTGCTCACGAGGCCTCCCAGGGCAGGAATGTCCAGGAAGGGTGCCATCTTTATTGTCCCCACCTTGCAGAAGACAGGACTGAGTCTCTGTCTGAGCCTGTGACTAGTCCGGAGTCATGCAGCCAGTTAGGGACAAAGCTGTAGTGAGAAACGAGGTGTTTGCTGTTAAATGTGGCAAGGTTTACACTACATTATTCCAAGTCCCGGGAGGAGAGCCCCTGGAAAGCATCTTTGTGCTGGCAAAACCCTCCCTGAGGTCATGAGTCAGTTAGGCACCAGCAAAGAGTGCCAAGGTGAGGATGGAGAAGGTGGCGAAGGAGGGTCCGGCTCCACTGCTGATGCACACAGCTCCCTGGCGGGGAGAAGCGGCTCGCGTGAATTCACATTCAAAACGCATCTGATGCACCATGTTCATTTCATCTCGAGTCTTCCGGTAGAGGATTTCTGCCTCCCAACAGCTCCCTGGAGTCCCCCTGCCCTTCAGGAGGTCCTTGATTTTCTCTATAATGATTCTCAGAACAGTTTGAAACCCATTTCAAACACAGGGAGTGAGGGACACCCTGGCGACCACCAGCCCCCTCTGTGTTTGCCACAGTGGGGGAATCTCACAAGATGGGTTTCCATGCTTCTGCCTGTAAGAGTGTCCTTTTCACACAACCAGGGACTGGCACGTGCCCTCTCCACCCTCCCCAGGCCCAGATAGGTGCCCACGAGCAGAGGGAAGGCCCAGGTCCCTCTTGCCCCAGCAGCTGGTCAGAAAATGAGAATGAGCAGGAAGATAAGACACCACACGACCAGAGCCTGGAGGGCTGAGCCGGTGGACAAAGCAGGGGCACCGTCCCTCGCCCTCTTCTTCTCCCTCCTCCTCCCAACCTCTGAGGCCACTGACTCCTCTCCTGCACCAGTGACTCCTGAGACAACAGAGTTTCAGGGGTGAGGAGCTCTGTAACTCTTTCCATTTCTGGTCTAAGAGCTGGGGTCCCAGAGACCCAAGATGCAGCCCCAGCAGGCCAGAGCAATAAGCTTTTTTCCTTGTCCACATCCCATGGGTCACTGCCCCTCTGTCAGAAAGGGTGGGCACCACTGCCCGCTCCGGAGGGTGAGGTCAGAAGAGGAGAGACCATTCCACCTGATGCAACAAACACTTGTTTATTCACTTGCTTACTCACTCACTCATTATCATTATCAGTATTATTATTTAGCACCCACTATGTGCCAGGCATTGGGTTAGCCCATAGGAATAAGCAAAGCAGGCCCAGTTCCTGCCCTCATGAAGCCTGCAGTTCAGGTTGTTGCACACCTACTGTGTGCCCTTCTTGGAGTCAGGCAGTAAAGGAAGCTCCAGGATGAATGAGCTAGAACTTCTCCCCTCAGGAGATGTGGCAAACAAGCAGCCCCATTCCAGGCTGGCCCTGGCAAGGGTGTGGCCTGGGTGCCAGTGGACTCAAGAGGCTGTTCCCCTGGTGCATGGAAGCCTCTATGTTCTGAAAGGGAGGGGCTCAGTCAGCCTCCCTCAATCACCTCTTCTCCTCTGACACCTTCTATACCAAGATGATCTTCCTGATCTCAGACCTGGACCTCCCCAGCTGCATTTTAAAATAACATGCTGTTATTTTCAATTGCAATGGCAGTCCTGCTTTCTCCAGAAATTTCCCCTCGGTTTAATACAAATGGAACTCGGAGCTGGAAGAGGCCTGGGGCTCTGACCCAGCCCCACCACTTAGATTATGACCATGGAACATCACTTCACCTACCCAGGCCTTTGTCTCTCCATGAGGACAAGGACGCTCACTGTATGTGCCACACAGGGTAGTGACACCCTCATGGGTTAATAGATGCAAAGTCATTGAAATGATAGTGATACCTGTCAGTTATTGAGTGCTTGTTGCATGCCCAACCCTGGACAAAGGGCTTTACAAGTGTTATCTCAGGGAATTCTCCACTGGGATTGGAAAGGCGGACTCATTGCCCAAGGTTACACAGGTAGAAAATAGCAAGGTCCAGGTATGAACCCAGGGTAATTCCAGAGTCACAAGTCCCAAACGCTACCCACAACGGCTGTCACCAAAGCTCTTCACAGAATTTAAAAGGGGTATACGATGATAATTCTCCTCAAAATGCAAAGCCTTGCGTGGAAAACACCTCAGGCCTTGAGTCCCAAAAAGCCCTCATTCTCCTTCCCTTGCCTTGTTCCGGGCGGGGGCCCCTCTCCTTCTCCTCCCCAACAACCCATTCCCTCTACTGCAGGGAGTGGTGCACCCAGGACCACCAAGCTATTGTTGAAGATTCATTTATTTTAGTAAAAGTTAAATCTCCTCGGCTACATTTCCATCCACAAACCATCAATATTTCAGTACTATTGCTCAGCCCAGGGTGGCAGAGATGGCCCCCTCCGTGTCTGAGCAGCGGCTTCCAGTTAAAAGTTCACCACAGAAAATTTGATGCCTAATACATTGGAGTCTTTCCTGCTTTAAATCATTTTTAAACCACGATTGCTGCACAAAATATAATTATTACAAACCGGTCATTTGTAACAGAGAAATCTCATTAAAATGATTCCATGCTGGAAAGGCGGGTGGGAGGGGGCGGCGGTGGTAGGCGTGGGGTGTGGCTGGAGGAGCAGAGGCCTAGGGAAGGCTTGGAGGGGGCCGGGGGATGCTCTTAATTACAGATTGATTATTTCTGGTGATTGAGCACAGAATATAATCAACTCAACATTTCTAGGCTGGAGCAGAGGGGCAGGGATTGGCAGTGACAAGGATTGAGGAATCTTCCAGACCATCTTCTATTCTGAGCTGAACAACTGGCTGAGGGGTGGGTCAGAGGGCCACAGGCCAGTGGCAGCAGGCTCCCCCATCAGATTTCCAGTTGGTCCCCACCCCAGAGGTGGCTGCAGAGTTTGCCAGGGGCCTTGGAGCTGCCTGTTTCATCCACAGTGGAAAGAGACTGCATGATTGCCGGAAGAGCTGTGGCCAGTTGCTGGGGAGACAGGACGTGAGACTTGAAGTCAAAGGACCTGAGTTCAAATCTCAGCTCCAATCCTTGCAAACTGCATCCTTTGAGGAAATGATTCACTCAAAGTGCCCAAGCCTGGGTTTCCAGGTGGCTGAAAGGGGCATAGTTCTGCCCTCCCAGCCCTGCAGGGCCGTGGCGAGGCTCACCCAAGACAACGTGTGTGTGTGAATTCCTTTACCTGGCACAGAGGAGACAGTGGAAAACCCGCTGATTTAAATTTTCTGACAAAGATTGTGAGATGTGGAAAGCAGCTTCCAGGAGAGAACGGTGGAACGCCCCTCCTCGGGGGAACGTTAAGAACAAGTGGACCCTGATCTCCCAGGAAAGGTGTAGGGGGACTTGGGGCATCCTTCTTCGAGAGAAGGGAGAGAGGCTTGATTTTGCCACAGAGAACCACCTGTGCTAGTTGCACACTGCATGGAGCCAGTGCTGGGCTCTGGGTGTGTCATGGGGCCTGCATCTTGGGGCTTTTTACCCTCTTTCATCACCTCTCCCATAACCTTCAGCAGGTACCGGGAAAGCCACGGGCCCCTCTCCTCCACATTCCTGGGAGGCCTCCATGAAACCCACCTGGGAAAGTGGAAAGGCTGTCAGCTTCCTTGTCCTGGTCCTCAGCTACAAGCCTGTTGAGACAGGAGCCTCAAACTCTTCCCCTTACGCATTCCACTATCTGTGCCCCACCAAGCCCCCTTTGGTGGTAGCTTTCAGCATAGCCCAGGCTGCCACTTCTGGCTTCTTAGACTTGAGCTTTCTCCCCAGTCTCAGTTCAGTGCACTCCAAGATCTCAACCAGCAAACTCCTCACTCCCTCCTGGCCCCAAGGAGCTCCTCGTGGAAGGAGCTCTGGGGCTGCTGCCCCGTGGTGGGAACTGTAGATCCTATGAGCAGCCTCAGCCCTTCTTGAGGGTTCTCGGAAGCAGGTGAAAGCCATTGCCAGGGAACAGCTGCTTTCACATCTCCAGGCCTCTGCCACAGACCACCAATCCCTTGCAAGGGAAGCCTCCCCACTCCCGGCTGCCTGTGAGCCCACAGAACAGTGCGTGGTCCTGTATGAGGGCACAAGTATACACATACCTTTGCAAGTTCCCTATGCTCCGGGAGCTTCCCAAGGTCAGGGCCACCATTTCTCTCTATTCCCTGCCCTTAATCCCCACCCTGCTATGCACACAGCATGACCAACACACTGCGGGTAAAGATCTTCCCAGATACCCAGGGCTGGACACTTCACTGCATACTGGGTTTAAGCCTGCCATTTCTCGCTGTGTGGTCCTACTCTTGAGTAGGTCACTTAACTTCTCTGGGGCTCAGCTTCATTTTCTATAACTTGGGATGATAATAATAACGGTTCTGCTTACTTCAGGGGGACAGAAGATTGGCATGGTGGCATTATGATGATGGTGTCCATCATAATCCTTACTACTGACGGGCCCTGGGTCACGGCAGGGGGACTGCAAGGTGGTGGTGAGTGCATCTTCCTCATTCAAGCTCTCGCCTTGGATTTCTTCAGTCTCCGGCTTGAGGGCTGGAGGAGGAGGTGTCCAGGCTGTGTCTACCCGGGTTCTCTGCATCCCACACTCCCCAAGTGCCTCTCTGTGACTGGCTGCTTAGCACAGCTCCCCGCAGGCTGGACAAGCTCTGGGTGGGAGCTGTGGGTGGATGGGCGCCAGGAGCCACAGAGGGGGTTCCTGTGTGCGGGTTCATGGGACCGTGAGTGGCTGTGCAGGCAGAGGCTTCCATTGCTCCAAAATAGCTCGCAGTGGTGGTGGGGACAAACCGGTACATGCAGCCCAGGGTGGGCTGCTGGTGAGTGTTGCCAGGGAAACCATGGCTGCAGGAGCCCCCAGCCCTTTGCCTCTTCGCCTTGGAGACAGTGAGTTGGAGGCAGCAAGTCTGACGGAACAGGCAGCCCCCACCACGGGCTTCAGGGAAAACACAGCATCCGCAGCGGCCCATGACTGGGAACGGGAGCAGCCTTGGGATCAATTTTCCGATTACAAAACCATGTTCAAATGTCAATTCCTTGTCTCCTGCATGTGGGTTTCTCCCCCTCCATTTCATCAGTCCAGCCCCCTCCTCCCTCCTGTTCCTGGCTTGCATTTCACCTTAGCACAACACTGGTCTTTGAAGAATGAAATTTGGCAGCCATTGAGTGCCTAATATGACCTCATCCTATCTGGTGTTTTCAGGAAAGGGTGCCTCCCCAAAGGGGGTGGGGAAAGGCCCACAGGGCAAGCGGCCGGGAAACCCAGCTGTAGTGCCTGTGGGTGCTCCAGAGTTAAAAGAGTCCTCCTGCTTATGTGCAGGGGTGGGGGCTCCTCTCCTCAGTCTGCCCCCAACCCCAGCTCCCTACCATCTCTAGGGAAGACCACTAGCACAGGCCAACGCTGGTACTTTCCAGAAAACTCTTCAAAGTTCCCTCAGTACCAACACATGGGCTCCCTTCCAGTCATTCTGGGGTGCTGGGAGGTCACTGGTTAAAAGCAGGCTGAGAGGGCGCTGTTGAGCCCACCTCACCAGTGGGGGCAGGTCTTCCCCACAGTGCCCAGGACACATGGCTGCCTTAGGAAGGACAGGCTTCCCCCGTGTTCCTGTTCCAAAGCCTTTTCCAGGCCCACCAGCCCTTCTCACTGCGCCCCAAGTCCCTGCTGTGGACGGACATCCAGGCTCGTCAGAGAAGGGGAGAGGAGCTCAGCAGCTCTTCAAAATGCTCCCCGAGGCTGGCCAAGGAAGAGTGACCTGCCCCTTACATTGATCTTTTCCCATTTCCCAGGCTGTGTGACCTCATTGATCTAGAAATGCTAGTTCTTGCTTTGTCTGTTGACCAACAGTCATTGGCTATTTCTCCAGATAAGTGGAGAGTTGAGAGCTATAGACCCTTAGAACTCACCAACTTGCAAGAACTGGTTCCTGCCATCATCATGCCCCACCCACCACCTCCTCCATCCCTGCCTCCCGCCTCAGTTCAGCCCCTCATCACACTAACATGTCCATGCCCCTTCCCCCGCCTACCCTGGGTACCAGGTTGTCAGCTAGCCCAGCCTACCCACTTGCCCCGCCCCACCCACCCTTGCCATCTGTCTGTCTGCCTGGCTGTCTGACTTGTCTCTTGCCTGTTTGATGTTCAAGCTATCGACTGTGACAATCATATCTGATCATTAATAATGCAATAATGGAATAGTGACTAGAGAGACACTTGGATAATCAGCTAGCACAGCCTCATTAGTGGCGCAGAACAATCACAGCGATGTAATAACAGATCCCAGGAAATTTCAATTAAACCTGGAACTTTGTTAGGGTTTCATTTTATTTTCAGCATGGCAATGGATAGCGTAATTGCAATCAACTAAAGCCAATGCAAATCTCTTCCAAAAGAGACCCCTTCCCCTGGGTATGCAAAGGAATTAAGTCTCGCTCTTCTTTAGCTCCTGCCCATCTTAATTCTGAGCCATTTAATGAACTCATTCTCTGCCCTGAAGAATGTTCCAACTGAGTCTCTGGCTTCACTTAACAACAGGATCATCCTGGCTTCTGGCCTTGTGTTAGAGATGAAGATGCTGAGAATTAGCCTGTACAGAGGGCTCAGTGTGTGCTGTTCACTGTGCTGGGCTCTTTACGTGGGTTATCTCATTTAAACCTCACTACCACTTAATGAGGCAGTGATTAATATTATCATAATTGAACCAGCAAGGTCAGCAAGTCTCAAAGAAGTTGAGAAACATCTTCTGGGTAACAACTCCTGCAAATATCAGTGGTGCAGCCAGAACTAAACCAGACCTGCCCAAGTGTGAAGGCCATGACTGCTGCCTTCCTCTCACTCTCTCTCTTCTCTGTCTTCTCTCCTGTCCTCCTCCTCTCTGTCTCTCTCTCTCTCACTCTCTCTCTCTTTCACTCTCTCCCCTCACCCCCTACCCCTGTCTGTTTCTTTTCTCTTTCTGATTAGGGACTGAATGAGCCTTGAGAATGCTGAAGGGGGATGGGGTAAACCAAGTCCTGTACAGCCCAGGCATCTCATGGCAGGACCTTGGTCTCCAGCCTAGGGTGGGCTGGTGGGGAGATTTTTAAAGAACAGCATCCCTGAATCTTGCCCCCAAATCAGACCACCTAATCAGAATCTCTGGGGACGGGGCCCAGTCAAATGTATTGTTTCAAGGCTCCCTAGGTTGTTTTAAAGCACACTGTGCATAAAACCTTGCCCAGAGCGTCTCTACTTTACTGAGGGGACATGGATAGTGGGGATCAGCCAAGCCCTGAGCTCCTGGCTCTGCGTGGGAAACTGAATCAAAGCCAGGCTCTTTCAGAAGCTTTCATTGGTGACTCCCCCCTCGGTGACTTGTGGTCGGGCTTCCATCTCTTCATTCCTGCAGTGAGGATCGGACTGGGCAGCCTTTGGCTCTGGAAGCCTGCAGCTTGATCAGCAGCTTCCCAGAATGGGCAGCACCTTGTCTCAGTTACATGAACTGCTGGGGGAGATAATTCTGGGGCAGGAGTACCTTTTCAGATCCCCTTCAATCTCTGTTTCTCTAAAGTTAAATCACATTATTTCATTCTTGCCTCTAAATTAACTCATTTTCTTTACTTAAATGCTTTTTAAAACAGAATTTTACATCATTGTCATATATAGAAAGCCTATCCCCTGTCACAAATGGAAAGTAGCCGCAAAAATTGGACCATCTAAATCCATCTCCTCCGCCACCAGGGACGTGCAGAGTGCGCTGGCTCCGAGCATCTCACCCAGTCAGCTCCCGCATTCCTCGAGCGCGAGCCTGACGGTGAATCATGTCTGGTGGTGCGTAGGCCCACACCACTCACTCGGCGGGAGGGGACCCACGGAAGGTCTAAGCCTTGAGGGTGAACCTGTCGTTTCCGCCTTATTGCTGGGGGATCTTGGCCTTCTAGCAGGACTAAAGGTCTACGTTTGTAGCATTGCCCTCTGCAGAACCTCAGTTTTGGTACCTACAAAATGACCGTCATGAAACTTAGGCACAACCTGGACTTCCCTGTGCTACGAGTTTGACTTCTACATTCTTAGCTCTTAACATTGCAGGGGGCAGTAGCAGAACTGACCTAGGGGAAGAAGAAAAATCAGGTGATTTTGTGGGGTGATTGGCGGGACTTTAGGAAGGTGTTTGTATGGTTGATCCTTGAACAATGCAGGGGTTAAGGGGCTGTGCTGACTCCCCACCATGATCGAAAATCTGCGTATAATTTTGCCTTCCCCAGAACTTAACTACTAATAGCCTACTGTTGACCTGCATCCTTACTGAAAACATAAACAGTCAACTAACACATATTTTATATGTTATATGTATTATGTACTGTATTCTTATAATAAAGCAAGCTAGAGAAAAGAGAATGTTATTTGAAAATCATAAGGAGGAAAAAATATATTTACTATTCATTACGTGGAAGTGGATCCTCACAAAGGTCTTTATCCTTGTCTTCTTCGTGTTGAGTAGGCTGGTGGGCAAGAGGAGGGGTTGGCTGCTGCCTCCTGGGTGGCAGAGGCTAAAGAAAATTCACATACAAGTGGACTCGCACAGTTCAAATCTGTGTTGTTCAAGGGTCAACTGTACTAAAAAACAGCATCCTCTACAAACTCACAGGAGATGTCTGATCTGCCACCACTGACAATTTAGAGTTCTGGGTTTCAGGACTGCTTAGCCTATTTGGGCCTTACTTCCTCTTCTGCAAGCACTTGTTGCTATGAACTCTCGTTACACCTCAGCTGGATACTAAAGAAAAATGGCCCAGACCTATCCTCATAGAGCTCCACTCCAGCCATGTGGTAGACACATAAACAAAGGTGTATACTGGGCCGGGCATGGTGGCTCATGCCTAGAATCCCAGTACTCTGGGAGGCCAAGGCAGGAGGATTACTTGAGTCCAGGAATTTGAGAGAAGCCTGGGCAATATAGTGAGACCCCATCTCTACAAAAAATTAAAACAAAAAAAAAATTAGTGGAGCATGGCAGCATGTGTCTATAGTTCCAGCTGAGATGGAAGGATCCTTTGGGCACAGGAGATCAAGGCTGCAGTGAGCCATGATCATGCCGCTGCACTCCAGTCTGGGCAACAGAGCCAGATCCTATGTCAAAAAAACCAAAACCCCAGAGGTATATGCTACACTTTGCTCAGTGCTCACTCCAACAGGGGCTGAGACCAAGGCAGGCAGGCAGGAAGGAAGGGATTCAACACATGCTCCCTCCCTGAGCTCCCTTCTCTTGTCCTTCAATCCAAATAGTACCCACATTTACCTAGCATAAAATGTTAGCACTTGGTCTTGTCTGTTTAGGTATACATTTTGAGTGGCAGATTGTCTTCAGGTTAAGAGCATAGGCTTTGGGGCTGGCCCTGGCTTAAGATTTGTGTTACTCATGGCAAAGTATGAACCTATCACAGCTTCAGTTTCCTTATGTGCAAAATAGGGACCCTAAGAGAACCATGTGAGATGCTGTCTTCAAAGTGCCCAGCAAAATACGCTATGAAGTTAGCCCTCCAACTTGTAGTTGTTGATGTTTTTGTTTGTTTCTCTCTTTAGCAGAAATTTTAGGTTTGAAATGGGACACTCCTGGATACAAATACTGGATTCACACCTTGCTATGTATTCAACCTTGAGCTTGACTTCTTTGAGCCTTCTGTTCTCATCTATAAAGAGGGGTGATCATAGTGGCCTCTCAGACAAGCATACAAATGCAAGGTCCCTAATGCTGTCACCTCTATCCACTGTCTTGGTCTGCGGGAGAAGGCCACATGCCCCATCAGCACAAAGTGAGCCTAGACCGAAGGCTCAGGGTCCACCAGCATGCTCCAAGATCCAGAGTGTTCCCATTCCCATTTACTCTGCCCCACACCCAGCCCAGGGCAGCCCTTTTTAGGTGCTCCTGTAAGCATAATAGATCCCTTGCCCAATGTGCATGGCAAGTCAATACACCAAGTACATCAGGTTGCAGCAGAGAAAGACGTTTAATGACAGGGCTGCCACACAAGGAAACGGGAGGAAGCCTCAAATCCATCTCCCAGAGGAGTTTGGGGCTTGGGATTTTAGGAGTTTTGGGGTGGGCCGAAGTGTGGAGATTGTTGATTGGTCAAGGAGTCCAGGGTGAAGTTCTGGGACAGGGAGATGAAGAAACTGTGTTCTCATACTGATTCCATTCCTCTATGGGGGTCTTCAAACTTGTTAGTATCATCTGTTTTGCTGGAATTCAGGATCTGAGAAACATTTTAAGCAATTTTTAAACAGGAACCTTATGATTCTAATGTCAAAGATCTTGTCTATCTTAAACAAAAGCCTTATAGCTCTAACATCAGAAATCTCATCTATAGGAACATTAGGGATGGAAACGGCCAGTATCTAGTCCTACCGTGTCTGTCAGTTACAAGGAAGTGGGTCAAAGTGCAGCCTGTTTAATGCCTAATTACAGCCATATTTCTGCCCAGAATTCTTGTTAACCCTGTGAGGACAGCTTTACTTTTGCTTTTTGATGATCACTTTCATTACTCTGAGCCCCACGTCACTGAAATAACAGAATCCATCCTTTACTGCTAGACCAAGGCTGACCACCCACTGTGGACAACATTGCCACTGACCATGACAGGGGCTTGCAGAGTCCAGGGAGGAGGAGGCAGCCTCGTCAGATGAGATCAGCATGAAAGGCTATGGCAGGGAGGTAGAAAGAGAACGAATATGCTCTCCCTTCTCCTTTTCTCAATCCGATCCCATCTTTACTCATCTGAATGCTTGTCAGCTCCTGAAAACTCTTCCTGGGGCAGCTGCAGCACCGAGGAGAGACCAGAACTTCTCCTAGAAGACAGGTGTTTGAATTCTGTTTCTGCCATTGTCCAGCAAACTTGGACCCCCTGCCTCAGAGTCGCCTCACCTATAAGGGGGACAATGAAGTCTTTGTGAAGAATAAATGAGAAGTTTACAGATGTTCAAGCTTCTCCCCTTCTTATCCTCTTCCCTTGTACCCACAGCTTCTCAGAAGCTGCAAGCTTTTTTACCTCCCACCTCTGAGCCACCTCTGCCTCCCAAACAAGCAAGGGTAGCCCTCATCGCTACCCACCTGCATGATACAAAGCCCATATTTTCAAGTGCCATGAGCTCCTGAAACATCAAGACACTGACAATGAAATTAACATCCCTTATCTGTGCCCAGGCCAGCACAGGTCTGAAGGCCCCTTTCCTTGATGATGAGAGAAGGGGAAGATGATTGATTCCTGCCCAAGAAGGCGTACATTAGAGCAAATGAATGGACCTGATACCGACCTCAGAAAGACTCACCCCTCTGCCTTGGGCTCCTGGGCCAGCAGATGCCCCTCTCCTGACCCCACTAGAGTCACTGTTTCTCTTGCCTGGCATTTCTGGCCAGACATCGGCCAGTCCCGAGTCCACTTTGCTATACCCCACACTTGATGCAAACAGGAGCCTGTTTGAAGCAAAAATCCTTCAGCAATTACCTGTAGAAATGGGATGGAGAGTGCTGGGAACAGAAAGAGGAATTTATTTATTTGTTCTCGATGCTTTGAGTTAGTTTTCAAATTGTCCTTCTGTAGATAAAGGCATCTCTCCAGCAGCTCAGCCCCAGATCGCAGCAGCTAATCTGCATCCGGTGGATCAAAATAGCCTCCAAACCAGATGGAGGCCCAGGCCACACCAGGAAACCAGAACCGGTCCTGAGTGCTGAGAGTGGGGATTTAAATAGACTCACGTGAAGCGTTTTTGGGATTTTCTGGGACAAAGGCGGGGACAACAGGGATTTCCAGGACTAGGAAGATGCAGGAGGGAAAAGAGAGGCCGACGTTTAAAAAGGGAAGAGAGTTCACTCTGGCATTTCCTCTATCATTTTCTTCAAAGCAGAAAGTGGGAATAATTTCCCAGGGGGTCAAGGTCTTCACATGTCTGCAGTGCTCAGAGGGGAGAACAAAGGTCTTGTATGTTTCCCAGAGACAAATGATGTTGTGGAAAAGGCATAGGCCCTGCAGCAAGACCTGGTTATGCATTACCCATGATAATGATGAGACAATTTGTTCCATTGAGCCTCAGCTTCCTGGTCTGCAAATTGGGATTATGATATTCACCTCCCAGGGTTTTGGTGAGGATTAAGACAAGAAATGTGAGGCACTCAGCCTACCCTATTCCTAGCACTTTCAGAACTGAACAAATGTTGGTTCCCTATCCCCACACCCCTTCCCAGCGGCCCTTCTTTGGGGAAGGGTGTTTGGGGGGCAGTAGTAGATCTCTGCCTAATTTAAGAGTAAGGGTTCAGTCTGAGTCTTTTTACAGTCTCGACACAAACTCCTCTCTCCACCTGCCTGTCCCATCCCTGGAGCTGCAGGGTGGTTTCAAGCTGAAAACTGGGATGCTTGCCTTCAGATGTAGGTCCGCTAGGGGAAAGAGGCCACGTCTGTTTTGCTCAACATTGTGTCCCCAGGGTCAGGCACAGTGCCTGGCACCCAATCAGCACTCAGTAAACATCTGCTGATGGAATGACTGGGCAAGCGAGTGACTCCACCAACCCCTCCCTGTGATTGGAGGAGAAGAACGAAGTGTGGGCAAGAGCCCAGACTCTGACTGCAGCCAGCAATGAAGCTTTGGAGCAAGGGAAGAGACTGTTACTTTGCATTATAGGAACCGGGGAAAATGCTCCCATCCAGCAGCTTCTCCAGCCCCAGACCTGTCTGAGTCCCTGGTTTAGGGGTCACTCAGAAAAGACAACAAGCCAGCCTGCCCTGTCTCATCCTGTTTCCTCCAATGTTAACCTGCTGTCTTCAGTGAAACCACAGGCCCTGCATGTTCAGGGGGAAGCTCCTCTACCTCTAGGGCCACCTCCACCTCACACAGCCTGGGCACCCAGTGGGTAGGGATGAGGGGGCGGTCAGCACCTGCAACCGTGGCTTGTTGCCAGGCCCACTTGTCCCCTGGCCTCTAATAGTCCCCTGGAGCGTTGCCTCTTCAGCTCTTCCTCTTAGTCCTCAGGATAAGGGAGTGAAAGAAGGAAGGAGTGGGGGTACTCTACACCTTTAATTTCCCTAGAAAGTCCTTGCATCTAAGTGCTCACATTCATGTGAGTTGGGGGCAATGAGAGAGAACAAATAGGAAGTGAAGGCAGATCGGAGCTCAGGAGGAGAAAGTTCAGGGTCGGGGGCTGGGGGCAAGAGGACAGCTGCATCCTCCCTCCTGGCACCGTCTCAGGTCACCCTCACCTGTGGAGGACAGACGTTGTTGGCCTGAGACGCAGCGCCAACCCCATCCAAGTGTGCTCTGCTTTACCTCCATCTCCAGATCAGGCAGAGGGAAGGGAAGCTGGAAAAACCAACAGCCTTGATTAGTGTAAATTTCATGTTCTACTTTGTGCTTCAGGGTCTGTATTGTCCAAAATTTTTCCAATGAGGCTCTTTGAAAAGGAAGAACAAAAATCTAGAGGAAATGCTCTGGTTGAAACAGGCTGCCTGTCACACTTAATCTCTGAGTTGGGAATGGTTCTGATGATCAGATGTTAGTACGCACTCTGGTAACGCTATGGTATGGGGTCTGCCTTCCTCACTGGAGTGGGAGCTCCTTGAGGGTGGGGAGAGAGGCTTAGGAAGCTCTGCATCTTCAGTGCCCAGCACAAGGCCTGGCAGGTATCTGGTGGGAGGGCAGGCAGGAAAATGGCAGGAGCGGGGTGGGAGCAGGTGCAGTATCCCCATATGGTTCCTGCTGGCCCTGGGGAGGGCCCCAAAACCCAGTTCCTGGAGGTAGGGGACCAAAAGGCAGCCTGAGGTCTGCCCTTCCTGCTGCCCTGCCCAGGTCCAGCCTGAGCACTCCTGGCAGCAGGCTGCCCTCAAGGTCCCAGCCTGGCCTCCTGCTCACATGTTTATCCACCAGGCCAGTCCCCTGGGACAGCCGGGACTTAATGAACCGCCGAGTTGCCAAGGCTGCCTTTGATCCCAGCACTTCAGCAGAGGAAATCGATACCCTTAATGGAGAAAATCTAGGTTGTGATGTAGAGATTTGGGATGGGTCATGTGACCATGTGACTGCCTGCCCACCTGCTGTGGAAAATGCTGAGTGGGCCCAGCAGGAGTCTGCACCTCCTAAGGCCCATCTCCCGAGACTGAGCCCTGCCTGGGAGCCAAGAGGGGCAGTCAGGACCTCAGGGCACTCCCAGGCCAGGACAGGGTTAGGGTCAGAGATCAGACAGAAATGCTAGAAAGGAGAGCCCATCAGTGCAGCCAGAAGGGTTTAAGGTGCACTGGGGAAGGGAGAGAGGACTGAAGAGAGGAAGACGGGAAGGGGCTGATTGGCAGCTAGAAAGTGAGGAAGAGCCACAGGGCGGACGCTGACATTGAATGGCCCAGGGACAGGAGCAGCTGGTGACATTCAAGAACCAGTGAGCTTCAGCTCAGTGCTGTGGCTTCAGCAGATTCCACGCAGATGAGCAATGAGCCCAGGAAGCCCACGTGAAGCCAATGAGGAGTTGGAAATGGATGGAATTGCCGTAGGGGGCACGTTGGGTTCCTCCGGATCATCAGGGTGGGAAGAACCTGAGAGAAGGCAGTCGTGGCCGAGGGCATCCCTGCGTGGTCCTGTCTCGCTCACTCTCCCAGCGCCTGGCTCACCACCCTTGGCTGATGCGTTCTGTCAAATGTTCCCCTTCCAAGGGCAGATTAAGTTATGAACTCAGTCAATACTTGCATCGGCACCAGCTGGCTCTGTTTCATCAGGCACTGTGTTCCTGTCTCGTGAGCTTAGTGTCTCCCCATTCCCTCCTCCCTGGCGCTCAGCATGGTGGTGACCAGATCTGCAAATAGCTCCGTGGTTCCACGGCACACCTAGCAGCAGGCTGTCTGCATGGCTAGCCTCCTCCCCACAGGGCCCTCTCTATGTGGCACCATTGGTTCCAGGCTCCTTGGAGGCCGACACAGTGTGGGCTTCTCAACGTGAGGCCTCCCTGTGGCTCGGGCTGGGGCACAGCTGCTCAGCACTCACAAGTCTCCTGGTTCCCAGGTTAGACCCAAAGTTCTGGTTCCCAGGTTAGACCCAAAGAGCCCACATGGGGGAGGGAGCCTTGATTGCTGCATAGTGGAAGGAGCCCACACAGCCTGCACTCTGGTCTTCTCTCTGCCTGACTCTTGCCCTGGCCTTGGCCTCCCAGGTCCTGGGTTTCCTTATCTAGAAAGGACAGGGTGATAATCCTTGTCCTGCTCACCTCACAGGACACAGTAGAAAACTTGAATGAGAACGCGGATGTGAAATACTCCCTCAGGTACCAGATATACCCAATGATTTGTTTCATATGGACACACTTTGCCTGGCTTCTTATTCAAATGGCACCACGCTGGAGATCCTTCCAGGCCCAGAATGACCCTGGATGCTTTGTGAGAGGCACCCTTTGACCTGGGGGCATTTATGGGGCAGGGTGGGGCAGAGCAAAGTCGCACTGTATCACAAACACAAAGAAATGTATGAAATTGCTCTGAGGGTGGAGTTTGATGGCCCTAGTCTGGAAAAACAAATGCTCCAGTTCTGCAGTGAGTCCCCAGGATTGCAGGCACCGGGCCCCTGGTTGGAGGTTGGTGTCACAGCCAGGGGGGTAAGATGTAAAGACAGCCAGTGGGGGCTGGTAATGTGCTCAGTGTCCTTGGCCCTATTGGGCATAAGGTCAGAGAACAGGGTCCTTCTGTCTCTCCTCATGCTCTCAGATGATTGAGGCTGGCACCCTTATAGTCTATAGGTATCCTCAAGCCAGGGCCACAGTTCCAACCAGGAACACCCAGGTGGAGCCCCACTGGTGCTTTGCAGGCGAGGCCAGCTCTCACACCTGGGAGAGGCGACGTGAGAGCTCAGTGTTCTGGCACACCCCTAACACCACCACCTGAACAAGTCTGGGTATGCAAATGAACCCTTCCTTCATGGTTTTGTCCTATTCTAATCCACAGCTCAGCCCTGGCTAATCAGCAGGAACCATTGCCCCCCTGTGGGGGCAGGGACAAGGCAGGTGTTCTGAGCCTGGGAGCCAGGGCCAGGGCAGGGCTCTGACGTTGGGAAGGGATGCCAGCCAAGGGGGTTCATGCCAATGGAACTTTGCAGAGGCAAGTCTTGGCAGGACTATTTGCTCAAGAGCCTGGAACAAGCAGTCCCAGCCTCCTTCCCAACTCAAACCCAGGAAAGAGCTCCCTTGGGATTTCTAACCAATTCCCAATCCTTGTCCCTTCTGGGGACCTGGAGCCCAGGGCAAAGCAATGGCCAGGGAGCAGAGCTTCATACAGCACCCTCACAGCAGATGTCCCCACGGTGGCAAAGGCAGCCTCCATGGCTTCCATTTAACCTCTCTGGACCCTCACCCTAGCTATGGCCAAGGAATCTGCTTTTCCAATATTGCAAGGAGAAGGCAGCAGGGTTTCTGAAGATGCTATTTTCCCACATTTAACCCCCAGAATCAGAATAGGCCCATGGCAAAAGTGGGGACAGCAACTTGGGAGTCATAGCCACACCAACGCTGGCAGGATCTTTTGACTCATGCATGCACACCCATCATGTGCCCAAGAGCTCACGGCTGGCAGGGACAGGGCCAGACCCCAAAGAGAGCCCAGCATGTCTCTGGCCTTCTCCCCAGTGAAGACCCCTCTTCCTACCTCTCCCTTGGGTCCTGGGATGAGATCTACAAAGACTGAGGGGTCGAGGGCTAAGACAGACTCTCGACATGACTTTCAGAGGAGTGGAAAGCTCCTCTCCCATTCTTCCAAAACTGGTGACTGCGGCAAGACTAGCAGAGGCGCCAGCTGGAGCTGCCCAAGTCATATTCCCATTGAGTTGTGATGTCACAGAGGCCAGAGGAAATGCTGGCCTCCAGTCAGAACTAATCTGCTACTTAGAGCCTATAACCTTGCACAAGTTATAGAATCTCTCTAACCCTTAGTTTCTTCATCTGGAAAATGGGCATGCTATATCTACTACTCAGATTCATTGTGAGAACAAACAATAGCCCACATATAGAGCATGCAGCAAGGTGTGTGGCTCTTTATAGGCACCCACCACTGTTCTCTTTTCCTCTTTACTCCTCTCCTTTCCCTTCTGGACTTCAGTCCAGAAATGCTCTCTATTGTGTCTATGACCACTATGTCCAATCACCAAGTCACTTTCAATATGTCTAGTGACACAATGGAGCAACACACACACTCTGCACAACACTCCTTCACCATGCATACTCGCAAAGATGCACAAGGCGTGCTGACTCTGCATCACAAAACAGAATTCCAGCCCTGGGTGACATGTGCCCTATGAATATAGTATTCCCAGGTTTTCAGAAACAGTTCTGATCTATGCCTATTTGACATCCAAACTGTGACATTTTTAGAATGAAAGTGTTGCCAGGACAACAAGTATAAACTAGGAATGTCCTGGAAATCCTATGAATACTCATTAGGACCTCCATCTCTTAGGGTAAAGAAGGCTTCTGTCTCTATACTCCTACCTGGGATGTTTACAGTCCTTGGGCCTCTGCTCTGGGAAGACTCCTGAGCCACCAGGCCAGGTTCCCTTCTCCAACTTGGATCAACCCAACGCCTAATGCTTCCTTCCCTCTTTACAAGGGAATGCTGCCTCCACTTCACCTATTTGCTTCTCTGTCTCTGACACTTACCACGAGCAACCTGAGGATGGGAGTCCCCATACCTAACACTGCCTGGCATATAGTAGATGCTCAAAAATGTGCATGTGAGCCGAGATCATGCCACTGCACTGCAGCCTGGGTGACAGAGCAAGACTTTGTCTCAAAAAAGAAAAAAAATGTGCATGGGGAGATAAAACAGATAAATGCCCCACTTAGGAGAGGAAAACTAGGCAGAGAGTAGGGGTTAACGCAGCTCCTGGTGGAAGCTGGAAGAAGTCAGCCCAGCTAAAAGAAGAGGGCTGTTGTTTGCTACCAGGCAAGCCAGAGCAGGCTTCTTCTGCCCCCTCCACTCCATCCCCCATGCACACGTCTCTGCGAATGGCACCTGGTGGTTGGCCAGGGAGCTGACATCTTCATGCCCACAGGTGACGGGCCGAGAGGACAGTTAGTGCTTTGTTGAAAAGCTTTCAGAGTTGGAGTCTCTGCTCTCAGAAGTAGGAAGACAATTCAGAACCCTGCTGTGGCCTCTCCCTTCTTCCTCTCTCTGGCTGGCCCCCTCTCAAGACAGGGCCCACCCCAGCCATGGCATCCAGAGTGGGTTCCCTGTGCGCTCAAGCCAGTTGCCTGGGTGCCATCACTTGTCACTTGACAATAGAGAAGGATGTTTCTCTATTTTCCAGCTCAGATGAGCTTTCGAAGACGCTATCTGGCTGTGATATAAATGCATTGAGAAAGCCCTGGAGGGAGCCCCTGCAAAGCCCTAAATTGGACACTAAAAACATAAAAGCCGATGGTTTAAAGGCTTTACGTGAGCTCCATTTGGGGGAAGAAATGAAAACAGGGATTTAGTTTGTCCTCTCCCACCAACACCCTTTGGGCAGCTGTGGCCTGAGATTTTAGATATTTTGTGTCCCTGATGCATGGATCTGAGTGGCTGATAAGCCAGCACTAACAGGGAGGGCCTAGAGCTAAGACAGCCCCGAAGGGGCCCTGCTCTCCTTCCCTCTCCCCCACCACCATCCTGCAACTCTGCCCTGATGGCCAAGTGCAGGACTCAGCACTTGAATGACTGAAGAAATAAATCCCAGCCCTGCCCAGCCCAACAGCAACTCCAAGGTTACCCAGGCCCATGTCAGTGGCATTTCCTTAGGGTGAGCGGGTCAAGCCCTCCGTGCTGCTTCTGCAATCCAAGGCCCTGGTTTCCCTCGACTCAGTTGGTGGAGTGGCACGTTAACCAACAGGACATTGTTGCTGTCTGGACATTGCCTTCATACTTCTCTTTCTTGGCCAGTGCCCTGCAGCCAGAAAACTTGGTATTTGGGAAGATGGAGAGGCTAAAATGAAAATTATAGGAGCATTTTCACCCAACACACAGCAAGCGGGGCTATCTGGAGTGTCCAGGGACAGGACACGCAATCCTGAAGCCCCTCTTTGGGATAAATAATAAAAGTCCAGCTGTTCCGATCAGAAGGCTAGGCCATCATTTTCTCAAAATATTGCCATGGGGTAGGAAGGGTAATACAATCTATTCTAACTCATTTGTTCTCAACCTACACATTAGTGTTACCCAGGAACCTTTTTAAAATTCCAATGTCTGGGCCACACCCCAGACCAATTAAAACAGACTCTCAGGGGTGAGGCTCAGGCATCAGCATTTTTCAAATTGCTTCTATCATTTTTCAAGTGATTCCACTGCGCAACCAAGGCGGAACCACTGTTCTAGTTGGCTAAACCTATTAAAGAAAATATGGAGGCTGGGGGCTAAGGGTTCTCATTCTTCTCAAGTCTCTTACTCCTACTCTTTAATTTGGACCTGAAGTGTCAGGGCTTGGAGGGATGACCAGCAATGAAGATCAAGTTAAAAATGGCATCCTTTCCTTCCTGCTAGGCATAGTGAACCTGACCCTGGCGTGGTCTGCCTCAGCATTTGCAGGATATGAAAGCAGCCCACTGGAGCCTGGGGTCAGATCTGGGAGGGATGTTGGAAGCATATAGGCCAACCATACCTCCCATTTTTCGTGTGAGGACACAAAGGAAAGTGAGGGTGTGACCTAACTAGGGTCACTGAGCATGTGTCTGAGTCCTGGGCTCTGTCCTTTATGCAGTAGTGCCTATCTGGGGACTTCCAGCTCTATGGGACTTCTGGCTTATCTACTGAATGATGGAGACCCAGGACAGTGAACCCTTTGACTTCCAGTAACCCCTCCATGAATGCGTTTCCAAAACAGAGAGGAAGGGAGAAGTCATCGCAGCACCATGGGGAATGGGGCTGGTCTGGAATCTCAGCTTTGCCATTAAGAAGCTCTATGGCCTTGAAGACCATCAGCCTCTCTGTGAGCTTCCATTCTATTCATTCATAAGACAGGGAAACTATTAACTTTACACAAGGGTATTAGGCAATGGTTAAATAAAATGAAGTGTGTAAAGTACTGGAGCCATACTAAGTGTTTACCCAAAGTTACTTTCCATCCCTCCCTTCACTCCTCCTTTCCTAGCATCAAGATGATACTTCTTACTGGCAGGATCATGGCCCTCAGCCCCTGGAAGCTCTGCTGACCTGGGCCTAGCATGGAAAGTATGTCCCAAAAATAGATAAGATGGTGCTTAGGGACCGTATTAGTTTGTTCTCACACTGCTATAAAGGAATACCTGAGACTGGGTAATTTATAAAGAAAAGAGGTTAAATTGGCTCAAGGTTTCACAGGCTGTATAGCAAGCATGGCTGGGGAGGCCTCAGGAAACATATAATCACTGGAGAAGGTGAAGAGGAGGCAGGCATGTCTGGCCAAAGCTGGAGGAAGAGAGAGAGGGGAAGATGCCACAAACTTTTAAACAACCAGATCTCATGATCACGCACTCTCTATCATAAGAACAGCACCAAAAGGGAAATTTTGCCCCCATGATACAATCACCTCCCACAAGGGCCCACCTCCAATAATGGGGGTTATCTTTGACATGAGATTTGGGCGGGGACACAGACCCAAACCATATCAGGGACCTTACTCTTTTCCTAAGATAATCCCTTGGGTTATAGTAGAAAGGGTGGGTTAGGGTCTTTTGGGTTTCATAGGAACATTCCCAGGAGGCCAAACGTCTGAGCAGAAGATTCAGAGTTCCTGTCTGGCCTCTCCAGCTCCAGATGGGGCATCCCTCATGGCCCCCGGCCTAACTGGCCTGGATTTTTTTTTTTTTTTTTTTTTTTTTTTTTTTTTTTTGAGATGGAGTTTCACTCTTTTTACCCAGGCTGGAGTGCAATGATGTGATCTCGGCTCACTGCAACCTCCGCCTCCTGGGTTCAAGTGATTCTCCTGCCTCAGCCTCCTGAGTAACTGGGATTACAGGCACACGCCACCACTCCCAGCTAATTTTGTATTTTTAGTAGAGATGGGGTTTCACCACGTTGGCCAGGTTGGTCTTGAACTCCTGACCTCCAGTAATCCACCCGCCTCGGCCTCCCAAAGTGGTGGGACTATAGGCGTGAGCCACCACGTGCGGCCTGGCCTGGATTTAAGTGAAATAATTAACTAATCCTTCAACAAGTACCAACTGAGTATCTACTTTGTGCCAGGGATAAATGGTTGTCTAGACAGATGTGGTCCCTGCTTTCATGGAGCTTCTAGGTAAAGGCAGACTTTAGACAAGAAATTTTAGCTCAGTGGATGATTTCATCAGATTTTTTGTCTCCTCCAAATTCATATGTTAAAATCCTAACTCCCGAGACAAAGGCATTAGGAGGTGTGACCTTTGAGGAGGTGTGACCTTTGGGGAGGTGATTAGGCCATGAGGGAAAAGCCCTCCTAAATGGGATTAGAGCCCTTAGAAAAGAGGCCCCAGGGAGCTGCCTTCCCCTTTCCTACCATGTGAGGGCACAGTGAGAAGCTGCCATCTATGAATCAGGAAATAGGTCTTCACCAGACATGGAATCTGCCAGCATATTGATCTTGGACTTCCCAGTCTCCTGAACTGTGAGAAATAAATTTATGTTGTTTACAAGTCACCTAGTCTGTGACACTTTTGTATAGTGACCCAAATGGACTAAGGTAAAAATTGGTAGCTAGAAGTGGGGGTGCTGCTATATATAACCAGTACCTCAGTGGGAAGGTGTCTTTGGAAATGGATAATGGGTACATCTGGAAGAGTTTTGAGGTGTGTGCTGGCAAAATCCTACAGTGTCATGAATAGATTGTAAAGGAGGATGCTGGTGAGAGCTCAAAAAAGGAGACTGGTAGAGAAAGTTTCAGTCCTCTTAGAGATTATCTAAGTGGCCACGAACAGAATGCTGGTGGAAATATGGACTGCAAAGGCCATTCTGATGAGGTCTTAGACAGAAATGAGGACTGTATTATTGGAAACTGAAGGAAAGGCAGTTCTGGTTATAAAGTGGCAAAGAACTTGGCTGAATTGTGTTCATGTCCTAGTGTTTTGTGGAAGGTACAACTTACGAGCAATGAAATAGCATATTTGGCTGAATAAATGTATACAAAGTATTGAAGCCATGGTTTGGCTTCTCTTGAATGCTTATATAGTAAAATGCAAGCAGAGAGAAACAATTTAAAAATGGAATTTTTAATTAAAAAGGAAGCAGAACTTAAAAGATTTGAAAAAAATTCAAACAGCTTTGGAATATAGAGGTAATGTCTCTCCAGAGCAAAGGGAAAATTAGTTAAGTGTCCAGTGTAATGAAGATAATGTCTTCTTCTGAGGCAAAAGACAAGGGTCAGGCTGGCTTTCTTCCCATTATAAAAGATTCAGGTTCCCTAAGCTCGGAATTCCCCACTAGAAGCACGGGCACCACCTGGCCATCTTCCAGCCACCCTGTAGGAATTGGGGCTTGGGGAACTGCACCAATGTTGAGACTCTGGCTGCTGCTATTGCTGTAAGTGATGAAGTCCTTTGTCTCTGACCCAGGAGTTTCATGTATTCTGTCAGCATCCATGTAACTACGGCATGCTAATCTATTAGTGCGTGAGTAGGGTAAAATATCAGACCCTTCACAATTCTTAACACCCTCCATCCTATTACACTTCTTGCCTCCTTCAGTGGCCTTCCCTCCCCTATACACAAAACTCCATCAGCCCAGCCTCTCTACAGGGCTTTGCAATAGTATCACCTGCATCCACATTCCATGTTCATGTGCAGGTGGGTTTTCTCTCTCAGCCTTCCATCCCCAGGAATCCCATGCACAGAAGGCAACACTGTTTTCATAATCCCACCTGGGCTTAGGTTTTTTTTACCAGTCATTAGGTACTTTTGCATCCATCATTGTCATTGGTCTTCTCAACAGTGCTGTCAGGGAGGGGTGACACAGTCCCCATTTGAGGGCCAGGGAAACAGATGCTCAGACATGGAGACTCATTAGCAGAACAGGACCAACTCCACATCCCGTGCTCTTTTCTCCATGCCACAGTTGCTGCTCATTTTCATGTTTTAATGTCAACCTGACCCATGCATGATTAGGTAGGTAAGGCCTGATAGAAGTAAAATAAAAATCCTACAAGGCTAAAGAGAGCTGGTTCAGAATTACATTAGCATTCATAATCAAGAGCTGCCTGCACATTTAAACATTTCCAGGCCCAACTCTTTCCCAAGGCTGGGAACTAAGCTTGAGCTTTCTCTGCAGCCCTTAAATAGGGGTATGGTTGTAGGTGGGGGAGTCCCTTTTAACAGTCCAGGAGAAGGGGCTATGCTTCCCGGGTGGCGGTGGGGAGGCTGCAGGCTCACTCCAGGCAGCCTGGTTTGTTTTTGAATTGTAGATTGCCTGGTTTGATTGGAAAGTCAGAAGTCTAGCCAGGCCCCCTGCAGACCTATTTATGTGGAATTGGTCTCCTCTCTGAGATGAAATAAGCATCAGAGACTGCCCAGCCTGCCTGACACAGCCCTTGGTGTTGTCAAAGCAGGTGCCAACCTCAAGCTAAGGCTGAACATTTGGGGAGCGCTGGATCCCTGAACAACTACCCACCGCCAGCCCCCGCCACCTGCCCTGTGTGCTCTCAGAATTTCCTTTTCCTGCTTCCTGTCTGCATTGAGCCACATGAAACTTTTAGCATCTGCCTCCTCCTCAGCTCCTGTGAAGTCCCGTTCATTCTTTCTCCTCTACTACTTCCATTTCATCTCTAAATGATCCAATATTAATGTTCTCATCATTACAGTGTTCAGAGGAAAAGAACTGGTTTTGTCCACAGAGAGATGGAGTTGAGAAATTAATATAATATTTGTTCAGGATTGATTTCAAGCTGTAATCCCTGCTGCCAGAGAGACCCATCTGTTTAAAACTATCAGACACTAATTACCCAGAGCGCGAACACAATAGCAGGATTGAGGAGCCACGTCCTGATCCTCCCCCACACACTTGTAATTTAGCATTGTTATTTATTAGGGAGAAAAAGATCTCTTAGTGAAGACGGATCTCCCATCCACTTGACTGGCAGAGGCTCCTGGAGGACTGAGCATAGCAGGGAAGAAGCCCCCAGACTTTCTTGATCAAAGAATACCAGGAATTACATTCATCTAGCTATAAAAGGCAAATTCATCCTAATTCCTCCCCCCTCCCCTCTCCGACTCAGTCTGGACTCCCCACCAAACCAGCTCTTTGATGACAGTAAAGATATCACCATCCTCTGGGTAAACCAGGATTGAAAGCACCAATTCATCTTTGAGTGTTCTCTTTCCTTCATCCTCCTAAGTAATTAGATGCCAGGTCCTACGAAGTTTGTTTCCACCACATCTCTCACACCTGACTCAGCTCCTTTGTTTTCAAGACTAACACCCAAGTACTCGGACGATAGTCCAAGTGATGGACATCCAACTCCAGCCTCTGCTCCCTTCCAATCTAGGTTATGCTCCATTGCTACCATGAATCCTCCCACCAAAAAAGATGGTGCGGGGGAGGTGAAGGGGGAGGAGAAGAGAAGAAGCAGCAGCAGCATAGCTGATCAAGTCTTTCACCTGTTCAAAAATCCTCAATGGCTTTCCCTGGCCACCAAATAATTGGATATTTAATACCCTTCAAGCTCTGGCCTCAAGGCATTTTAAGCCATCCTTCTAGCTAGTCTTTTCATTCTGTAAATGTATAATCTGGGCAAAGTGGACTGCTCTTGCCTCCATATTCACTATAGAGTTTCTTGCACCTGCCTTAATGTTGTTTATTCTTACCACAGGAAAAGGCTGGCCCAGCTCCCTTCACTTTTCCTTCTCAAAACCCTTCCTCATCCACAGCCAGATCCCTCTCCTTTCTCCTTCAATCAACTGTAGTGTTTTATTTGGGCCATGGTTTACAGCACCTATAATTTGCCTAATATCATACTATTGGCCCTAACAGACTTGAAAGCTCCAACATTTCTGGAACTCTTGTTGTATACTAGACAGTGTGCAAAGCACTGGGAATGGTAGTTAACAAAATAGACATGGCACCTTCTTTTATAAAGTGTACAGTCTGGTGGGAAGACAGACGAATTAAAAATTAATTTAGCATTTATGTGAGCACAAACTACTGCAAAGGAGGAGTTCAGGGTGCTGACAGGGAGACATAACTAGACTGGGGCTAGGAATGTTTCCATGAAGAAGCAATGTTTAGCTGGGTGCAGTGGCTCACGCTTGTAATCCCAGCACTTTGGGAGGCCAAGGCGGGAGGATCACTTGAGCCCAGGAGTTCAAGACCAGCCTGGGCAACATAGCGAGACCCCTACCTCTAAAAAGAATCAATGTTCAGGGAAGGGATTATTTAGACAAAGAGAAAATAGAATATTTTAGTATTTATTTTATATCTGGAAGAAAACAATGTGTATTAAGGCAACTCTGAGATCATACATGGGTTCTACAAAGGTTTGCCTTTGATAAAAGCATAAAGGATGGATACTATGGGCAGGGGTTAAAAGGGAGGATGGGAGCTGGTGGGGGGCAATTCATCCAGAAGCTGATAAGTCAGTAGTCAGGAGGCTATTGCAAGAGTTTAAATTTGGGGAAATAATGACCTAAACTAGGCTGGAGAGGAGAGGCTGGATTAAGAGATGTTGAGGAAAGAAAATCACCAGAACTTAATTTCCAATTGACTGTTGGTGGAAAAAGAGTAAAAAGTCCAGGATGCCTCTCAGTTTTCTGGGTTCTGGGTGGATGGTAGTTCCCTAACCAGGGGAGGAAATTTCAGGAGCAAAAGCAAATTGGAGGTAGGGCAGAAAAGAAACTCCATTTTGGATATAATGTGTCTGAGTTACTGGTAAGATATTGGAGGAAACCTTCCAGCCCTTTCAGAGGACCTGCCATGGTGTTACGTGTAACAGTTTTATTGAGGTATGATTGACATGCAATAAACTGCACATATTTAAAATGTATAGTTTGATAAGATTTGACATTTATATACACCTGTGAAACTATCACCACTTCCAAAATAGTGAACATCATCACCACCCCTAAAAAGTTGCCCTCTTCCCCACTGGCACCATCCCCCCCCCCAACCCCTCCTCTACTGGCAACCACTGATTTGTTGTCTGCCACTATAGATCACTTTGTGTTTCCTAGAGTTTCATATAAATGAAAACATACGGTACGTTTGTATCTTTTATAGTACATATGTGTCTTTTGTGTGTGGTTTCTTTCACTCAGCATAATTATTTTGAGATTCATCCGTGTTACTGCATGTTTTATTAATTCCTTTTTATTAATATACGGTGTTCTATTGATTGCATATACCGTAATTTATTCATCTATTCACCTATTTTGGGCTGTTTTCACATTTGGACTATTAAAATTAAGCTGCTGTGAGCATCCTTCTACAAGTCTTTCACCTGATGAAAAACCCTGTTTCCCTTTCTCTTTGGTAAATAAATACCTAGAGTGGAATGACTGAATCATATATATCATGGCTACAATACTGTAATGCAATTCTAGCACTAACTACTTGACGCAGACTCCATAGACTAAGGGCTCAGTCCCCATCAAGACTGCCTTCACTTCAGATGCCAGCTGCAAGCTTAGGGATCCCCAGGCCACCTGCACTTCTCACCAACTGGCTACAAATTCAGGAGTTCCCCCAACCTCCTCGGGTTTTAGGATTCACTAGGTTGAGTCACAGAGCTCTGGAAAGCAGCATACTTAAAATCACAGTTTCCTGATGAAAGATGCAAATCAGGACCAGCCAAAGGAAGAGACACACAGGGCAAATGCAAAGCTTCCATGTCCTTTCCTCATGGAATCAGGACACATCACCAACACACTGATGTGTTCACCAACCAGGAAGCTCCACTGAGTTTTGGCGCACAGAGGTTTTGCTGGGGTTTCATTACATAGGCGTGATTGATTGAATCATTGACCATGTGACTGAAATTAATCTCAGCTCCCCTGCCTGGAGGAGGTCAAGCTGATATCACCTGGCTGAAAGCTCCCACCCTGTAAATACACAGTTGGCCTTACTGGCATGACCAGCCTCATCTTGAGTCATCTCCTTAGCAGAAACTCAGGTGTGTTCCAAGGGCCCACACGAATAACAAAGACACTTCTATCACTCAGGAAATTGCAAGGGTTTCGAGGCTCATTCCTGGGGACCAAGAGTCAGTTAAATTCTTTATTATACAACAAAGGCGTGTCATGTTCAATAAATCTTGGCTAGATATATTAATGACTAAATTAATAAATGAACACATAAGTGAATGATCTGGAATAACTTTTCAGTTGCAGAGGACTAAAAACCAGCTCAAACCAATTAAGAAAATGTTGGCTTACATAGTGCAGAAAGAAACTAAGTGTTTGGAGAGTCGAGAAAGACCTTCAGGTATCCAATAACCAGGAGCTGTAACTAGGACTTAAGACCATCAGAAATTGATCTCTCATCTCATTTCTGTTTGTTTCTCTGCTTCACCTGCAGAAGGGCTGTTTTTCTCCTCCCTTGTGACAGGGAACATGGCTTTCAACTCAATTCATAGATTTGTGTTCTCTTAGCATTAATATATATATTTCAGGGAAAACTCTAGTTGGCCTTATTTGGATCATGTGCTCGGTTCTTGGGCCAATCACTGTCCCAAGGGAGGGGAGGACTGTCCAGGCCTGGGTCACATGGCTGTCTCTGTGGTCTGATGTTGTGACTGACAGGCCAAATAGAACCTTGGGGACTGGTGGATCCCCAGTGGAAAAAAACGATGAATAGATAAATATGAGATATCTGCTACACTTTATGTCTACATAGTTTTTAGAATGTAGGAAGGGTTTTCCACATACATTATCTTGTGTAATCCTCACAGTAACCCTGTAAAGTAGGGTTGCATTTCACAGATGAGAAAACAAGGCTTGGTGAGGTCAAAGGTTCGACTAAAACATGTTAGAAATGACTAGGACTTGGTCTTGTAACCATGAGTTCAGGAAAATATGTATCTAGTTTATACTTCAGAGTCTAGGCAAAAGCTTTTCATTTTCTGTCATCGACTGTTCATTCACAACAAACAAAGCAGCGTTGCTGCCCTAGCGGAGCTGACATTCCAGTGGGGAAAATGAATATTGATAAAATGATTTTAGCTAGCAGCATGTGTTAGGCCATTCTTGCACTGCTATAAAGAAATACCTGAGGCTGAATAATTTATAAGGAAAAGAGGTTTATTTGGCTCACGGTTCTGCAGGCTGTACATCATGGTGCCAGCATCTGTCCAGCTTCTGGGGAGGCCTCAGGGAGCTTTCAATCATGGTGAAAGGCAAAGGGGGACCCCATGTATCACATGGAGGAGAGTGGGAGCAAGGGGATTCAGGGAAGTACCACACTCTTGTAAACAACCAGATCTCACAGGACAGCATCAAGCCATGAGAGATCTGCCCCCCATGACCCAAACACCTCCCACCAGGCCCCGCCTTCTACACTGAGGATCACATTTCAACATGAGATTTGGGTGGGACAAACATCCAAACCATATGACAGTGCTATGAAGAAAATAAAACAGGTCAGTAAGATTGAGGACACTGTGGGTATGTAATCAGGGAAGGTCTCTCAGAGAAAAGGTCATTGGTACAGATAGCTGAATGAACACCACCCAGCCATTTCTCCTTTGAGCTGCAGCTTGAGAAGGTGGACTCCTTTGCTCTTCAGCAACGATGCCAGCAGGTAACAACCACCCCATCCAGAACACCCTCCCTAGCCTTGGGGGCTGTCTTTCTAACTCCTCAATGATGGGTCTGCCAGGTCTGAATGTGAAGGAACAACCCAAATTGCAGCTTGAATTATTGAAATTTAACCAAGGGTGATATTTCAGACTCTTCTGACAAGAAAATCACAGATTCTCTTTGGCAGTAGAAACTATTTCTGCCTGGCTATGGTGGCCTACCAAGAGCCTTGTGTGGTCTTTCCAGGGGTAGAAGGGTGAACTAACCAGGGTCTGTTCCAGCTCTTACCTTTGAAGCTGTGATGAAAACCAAGCTCATTCCTGGCTTTTGATACAAAGGAAAAGTAAAGAAAGCAGAATCCCCATTCCTTTGGGAAGCCGGCCCTGTCTCCGTGGTAGTCAGGAAGTTTGTAATATGTCCACGTCAAACCAATGACTCCTCTGGGAAATTATCAAATTAAGACCTTTCCATAGAAAAGCCTAATGCTATTGATTAAAGAGCAAACACCAAAATCAGAACTCCCCTGGCCCCATAGCTGGATGGATTTATGTTCTCCTTGTCTCTAAAACTTGAGGTAGAACATAGTTGGTACCCCTGGGAATTCAAGACTCAGAAAATAAGCAGAGCCGTTTCCTGAAGATTTCTGCATCAGCCTCAGTGAGGGGTGGACGGCTTGCCTGACTCCAGATACAAATGACGTGGGCTTTCTGTGCGGCCTGACGTCCCCAGTTTTTACGAATAGCAGCTAATGTCACATGCAAGACACCCAGAGCACAGAGCTGGGTATGCTGAAGACATTTATCACCTGATTGAAAGAATTAATGACATATTTTGTAATTTCATAAACCTTTCACACTTGGTCCTCTTTGCATTGAGGTAAACACGACAAAAAGTGATTGAAATGGACTTGCTGCCCTAAACTATTGTAGGGGAGGAAAAAACATCTTTTCCTTCTATCCTCCTGATATGGTTTGGCTGTGTCCCCACCCAAATCTCATCTTGAATTGTAGTTCCCATAATTCCTAGATGTTGTGAGAGGGACCTGGTGGGAGATAATTGAATCATGGGGACAGTTTCCATTGTTCTGTGGTAGTGAATAAGTCTTATGAGATCTGATGGTTTTATAAGTGGTTTCCTCTTTCTCTTGGCTGTCATTCTCTCTTGTCTGCAGCCATGTAAGATGTATTATTTGCTCCTTCTTTGCCTTCTGCCATGATTGCAAGCCCTCCTCAGCCATGTAAAACTATGAGCCCATTAAACTTCTTTTTCTTTATAAATTACTCAGTCTTTATTAGCAGTGTGAGATCAGACTAATATACCTCCTAAATTTATGACTGGGACCTCTGTAACAAAAGACAGAATAACAAGAGAAAAAGCTTACAAATTTATTTAATACAAGTTTTATGTGACGGGAGAGCCTTCATAAGGAAATGAAGATCTGAAGAAACAGTTAAATGGGAGTGTTTTTAATAATAGGTTTGATAAGGAGGGGAAAGTCATGGAGAAATATCACAGGGCAAAGAGTACAAGGTAAGTGTGGTGAACTGGGGAAGCATAGCAAGGCTTGTTTTTCTGGATTCCTCTCTGTCTCCTTTTGTCTCGAGAGATAAGGATGCCCCTTTCCTCCAGCTACAGGAAGGGCAACTCTCACACGAGGGTCTTATGACCTGCTTCAGGAGGTCAGAGTCCTTCCCAAAGTTTATGACCACTTCAGGGGACCGCTTCAGGGGACCTTTCTGCTTCTGCTGTTTTCTCAAATTCCTCTAGCTTAAAATATTCAACATGCTAAAGTGCCATATTGTGGGGCAGTATGTCCTGAACCCATGATTGTTTAATACCAAGTCTTCTTTTCCCCTTCTTGACTGCTGCAGAGATCCTGTGTTTCCTTTAAAGGCCCAGTTCTAAAGTCATCTCTCGTGTGATGCCTCCCCTGAGTCGCCAGGGACAGCCGCTCTGTTCCCGGGCACTTTGTGCATGTATAGCATCATCACACAGTGCTGTACCATATGCATCTGTGTGAGTATACATCTATCTTCTCCGAGACTGCGAGTGCCTTGGGAAGAAGCACCGAGTGTTCTTCATCTCAGTCTCCCCTGTCCCTTGTACGGTGTCTGGCTGAAGCTAGAAAGTCAGAAAGTGCTGGTCAAATGAATAATTCATTGAGAATGGATGAATGGGCATCCAGGACCCTTCCTCACTTTGAAATCTCTGTGGCAGTGGGTTACATAGGTTTAAGAACATTGATCAGAGTCTTGGCCTAGTTAAATTGGTCTGATGGTCTCACCATCCAAACGGCACTTACCTTCCAAAGCTGTGCTTTCTCTGAGAACCTGTCTCCATTCCATCACTATGGAGGATCGTGCATGATGAAAAGGAGACACTAACAGGAAAACAGCATCAACCAGTTGTGGAGCCTGAACTGAAGACCTGAGTGAGATGGATAAAGTCAGGAAGGAGATAAGGACTCCCCACCTGACCTGTCAGGCCAACCCTGGAGATCAATGGAGTGAAAGATAAGATGGCCAGATTACTCACATCTGAGGGCAAACTCATTTAAAACTACAGTGGGCAAAGTTTAGGTTAGAGCAATTAATTCCCACAGGAGGGTCCCAGAACTAGTAGCATGGAAGACAGATCATAGGATTTCCTTTTCTGCAGTTCTTAGAGAGGCTACCACTTGTCTCCTCCTCCCCCGCCCCAACCCCCACACCCTTCATCCATGTCAGGTATGTCATGTGGCTGTGGGGCTATCCTGCCTGGAGGCAAAGGGAGAGAGGGTGGGACCTCCAGCAGCCAGGGGTTCTGGGGCTCTCCCAGCATCCTGCTGCCAAGATACTGGGCAGACCACCAGGGACGGCATGGAGCCTTCTCCAAGTCCCCAGTCCAGGCACAGCAGTGTCAGTCATTAAAGCTCATATCTTCCTGTTATTAGCAGAGATGAGTGTCATGTGGAGGGAGGTGAAGTGCACTTTCTGGCTCTAATCTCTGTTTCCCCATGGCTGTGAGGCAGAGCCAGGTGCAGAAAGCAGCTGAATTAAACAAATTCATGGGAGTAGGGGCAGAGAGGGATGGTGTAATAGGAAGGAAATGCTTACTCTGACAAAAGGAAATCAAAGCCCCAAATGATCCCGCAGGGAGGAAAGGTGAGCAGGAGGGAAATGAAATGGAAAAAACCAACAAATTGGAAATTGGGCACAGAGATGGAGGGAAGGAATTGGAATGCGCTCGTGCTGGGATGCAGCTCCCCAAAGAGCTGGTCTCTCTGGAAAGGACCTGAGAGCCAACAGGTGTGCATTGTATTTCCATGGAGTGAAGGTAGCTTGCTCTGCTGCCACTTCATCAGCAAAAAGGTGGCCCAAGCGGAGGCCTCTCCTGGCCTGTAATTCTTCCCTAGCAGCCACCGTCACCTGAAAAGACTGGTTGATTCTCTTGCCAACAGTGATTTCCTGGTAAGGCTATCTGGGAACCCTTGAAAACATTTCTCATCTTGGCATCAGTGAAAGCGCTGGTGGCCAGACATATCTGTACACACTGGAGGACGAAGAACCCAGAATGCAGGGTGGGCTCCACCAAGCTCACATCTCAGTGGCTTACTGTCTTTTGAGGACAATGTCCCTGGGGATTCAGCAGTGTCCCATTTGGAAGACAAAAGGTCCAGTGGCTCATGCCTGTAATCCCAACATTTAGAAAGGCAGAGGTGGGGGGGATAGATTGAGCCCAGGAGTTCGAGACTTGCCTGGGCAACATAGTGAGACTCTTTTCTCCACAAAAAGCAAAAAAAAAAAAAAAAAAAAAAAAAAAAAGCAAAAAAAATGACAAAATAAAAGGGAGTGTTCTTCCTAATAATGTTTTTCTAGGCACAAGTCTCATCTCCTCCTCTGGAAAAGCCCACCCTACAGGTTCAGTCCTGATAAGTTCTCCACCTCACCCCTCTAATTTTCTATTAACCCCACCCCGCCCACACACACGCAGGCTTTTCACCCCCTCTGCCTTTTCAGCGTCCTTCACGCTACTGAATCTCTGGCTTCCACCTCTGCCATTAGGAAACTCTTCCTCCTCTTGCTCTCCACTTTCTCTTGCACGTTGACCCAGCTTTCTCTGGAAGCCTCTGCACAGGCTATCTGGGCAATCCCTAGCATCTGCACATGCTTCACTGCAGCCCTCTGGGCTCCTTTGTGAATGTCATTAAGTCTCTTTCTGGTGTTTCTTCCAGCCTGCCTTAATCTGAGGGCCCCGCACGAGCCGGCTCAGGCCTCCTCTTCCTTCATATCTCCCTCGAAGCCTGGGATTCTGGGCAGTGAGTGCTCCAGCAGCTGACTGACTCCCATGGGTCTGAACACCACCAGCCAGACAAGGCTTTCAGTGCTAAATGACATACTTTGGGGGCAGCAGCTATGATGTCACCTTTATAAACCAACATGCTGGACTCGGAGCTGTCATATTGTCTACTAAATCCCTCAGAAGGAGGAAGTCTGAATCGAGATGGATTTCAAATGTTCGTTTCCAATCAAAGGGACTTAAAACTGTGCATGTGAGAAGTTCAAGGAAGTCAGCCTTGTTCTCCTGGAGGAGAAGCCTCAGGGTTTCATGCTAGTCGCCTTTCAGCAGGAGCCAGGCTGTCGTGGAGAGGAAAGCTGAGACTCCAGCCTGTTGCTCCATGGGGTAAAAGCAGAGCCAGTGGTTATCAACCCAATGTGGACAGACTCCAGCTCAACAGAAGAAAAGCCAGGGAACTTGAGACCCTCTGAGCATCCTGTAGCTGTAAGGGTATAAGTGAAATGTTGCCCAACTTGTAGAGGAGATTTAAACATGGAATGGGGAGAGAAGAAGGCACTGGAGGGGAGGGAAATGAGAGTGGACCAGATGGCCTTCAAAGTCTTTCCAGCCCTGAAGAATCTGACCATTACTATAGAAAGAAAATGGCGCAAAACAGCAAGAGACTTCAAAGCCCCTGAGAACAATTGTCCTAATCATGGAAGTCTGGAGAGAATTCTAGAAGTCATTTTCTACAATCTCCCCATCCCCAGGCAGCCCTGACCAACTGTGTATTTATCACCAGCCCAGAGATTTCCACTGGAGCTAGCTGGAATTTCTACAAGGCAGCAGCCAGAGGTGGTGGTGGGCTCTGTGGCAGCAGGTGGAGAGGAGAGGCTCTTTCTGGGCTGAGCATCAAGCTGGAAAAACATTGCTGAAGACCCCACCACCAGCCCTCAGGTCTATTGCAGATGCACCTCTCTGTGCTGGAGGGAGAGAGCTTGGCGACGGAGCTCAGTTGGAAGCGGTGAAACAAGCATCATTGTATTGTTGAGCTGCCTCGCCAGCTGCTGACAAGGGAGGCTTTGCAGACAGACTGAACCTATGGAGAGATGAAAGTCGCTCAGATATAGACACACACACTCCCAGAGTTTCCTGTGCTTAAGCTGTTTGGAAGCTCCTGTCATACGCACCTCGAGCAAAGAGAAAGGAGGCGAGCGGGAATGACTGCTGGAAGTTAAGCATGTTTCCCCAACGCTGGCGCTGCTCTGTAATTCTCCTCCTTCATTAAGGAAGCTTCCTTTCAAAATAATTGGGGAGTGGCATGACTCACAATCACAGTGCCTTCCCTCCCCGAGGAACAAGAAGTTAATGGGCTTGCCGTAGGGTGACTAGGGGGATTTGCCCCTCAGTGGGGATCTTCCCAGACCCCCCGGCTACTGCCGCGTACTAGGTAATGTGGGCCAGCACCAGTGTGAGGCCAGCCCTCTGAGCCTTGGAAGCATCTGGTGAGCTTTGTGCTCTCTGTGCAAGTGGTTGGCATCCTATGGGCATACCGTAGGCTTTCAGAGTGGGCACAGGCCAAATGTCCTCCCCCTGGTGGAGATTAACCGGGCTGGGATCCCATTACAGGAGAGTCTGTGATGCTAATTACCTCCTGCTGGTTAATCTGCTCATCTCGGCTCTGCTGTCACCTTCTCAGCCCCCTCCCTGTCTTCCTTAATTTGATCATCTTGGTCCCCTCCCCTGTCTGGGTTAGAGGCTGCCCCAGGTCCCCATCCTCCCAGACTAACCTTCATCTCTGCTGATCACACAGCACATGCTGTGTCTTTTTACTTTCCTGCCTCATCCAGTAGGTTCTGAGATCCTTGAGGGTCCTCTCCACACTTCGTTAAACCAAGACTACAAATTGCTCAAAAGCAGGGCAGGCCTGGGTCCAGGGTGAGCAAGGAAGGCATCCAGGATGCAAAATTCAAGGAGATACACACTCTTGGGCTTCCACAAGCCCAGGTGGGCCCCTGAGAATGAATGCCTCCTGAAAACACTGGAAAACACCAGGTTGGGCTCACTGGAGTCCTGACCCTGTGGCATGGAAAAGGAAAGAATATTAATTGTTAAAAACCAACCATGTAGAGACACTACATTATTTCATTGATCCTCAAAGTAATCCTATAGAATAGGTACTGACAGCTTCATTTACACATAAAGAAGATGAAGCTTGGTACAGTTTTGCACCTTGACAATAGTCCCAGAACTAACATCACAGACCCGGAACAAACCCCAATCTTCCTAACAGAGGCGCATCAGACTGCCTCCAACAACCGTCCGCAGCTGCTGTCCCATGTCAGAGAAGAGTGCCTCTGAAGGGGTGTCCTCTGAGGGGACAAAGGGCTGGGCCTCCTGGACATGAGGGTAGGTGGAGCTCTGCCCAATGCCCCCAAATCCTGACTCGGCAGGTGTGGCTGGGCCTGGGAATATCTGTTTGCCAAGGTCCCTAGGAGGCGCCCATGCACCGTCTAGTGGTGGGGACGCTGCACTGCACCAACCTCCATGTAGAACCAGAAAGTCCTCCCTTAGGGCCACCCTAATCCACAGGCCTTTCACTGCAGCCCCTCCCCTCTCATCCAGGCCTCCGCGGAGTCCCCCTGCAGGAGCTTCCTGCCCGGGTCTGTGCCGGCTGTCAAGTTGTGCTGCTGCTGGTGCTTCGATGGACCCCGGGAAGCAGCAGCCACTGCTCAGAGCAGTCTGTTTTGCCTGTTGCCGCAGGCTGCGGGCTGCAGGAGCAGCCCTGGAGGGGCTTGGCACTATCAGTGGCGGAGGGGTCTGTGTAGATTCAGAGACAGATGTGGCAGGCAAGGATGGGGGACTTTGTCAGCAGCCCTACTAAGCCAAGATGGTTCTGCGTCCCCAGGCCCCACCCGCCGGCTCCTGCCTTTACACCTACACTCCCTTTCCACCAGCATCACCACTGAGGAGGGCAGCCCAGCCGGCTTCGGCACCAGACAGGCAACGGCAGGAAGCACAGAGGAAACACCAAGGAAGAACAGGTACCCAGGGCAGCCGGAGTGGGCCTCGCACACCCCCACAAGCAGAGCCCCTGCAGTGGCAGAGCCTTCGGTGGTATCAGGGTGGCCAGCTGTGCCCCAGGTTTCCAGAGTGGAGAGGAAAGGACCCCACACTCGGGATGGGCTCCAGGGTGCTGGGAGCAGTGGGTGGCCCCGCTTGGAGCCAACCTGCCTACCTGGAGCAAACTGCCTACCAAAGGCCAGAGTCCCACCCTGGAAATCAGGCCCCAGAGAGGATGTACCCACCCCCTGCCAGCTGCTGCCACCCTCATCACCTCTCTCTTGTGACTTAAGTCTTCAGGTCGCAGTTCTCAGCTGCCCTTCCTGCCCCACAGGCTGCCTCCAGCCCAAACTACACAGCCTCCAGAAAGCGTTCTCCTGCCCAGACCCCTGCCCCATTGAACACAGGACAACCCCTCACCTGGCATCCCCGGGCACCCATGATCTGGCCCAGACCTCCTGGAGGGTTCAGCACTGCTCCTCCAACACAGCCACATCTTCCCATCTCCCGTCCACCTCCCCTGCCCCTTGGTTCTGCTCTTCATCTGCCCACATCTGACTTATCTTCAGGATCCATTTCAAATCCTGCCTCTCCTCCTCCTCCTTCTCTTATACCCTAAACCTCTGGCCTCCTGGAGCCCTTTGCCTGTGACATTTGCATCACTCCCCATATACCCCAAACTAATCTATGAAGTCCTTAAGGGCAGAGACGGAGCTGTCCTCAGCATCGTGCTTCCCTACACACACCAACCTCCACCATGCCCACAGCTCCTCCCACACACGAAGCCATCAAGCCTCTTTCTTCAGAGGACCTCCACAGGCAGGAAGTCCTGCCTCATATCCAGCCCAATTCCACCCTGCTCGGGGCTCATTTTCATTCCTCAGTGAAGATGGACAGCAGTGGATTATCTTCCCCTAAATAATAACCCTTCCTAGGCTTTCACATTATTATTAAATCACCTTTAAGCCACCTTTCTTCTTCAGGCTAAAGAATCCCAGTACTTTTCATGTTCCTTCAGAACGTGACTCTCTGCCCTGTAATTAGCTTGGCAACACTTTTGAATTCTCCCCAACTTCTCCACACCCAGAAAGAAGAACTGCCTTGAAAGGGGACCAAAAGGAACTGTGTGGAGGGTCTACGATGTTCCAGGGGTCACCCCCACTACATTTAATCCTTCTAGCTTGCTGCTCTTCACCCCAATTTACAGATGAGGAAACAGAGGCTCAATACGCTTAGCAGGGCTTCTCAACGTTAGCTGACATGTTGGTTCAGATGATTCTTCGTTGAGCAGGTGCTGGCTATGCCTCGTAGGATGTTTAGCAGCATTCCTGACCTCTAACCACTTGATGACAGCAGTAACTACCCCCTCCCCCCCACAACACACACACACAGTTGTGACAACTAAATATGTCTGCAGACATTGCCAAATGCCTTCTGGGTGTGAAATCACCTCCAGCTGAAAACCACTGGGTTAAAGGAATTTTGCAGAAATCAATCAACTTATAAGTAACAGACACTAAATTCAGATCTGTCAGCTTCAAATAATTTTCTTACTTCTACCCCCATACAACCTCCTAAGACAAAGTCTCATCTGAGAAAGTAATAGGAAAATGTCACTATGTTTTCTACTTTTATCACTCCTTACCCCAACATTTAATCTTCTATATGTGTCACTGGGATCAACTCATAGATGATTCTGCTCCGAGTCTAACCCACACTCTCCAAGTTTACCCACACTCAATTTGAAAGCATTAGCTTGGATGTACCGTAACCACAGGAACTTTCTTTTTTCCAATCAATTGCTCAGTATCACTTATTTCAGGCCTGCTGCAGAGAACTAGCAGAGAAAATAGAGAACATACCCTCCTCCTCCAAGAGCAAAAGGTCCAACTTGGGATCCGGGGATACACATGAGCAGTTCTAACACTTATTGAGAAACGCACAGACCATTCTTGCACAATTCCCAGCAGGCTATCAGAAAGCAGGAACACTGAGTCCACTGAGCAGTTGCTCAGACTAAAGATGCCAAACAGTCAGTGCAAGGAGTTAGCTAAGACCAGCCTGTGGCACAGTGGAGATGCTGCCATCAACTGAAGCAGATGAATATTGTGGACTGCATGTCGTGACGGGGACATGCGTGCTGATGGGATGCAGGGTAAGGGAACCAGGTGTCCGCATGCTGCCGTTGCTATTTCTGTGCTCCAGACCAGCCTGGGGAACTGAGCTCTGCTCTGAAGCAGGCTCCTACTCCCATTCCACCTCCTATTCCAGGTGTCAAGGGTGGGAAAAACATGCCAGGTTGGAACATCATGAACTTCCCACCTGTTGTTCCAGGCATTCATCCGAAGCCACGTCAGGCCTAATGCAGTTCCTTCATCTCTATACACCTGCCAAATCTGATTTATTCTTCAAGATTTGCTTAAATGCTGTTTCCTCCTTCTCTCCTTCAGTCCCCACCACCCACTCTCTACTCTGGCCAAATCAGTCTGCTGATCTTATCCCATCACAATTTCCTATTAACATTCCTTTTTCTTATTTATTCTTTCAACATATGGCTTTTCAGACTCTACTCTGTACCAGGCACTCTTCTACAAAGCTGCTGTAACTGCTGTATCCTCAGTACCTGGAATAGTGCCTGGTGCAGAGTAGAGGGAGACACTGACATTCTGGTCATGATTTCCACCTGTGCTTTGGCCTCACACACTGCATCTTAAACTTTAAAAACTCAGCCCTTGCTTCAGCCTTAGGTCATACCTCACCTCTTCCATGGAGCCCTCCTTCAACTCAAGCAGGGCCGGTCACTCCTTATGCTGGACTTCACTGTGAGCCATGCAGTTGATGTGTATCAAACATGACATTTTCTTCTCTTTCTGTGTCTGTCCTCTCTCCCAGTGTAAGATCCCAGGAGGGTGAGGACTCGTCTGTTTCGCCTGTATGGTCCTGAAGCACCCAGCAGAGTTTTGCCACAGATAAATAATAACAGTATGTTAGAAAAAAAAATTACAACTAGCATTCATTGCATGCTTATAAAGGGCCAACTACTGTTCAAGGTACTTAATAAGTATCAGCTCACTTGATCCTGACAACAAGCCTATGGGGTTGGTAGGAGCTCATGCAGGAAGCACAAACACAGGTGGAGGTGGCTACAGTGGCAGTGGCGGTGGCAGCAGAACTGATAATACCATGTGCCAGGATGAGCAGAGCCAGTGGGTTACAGAACGTGGGCTTTGGAGGAAGACCTGGATTGGAGGCCTGGCTCCATCATCTATCCGCCGGGTGACCTTGGGCAAGGGACTTCTCTTCCCTTGGCTTCATTTCCTTCACTATAAGATGAGGATAATTCCAGCACCCACCTCACAGAGCACACAGGTGTGTGACAACTCCATGAGCTGTGCAGACCATGCACCTCCAGCACAGAGCCTGACATTGGTCTCAACAGTCAGCAGATGGGAGTGTTTGCTGTTGTTATTGTTGTTGTTATTATTGTATCCCTCTTCCAAGAATCACCCACACCTGTTTTCTGTCCCATCCTGCCTCAGCTTCCCATCCCCCTGATTACCCTCCTTCCACATCCTCAATCAGGTAGAGGAAAATCTGAGTGCAATATACTGAGAAGACACTCTTCAGTAACTACCTTATTCCACCTCTTCCAACAAATGAGCCCTGAAACAAATAGATCCCAGACGTCACGACTCATGTATAAAAACCCAGGACCTTGGGACCAGAGAGGGAATGGAAACTCTGCTTCGGTGCTGAGAGAGCACTGAGGACTCAAAGATATGCAAATCCAAGGGGGCAGCTCAGGAAGCCGGGCTACATGTGAGATTGTTATCATCTCTTCTCTGCTACTGCAGCGATGATGATCAGCTGAGCTCTTTCATTAGAAATCTGATGCTGCTGTTAAAAAAAAAAAAAAAAAGAGAGAGAGAGAAATACACAGCAGCCTCAAAATGTGGGCACAAAGAGGTCTCCTGGGGAAAGCAGCTTTATTTGTGTCGGCTACGAGTACTAAGGTCCTGTTCATCCGCTGTTTATTTGTGCTGTTCTGTTCCCCAGCACATGACCTTTATTCCATCCACGTTTTGCAGGGTACCAGGAGTGCTAAACTCTCTGCATTTCTCCTGCATTTACAGCAGTTGGGATCTACGGCAGCCTCTTTCTTCCTGGCTTTCATCTCTGCATCCCTCCATTTCTGCCTGCAGCAGTGAAGCATCAATTATACACTCCAATTATGTGATTATACATATTTTCACTAATTAATAATTCTTGCCACTCATCCTGCCAACTCCCATTGGAAGGCTTCAGAGGGCATTGGAGAGGATAACTCACAGCTCTGCCACCTGGGAGGGAATGAGCAAGGCCTGAAGAATTCCTGGTATGAAAGGGAAACTGAGGCGCCACAAGGTACTTCCTTGTGACAGAGGCAACCACTGAATCCAAGACTTGCCTTTGTCTTGATAGGGGATTTGCTTGAGCAAATAGGTCCATTTGATGTTGCTGCTGCCTGAAGAGGTGGCAGGAAGAAGAAAGTAGTTTAGCCCAGGGGTAGCACTTTGTAGGTGTTAAATTGGCTATCATTAAGGCTAAAATTTCTTCTTACTTACAGAAATCTGGATTTTGGGGGTTACGTACCATAGTGTGTCCTCCCCTCTTGAGACTCAGTAGCATGCTGTGAAGAAAAGTTACTCTGTGATTTGGATAAAAACATAGCTCTGTTCCCCAGAGTCATAGAGGAATGAGAAGGATGAGGCCTGGGAGGTGACCCAGTCCAGCCTACTCCATTTTCAGAGACAGAGGCTTGAAGCCCAGTGCCATTAAAAATGACAAGCACACCTCAATCTTATGTCCATTGTCAAATTTAATCATCAAAACAATACCGTCGGGTAAATTTTACTGCTCTCATGTTACAGAGGAAGCTGAGGTCTAAAGAGTGACTTGCCCAAGGTCACACAGCTTATAGACAGAACTGTGACTAAGCCTAGGTTTCAGAACATCCCAAAACCAACACTATTTTGATTGTGTCATGTTGAGAATACAGCCAATTAGTGGCAGAAGACTCCAGCACTTTGATGTGTATGACAAATCAGTGAGCTCTTGGAGTAGAAGATAAGCTGATCTGACAAAGGGAACAAGACATTCCACACTTAAGTTGAGTCTTCCTGAAGCCAAATTTCACTTTCATTGATGCAGTCAGACAAAAGTCCTGGTCATTGAAAAAAAATCAATCAAAGCAGTTTTCAGATGGGGCAGACTGGTCAACTGATGGAGCTGACCAGTTCAGGTCAAACGGGTCATGCAGACTGAGTTAAAGCCATGATGCCAGCAGGCTGAGTGATGTTAAGGTTATGTCTCCACACCCAATGGCAGAAACCTCGCTCAACTTGGTCCAGCCATCAGTTCATGCACCCTCTTCTCTCACTTCCCCGCTGTAGGGGGCCACAGTCAGCAGAGACATCTGGGCATGTTTGTGTACCTCAGCCCCACCCCCACCACAATGGGGAGACAGAAGGTCAGGACCTGTTTTATACTGAGTCTGCTGCCAAGGGCAAAGCTGGCTTCAGTGAACTTAGGCAGGCTCAGAACTTATACCCAGGAGCAAGGCTTATACCCAGGCAGGCTCAGAACTTATACCCAGGAGCAAGCAAACCTAACGAAAGGAGATGCATCTCCAGGTCTGCCACTCTATCAAGCCTCCACCCCACAGGTACCTGGCCTGCAGGGGAGGCGGCCTCCAGCCACGCCCTGAACCACTGGTATCACAGGAACAAGTCTGAATCCTGCCTGTCACTTTCCCCAGCTGCTTAGTTCTGGAAAAAATGACAGAATCCCAGCATTCCACGTTCAGCTCAGAGATTGGACGTGAGCTCTCTGGCAGCTTTTTATCAGTCCTTTTCATAGAACTGACTTGCTAGACTGTGAATTAATTTTCTGTATAATCTTCTATTGACTCTTAGAAGTTGGGAGAGTTGGTATTAAGATGCTATGATGCACAAAGAGATATACAAATGGCCAATAAGTACATGAAAAGATGTTCAACATCTTTAGTCATAAGGGAAATGCAAATTAAAACTACAATTAGATACCACTACCCACTCATTAGATGGGCTAAAATTTTAAAGAATGAAATTACAAGTGTTGGCAAGGATGGGGAGCACTGTGTACGTCCTGCATGGCTCCTTTAGGTGGACTCTCCTACACTGCTGGTGGGAGCAGAAAATGGTGCAAAAATCACTTTGGCAAAATAGGCCGATTCTTAAAATGTTAAACATAACATTTCTCTTAAGACCTAACGATTCCACTGCTCGATATTTACCCGAGAGACGCAAAAACATATGTCTACATAAAGACTCATACATGAATGTTCATAGCGAGTTTATTTGTAATACCCTCAGCTGGAAGCAACCCCAATGCCCATCATTAGCAGGTGAATGGATAAATAAATCTTAGCATAGCTATACAATCAATGGAATATTACTCAGGAGAAAAAGGAACAAACTACTAAATGCAACAAAATGGATGAATTTCAAAAAAAATACACCAAGTAAAAGAAGACAGACACAAAAGAGTATATAGTATATGATTTCATTTATATAAAACTCTAGAAAAGAGAAATCTAATCTATAGCGACAAGAAAGTACATCAGTGATTGCCTGGGACCATGAGTAGTGGGGAAATTGAGTAGGAGGGAGCACCAGGGAAGCCAGGGGGTAATGGAAATGTTTATATCTTGATTGTGGTGGTGGTGATTACATAAGGGAAAACATCTGTCAAAACTCACTGAGCTCTACACACATAAAATAGGTCTATAAATTATAATTCAGTCAAGTTGGAGAAAGGCCATGTATAAGACTACTATAAACAACCTTAATTTTGGATTTAGAGAAACACCTTTAAATTAATAACATTTAAATCTAACCCAAATTTGGAATTAAAAGAACAAATGTCAAAAAAATGTTAAAAGAAGAATACACACACACACACACGCACACACACACACACACAAAGATGCTATTATGATAGACTCCATCCTGGCTACCCAGGAATAACTGAAAACTATCCCCAAGAAGAATCCTTAAAGAGATGGAATGGATATAAAGGAGGAAAAGCAAGACAAAGAAATATGTTTTTATCAGACATAGTTTTGTCCTCAACCCACTGCAGAACTCTGGTCAGAGCTGGACAGTGTCATGTGACAGCACCATTGCTAGACCAGGCAGCCTGGAAAGCCATAAAAACAGATAAGCCCCAACCCCTCCTCCTGCTCCTGGTGCCCAAGCCCAAGCCTCAGAGTCTGCTCTTCCTACCTAAGCCACATCCACCAGCACCAGTGGAAAAGGAACCAGAGAGGGGCATTCATGCACTCGGGTTGATTTCATCCTCTAGGGCATCATCCACTGGCACATACAGCCTAATACATGTCCAGCAAATCCTTAGTCTAAAATGGGGTTCACAAATTCAAATTCCTACAGAGGCCTACCAGGAAAGATAAGTAAGTGGATGAAGTGGGCCCATGGAGAGACAAGAGGGAGGGGTGGGGACTGGGGTGGACCCAGGAACACACAAGTCTTGTGTAAGAGGAGCACCATGCTTCAGGGCCTACATTCCCACATGATTGGTAATGTCCAGTGTAATCAGGCCTCCTGATTTTTCAAGATAAGCCAAAAATTCAAGCTTTTCTGTAAACTGTCTCAATTTTAAATATCGACAACGAATCCAAAAAATTTGAAATATGGTACTGGCCAAACAAAACACATTCTCAGGCCAAAGGCCAGGTTCTGATAAGGCCCTAGAGGTCAACGTCCCCTTGGGGCAGGAATCACAGCAGAGCCCAAGAGCTGTATTCTCCACTGAAAGGATTTGCTTTAACCTCCTGGTCAAGGCATAAATCCTCCATTCAACATTCCAAGCAAGTGGTTTTCCAGCCCATCCTTGAAATCTCCAGTGACTGGGAGATGGACCTGGGATTGTGTGCTCTCTCCCCTGCTGTCTTCCGCTGGCTCTGACCATTCCTTTAGGACTCAGCCAAGATGTTACCTATTCCAGGAAGCTTTCTAGGATCCCAATATCTATATTAGAGACTCTTCATCTATGTGTTCATGGCCCCCTAGACCTCTCTTATCTCAATTCTCTCCATGCTGCATTGCGTGTCTGTCTTCCCACTATGCTGAGAACTCCTGAGAGCCAAGGCTGTATATACAGTGGTTAACATGCACAGTTGGAATATCAATTAGTCTTTCTTTATTGCAAGTGACAAAAACTCCATCGGACTCTCTTAAGTACACAGAAAATGTATTCTCCATAAAAGTGGCCAAGAAGGCGTAGGCCGAATTCAGGCACAATTGAGTCTGGGGTTCACATGATGTCAACCACTCCTGCCTCACCCCACCTCTCCCCTGCACTCAGCTTCCATCTCCTGCCCAGGCAGTAGCAAGATGGCAGCCAAAGAGAGACAATCCAAAATGCATAAACATCATTACTAATCCCTTTTATTGAACAGAAAATGGAGGCACAAAGATGTGAAGTAACTTGCTCAAGATCACACGAGTATGAGGTGAAAAAGTGAGGAAATGAAGGAAGCAGTTGGCTTCCAGAACTCATGCATTAAACACGTTATAATTCAGCCCCCAAAAATATGCCTTTTTCTTGGCCAGTTCCAAATGTGGTCCCTTATGGCCAGGCCACCATTGTCTAGATGATATTTGGTTGGTGCAAATGTAATTGCTGTTTTGCCATTACTTTCAATGGCAAAAACCACAATTACTTTTGCACCAGCCTATACAATTAATACCCTGTCCCTGTCCCCTGAAATGTCAACAGCATAGAACGGTAGAGGAGGAGCAGAATAACTTCAATTAAAGGAGAATTACACAGAGGGCACCAGCCCACAGCACAGCACTCTCAGTGCCTGGCAGGAAGAAAGGTTCTTTGTCCTTCAGCGTATTTTCCAGGAGAACTCCCTTGCCCACTGTCTCTCCCAAGCCCATATTTGGGATGGGCGACAGGGAAGATGCAACTTCTGGGAAGCAGCTCTCTACTGGATGGGGTAGTGGGGACCCGCGGATTGATTGCCTTAAATGATGGGCTTCTTAGATTATTTGACGGATTTGGTGTTTCTCTTGTAGAAAACTTCTCTCAGATCTTGAGTAAATGATGGGCATCTTAGATAGGTTATTTGGCAGATTTGGTGTTTCTTTTGTAGAATAATTCTCTCAGATCTTTAGCAAGCTGTTGGTGTCCACATCTAGCCTTCCCCATGGGTTAGTACCTGAAGCCTCAGCCCTCACTGAGCCATTGACTTTGATGTGCAACCTGGGCAGTGCTCTGCCCTTCCCCCAGCCAACAGCTTACTGGCCTCCATCTGAGACTCCACCTCCAGGAGGCAATTTGAAACAATGCCTGAAGGAGGGGAGGGGATTACTTGGCTACTTGACTGCAGCCACATCCCCTGCATTGAGTGGGGGGCTCATCACAGGAAGTGCTTGGGAAGGGTCTAGGGGATCAGTGTGTCCCCAGGTTGCTTGCTTTCCTGCCTTTATGCACACTAACTTTAGGTTGGAAACAGTCCTTTAGCTTTCCAACGCTGCATTCCTCCATACTTCTGGCTGCTGTGAATTTCAGGTCATAGGCAAGAAGTGCCTCTCTCAGTAAAGCTTAATGTAAATGCCACCTGCTTTCAAACCAGCCAGTTTCAACCTAAGCTTGTCACTGTTTAATAGGACCTTACTGAAGGTCACTTCTGTTTAGCAAGAGCTCCAACCTTTCAGCCAGGGTCCGTGAGTCCTCACCACCTGACACGTCCACTCCACTCAGCCAACAACGTACGCATGACTTGCCACTTGCACGTTCCACTCCTGGAACCAACTTCTGCATCAATTTTGTTTAAAAGTAACAAAAGAAACCAAACTATCCCACGTGAAAAGAAGTGCATTGATTCATAGATCTGAAAATGCCAGGGTCTGACTTCTGGCACAGCTGGGTTCAGGGGCTCAATGTCATCAGTACGTGCGTGGTCTTTCTGTTTGTTGCATCTTTCTTCCATGTTTTGGTTTCTTCTCCAGTTCCCTGTGGTTGCTCAGAGTTTCAGACCCATATCCTCACCAATTAATGTCCAGCAGGTTGAAGTTAGAGCTTTGTTTCTCCAGGAGTCAAAAACTCAAAGCCACTCTCACTGGTCCAAATTTGTCATGTGTCCATCCTTGAAGGAAGACAGAGCCTAGGAGATACAGCGCTCCAATTGGCCAGGTCTGATCACACGCCTACCCCTGGAGGGGGAGTCAGGGCCTCCTACAAGGAAGGGAGTGAGGAAAGGGGATTTCTTCAGAGAGAGACTGGAGAGCAGCAACGTCCCACTGGGTGAGCGGAGGCTGGGCAGTCAGAACAGCAGAAGTCTATACAATGGATGCTTAGCAGGTGTTTATCCTGGGGGTGAACAAATGAGCCACTCACCCTCTGTGCCTGAGTAGGAAAGTATTCTGGAAAGAAGACATATCTTTTTTCTTTCCTGTTCAAGAAGTCTGAGCCAGCAAAAAATGCTGTGTCCTAAGAACCTGTTTGCATTTACAGTGAATTCTCAATTATCTGTCTGTGGCAGATTCTCTCTGGACTATCCAGGTCGAGTCCCGCAGCACTGCAGGTTTCAAAGCAAAACCCAGAAGGCCAGACTACATTACTTTGAACATTCCGTAATTCAGCAAGCTTTGCCTCTACTCAGGCTATCAGACAGTGCATGCTCAGGGAATGCTAGTTTACTGTCATGTTTGTCCGAGCAAAGCAGGCACAGGAAAGCAAGTCCACTTTTGGCAGGAAGAGGCAGAAAGTGGGACTGGGGTGGGAAGCCACAGAAACCCTCGCAGAGCCATGCCTGGGACGAGCCCAAGCACATGAGCATACACTTCCTACATAGTTTGGGATTATCAGCCTCGCTGTCTCCAGCCACTGGCATGGATACTTGGGACCTGACCATCCTGGCCAGGTGGTCATGCTATATGACTGATATAAATTAAAGAGTGTGCATACTGGCTGGGCACAGTGGCTCAGGTCTGTAATCCTAGCACTTTGGGCTGGGGCTGGAGGATTGCCTGAGGCCAGGAATTTGAGACCAGCCTAAGCAACTCAGAGAGACCCTGTCTCTACAAAAAAAAAAAAAAAAAAAAAAAATTTAGCCAGACATGTCTGTGCATGCCTGTAGTCCAAGCTACTCCGGAGGCAGGAGGATTGCCTGAGTCCAGTCATCTGAGGCTGCAGTGAGCTATGATGGTGCCACTGCACTCCAGCCTGGGTGACAGCAAGACCCTGTCTCTAAAATTTAAAAATAAAAAAAGCATGTGTGCTATCGCTACCTATTACCTTCTTCTGAATTTGCTTAGGAGCCAACTGAGGTTGGATTCCCTAGAAGCAGATCCTGAGCAAAGGATACATGGGGAAGGTATTCATCAGAGGAATGCTACATGAAGGAACCAAACAGGTAGTGGGCCAGTAGTGGGCCCCTCCCGAACAAGGAAGGGGAAGAAGACAAGAAAGGCTGTGATTTCAGGGATCTCGCAGCCTCAGCCTGAAAAGCCTCACCCATGGAAAGCCCTGACATGTGAATTACATCACAGACATTCTTTTCCCATCTTAAGGCAAAGGCACTGGACTTTCCTATCCTTGTACTCTACAGGGATGGGGGAAGGGGAGAGGGTGGTAAACACCCAGGCACGTCCAGCTGTGGTGGCCTCAGGTGCCCCAGAGCAATCCTCTGAAGGCTGCAGGTGCAAGCTTTTGAGAGGTGACAGCATCCTGGCAGCCTTCGCAGCCCTCACTTGCTCTCGGCGCCTGCTCGGCCTTGGCGCCCACTCTGGCCGCACTTGAGGAGCCCTTCAGCCCGCCACTGCACCGTGGGAGCTCTTCTCTGGGCTGGCCGAGGCCAGAGCCGGCTCCCTCCACTTGCGGGGAAGTGTGGAGGGAGAGGCAGGGGCGGGAAGGAGACGGCGCGTTGCGCTTGCGGGCCAGCTAGAGTTCCGGGTGGGCGTGGACTTGGTGGACCCCACACTCGGAGCGGCCGGCAGGCCCTGCTGGCCCGGGGCAGTGAGGGGCTTAGCACCCAGGCCAGTAGCTGCGGAGGGTGCGCCAGGTCCCCAAGCAGTGCTGGCCCACCAGCGCTGCGCTCGATTTCTCGCCGGGCCTTAGCTGCCTCCCCGCCGGGCAGGGCTCAGGACCTGCAGCCCGCCATGCCTGAGTCTCCCCCCCACCGCAGTGCGCTCCTGCGCGGCCTGAGTCTCCCTGACGAGTGCCGCCCCCTGCTCCACGGGGTCGGTCCCATCGACCGCCCAAGGGCTGAGGAGTGCGGGTGCACGGCACGGGACTGGCAGGCAGCTCCCCCTGCGGCCCCGGTGCAAGATCCACTGGGTGAAGCCAGCTGGGCTCCTGAGCGGAGTGGGGACTTGGAGAATCTTTCTGTCTAGCTAAGGGATTGTAAATGCACCAATCAGCACTCTGTGTCTAGCTCAAGGTTTGTAAATGCACCAATCAGCGCTCTGTGTCTAGCTAAGCTGGTGGGGACTTGGAGAATCTTTATGTCCAGCTAAGGGATTGTGAATGCACCAATCAGCACTCTGTATCTAGTTCAAGGTTTGTAAATGCACCAATCAGCACTCTGTGTCTAGCTCAAGGTTTGTAAATACACCAATCCACACTCTCTATCTAGCTAATCTAGTGGGGACGTGGAGAACTTTTGTGTCTAGCTCAGGGATTGTAAACGCACCAATCAGCACCCTGTCAAAACAAACCAATCGGCTCTCTGTAAAATGGACCAATCAGCAGGATGTGGGTGGGGCCAGATAAGAGAATAAAAGCAGGCGGCCTGACCCTGCAGTGGCAACCAGCTTGGGTGCCCTTCTCCACTGTGGGAGTTTTGTTCTTTTGCTGTTTGGGTCGACATTGTGTTTATGAGCTGTAATACTCACCGCGAAGGTCTGCAGCTTCACTCCTAAAGCCAGTGAGACCACGAACCCACCAAAAGGAAGGAACAACTCCAGACGCAGGGCCTTAACAGCTGTAACACTCACTGCGAAGGTCTGCAGCTTCATTTCTGAGTCAGTGAGACCATGAACCCACCAGAAAGAAGAAACTCGGAGCACATCCGAACGTCAGAAGGAACAAATTCCGGACACACCGCCTTTAAGAACTGTAACACTCACCGCGAGAGTCCGCGGCTTCGTTCTTGAAGTCAGTGAGACCAAGAACCCACCAATTCTGGACACACTTTGACCAGCAGAGCAGGCAGAAGTAAAGCCACGGTGCACAGAAGTGGTGAGGGGAATACGTGGGTCCTAGGTGGGCGCTGTCTATGTCTGGTACAGGTGCAAAAGCACAGAGGTGTTCTCTAATTGCCTCAAGCCCTGCAGGAGCAGGCACAGAGGGAAGTGAGGGCTTCCAGTCCCCTGGGCCCCTAATTTCTGAATAGTTCCCCGATCCACTGCCTCACGCTCTTCCTGTTATCTGGTCTTTTTCTGGTTCCGTGTCTCTAGGCTGCTCGGGCTGGACACAGGCTGAATCTTGCTGGAATCTGTTCTCTTACTCCCCGACCCCAGCCCAGTGCCCCACCAGCGTGCTCCACTCAGCATCCTGATTTTCCCTGGAATGTGCCACTCTGCCACCATTTCCCTTTCAACAGATGGAATATAGCAAGTTCGCTTTCTATATCAATCACGTCACAAATCATTAAGCATATTGACATCAAGGAGAGCCAGCCTGTGTAGTCGCAAAGGGGTCGGATGTTTTTCCACTGCCGAGCAGGCAGGTGCCACTACCTCGTTCTCAACTGTCAGGAGTGCCACCCACTCCGGGGCCACAAGCCAGCGGCCCCAACCTGCTTTTAGCTCCACAGGGTAGCACGGAGGTCATGTGATTTATCTAGATCCTCTGCAGGAACTCTTCCCCAGACCACAGCTTTAACAGCTGATCTTCAGAAGCCAGAGACAGGAGGTCCTGCCAAAGGGCAGTCCAGCTTTGCATTCATCCAACAGCAAAAGCTGGTTGCACAGCCACCCAGGGCCTCCACAGGTGCAGGCTCAGCCCATCTTCAAGCTCACACCTTACTCCAAGATCACTTCCTCCCACTCCCCCCACTCAGGGCAGGACCACGTTTAATGATCTCATGAGAATCTCAGCGCTTTCTAACCTATCTCATTATGCCTCACAATAACCCTGTGCAGTTCATATTTTTATCAACATTTTATAGAAGAGGCCCAGGGAAGTCCAGTGGCTTGCCATTGTCACACAGCTAAAAAGTAGCGGTTGCCAGGCTTCAAACCCAAGTCTGTCTGGCTCTGCAGTCAGCACTATTCCCCATGCAGCTGTAGTATATTCTTTGCCTTTTAGCTGAGGGTCTTCCTCCGTAATTCTGCTCAAAAGTCCTCAATATAAGTGCTTTGTGATACCTACATTAATCCTCTCTATTTGTTACTTAAACCCACTTCCTCTTCTCTTTTCATTGACGAATGGACAGATGTTTGCTCAACCACTGCCTTTCCTCTTCCAGATACACTTCTAGTGTTTGTTTTTAGCACCCATGGCGGGAAATGGAAGAGGAGAGGAGGGGGCAATCATGAGATACAGTAGATAAAACAATGTCCCCTCCAAAATGTCACAGAACCCAGCCAGCATCCTGTGCAAATAGTACCCACTTACACAAACCTAAGAGCTATGCCTCCTTTGTGCCTGAAGGACCTTGCTGGCATGGCCCCCGTCCAGCCCCTGACATACGCGCAGACACTGATGTGAGGTGTGAGGGCCTGTCTTGTCATCTTCCATCCCTGAGTCCACCCACACAGTTGCCCTAGCTCCACCTTTTCCCTGACCCCTCCCACACACAGCCTTCCATGCCTTGCTTCCCACAACCTGCTCCCTCCGTGAAGTCATCTCACTTACATGTGACGCCCCCACTTAATCTCTCCCCAACAGCCTCCCCCAACGCCAGTGCCCTGGGTCCAAGAGCAGAATCTCAGTGTTCCTGCAGAAGTCACCATGGAGGAATAATCATGTTGTGATTTTGAAAGGAAATTAAAATCCCCTCTTTACTGCTTTCTAAATGAACCTTATAATTTTCTCCATGTCTACAACCTCCCTGTGCACTGGCTTCTCTGTATCTGTGTGCATATTTGTGCGAGAGAAAGAGTGAGCTCAGTTCCAGCAAGTAGGGCCTCTGGTGGATTCGCAGGAAGGACCCGTCACCCAGCAGGATGGAGTGTGAGCTCTGTGGCCAGGAGCCACAGTGCACAAGGCACCCTCTCCCCTGCCCACTCTTGGCCCCTCGGGTTGGAGCCTCCGAAATGGAACTGGCGTGATGGAGCCTGAGTGCTCCAGGAGTTTTCCCTGGTTGGATGAGCCAAGCTTGTCTGAGGGAACCAGGGCTGGAGGAGAGAAGAGCAGTCCAGGGAGCGGGGCAGCAGGGAGCTCTGGAAAGAATGGGGGGTGGATTAAAGGGTGGGAGGAATGTCCCGGGAGGCCAAGAACAAAAGGTGGTCCCAGTGGTAAACTCGCAGAAGGATCTAGAAGAGAAGTGTCAGGCAGGGGCAGGGAAAAAGAGGAAGAGCCAGGGCTCCTAGGCAGCATGGACGATGGGCACACCTGAGGGGTGTGGCCTATTCAGAAACCCCTGACCTGTCTAGGCCTGCTCATCTGGGAAGGGTGGGAAATCAGGACCATTCTTCCCTCAGTAGGGGCAGGGAGAAGTGAACCCAATCACAGGGTGAGCCAGGGCCATCCCTGTGCTGTGAGGAGTGAGTTGGTCCTCAAGCATCCGGCTCGGTCTGGGGGCAGTGATCTTGGATACTTGGGCTGCGCCTCTACCTTTTTTGGCTACCCCGGAGTAGATAACTAGGACCCAAAGCTGAAAACAAAGAGCATCAAGAACCCTATACCATAAAACAATTGGGCCTTGACCACTCCTTGTGGCTTACTGAGAGGCTAGCCCAAATGACATGGCTTCTTGCTCTTGTCTGCTGATATGTGAACCACAGGCCTGGGCGAGGGGTTGCAGCTCAAAGAGACTTGTATTAGTCCATTTTCACACTGCTATAAAGAAATACTTGAGACTGGGTAATTTATAAAGGAAACAGGTTTAATTGACTCACAGTTCCACATGGCTGGGGAGGCCTCAGGAAATTTACAATCACGGCAGAAGGAGAAGCAAGGACCTTCTTCACATGGTGGCAGGAGGGAGAAGAGAGAGCAAAGAGGGAAGAGCCCCTTATGAAACCATCAGATCTCCAGAGAATTCACTCACCATCAAGAGAACAGCATGAGGGAAACCACTCCCACGATCCAATCACCTCCTTCCCTGGACACTTGGAGATTACAGGACCCTCCCAAGACATGTAGGGATTACAATCCGAGGTAAGATTTGGGTGGGGACGCAGAGCCAAACCATATCAAGACTCATTTAGAGACTGGGAAAACCTACGGGGAGGGAATTCAGAGACCACCCCCATTCCCCAGCAGTAGGCCATTTGCTTAGGCAGCAGACTTGATGAGATGCCTTAAGCCAACCTGAACAGGGGAAAGGGCCTGCACACCCCTTGTTGATGTGGCAAAGGATGGACGAGTTTTCCACGGCTCAAGAGACCCTGCAGAAGATTGTGGCTTAGGCTGCTTTGCTGATAACCCAGCCTGTGAAGCCAGAGGACGCTCTTGGGTCCCCCACAGTCCCCCTACTTAAAGAGGCTGGAAAGAGTTGAGCTGGAATAGACCTCCCACTTTTGGGGCTCACTAATGCTGATTAACATTAGCCTGAGAAGCAGCAACACCTACCAGAGACCCCAGTGCTCTGGTAGTACAAGGTACTTCCCTCCCTCTTCTCACCTGCACAATGTGGAAGCCTCCAGGAGGGTGGGAGATAGGGTGGGAGATAGGGTGGGAGAGCCGGCATGCCAGAGGGAAGGTATTCCCCCACCCCCACTCTTTACTCCTGGGGGAACAGGGAGGAGGAGACCACCTCCTGCCCCACTCCAGGCCCCAAGCCACAGGGTGTCCTACGCGAGGAAAGGTGAGTTTCAATCCCATGCAAGATCAGAATCTTAAACTCAATTTATTCAGTAATCAAAACTAACTCATAGAATTTGCCCAAGACATTGTCAAGGGACAGAAAAGGGAGATTCAAAAGAGTACAGTTGAAAAAGTGGCATAAGAAAAAATTTTTAAATAAATATTTCATGTTAGTTCCCAACTGAATGGAGCCTGAATGATAAATCACTTACACAAAGGACAACACCTTCCTTAGATAAGCTCAAGTATAAATGTGGGGATGGGGAGGTATTTTAAGGAGACATAGAATAATAAATAAGGCAGACAGAATCCCAAGGAAATTCTAACAGTGGGGCCAAGCTCCCAGACAGGAATACCTAAGGGTTGTTGGGAAGCGAGGCCTGTCCAGTTCTCCAGTGAGACCCACAATGCAGCCGAGCTTTGCTGTGGGGTTCAAATCCCGGCTCTGCCACTCTCTAGCTGTGTGAGCTTGAGAAAGACATTAAACCCCTTGTACCTCAGTTTCCTCATCTGTAAGATGGGGGAGCAGCTCCTCTCCAGGGGTGGTTGTGAGGATTAAATGAATCAATACGATCCGGATCTTAGAGCAGGACCTGACTCTGCATTGTCCCTTTCTTGTGTTCCCCAGGCAGCTCAGCTGCTCTTGGAGTCCCTGCAGCTCTCTCTGCTTCTCCCCACTGCCTGCTCACACCCTCACCCTCTGCTGAGCCCTTTTCTGCCTCCCAGCATCTCTTTCTCATCCATAATGGTGGCTTTTGACCCGTGGGGGCCCAGACTCCACACCAAGGCCTTTGCTGTCCATGCTTGCTTTTGCTTCTACTTCTGGGCTCCCTGCTTCATGCTTTCTGGATTTCCCAGTTCAGCTTCTCAAGAACAAGACACTGAATGGCCCAGCCCTCCCCGTTTGGGCAGAGCCTTTGAAGCCAATTCTTGACTGAATAGAAGTGGCCAGAGCTGGAGGAGTCACATGATATAAAACTTAGCCAGCGAGGGCTGCCCCTGCAGCAAGGGCTCTGAGCGTAGGGAACGGGGGTGCAGTTTCTCTTAGAAGGGGTCTGAGCCAGGCAGGCCCCCTGACTGACACATCTTACACAAACAGGGAGACTCATTCACTTGGTCTCAGTGTTATAGTGAAGATATACGAAGGGGATTAGGGAGACTCTGTCAAGAGTGATTTGTCAAATCCCATCTGTATGCTCAGGACAACACTGTGTGACCAAAGGGTCAGGTAAGGTGGGGTGGAAGTAGGGAGGAGAGGGTGGCCCCAGCCTGGGGAGCTGGATGAGGAGGCACATTCAGTGGAACATAGGAGTCTGCAGCACCCAGCGCAGACTGAGTGCCCTCATGTGCCAGGTGCCCCTGGAGCTGCCAGAGCCACAGAGGGGATGCAGGTGCCTCCTCCCTCCCTCATCGTCCCTTCCCTATGCTCCAGCAGCTTGGCTTCCCCCAGGTCCTCGCTGCCCACCTGCCACCTACCCCTTCAGCAGATGAGCTCCTGCCTGTCCCCACCAGGCGTCCTCACCTGGAACTGCCTTCAGAGCACCCCAACCTCCCTGGACTGTTCCATGTCACTGTCCTCTTATGTGAAGCATCTCCTGGCACCCCAGACAGACCCTCAGTCCTTCAGTCCCTTTGTGTCCCACCTGTGTGTCTTAATTTTTTTGTTTATTTACATATCATTCACCCACCCGCCTTAGACTGAGTTCCTTGAAAGCGAGAATCTTGGATCCTTCATCTCATATTCTGGCCCCTAGTGGAAAAAACAAAACAAAACAAAAAAAACCTGCCTTTATGAAATGAAGGAAAGGGCTGAAGTTGTCTTGGAAAGCGTCACTGAGGACACAGCACTTGAGGAGGGAAGAGATTTGAGTTGGCAGAAGCAGGAAAGGGACAGCATTCAAAGGGAGCAAACAACACAGGCAAGCGCAGGGGTGGAAATGGGGGCAGGGGGCCAGGTGGGGTCCATGGAACAACGAGACCACGGACCGGAAGAGAGGAACGGGGCTACTGGGAGAACCCAACCCGCTTCCTGACCCTCCCCCCGCTTCCACCCTCTGCCATCTCTTCCCTCTGCTGCTGCTCCTGCCTCCCCACCCCACCTCACCCCACCCCAAAGTCCTCCCGAAGTTGCTGTCCTGATCCTTGCCTAGGATTCATTGAAAGCCCAGCCTGGATCCAGCTGGTCAGTGTCAGGACTGATGCTGGGAGATTCTCGAGGGAGCCTGAGCTCTAATCCAGCTCTTATGGCAGAGCAAGCCTGGCACTGATGGGCTGTCCTTATCTAGACAGCAATGGAATGGCCCTGGCTGGGAGCCCTGCTGGGACACTCCCTGTCTACTTTGTCCTTCCAAGTTCTGGAGGAGCCAGAAGTTTGTTCTCCTCTGGGTGACCCACGCTCCTACCAAGGCCTCCAGTTTTAGTCTGGCAGAGTCTTTGATGCCCCTCCACCTTGCCAATAGTGGACAGCTCACTCCATCTAAGGCCCCTTCACCCCAGACAGGCCAACCAGTTTTGTCACTGCCCTGGAAGAAGAAAAGTCTAGAGACCTCAAAAGAATTCTTGCTGTAATCCCAGCACTTTGGGAGGCCGAGGCAGGTGGATCACAAGGTCAGGAGATTGAGACCATCCTGGTGAACACGGTGAAACACCGTCTCTACTAAAAACACACAAAAAATTAGCCGGGCTTGGTGGCAGGCAGCTGTAGTCCCAGCTACTCGGGAGGAGAATGGCATGAACCCGGGAGGCAGAGCTTGCAGTGAGCCGAGATCCTGACACTGCACTGCAGCCTGGGTGACAGAGCGAGACTCCGTCTCAAAAAAACAAAACAAAACAAAAAAAAGAATTCTTGCAAACTACCCCCACTCCCTCCCATTTCTTTCTTGGAAAATATTTGATGGTGTTTTGCCACATTTCTCAGACTACCCTCTCCTGACCCAACCACTCAGCAAGAGACTCACTGGAATGAGAGGGGGAAGATGCATATTTATTCAGCTCCGATTTATGCTTCATTCTTGGTATCATTATCTCATTTAATCCATCAGTAGGAGGCTCTGAATTCCCTTAGGGGACTCCTTTGAACTCTGGATACTTTCACAAAGAAGTCCTGGGATTTCAGAGGTTTGGAGAAAGCTTCCATGTGCCCTGGCATTCCCTCCTCATTCTTATCCCTGCTGCTTTCCTGAGCACTGATCCTCAGCTCTCACTGGGGAGGGGTTTTGGTAATAAGTTGCCCAGGCCCCATCCCTATAGGCAGGGATCGGGTAAGTCTGGGGTTGGCCAGGGAACCCCAGGCGGTTCTTACACATACCAGAGTTTGAGAACCTCTGTTATGGCAGGTCCGAGAAAGCTGCCATAGTGGCCTCTTCATCCCACCTTTCATTGAACAAATGGGGTCAGAGAGAAGTGACTTGCCACAGGCCACGTGGTGCAGAAGGCTGACCTAGAGGCTAGTCCTTCTGGCTTCCTGAGCTCCTGCACTGCCTCAGCTTGTCCCTCGCTGGCCCTCAGAGGAGAGGTAAAATAGCCTAGCTAGTGCCTTGACCCTTCAACCCCTCTGCAGCCTGCCTCCTCCTCTCTCCCCATCCACACTCTCCCCATCTGGCCTCAGCATCAGGCTGCTGCAGAGCAAAGCAGAAAGTCTGTTCCCATTTCTACAGCAGCCTTTATCGCACTGCATTGTAATTGCTTGTTTACCTGCTGACTCACCGCGGACTGCAATGCCAGGAAAGGAACTCTGTCTCACTCTCTGTGCCCCCAGAGCCCAGCACTGGGCCTGGCTGAGCAGAAGGAGCTCAAATAATACATTATTTGTTGATGTACAGTGCTCTGTTGAGGGACTAGGTTAGTGGCTTCATTACTTACTCTTTTCAGGATATTTGCTGTTTTTAAGGGTGACGCCTAACTCAAAGGTACAGCATGCGACTGGCAGAATTGTAGGCTTTGTGGTCAGAGGAGTCTTTCTGACACCTCTCAAATTCTCAGTGTTTAGGGTTCCGCATGCTCCAAGAGAGGTTAAGTCTGGTCCCGCCCTCTGGGCCACACCATTCAGAGGTGCCCTGAGACCTTTTGACTTCCCAAAGAGGGATCACCAGGCCTCTCCATTTCTTTCTCTGATGGTTCCAAGTGGCTCTCCTTGACTGAGGAGTCGGCTCACCTTGGCTCAGCTCCTCATCCCTCCCCCTGTCAGCTGAAAACAAAGCCCCGGGCTCCATTTGTGATTCTGCAGCTTGTGAATTTCTAGATTATGGGCAAAGCCAGGGAATCTGACAGTCTCATTTAGCAGCCTCTCTCAGGCCCTGGCCAGGCTAGTGGCCACTCTGGCTGGGGTCTCAGAGAACCAAGTTCACTTCCTGGGGTTTTGAACGGATGAGTGCATCTCGCGGGCTCCTTCCTTCTGCAGATTATCCTCCAGGCCATTGAGCTTCCCATCACAAGAGAGGGGCTTTGTTCAGGATACAGTGGCTGGCAGGTGGCTGGCATTGGAAGCCTTTTGAGTGATCTTCTGTCACTCAGCCAAGCCACCCCCTCACAGCAGCTGGACTCATAAACAAGAGGGGAGCAGGCAGGCAGACAGGAGAGGGATATCGGCTGTGATCCCAGGCTATACAAGTGGAAAAGGCTGTGGAGCTGTTTCTGAGTGACTGATTCACTAGGAAAGATACAGGTAAGAAAGGAAATGAGAAGAGCCACTTCCTGGGCTGTGTTCTGCCTTGGGACTCACACACAATCCAGCAGGGCCCAAAGCCCCCATGGTGCCCGCTAATTGAATATCCCTCCTTCCTGGCTCCTTCTGTGTCCCCGGCGGGTGGGGGTTACTGTCCAGCCCACTTCCTCCTCTGCTTCTCAGGGAACCCCCAGAGTCTTTCTGCCCTGCCTGAGTCCCCACAGAGAGCATTTGGGATTCCAGGACCTGAGACCCTCACACTCGTGGATCTCATGGACAGACCAGCCAGCATTCCAAGAGCCACAGTTGCACAGAGCTTCCCCACATCATGGCTTCCAATCTCCCTCCACCCTGAGACAGATTACTCTCCTCTTGGATACCTGAGGCACCTGAGGCTCAGAACAGTTAAGAGGCTTTCCTAGCATCCATGCAAGCAGCAATGCCAAGAATCAGATCAGGTCTGTTTGAGTGTTCACCCGTTATTCACCTCCGTGTAACCAGAGACCCATACACAGGCCAGCCCTGGGAGAAAACTGGGAAGCCAGCTCCGTCCTCTTCCTCCTGTAGGCTCCCGATGCCCCCAGGAAGGTGGTAAGGAGGGCAGGAGTCACCTCAAATCTTTTCTAGAACAAGATAGAGCATGAAGAAAGACAAGCAAACACTAAGTGTCTAAATAAAAAAAAAAATTGGGGACATTTTTCATTAGCCTAAGAAAGGTGTTGAAGTTCATCTCTGAGGGTCCGATAGTTGTGGTTAGAAGCCTGACTTTTTCTCCCCTCTCAATTTTTTACTACCAAAAATGCAGGCATATGGGAAAGCTCAAAGAATAATACATTAATGGCCCATATACTCACAATCTACAATTAACATTTTTGTCAAATTTGCTTTATCTCTGTGTTTTTCTAGACCACTTGGGTGTAAGGTACAGACATCAAGGCAGTACATACCTAAGTATTTCAACCTGTTTCTTTTAAAAATAAAGACAGTCTTTACCATAACCAAAACACCATTATCATACCTAAGAAAAATTAACAATAATTTCCTAACATACTCTAATAGCTAGTCCCCAAACTTCTGTAATTGTCTCAGAAATATCTTTTATAGCTATTTTGTAATGCCAGACTTCAAAGGGCATGCATTTCATTTGGTTATTATGTCTGTTTAGTCTCTTCTACCTAAAACAGTCTCCCCACCCCTTTCTTTGGTCATAATATTGACTTCTTTTTTTTTTTTTTTTTTTAAAGAAATCAAGCTCTTGTCTTGTAGAATGTCCTACTTCCTGGGCTTGTCTGATCACTTCCTTGTGGTGCTATTTAATTTGTCACTTTACTCCCTGTAATTCCTGTAAACTGGACATTAGATCTTGAGCTTGATTCGATTAGAGTTAAAGATTTTTGGTAAGAATGCTCTATAGCAGGCCGCCTCTACAACAGCCCCAGCGATCCCACCTCAAGGGTATTCACGTTCTTACTCTACAGGAACATGGGCTGGATTCTGCAACTGGCTTCTAATGAACAGAATATGGCAGAAGTAATGGGATGTCAGTTCTGAGATTAGGTTACTAAAACACTGTGGCTTTTGTCTCATATGTTCTCTCTCATACTCTCTTGGATCTCTAGACCTGGGAGAAGCAGCAGCCCCGGGAGAGGCTCAACTAGCAGAGCGCTGAGGCCCACCAACAGCCATGTACATGAGCTTGGAAGCACATCTCCCCAACCCACCCCAGTCAGGCCTGCAGATGAGACCTCAGCTGCAGCTGACAACTCGACTACAACCTCGTGAGAGATCTGGAGCCAAAAACACCTAGCTAAGCTGTGCCTGTATTTCTGACCCACAGAAACTCTGAGGTAACAAATATTTGTTGTTTTAAGCCACCAAGTTTTGGGGCATTTTGCTATGCATAGCTATGAAATAAATTATGCCCTTCCCCTAAATTCATATATTGAAGCCCTAATCCCCAAGTGACTGTATTTGGAGATAGGGTCTTTAGGAGGTAAACAAGGCTAAATGAGGTCATAAGGGTGAGGCCCTGCTATGGTTTGGTTGTTTGTCCCCTCCAAACCCCATGTTGAAATTTGATCTCCAGTATTGAAAGAGGGGACTAATGGGAAGTATTTGGTCATGGGGGCAGATACCTCCTTAATAGATTAATGTGCTGTCTTGGGATGAGTGAGCTCTCATGCTGTTAGTTCCCATGAGATCTGGTTGTTTAAAAGAAACTGGCACCATCCCCCTCTCGCTCTTGCTTCCCCTCTTGCCATGTGATCTCTGCACACACCAACTCCCTTTCATCCTCCACCATAAGTTAAAGCAGCCTAAGTCCCTCACCAGATGAAGATGTCCAATTTTGAACTTTCCAGCCATTATAATTGTAAGCCATATAACCCCTTTTCCTTTAAAAGTTACCCAGTCTCAGGTATTTCTTATTAGCAACTGTGATCTTATAAGAAAAGGAAGATCTCTCTCTCTCTTTCTCTCTCTCTGCTCTGTGAGGATACAGGGAGAAGGTGGCATTTGCAAGCCAGAAAGAGAGCCCACAACAGAAAACCAAATTGGCTGGCACCTTGATCTTGGACATCCCAGACTACATAACTATAAGAAAATAAATTTCTGTTATTTGAGCCCCCAGTCTATGGTATTTTGTTATGACGGTCTAAAAAGACTAATATACGTGTCAATAGATAAGTAGTACAACTTCACCAGTGATGCTATAAACTACATATTGCATCAATCCAAAGGCACATAATGTCAGGCTGTCCCATTAATCGTTATCACTTGGTTAAGGTGGCCTCTGCCATATCTAGCCCTTGAAAAGATTCATTTTCCCTTTGACAATCAGCAAATAATCTGTGAAACAATACATTGGCCCCTAGAATATCTTATTCTCCAACAACTTTTCACTTGATGCATTGAACATTTATTGATGATCTTTGCCTTAATCAATTATTTCTTTCAATATAACAAAATGATCGCTTTTCTAATTCTACCATTATGTCCATATTTATTGACTAGTGTTTTTCACAAAGAGGAGTTTTCTGTTATCAACAGGAATTAACTACATTGCCTCCTGAAAGGACAGGCAAATGCCTGGTTCTTTCTTTTTAATTACTAATTTCCTGAATGAGGAATTGGTTCAATAATCACCTTCAATGATGGTAAATGAGTTTCCCTCTCTCTTTTCATCTGGTTTTTATCTATCTATATCTTATTGTCATACTCTGCTGGATATTTGTTCAATGACTTACAATAAATTCTACTTCATATTCTTTTTAATGCTCAGATTGTTCCAGCTTTTGCCAGTGGAAGCCCCTCCAAGCTGGAGAAACTCTACTTTAAATTCCAGGCCCCTAAGGAAAGGTTTGCAAGAGGGCTCTCTCCAGCCATCCACCCCCACCACCCTTAGAAACTCCTGCTACACACCATGGATGGGGAGGTGAAGGGAAAGGGTAATGAGACACAATGGGGGAGGAGTCACTTGAGTAGTTATACTATTTCAGGAATGAGGTATACTGGAAAGAGGAATGAGGTATACTGGAAAGTGAACATCCAAACTCCTGAGGTCTGGTTCTGGTGGCCTTAACCAATTTAATCTGTGTCATTAAGGCCTATGATCTGGGCTCTCTGTGCCTCACATGCAGGTTTGCTGTGGGGCTTGGTACAGACACTACGTGTGGTAGAAGGCAGAGAGTCCTACAAACGTGTCCGATGGCATCCTCAGGGCCTGTGCCCCAAAGCCATGTACCAAAAGGAAGACAAGGAGGTGGGGAAGAAGGACCCAGGTGTCCAAAAATGCCTTTCCACAGCTGAGGCCTGTTAATTAGGAGAAAATTGTAAACACCTCAACACTGCAGCATGGGAGGGAGGAAGAAATTGGTCTGAGAAAGCTCCCAAGCTCCCCTAAGGAGGCAGAAGTGGTAAACTCGGGTTCCTTTGATCCATTTCAGCCTCTGGATCTCCAGACCTGCCCCCTATCTCTACAGCCCAGAGGGGTGACATTAACCAGTGCATCTGAATGGTGCAGAGGAAAACTGGCTTTGATGTCCATATAAACCCAGTGCCCAGGTCATGTCTGTTCTCCACTGGCAATGGGCTGAGCAGAGCTGAGTTCTCAGTTAACTTCCCCAGCCCTCCCTCCTGCCTAACTCCATTCCCACCCCTGATTTGAACTTCCTAAAGGCAGTGAGTGAGATTAAAGGCTTGATCAATGAACACTATTACGATTGTTTACTCCTGAGCCTTCTGATGTTATTGCATTGCAAGAATGCTGTCTGGGTCTCCACCAGGAATAATAACACAACCTTTCTTCCAGTTTGGGAGGCATTGGAGGCTCCTTACGCATGATCACTCCTATTCTTTCCTCTACTCAGGCCCAGCTTACCCCACCCCCAGCAACCTCCCCTCCCCATCCCTTTCGTTCTCCCCATTGAGACTGGATGTTAAGGTTCTCTACAAGCCCATGGGTTGAGCATTTCACATCTCTCTTATAAAGACAATGAAGCTGCATCTCAGTGAGGTATTTTCTCACTCCACCACCCCAGGCCTACAGTAGAGCAAAAAATGGATAACATGTAACAGCCTAAGAGAAACTCAGGTATGCAACAGAGATGCTGGCTATCTTTCTGCTATCAGCTTCTCTCAGCAAAGGGGCTTTCCTGTGTGTGTCCTGCCTCTGCTAGGCTTGGCCTGTTTTGTCTGCCCTAAGAATGTTCATACCAATTGTTTAGCAACAGCAGGCAGAAATCACTGTAGGGAAAACAGCTGTCACCAGACCCTCTCAGCATTCCCACGTGCCTGGGAGTGTTTCCCTGCACACTCTTTCCATTGGGGCACGTGCAGCACACACATGCACATGTCTCTCCACCCTCTCAGAGGACCTTCTCATGTCGACTTCTCCCTCACAACCCCCACTCACACAACCCTCTCCTACCTGCCAGCCCTCAGCTGACTTGAGGAAGTCAGGTTGCCAGGGACTATGCTGGGGCATTGCAAGCCACTGATGCTCAGCTGTTCAGCCTCACAGCTGAGGGCAAGCACTCCTGCCCTCTATTCAGTTCAACAGACATTCCCCAGTGTTATAGACTGAACTGTGCCTGCTCCCTGCCCGGCCCCAAATTCATATGTCAAAGCCCTAACCCCCAATGTGACTATATTTGGAAATAGGGACTTTAGAGAGGTCACGAAGATAAAATGAGATCACAGGGTGTGGCTCTAGTCCAATAGGACTGGTGTTCTTATGAGAAGAGGTGGAAACACCAGGAGTAAGTGTACACAGAAGAAAGGCCATGTGAAGACACAGCAAGAAGGTGCCCATCTCCAAGCCCAAGAGAGAGGCTTCAGGAGAAACCAACATTGCTAACACCTTGATCTTGGACTTCCAGCCTCCAGAACTATGAGAAAATAAATTTATGTTGTTTAAGCCACTCATTCTGTGCTATTTTGTTGTGGCAGCCCCAGCCAACTAATACACCTAGACTTACCTACCTTTATCCAGACCCTTAAGAGATGAGAGATATGAAGATGAATATGGCATGACTTCTGTCTTCAGGGGTTTAAAATATAATAAGAGCATATCAATCAATGGAATAGAATTGAGAATCCAGAAATAAACCCTCACGTTTAAGGTCAATAACAAGGGTTCTAAGTTAATTCAATGGCAAAAGAATAGTCTTTTCAACAAATGGTACTGGGACAACTGGATATCCACATGCAAAAGAATGAAGTCAGATCACTACCTCACACCATATACAAAAATTAACTTAAAATGGATTAAATATATAAATATAAGAGCTAAAACTATAATACCCAGAAGAAGACATTAGCATAAATCTTTGTGACTTTGGGTTAGACAATGGTTCCTAGAGCAAGCAACAAATGAAAAAAGCAGATACATTAGACATCAACAATTTAAAACTTTTGTACTTCAAATGACACCAACAAGAAAGTACAAAGACAACCCACAGAATACAAGAAACTCTTTGCAAATTATATGTCTGACAAGGGACTTGTATCTAGAGTATATAAAGAGCCATTACAACTCAATGATAAAAAGACAAATGACCCAATTTTAAAATTGGCAAAGGCTCTGAATATACAGTTCTCCAAAGAAGATATACATATATGGCTAATAAGCACATGAAAAGATGCTCAATATCGTTAGTCATCAGAAAAATACAAATGAAAACCGCAACCAGATACAACTTCACACCCACTGAGATGACTATAACCAAAAAGAAAGATAATAACAAGTGTTTACAAGGTTATGGAGAAATTGTAGCCCTTGTACATTGCTGGTGGGAATGTAAAATGGTGCAGACACTTGGAAAAGCTATCTGGTAGTTAATCAAATGGTTAGACACAGTTACAATACAATCTAGAAATTCCACTCCTAAGTATTTATGCAAGAGAGTTGAAAGCATATGTCCAAAAATGCTTATTCAGAAGTGTTCATAGCAGCATTATTCATAAGAGCCAGATGTGTAAACAACTGATGCATGTTCACCAACTGATGAATGGACAAATAAAATGTGATATATCCATATAATGGAATATTATTCAGTAATGAAAAGAAATGAAATACTGATACATGCTACAACATGGATAAACCTTGAAAACATTATGCTAAGTGAAAGAAACCAGTCACAATGGATCACATAATGTATGATTCCTTTTAAATGAAATGTCCAGAATAGGCAAATCCATAGAGACAAAAAGTAGATTAGTGGTTGCCTAAAGCTGGAGTGGGGGGTGAGGAGGTATGTGGGGTAATGGCTAAAGGTGTGGAGTTTATTTTGGGGATGAAGAAAAAGACTAAAACTGATTGTAGTGATCTTTGCATGACTCTATGAATACATTAAAATTCTTTAAATTGTACATTTTAAGGGTGTGAATTGTTTGGCATATGAAGTATGCCTCAATTAAGCTGTTAAAAATATAATGGGGAGACTTTTGCTTTTGGGAAGATAGAGTAGATATACTTCTCCCTATTCCTCTCGCTAAGTACCACTGAAAACCCTGTGCATTATATATAAAACCAGCATTAAAAGACCTGTAAGATGGAAAGAAGAAGACAGCTGTATTAGCTTGTTCTTGCATTGTTCTTGCATTGTCGTGAAGAAATAGTCGAGGCTGGGTAATTTATGAAGAAAAGTGATTTATTTCGACTCACAATTCTGCAGGCTGTACAGGAAGCATGGTGCCAGCAACTGCTTCTCGTAAGGCCCTCAGGAAGCTTCCAGTCATAACAGAAGGCAAAGAGGGAGGAGGCACATGACACTGTGAGAGCAGGAGCAAGAAAGCAAAAGAGGGGAGGACCCAGACTTTTAAACAACCAGATCTCTTGTGAACTGAGTAAGAGCTCACTTTTCACCAAGGAGATGATGCTAAATTATTCATGAGGAATCCACCCTCATAATCCAGTCACCTCCCACCAGACCTCACCTCCAACACAAGGACGCACATTTCAACATGAGATTTGGCGGGGACAGACACCCAAATCATATCATTTCACCCACCTACCTCCCAAATCTCATGTCCTTCTCACCATTTCAAAATACAATCATGCCTTTTCAATAGTTCCCCCAATGAATTAACTCATTCCAGCATTAACTCCAAAGTCCCAAGTCCGAAGTCTCATCTGGAGATGAATGCCTTCCATCTAATAGCCTGTGAGATTAAAAAACATAAGTTATTTACTTCCAAGATACAATGGTGTACAATCTAATTCCAAAAGAGAAATTGGGTATACATTCTAATTCCAAAAGAGAAAAATTAGCCAAAAGAAAGGGGCAATGGGCCCCCTACACCTCTGAAACCCAACAGGGCAGTCACTAATCTTAAAGCTCCAAAATCATCTCCTTTGACTCCATGTCCCAGCTCCAGGGCATACTGGTGTAAGGGAGTGTCTCCCAAGACTTTGGGCAGCTCCACCCCTGTGACTTTGCAGGGTATGGCCTCATGGCTGATCTCATGGTTTGAAGTTGAGTGCCTGCAGCTTTTCTAGGCTCAGGATGCAAGCTCTCAGTGGATCTACCATTCTCAGGTCTGGAGGGCAGCAGCCTCCTTCCCACACCTCCACTAGCCAGTGCCCTATTGGGGACTCTGTGCGGAGGCTCCAACCCCACATTTCCCCTTGGCATTGCCAATGTAGAGTATCTCTCTAGGGGCTCTGCCTTTACAGCAAGTTTCTGCCTAGACACCCAGGCTGTCCAATACAACTCTGAAATCTAGTGGGGATCTGCCAAGCCTCCTTCATACTTGCATTCTGTGCAACTGCAGATTTAACACCATATGGAAGCTGCCAAGGCTTATGACTTGTGCCCTCTGGAGCAGTGGCCTGAGCTGTACCTAGGGTCCTTTGAGCCACAGCTGTAGCTACAGTGGCGGGGATTCAGGGAGTGGTGTCTTGAGGCTGCACAGGACAGCAGGGCCCTGGGCCTGGCCCACAAAACCATCCTTTCCTCCTAGCCTCTGGTGATGGGAGGGGCTGCCTCAAAGATTTCTGAAATGCTCTCAAGGCCTTTTTCCCATTGTCTTGGATATTAACACTTGGCTCTCTTTTAGTCCCACAACTCTCTCTAGCAAGTGTTGGTCTGCAACCCACCTGTATTTCTCTCCTGAAAACACTTCTTCTTTCTCTGCCACATGGCCAGCCTGCAAATTTTCCAAAGTTTTATGCTTTGCTTCCCTTTTAAGTATAAGTTCCAATTCTAAGTCATTTCTTTGTTCCCATATCTGGTCATAGGCTGTAAGAAACAGCTGGGACACTTCTTGAATGCTTTGCTGATTGTAAATTTCCTCTGCCAGGTACCCTATCTCACAGATCCCTAGGGCCTGGACACAGTGCAGCCAAGCTCTTTGCTAAGGTGTAACATGGGTGAACTTTGCTCCATTTCCCAATAAGTTCCTCATTTGCATCTGAGACCTCATCAGCCTAAGCTTCACTGTCCATATTTCCATCAGCATTTTGATCACAACATTTAACAAGTCTCTAAGAAGTTCCAAACTTTTCCTCATCTCCCTGTCTTCTTCTGAGCCCTCCAAACTCTGCCAACCTCTGCTCATTTCCCAGTTCCAAAGCCACTTCCACATTTTCTGGTATCTTTTTTTTTTTTTTTATTTTTTTTATTTTCTGGTATCTTTATAACAGCACCCTACTCCTCAGTACCAATTTTTTTATTAACTTATTCTTGCATTGCTATAAAGAAATACCCGAGACTGGGTAATTTATAAGGAAAAGTGGTTTACTTTGGCTCACAGTTCTGCAGGCTGCACAGAAAGTGTGGGTCCAACATTTGCATCTGGTGAGGGCCTCTGGAAGCTTCCAATCATGGCAGAAAGTGAAGGAGGAGCAGGCACATCACATGATGAGAGTGGGAGCAAGAGACTGGGGTCGGGGAGGTCCCAGGCTTTTAAACAACCTGATCTCGTGTGAAATAATTGAGTGAGAGCTCCCTTATCACCATGGGGATGATGTTAAACCATGCATGAGAGATCTGTATTCACGACCCAATCACCTCCCACCAGGCCCTGCCTCCAACATTGGGAATCACATTTCAACATGAGATTTGGAGGGGACAAACACTCAAACCCTATCATATCAACAGCCTGAGAAGGATCTCAGAACCTCAGGAATGACATATTGGGGAGTTACCTGGGGTTGTTTTTTTTTGCCTCATATATCCCAAACTTTTAGCTGAAGAAGCTGGCAACCTGAAAATGCCAACAGGTACAGAAAAATAAATGCCCCAACAAAAGCCTACTCTCTCCAGTAAGACAGAAAACAGATAACTTTCATACAATAACAGTTCCACTTCAGTCAAACACCACAGAAAAAACTGTGGCCCCCACATCCTCTCATGTCAGCAAAGACTAAGTGAGGACCCTAGACTTCAATACTCTGAGGCTGTAACGAGGCCCCTCAACACCCCTGAAGTTGCTGAAGTTGTGTCAGAGAAGTCCACGTAGGGAGCTTAGACTAATTCTCCAAGCAGTAGCAAGCCCCCAGAATCATCATGCAGTGTTATTGGAGATGACCTGGGAAGCATGGACTTCCATCCCCACCCAACAGTAAAAAGATGCCTTTCCCTCTAGGGAAAAGGTGCCAGAGGAGGTCTAGTGGTGAGTCAGAACTGTTACTGTTACCTGTTAGTAAAAAGACTGTACGTACCCACCATGATGTCAATGGAGATCAGCTGGGGACCTGGAACTTCTATCCCTGCCTAGCAAAACGAGGAACTTTCCCTACTTCCATCCCAAATCAGACATCAACAAAGACTGAGTGGGGAACCTGGACTTCTACCTCAGAGAAACAGAAAGTTTAAGATCCAGAATCTCATAATATGAAAATGTCCAGGTTTCAATTGAAATTGCTTATTATACCAAGATCCAGGATAATCTCAAACTGAAGGGAAAAAAGATAATCAACAAATGCCAACACTGACATAATAGAGATGTTAGAATTATATGACAAAGATTTTAAAGTAGTCATCGTAAAAATGCTTCAATGAGCAATTATGAACACACTTAAAACAAATGAAAAAATAGAAAATGTCAGCAAAGAAATAGAAGATAAAAAGAAGAACCAAATGAAAATTTTGAACAGAAAAATACAGTAACCAAAATAGAAAGCTCAATGGGTAGGCTCAACAGAAGAATGCAGGGGACAGGGGAATGAATTGATAAACTGGAAGACAGAAATTACCCATTATGCAACACAGAGAAAATAGATTGAAACAAACAAGGAAAATTTACAGAGCCTCAGGGACCTGTGGGAGTATAACAAAAAAAAATCTAACATTCAAGTCATCAAAATTTCAGAAGGAGAGAACAAAGTAGACAAGGCTGAAAAGTACTCAAAGAAATAATGGTTGAAAACTTCCCAAATTAAGCAAGAAACATCAACCTGTACATTCAAGAAGCTGAGTGAACTCCAAACAGGATAAACTCAAAGAAATTCACGTGATGACACATCACAATTAAACTTCTGAAAACTAAGGACAAAAAGAAAAATCTTGAAAGTGGCAAGAAAAAAAGAGCTACTTTACCTATAGGGTAAAACAATTTTAATTATAGCAGATTTCTCATCAGAAACTATGGAGGCCAGAAGGAAATAGGACAATATTTTTCAAGTGCTGGAAGAAAAGAACTGCAACCCAGAATGCTATAGCAAAAGTTATTTTTCAGGAATAAAGGAGAAATCAAGACATTCTCAAATAAAGAAAAACTAAAAGAATTTGTCATAAGCAGAACTACCCTAAAATAATGGCTAAAGGAAGTCCTCTAAAAAGAAAGGAAAAGATGAAAGAAGAAACCTTATAATGCCAGGAAGAAAGAAAGAGCATAGTAAGCAAAACTATGGGTGGATAGGCTTTCCTTTTTCTCTTGAGTTTTGTAAATTATGTTTTATGATTGAAGCAAAGATTATCACATTGTCTAATGTGGTTCTAAATGTATGAAGAGAAAATATTTAACACAACTATCTTATAAATAGGGGAGAGTAAACTGATGTAAATCTACATTTATAGATCATTTCAATTAGCATCAATAGAAAACACATTTTTTTCCAAGTGACTGTAAAATATATACCAAAATAGATCATATTCTAGCCCATAGGATGAAGTTAACAGAATTAATTAGAACATAATTTAAAAGAGTTAAACTCACACAGAGTGTGTTTTCCAACTATGATGAAATCAAAATAGAAACAAAAATAGATAATAGGAAAATCTTCAAACATTTGGAAACTAAACAACACACTTCAAATAATACATGGGTCAAGAAGGATATCTCAAGGTAAATGGTTGTGTTTTTTTGTTTTGTTTTGTTTTTTGTTTTGGCACAATCTCAGCTCACTGCAGCCTCCACTTCCTGGGCTCAAGCAATCCCCCGAACTTAGCCTCCTGAGTAGCCGGGACTACAGGCGTGCACCACCATGCCCAGCTAATTTTTGTATTTTTGTAGAGACGGAGTTTGTCATGTTGCCCAGACTGGTCTTGAACTCCTGATCTCAAGCGATCTGCCTGTCTCGGCCTCCCAAAGTGCTGGGATCACAGGGATGAGCCACCACACCCAGCCTCAAGGTAAATTTTTTTAAATGCATCGAAGTGAATGCAAATGGAACTACAGTATATAAAAGCTTGTGGGATGCAGCCAAAGCACCAATAAGAGCACCAAAAGCATATATTACAAAATAGGAAAAGTCTCAAATCAATAATCTAATCTCTGATTCAAGAATCTAGAAAAAGAAAAGCAAAATAAATCCAAAGGAAGAAGAAAGAAGAGAATAATGCAGATAGGAGCAGAATCAATAACACTGAAAAGAGAAAAATAATACAGAAAATCATTGAAACAAAGAGCTGGTACTTTGACAAAAAGAGAGGGAGAGAGAGAGAAGTCACAAATTGCCAGTATCAGAAATGAAACAGGAGCTATTAGTAGAGACCCTACAGACATCAAAAGAATAATAAGGGAGTACCACAACAATTCCACACACATAGATTTCACAACTTAGACAGAATGGCTCAGTTTCTTGGAAAATACAAGCTACCACAACTCAATCAATATGAAATGGAATTTCATTTGAATAGTTCTATAACTATCAAGGAAGTTGAGTTCACAATTTTAAAACTCCCAAAATAGAAATCTAAACACCAAGATGGCTTCACAGGATAATTCTACCAAATGTTTCAGCAAGAATTAATACCAGCTCTATACAATCTCTTCCAGAAAATAGATGAGGAAGGTATACTTTCCAATTTTTCTTTTTCTTTTTTTTCTTTTTTTTTTTTTTTTAAGATGGAGTCTTACTCAGTCACCCCAGCTGGAGCGCAGTGGTGCAATCTCGGCTCACTGCAACCTCCGCCTCTCAGGTTCAAGCAATTCTCCTGCCTCAGCCTCCTGAGTAGCTGGGACTACAGGCCCGTGCTACCACGCCCAGCTAATTTTTGTATTTTTAGTAGAGAAGGGGTTTCACCATGTTGGCCAGGCAGGTCTTGAACTCCTTACCTCAAGTGATCCACCTGCCTCAGCCTCCCAAATTGCTGGGATTATAGGCATGAGCCACCACACCTAGCCCCCAATTTATCTTTCAAAGCTCAGATTATCCCAATATCAAAATCAGATAAAGGATAAAAACAAGAAACTACAGGCCAATATCCTTCATGAGTAGATGTAAAATTCCTTAACAAAATATTAGCAAATTTAATTTGGCAACATATAGAAGGAATTATATATTATACCACAAATAGAGCATATTCTAGAGATACAAAATTGGTTCAATGTTTTGAAAATCAATGAATGTAATCCACCATATTAACAAGCTAAAGAAGAAAAATCGCATAATTATATCAATCAACGCAGATAAAGCATTTGATAAAATTCAATATCCATTTTAAAAACTCTCAGAAAAATAGAAATGAAGGGGAACTTTCTCAACTTGATAAAGAGCATCCACCAAAGCACCAACAGTTGACATTATGTTTAGTTATGGAAGACTGAATGCATACTAAAGTGAAATGTCAAACTCAACACCAAAATTTAAAAATATAATACTATTTTCGATCACTCAAAAATTAACAACTTAACTATAAATCCAACAAAACATGCATAGGACTTATATGTTGAAAACTACATAACGCTGATGAAAGAAATCAAAGATCTAAGTAAATGGAAAGCCATATGGTATTCATGGACTGGAAAACTCTGCATAGTAAAGATACAATTCTCTCCAACAAAAACAATTTTGAAAAATAAAGTGGGAAGAATCAGCCTACCCAATTTTAAGATTTACTATATAGCTACAATAATTAAGACACTATGGTATTTGGAGAGTCATACATATCTAGATAAATAAAACAAATAGAGAACCTATAATTAGACCCACACATATATCCCCAACTGATTTTGACAAAAATGTAAAAGAAATTCAGTGGAGTAAAGGTAACCTTTTTAGCAAATGGTGCTGGAGCAATTGGCATCCACAGGCCAAAAAGAAAAAGAAAAACCCACTTTGACCTAAGTCAAACAGTTTGTACCATCATTAGCTCAAAATGGATCATGGACTTAATGCAGTTTTTACAGTAATTTACTCAAAATGGATTAGGGACTTAAATGAAAAATGTAAAAACATAAAAAGTTTAGAAAATAACACAGAAGAAAATCTCTAGGATCTAGGGCTAAGCAAGGAGCTTTTAGACTTAACACCAAATTCACAGCCCATAAAAAGAAAAATCAATACATTGAACTTCATCAAAATTAAAAACTTTTTCTCCATGAAAGACCCTGTTAGGAGGATGAAAAAACAAGCTACAGAGTGGGAAAAATATCTGCAAACCACATATCAGACAAAAGACTAGCATCTAGAATATATAAAGAATTCTCAAAACTCAATAATAAAAGAAAAGCAAACAATCAAATTAAATGTCACCTTGACTAAATTGAGTTCTTGATTACATTGTGTTTTTTTTTTTTTTAAAAAAAAAGCAAATTCAATTAGAACATGAGCAAAGACACGAAGAGACATTTCACCAAAGAAGATGTACTAATGGCAAATAAGCACATGAAAAGATGATCAACATCATTAGCCATTAGGGAAATACAAATTAGAACCAATAACAATAAGATGCTACAACATACCTATCGAAATAGGTAAAATAAACAATAGTGCCAATACCAAATGCTCACAAAGATACAGAGAAACTGCACTCATACATCGCTGGTGGGATTGTAAAATGATATAGCCCCTCTGGTAAACAGTTTGGCAGTTTCGTTAAAGGAGAAAAAAAAAACTAAACTAAAACTGCAACTATCACATAACCTATAATTGAACTCCTGGGCATTTATCCCAGAGAAATAAAAACTCTGTTCACACAAAAACCTGTACATGAATGCTATAGCAGCTTCATTCATAATAGCCAAAACCTAGCAACAATGCAGATGTCCCTCAATCAGTTAATAGTTAAACAAACTGTGGTAACTCCATTTCATGGAATATTTCTCAGCAATAAAAAGGGAACAAGCTCTGGGTAGATGCAACAATTTGGAGAATTATGCTGAGTAATGAAAGCCAATCCCAAAAAGTTACATACTGTATGATTCCATTTATACGACATTGTTGAAGAGACAAAATTATAGAAATGCAGAACAGATTAGGGGTTGCTAGGGATGGAGAGGGGAATGGGAGAGAGGTGGGTGTGGCTACACAAAGGCAACACGAGGGACATTTGTGGGGATGGAAATGTTCTGTATCTGAACTGTATCAGTCAGTAACCTGGCTGATGCTGTACTATAGTTTTGCAAGATGTTACCATCAGAGAAGCTGGGTAAAGGAAAGGGCATGTGGGATCTTTCTGTATTATTTGTTCCAACTGCCTGTGAATCTACAATTCTCTCAAAAGAAAAGGTTTAATTTTTTTTTTTTTTTTTTGAGATGGAGTCTTGCTCTGTCACCCGCGGCTGGAGTCCATTGGCGCAATCTCGGCTCATTGAAACCTCTGACTCCCGGGTTCAAGCGATTCTCCTGCCTCAGCCTCCCAAGTAGCTGGGACTACAGTCACGTGCCACCACATCCGGCTAATTTTTGTATTTTTAGTAGAGACAGTGTTTCACCATGTTGGCCAGGCTGGTCTCGAACTCCTAACCTCAGGTGATCCGCCTACCTTGGCCTCCCAAAGTTCTGGGATTACAGGTATGAGCCACCACGCCCAGCCGAAAAGGTTTAATTTTTATAAAAGCCCATGCAGTTTATAATTCCATAGGGCAAGCTTCCAAGAAATTAAATGAGTTTGTTTTTTAAGTGTAAATTGTTTTAAAAAATGTATATGGAAATGTATATGTATACAGAATGTATATTTCATATATACATTTATATATAATGTATATACATATTAGAGAGACGGAGAGAGGGAGAGAGACAGAGAAATGCATGGACTTTTGTAAGTGTCTGTACAGAGCCCACAGAAGGGGAAAGCACAAATCTCTTGTGGAGAAGGGTCATCCAGATTCAGAGGTTAATGAGATCTCATCTCTTAGATGTCCCTAAAGGGAACCTCACACACACACTTGGACCTCTGCCTGCCAGCTCCAGTCAATACACAATGCCCCTGTTCCCTCTCTGCCTCACCTCCCGTCTGTCACTGTCCCTCACTCACAAAGCCACTGGAGAACTCAGTTAGGAAAATAAATGGTAGCTGCTGTAACAAATGACCCCAAAATCTCAGTGGCTTGACATAATAAAAATTAATTTCTGCTCATAACATATATTTGGGATGTTCCCAGTTGGACAACTCTCCTGGGAGGTTCTTCTCTTAGCAGTACCAGAAACCTAGGGTGCCACCATCCTGTAGCTTGAACATCAACCCAGCATTAGCCAGTCAGCAAATGAAAGAGTGTGGAAATGGAACCAGACGAGATGAGGGAGAGGCCTAGGAGTGGAGCACATAACTTCTGCCCACTCTCCTTTGGCCATAACTCAGATTGATGATCTCATCTAGCTACAAGGGGGCTGGGAAATGCAATCTTGATCTATGCCTTTATAGCATCATTTCTGCCCTTCCTGGTTTGCCCCACAATGGTCCGTAATCATGAAACACCAATGTTCACACCAAAGATGCTATCTCCTGATGCTCATCTTCACATGCCAGAGCAGGGCGGGCTCTACGGCAGGAAGAAGAGCCTGCTCTGCACTTCTGTCCTGCCTGGTTACCCAAGACTGAGGCAGCCCAGCTTGTGTCCAAAGTCTACAATGAGACCCATCAGCCTCAGGCCTCCATCCTCTCCTCATCAGAGCCCCAAGGAAGTCCAAGAGGTCAGGTCAGGGACTCCTACTACCCCATTCCCCCCATGATCCTGGATACCTCCTTCCATTCATGTCCCCTTCAGCCTCCCTTGAAGACTCCCTTGAAGACAAAAAGAACTTCCTTCTGCCTCTGTAAACCAGCTTGGGGGATATGACTTGATGAAGATTAACACCCTGAAGGCCCCCAGTGCTGCAAGCATGCAAGCAGCTGAGCTCTGCATCTCAGCCAGGAGTCCTCAGGGAACCCTGCTGCAGTGAAAGGGACGCAATGAGCCCAAACAGGGTTAAGGGAGGAGCAGATTGTGGTGGGAGGGAGGATATACAGAGCTCTGCCTCAGACATCTTGTGCTCACAGATGCCAGGTGTATATATGGGTTGAGAGCCCAGAAGAGAAATCCAGACCAAGGTAATCCATGTATCTTATATTTGATAGGCTACAGACTCAGCTGCTGTTACAAAACTCCAAAATAACAGTGACTTAAATGAGATAAGGATCCGCTCTCTCATCAGCATAAGGAATCACAGGCATAAGGGCTGACATAATGCTCTGAGGGGTCAAGGCCCAGGTTCCTCCATCTGGTTGCATGTGCATAGTCCAAGATGCCTCACTACCACCTACACACCAGCCAGAAGAAAGGGTGCACTGGGCAAGGGAGACCAAGCTCCTTCCCTTTGGGGGCATAATGCTAAGACATGCACACATTGCTGCTGCTCACATCCCAGAAACTGGTCGGAAGCACACATCTAGCTAAAAGGGAGGCAGGGCAGTGTAGTCGTTATTCCAGCAGCCACATACATGGTTTATTTCATCACTATGAAAGAAGAGGAGAAGGGGTGGTTAGGAATCTCTGCCATACACCCCTCAAAATGGATTATGGACCCCTGTCAGCACAATATTTTTGAGCACATAAACCCCAATATATTTATATTTGTTCATAATTAATATCTATGTCAATATGTATATTAAATACTTGTAAAGCTTATTTTTTCCTTACTTTTTAGATAAAAATAAATGTGATATTTTCTTCTCATACCCCAAGAGATCATCTGGCACATGCTTCCTTGGAGATCACTAAAGATGTAGATTTGTAAATCAACAGCAAGTAGGCAGTGGCTGCAGCTCTGGAGTTGAATGGGATCACCCAAGAAGAGACACATAGAGGCAGAAGAAAGCTCCAAGGATGAGAAATTGGGAAACAACAATATTTAAGTTGGGCAAAAATTTTAAAAGCAGGAGTGATCTAAGAAACTGAGCAGGAGCCGGCCAAGAGACAGGAAGAGAAATGAGAACGAGTGTTTCTAAGGAAATCTGAGGAGAGGAGAGCTTCAGGAAATGTCACGTAGGATGAAGACTGAAAAGAGGCCATTGATTTGCCAATGTGAAGGTCATTGGTGCCCAGGGTAAGAACAGAAAAATATTAGGATGAATAGGCAAGAAAGAATTAGATAGCACATTTGATTCTATGGGTAAAGAAGGAGGTAGCCATGGAAGGTTTTTGAGTGTGGAAGCCTCATGATGACAGCAAAATGCGAGGAAGATTCATGTGGGCATTTGCATGAAAAGTAGACCAGAGGATCCAGAGTCTGGAGTCTGAAGTCCCTCTAGGGTGTCAACCCAGGAAATGGCCTCAAACAAAGCATATGGCTTAGGAGAAATGGAAATGACCCAGTGACAAATTGATAGGGAGACCTATCAAAAAAGATTGACTTCAAGGTTTTGGGCGCTGGTAGCTGAGAGGATGGGAATGCCATTGAAACCATTGTTCCAGGAGGTTTTGATGGGGAAATGGGATGCCTGGTGGACCTGCCCAGGAACGCTTCCTGGGGAGGGTGCTGTGAGCATGTCAACCCTAAAGTGCCTGCTCTCCCATCCTGGGCTCCTGCCACATGCCTCGGCTACTCAAGTGCTCAAGTTCAGAGTTCCCACCCTCTTTCCCCAGCAGTTCCAAGGATGTGTTCATGACCGAATGCTGTCCCAGAGACCCTCTGACCAGCCAAGCTAACTTTAGTGTGGCTCTGGGGACTGTGAGGTTTTCACTGAGGACAAATGGAGCTGCTCCTTCTCAGGCAGTGACAAGCTCGATAATGTGGTCAGCAGCAAGGGCTCTCCACTGGCATTGAAGCAGGACATAAAAGGCCATGGTGCAGCTCATCTATGAGCAACCTCACACATAGCTCTAGGAGCTGGGGTCACACTTGCCCTAACCATCCTCAGCCATGGTCCATTGTTTAGGATGGTCAAGAAATGGGTCAAGAGAAAGAGGATGTAATGAACCCCTGTGAGCACTTGAGGAAGAAGGATCCCATGCTCAACAGTCACAGTGTGTCCTTCTAGAATGACCCTCTGTGGCTCTACCCCAAGGGGCCTCTCCCAGGGTTCTGGTCCACCTGGCTAATGGGCTGTGCTGAAGCAGGATGGCCTGCAAAGCCCTCCCGGGGGGTGCTCCCTGGCTGCTTCTTTCTCAGGCCCCTCATGGCTTAGGTGTGGGTTGGGTTGCAGGACAAGAATGGTGAAAATAATTCGGGAAACTGCTCATTCGTTCTGCTGCTCGGACAGCCACACTTGGGACTTGAATGAGCCTAGACACCCAGAGGCACAAATACTGTTCCAGTAGCTCTCTCTGGGCTAAGCTTTGCCCTAGATCTGATGCTCTTCAGGGTCAGGAACTTCAGTGTGATCCTGGGAATTGGGGAAAGCCTCCCTCAGGGTCAAGAGAGACCCCTGAACTTAGATAATGGTTCTCACTGGAGACACTAATGTGGGAGAGAACAGGAGAGGGCCACTCTTTTCCTCACTAGGAATAAAGGCTCCTGACCTGATTCCCTCTGCATTGACACTTCCTCCATCAAATTATTTTAAAGATAGCATAGGAAACTATGAGTCTCATAAAAATAAATGAGTTAGTCCTGATATTTGGGCTAATACCAACACTTTCAAGCATAAAGCAGCTATATGGTGCCCTGGATACAACTATGGGGCTCATCTCAGATTTCTTGGGCATCTCAGAGAGTGGAACTCACTTAACACTTACTGAGCCTCCACTGTGCACCAGGCCTACCCTCTGAATCTTGAATGATGAAGAGCAGCTGAAACAAAGGATGGAAGGTGTTCCAGGCTGAAGGAATAGTGTGTCCAAGGAACTGAGAGAGAGCGAGAGAAAGTGAGAGAGAGCATTCTGTGCCTTAAACACATGGTTGAGTTCTAGAATGGTTTGGTCACAGCAGAGAGAGGGAAGGGAGCAGTAATCTCAGGGCCAGAGGAATAAGCCCTGGCCAGATCCTGACATGTGTTATGTGGCTGGAAGCTTGGGTTTTATCCAGAGGGCAATGGGAAGCCATTGAAAGATCTTAGGCAGAGAGGAGACACGATGGGATTTGTTTTAATAGAAATGTAGCAGAGTGGTTTACCAAGAATGTGATGTGGCCAAATGGCCTATTGAGAGAGACTAGCTGTATCTTGCTTTCTCCATTGTAGGCTCCCGCTAAAGAATGAAAGGTATTTCAGCTCTTCTCCTCCTCACTCCCACCCCAGGAAGGGAGCCAGGCTTTTATGTCTTTGAGACTTGGGCTTTCCTTGCCACAGGGGGAGCTGATAATGTTTTTGTGTGTTTTGAAGCAAAAAAAGAGAAGTTGCCAGGCCTTTCTGCCTCTTTGTTTTAGAAGGCCTGGGCCTAGCCAGGGAGTGTTGAGATTAAAGAGAGGAATAACCGAATTCAGAGAGTATATGAGATGTACGGGGGTTCAAGAGAGGCTGAGGTCCCCAGGACTTGGTGAGTGATTGGTTATGGAGGTGAAGAGAGGAAGGAGTGGAGAATGGCTTGTGGGTTTCCAGTTGCACTGATGGGGAAATTGGTGGTGCTACTAGTCACAATAGAGGAGAAGATGCATTCTCTCTTTCTTTCGTGGGAGAGAAAGTCCCCATAGATCTGAGCCCAGAGATCACTCTCTTTCTCTCATGGGAGAGAAAGTCCCCATAGATCCCAAAGAGCTGTGACTCCCACCCTAGCCAGGAACTGGCACCTTGACAAACCTTGAGAAAGAAATCGAGTGGCAACCCTGCTGCCAAGTGCCCTGTTGGCCTCTCCTACCTGGGCACTGGCCAGTGAGAGTGTCTTCAAGGCTGGTGCTGAAGGGAGTGGACCACGCTTTGCACTGATGGGAAATCTTCAGAGCAGGCTCCAGCCTCCAGCATGGACTCAGAGGGCCGGGCTGGGCCACAAAGAGGGGTGTGAGACAGAGCCCATCCCACAGGCTCTCCGGCCTCATTTTCCTCGTTGGTAAAACTAGTGCTTTGAACCTGATTCTCTGCACGGCTCCTTCCAGCCTGAGCCTGTAAGGACTGGCTGGAGCACCAGATGAAGCAGAATGCATTGTCACAGCACATTGGCAGGAGTGTGAAGTGGCCAGATGCCCACGGGGTCAACAGGGAAGGATTTCTAGAGCAGAATCTAGGGGACCTGGCGGCGGCCCCCTCAGTTGTAAGTAAATTGAGGGCAACAGCCACTCTCTCTGCAGCCTCACTCTGGTCTCCTCTGCTGGTTCTAGGGCAGCTGCCTGATGAGGGCCGAGGGCGTAGCAGGTGCTAGTTCCTACCTGTTGACTGGGCCAGGAAGCAGACCAGCACCGCCACCCCTGGCTCCAGGCTCACAGCTCCTTCTCTTCACATTCTTCATCACCGTTTCTCCCGTACTTCTTGCTATTGCTTAGGGATGCAGTAAAAATAAAAAGGTGCTTCCGGAGACTAGGCTCATTCTCCTCCCCCTTTCGCCAACCAACTCTCCTCTCCTTCCCTGCTCTCCGTTATGCAGAAACCTCTGCTTTCCTGATTGTCGAATTCATCTTACTTGATTACCTTCCCCAGGAACAGACTCCTCTGAGAGACAAGAGAATATCTGACCCATGGCCTGATGCCCTGGAGGGGTGGGAAGGGAAGCAGTTCCTAGCAAGAGAAACGTAACCAACTTAGCTAAGCAAACTGCTAAGGGCCAGGCTTTACAATGGCAGTGCATAGACAGTCAGATGAGAAAGTGTTATCCCCATTTTGCAGATAAGGAAATTAAGTCTCAAAAAGTGAAAGAATTTACCCAAGACCACAAAAGCGGTACAAATCTTGGCTTCTTTGTGTTTCCTTTCCACCCTCTCAAAAAGACTCTTACTGACCATTTACTTTGCACTGATCACTGTACCATGCCCTGCGGAGTCAAAGACCAATGAAGCAGTGTTGTATAGCCTTCAAGCAGTCGCAGTCTAGAGGGGAGACAGACATAGAGTGTAATGAGTGACACATGGGAGGCATGGAGGACAAAGTCCTGTGGGACTTCAGACCAGGGCAGGGGAAACAAGGCTTTCCAGGGGAGGTGACCTGAAGGAGAGTCCCAGAGGATGAGTCACAGTTACCGGGCCAAGGGGCCAAAGCAGGAAAGCATGCAGCTTAATTGCCCAGCCAAGCAGCTTTCCTTCATCCCCAGCCGCACCCCCGCCGAAGCCCCACCCCAACCAGGAGGCTTCCCGCCAGAATGTGGGCCCTGTGGGAAGCTCAGGTTGATGCCCTCCCTCTCCTGGCCTTTCCTTTCCAAGGGCTGTGGGACCGGAGATGCTGCCAGAAGCCTGGCTTCCTGGGGAAGGGGTCTGCTGAGGCCCTCCTGACAACCGCAGCCCCCCTCCTTCAGCCCAATCTTCAGTTTAGCTAAACCGTTGGATCCCTTTGGGTTTGATACCATCTAATTGGTTGTGGCTAATCCCATATTAACTTCTCCCGCAGAAGCTAGAGGGCTTCTCCCTACCTTCCATCACGTCCCAGCCCCTACAGAAGCTGCTGTTATCATGTTTATGAGCCTCCACAACCACAGACAGGCAAATTTGCATATAAATAACCTGCCAGCACTGGAGGCTGTGAGAGGCACCTGGTAACGACTCTGTTTATTACTCTGGAGAGAGAAGGGGAGCAAGAAGGCCTTGTGCGCTGGGTGGCCCAAGCGGGACAGCTACATTTCCACCCACTGATTAGCTGAGAAAGGGTCAGTGACTGCCAAACAGCAGAGGAGGAAGAAACGTAAAGCCATGCAGCTCCTCCTCTTTGGGAAACCCTGGCCCTCGCAGCTAGAGACTGTAGAAGCCACCATGTCACCAAGGATGGTCCAGCCTGAAAATGAATGCAGGGAGCCAAGTATGAGCCTGGGCTTGGTGTAGGTGGGGAATGTGAAGCAAAGAGAGAAGAGTCATGTCCTCAAAGAACTGTCTACTGCAACACGCATGCTGCAGACCTGGGGGAAATCTCTGACCAGACAAAACACAGAGGTGATGGCCCAAGGTGCAGAAGCAGGTCCTCCCAGTGAGAAGGCTTCCAGGAGGAAGACCTTGGTAGCCCTGGGAGACCTTGCCCAGGTGAGGAGCAGAGGAGGAAACACTCCGGACTGGAGGGAATGAAGTGAGGCCCTGTTGAATGAGTCCTGTACTGAATGGACTGAGGGGCCTGGGGAATAGGGAGATGGATTGGAAGAACAGCAGAAGATACAGCTGGAAGGGAGGCTGAGTCTGCTGTAGTGTCCCCATATGACCAAGCTGTGACTTTACCTCCTAGATCTTGAACATTTTTGAAAAGGTGAATGGCATAAGGGCAGCTCTGTGGGCTAAAAAGCTATGGCTACTGAAGTCTCCATCAAAATGTTGGATGGCCCAAGGGTTCCCTAAGAAGGCAGGGAAGGACACCCCTTAACATGATCTGATGTCTAATGAACACACCAGCAAGGCAGAATTCAGAACAGAGGCCACACCCCAGAGAGATCGGAGCCGGAGGTCAGTGGAAGTTGGGTCTTAGAGGAGGCGGGGTGAGAAAGACAGATTTGGAAGACCCAAAATCTGTAGCTGGAAAGCAAGCGGAGGCCAGGGAGAATGTTGGGGAAATATAATTAAAAAAACAAAATCTTCTCTCAACCTAGAAAACCTCTCCTCAAAGGTAGTAGAGACAGAAAACAGTTTTATTACTGAGTAAGCATTAAACCAGGATGTGATGTACATCACAGGCAATCCACTGAAAGATTGCAGAGACAGAATGCAAAATGCAATCTCAACTCCTATACAGCCAGGTAGATAGAATCCACTGCATGCATGTTTTCAAGATAAACAGAAACTGGTCCTCAAGGAAGAGGGCCCGAAAACTTCAACCTAAAAAGAAATGCAGAAAGACAGGCTTTCCAGAACAAATGAGTTTATCTGGGAATAGCAGAAGATTGCAATCTGGGGTATGTGTGTTATAACAGACCGCAGGCATATCCAGAGGGGTCAGGGCAAAGGGGAGTCTTAAAGACACAGAGAAGTCCACACAAGCCGCTTTGAAACAAAGATCACAGGTCACAAGCTCGTCGTAGGAGCCGGCCTTTGTTCATCAGCCGTTGCGAGGTGAGTGTCCTTGTGTGAGTGGCTTAGCTGGAACACTGCAATCTTGAGGAAGTTCTTGTGATAGTCCTGTTACGGGGATGTGTGTGTGACGGCTTCCTTATGGCCTCCCTCATCTCCGTTTGGTTAAGCGTTTGACATAGGTGACTCCATTTTGGTACTGGCAACTTTTACAACACCCCCATTTGTAACACATAGCTCATCCTAACTTCACCTGGTAATTAGGGTGACCATCTGTTAGCTTATTGGCTTTATCCAGAGGAAAAACAAATTTTGCAGATTGAAGCAGGAGACCCACCAAAGTTAGGCTCTTACTCTCTCACAAGAACTGGGAGAGAGGGGACACTCTCTCCTTCAATGTTAGGATTTCAAAAAATGGCTACCAGGTACTTGAACCATGCCTGACTGGCAAGAGGCTTATTTCACCATTATAAAGATTTATGTATGTTTGAAAAGGACCTAGAAAGAAATTATGATATGAAAAGAAAGAGGGGGAGAAGTCTCTTCTCTTATTTTCAGCAGGGAGAATTAAGTTTCTTATTTTAAACTTGTATTCGCCCTTCCAGGACCAATAGGGTTGGAAGTAGCTGAGCCTCCTTGGGGAAAGGACTGCTAGTAATATTCAGACCTGGGTTCAGATTCTAACCCTGCCTGTGCTAGCTCGGTGGACAAGTCAACCCTCCTCGAGTAAGTTTCCTCATCTTTGAAATAGGGATTATAATTTCTACCTAACAGGGTCCCAAGGAATAAATAAGATCATATTTTAAAGTCGTATGGAAGCAGCAGGCACTCTAAAATATTCATTCTTGAAATTAAATTGTGTAACATCGGCCAAGCACAGTGGCTCAATGCCTGTAATCCCAGCACTTTGGGAGGCCGAGGCGAGTGGATCACTTGAGCTCACTAGTTTGAGACCAGCCTAGGCAACATGGTGTAACCCCATCTCTATAAAAATAATAATAATGATGATAGTACAAGACAATTAGCCAGGTGTGGTGGTGACACGTGCCTGTAGTCCCAGCTACTCAGAAGGCTGAGATGGGAGGATGGCTTGAACCCGGGAGTCAGAAGTTGCAGTGAGCCGAGATCATGCTACTGCACTCCAGCCTGGGCGATAAAGTCAGACTTTGTCTTAAAAAAAAGAAAATGTGTAGCATCATGAGGGTTGGAACAGTCAGCTGGAGAGTAGTTCACCAAATCCCAAAACATTGACACTAAGGGAGTACTTCACAGGCTACATCAAATGGTCATGGGGCAGGTCAGAGGGAAATGCTCCTCCGGGCAGCTTGTACAGGGAGCTTATTTCCCTAAGAAGTATCACAGTCAGAAAACATAACTAGGTAACAGAATGGTTTAGGACACTCATGAATGAGTCCGAATGGGCTGTTAAGGGAGAAGTGAGTGTTCAGCATGACCCTAACTTGGAGGTTGTGAGCTCTAGGATAAAGCCTTTCCCATTAGATGGCCTTGGAAACACTGCCACAGGCAAGCTCTGGCCAGACGGATGAGTCACAGGTTTGGAATTAGGGGATAATTCTTCTATTTCTGTACACCACATCCCACAGGACCCCCACATCCCCAAGATGACAGACCGAATTTGCAGTGGTACCATTTCTACTGCTCCCCTGCCATTTCTGCTAAAAAAAAAACAGACTTGGGTGTCCCCTATTCCCACCACAGGATGGCTACCCACCTGTGCTCTAGAAAGGCCACTTCTCTTGAGCTGGGGGAAGGAGGGCACAAAGGCCTCGGGTCCCCAGGCAGTAACACCACAGAGAGCCTCACATCCCTTTGCACTTTCCAGGCCTCCTCGCCCTGCCTCTGTGGGACGCTTTCCTGTTGCCACAGCAACTGGATTCCCAGAGAACCTGTGGGCCCAGGCCACCATCTTGGGGACTTCCTAATGATATGTTCTGAAAATTACAACATTTCAACCCAGGTCACTAAGCTAGAGAGAGGGGGTGTCCTGTGGTGGAACTGCATTTTCTGGTGCTTGCCTATTTGGGGCTGGGAGAGGTTGAGAGGAGCATTAGGCCGTGGTTTCTAGGGTGTTCCCAGCTGGCTTGGCCAGGTCATCCCACCTTGGCCAGCACCCACAGCGTCTGGAGGCTGGGAGGAGGAGCACTCCCCTGTGATCCCCCCATCTTCCCACTGTGCTTACCTCCAGGTCTCTCAGTTTCAGAAAGTGGATCGTACAGGCCCAGTCAAACACATTGGGTGGTAGAATGTGGTGCAAGGGAGGGTGGCTGGGGAACAAGCGGAGGGGCAGCAGGAAGTGGTGGGCTTTCATCTGGGGTGGCTGGGGGTGAGGGGGGCTCTGGAGCAGACGGCAGGACTAGGGCAGGGCCATCAGGGGGCAGAACCAACAGGGAGGGCTAGAGCAGAGCTAAGCCTGGCGCTGGCGCTGAGGATGATTGAACAGGGCGTTGGGAGGGATTGAAGCTGGAGACAAAGGATTTGCTGCAGAGCCCAGAGCCCTGATGGAGCACGGGGGACGCATTGATGCAGGAGATAGAGGCTGCGGCCCCCGGGGGCGGAGGCGGAGGGGTGATTTAGCGCCTTGGAAGACAGGACAGGCAGGACCCGTGCTTCAGCACAGAGCCGCAGGCCGCTCCCATCCATCCCTGGCTGAAGGCTGCAGTGACAGAGGAGGCCCGGCGGAGGGAGGGATGGGAGGGAGACGTGGCAGCCAAGGGGAGAAGCACGAAGCTGGCTCCGGAATGCAGCCTGCAAGCACATTTTGCCTGCAACACTCAAACAAATTCCAGGGCAGCTTTTCTGGGGAAAGAGAAGTGTGGTTCAAAGAGAACATAATGAATTGGCTGAAATAAATAGTTAATTAGTTCCAGATAGCTTAGGAGGTTCACAGAAGAGGTCGCTGTGCACTGCAGTGGGCGGCAGCCACCCCTGCCTCACTGGACACAGGGCTCAGCTGGAGCTGAGGGGGGTCCTGAAGCCAGTGGCCTTAGACAGCAGCCCACCCAGACGCTTCTCCTTAGTGTCCCGGCAGCCCGCAGCAACCATGGCTGGGAAGCCTGATGGAGTCGGAAAAAGTGAGCATGTGGAGACAGGACCTAGGGGGTTCACTCCAGGCTCTTCAGCTGCCACCTTAGACACCTGGAATGGCTTCTCAGATCCCCGTTTTCTGAACTAAAAACTAACACCCGCCCTGTCTGCTCCCAGGGTTTTTGTGAGAATCAAATAAGGAGCGGTTATGGCCCAAATGCTGGCAGTTATCCTCTATTAGACACAAGCGTCATGAAGGAAGGGGGTAAGCTTGCTCCCTTTGGGACCCCCTGCATTTAACATAATGCCTGGCACAAATATTTGTTGGATCTTGTTGAGTAAACATGGAGTTTTCACTGCCTTGGTGGTCCCTTTAGTCATCCATACAAGATGGAGCCCAGGAAACTTGGAGGCTCAACCTAGGGATATTCAGGTGTGACCCTGCCCTAAAGCCAACCCCAAGTGATGTTTGGATCAACCGTAGTTTTGAAACATTACCCCGAAATACAAAGAATGGGAGTTATGTAAAGTTTCATGGAGGGGGTGGTCCGGGACCCCTATATCGGGAGTGCAGCTGAGCCCCTCACCAGGGAGGGATTAGCCTTCCCATCCCTCTTGAGTTTTCTGAGTCAGAGGCAGAGACGAGGAGGGCCAGGGTCCTCCGTATGCTATTCAGTCTGATATTCGGAGGCCCAGAGCATATCAGTCTTCTTAAACTGCAGACACATTCTACACTAATTATAATTTGGATACAACTAGGAGTTAAGTGGCCGTTGACTAGTTGGCATGTTTTGTAGACATGTAATCATTTATTAATTTTGATTTTGCAGTTCCCTTTTTGCATCTTGGAGCCAATTGATTCTTTTTTCAGGTATCCAGCAGTTCTGGAGGCCCTTGCAAAGTTCACAGGACACAGGCACCAGGCCCACTATCAGACAAAAAAGCAGCCAGGGAGAGAAAGGGGGGTGTGGCGCCAGGATACCCCGTGCTCTCCTAGAGATGGGAGAAGCCGCTGGACTTTAACACTTTCCCAAGAAAGATGTATGTTCTTGTTTCCAGAAACAGCCACCAGATGCTGTGTGAGCCTGGACCAGCTGTGTGACTTGTCTACTCTTCTGCTTTCCGCTTAGAACAAGGCTTGGGAAACAGGGCTGGAGGCTGCAGGGGAAAGAGGGTTACCAAGCCTTCTCTCTCCTAAGCTGGAAGATGTGACTGAGAGCATTCACGGGTGGATTGGGACTGTGTGGCCTGGACACCTGGAGCAGGGCAGAGGGCATGTTTGTTTCCCTCTAGAAGGCAGAGACCCTCTGCCATGCAGAGGGAGCTGGCTCTCCCTCTGAAGTCCCTGCAAAGCAAGAAGGGGCCTGATCAGACCCGAGTCTCATCACCCCAGCTCCCTGCCTGCCACAGACTGAGTGTGTGTATTCCCACAGAATTCATCTGTTGAAACTCCAAGCCCCAGTATGATTGCATTTGGAGACAGGGCCTTTAAGGAGGTAAATAAGCTTATATGAGGTCATGAGAGTAGGACCCTGCTCCAATAGGATTAGCGTCCTTATGAGAAGAGACAGGAGAGTGCTCTCTTTCTCCCTCTCCCTCTCTCCCACCGCTTCTGCCACCAAACCCATTCTGCAATTCTCCAGCACAAATGGGTGTCCTACAATTCAGTCCTGTCCGGACATGAACTGCCCAGAGTTCACATGAGACTCCACCGCTTTATGGCCTCAGTCCCACAAGACTGCCTTCCCTTTGGATGCCAGTCACTAGTCCCGGGGACCACCCATACTTCTGACCCACCCACCACCAGTCAGGGGTTCTCAGGGTCTCCTCTGGGGTTCAGTAATTAGTTCATACCGAATCACCAAGCACATACCAGTTTATTATAAAGGGTACAACTCAGGTGCAACCAAATGGAAGAGATGAGTAGGGCAAGGTACGCAGGGTGGGGGGTGGGGAGGAGCAGAGTTTCCACGCATGTCTCTTGAGACATGTCACCTTTCCAGCACCTCAGCCTGTTCACCCACCTGCAAGCTCTCCAAACTCTGTGGCTTAGGGATTTTTATGAAGGTTTAATTTCATAAGTATGATCAAGTGAATCATTGGCCATTGGTGACTGAACTCACTCTTCAGAGTCACCTCATTAGCACGCCAGAGACTTTTATCACTCAGGAGATTCCAAGAGTTTTAGGAGGTCTTTACCAGATCCCCCCAATGCACACCAACAGTGTGCCCCCCGACCCCCTACTGATTCCTCCCCACAAAGACCACGGGCTTCCTTTGAGGGGAATGTTTTCTAGACCAGCATCATCCTGTACATCACATCGGTAATCAGGCCCTAAGAGTAAGACTAGAGAAATGGAAAGGAAGACAAAGCTACTCTCCCTATAGCTTTGAAGCCATGCATTGGGGACCCAAGCATCTACCTCCCCCTCCATTTCCCAGGCTGAATCCTTACATCTGGGGAGCAGGACCCAGCCCCTTTTTGGTAAATAAAGTGACGAGTCTCAGTTTTTCCAAGTGCTCACATGGCCTGGGCTTGGTCAATTCATGATTGTGACTTTTCTTCCTCCTTCTCTAACCCAAACATGCAAACACCCCATTGCCTGGAGGCTGGAGCGGCTAGAACAAGCTGCTGGGAGTGTGTGGACAGAGAGATGAAAACAAACCTGGCTCTTGATGATGTTTCTCCCTGGATTTTATAAGCCAGTGCCATTTCTCAGTGAAGTCAAATCCATGCGGTCCTCATTCATTTACACACTGGGCAAGGGTTTGCGCAGAAGAGAGATGGAGACCCCAAGGACCCCCTTAGTTGATTTAACAAATCCCTTTCAAGCTTTAATTTTTTTTATTAGGAAGCAGAAGTTGCCTGTTCCCAAACCACACATGTACGCACAGACACATACGCATAACCCCCACTCCTTTCAAATTCTAATCTCTCCAAACCCAAAGACGGGAATATCCCCATGAACTAAGCTTTAGAGGGCACTTTTTTCCTCTTCTCCATTTAGCATCTGCTGGGAAGTGGAAGGGAGCCTGGGAAGAACTTGCAATAACTGGGAGGAAGCAGATGAAGTGTGGCTCCTGCTTGATGATGCCAGCAGCCCTGCAGGGTCCTCCTTTATCCACTCGGCCCCACACCAAGAAGAATTTCAGAAGGCCAGTGGTGGCTCCAGACACACAGCTAGAGCCTGGATTTAATTTGTTTTGATGAAAGGACCCTGGACTAAGAACAAGGACACGAAGAGAATGGGGCAGCCCTGAGACAGGTTTCTCATCCTGTCTCTGCTGGGCAGGACCTTCCAGAGGCATCCAGGGCAGCTCTCCACCCTCAATGCCAGATGCAGTATCAGGTGCACAGAGCACCAGAATAGGAGTCCAGAGACCTCAGCTGTGGGCCCAGCTCCTCAGCTGGTGCTGTGCGACCTTGGTCAATTCACTGGATGACTGAGCCTATTTTCTTCCTCTGTGAAAATGAGTGTAGTGAAACGTGACTGCCTGCCAGAAACAGATAAGAGGGGGTGTGAAAATGCCTTGCCAAGTCCTTTGGAAAGGTGAGCTATTAGGGGTATTTATCTTAGATGGTGTTTCTGGCAATCTTATTTATAAATCTTTTCAGGGCAAAGGATCCTGTAGCTCCCCCAGTAACAGCTGCCCTTGTCTCGTAACTGTTTGGGAAGTCCTTCCCAGTATCCAACCTGAATTGTTTCTGAAACAACTTGTCCTGCACATCGGAAGTGAACCTGAGTGTGTGTGAGACAATTGAATTGTTCTTGGTGTGTTGCGTGTGTGCACAGACACTCTGTGCACACTCCACTGTAGGAGAATGATCTTGGTGAGGAAGAGGAAGGTCAGTCTGGGAGGTTCTCACATCTGAGGCCTGGACCTGCAGAACTTTGAGAAGTGCACCACTGCCACTGCCCAACAAGTCACAGTAAGTTGGGAGTGCTGGGAGGGTGTCCCCCTTACCTCATCAGAAGAAAGTAATCTGAGCAGCTTTGACTGTTTTTCAAATCAATGGGTATGAAAATCCACCCAGAACTCGGGTTATGAAATGTGTCATTTTCATGTGTGAAATTTGCACCCGCTGACCTCATATCCTCCCTGAAAATGGGGGACTTTCTCACCTCCTACCTCGAATTTAATCTGCATCTGATGTGCTGGCAGACCTCAGACCCATCTGCATCTCTTGGAGCTATTTCTTTCCACTTCGGAGTAAATGATGGTTCCAAGGAGCTAGGTTGATGGGAACAACGCCCACACCATGTAGATGCCTCTCTTCTCTCTCGCCCTTTTGGGGCCTCGTCTAGCAAACACAGAGGCTCCAGTGCCACAGAGATATTCAGTCTGTCTCTGTCTGCACCCACAATTCAATCACACAACGCCTGAGTGGGCATAAAAGCTGATTTTCTATCCTAATGACTCCCTTAACCGAGCTGACAGCTGCCATCCCTCAGGGACCTGTGGGTGAGAGTGCTGGAGACCAATGACCCCCTTGCTTCTCTGCCCCTCTGCCCCCTGCCCCACCTCCTGTGTGTCTTTGAGGCTGAGGTGCCTAGATGACCACTGTGTGAATGTGCCCAGAGCTGGGAAGAGGAGAGAGTGGGCTAAGAGACAGAAGGTGGGCTGCATGCTCCCCTAGGGCTCTCCCTCTCCTGCCAGCTCCATCTCGAGTCCATTAACCTCGCTGTGTGTGTGCTGTGTTAATGGGCTGGGAAGGACAGATCGCCCCTCTTGCCTGCTGACAGGAGGGGGCTGCCACTTGTTGCCAACCTCAGAGGAGGCACAAGGTGCTTGGAGGGCAGGACCAGAGCCCAGGCAGGCCCTGGTTTACGGCCTGTCTTCCCCGCTGCCTGACTGTCAGAGGGAGGAAGCAGCTCCCTGGGGTGACAAGATGGGAAGCTGGCAAGAAAATCCCTCATGCTCACTTTCCTCTCCATTGATCCTCAGATCTCCTCAACAGCTAAGGAGACTCAATAATGCACACTTCGTAAGTGCAGTAGAAGGACCTGTGAATAATAATCTCTTCTATTGGATTAACTCTTCCACATCTGCTGTGTGGATCCCCTACCTCACTGATGTGCTTGGAAGGCAGGGGAGGCTGCATGGTGAGGCCCTGCTGGAGCACAGGGAGAGGCCACTTGGCAGAGTGCAGCATCACAGCCGTGGGCGCCTGAGACCCAACCCCGCCGGTGCCTCCGTGGCTGTACCATGTTCCCATGCTTCATCACGCTGTCTCTCAGGGTGGGGCCAGGCATGGTCTTATTCACCAAGGCAGGATTCCAAACTCCTGTTTAGAACCCTATGACTGGCTGGACAGGAGGTGGGCCCCTGAGCCATGGGCAGCCAACTCATAGGCTGACCAGAGGCCTGATAGATGACTCCGTGCAGGAGGCAATTCACTCAACTGCAGTTATTTGAGCCAATCAGGCTCTCTCTCAATGCAAACAGGAAATAATAAAGCAGCTGGTGGGAGTGGGAGAAGTGAACGGAGACTCCCTGAGAGCAGGTGAGTCCTGCTGGTGGCAGAGTCTGGAACGAAGAGCCACAAACTCTGGCTGTTGTAAGACCTCAGAGAGCCATGCCCCGAGAGCTCCACTGGACCCTGACCTCCCCGCCTCACACAGTCTCCCAGCCCAGGCCTCATGAGGGCCCCCCCGTGCCGTAGCTCCTGATCTAGATGTTATCGTGAATATCCTTGCAATTAATCTCCATGTTCTGGCAGGCTCTGGATACGCTGGGGAAACAGCACAGGGGTTCATAAATTTGCCTGATTAAAAATCACATGGGCAATTTGTTAAACCTGCAGACTCCAGGGTCCCGTTTCAGACCATTGAATCAGAATGCCCAGGATGGACTCCAAGATGTGCACTTAACAAACACCCAGGGTGAGTCTTATGGCGAACTTGGGAAACACTGGTTTATTCCCATCCCCCTTAATTCATCCACTTGAGTCTGCTGAATTGAATGTACAAACACCAAGTTGCTTAAAAAGAGAAAAAAAAATACCATTTTGGGGGCCCGCCAGGCAAAAAAAAAGGATGTTGCACAAATTTCTCATCTCCTTCATCCTTTACCTGGCCCCCAGGCAGGCTTTTCTAACCATTGGAGCAGTTTCCCTCTGGATGGATGTCACCAGGTGGATATGATGTCAGTGCCTTCTGGGGCCGCTGCTGGACCAACAAGTTTAGTTGCAGAAACGAGGAAAGTCACACTTCCGTGGAAGAAATCTCTGGTTGTTCCCAAATATTCATTTTTCTCTCCTCTGTGGCAATAGAATTTTTAGCTGGACACATAGCAGCCCAAAATAAAGAAAATACCTTCCTAGCCTCCCTTGCAGCTAGATGGGGCCATATGACTAAGTTGTGCCAAAGGGATGCCACATGGGATGTGAGCAAAATAGTTACAAGTTACAAATCAGGGCTATGGAAAGGGACATGCCCTCCTCTTCCCCTTCACCCTTCCCACTAGCTGGAATGCAGACCTGGTGGTAAGGCACCTTAAACCACTGAATAAGCCCAAATCCCAGGATGCCAGAGCAATAAGGTAGAAGGGGCCTGGGTTCCTGTACCAGGGAGCAGCTGCACCAATCCTGTTATAGGAGAGAGACGTATGTTTCTATTTTGTAAAAGCCACTGTTGTTTCGGAGTTTGTTATAGCATTACTGCAGCTGAAACTATATCTTAACTACAGAGTCTTAGTGTGGTTTCCACCCAGGGAGTGTGTTCACCACAGCCATCCCACTTCATGGCAAGGCTCAACCCCCCAGAAAGCTTCCTCCACGCCCTCCCACCCATCAGAGCAGAGCCTGTGCTTACTGGGTCCTTGTACTTAGAGCCAGGACACCAGGAGCAGGAGTCACCTCCCACTGGCATAGTCACTAGCATTCTAGCACATTCCACACTCAGAGTGGATTTTTTATAAAACCCTTTCCTCTATTCAACAAAATTATTTTCAGTAATAACCATGGAATGAAACAAATATTAATAATGGCCAGAAATGAAACACAAACAGTGGAAGTGTTCTTTTATTGAACCTCATATATATAATCATTCCAATAAAAGATTAAAAAAATACTTTAGGTAAATAATTGTCTAGTAATTAATAAGTGAATTTTAATAAAACTCAAACATTTGCAAATGGCACAATTTAGGCAAATACTAAATTGTGCCAATGATGTTATATTTTATCTTTTTTTGGCTTCATTTTTTAGCTTTAAAATGATTAACAATTAATACCTTTAAAAGAATAATACATTTTAATCTTAAAAATATGATTTTAAAGTTATTATAGAGATAATATAAAGAAATAATAAAGATACCATTTTAAAGATATTTAAACTAAGCCAAATATTAAGCAAAATATTTCATGTATGAACTGAAACTTGCAACTACCCAACAAAAATATTATACTTTGTGGTTTCCACTTTGTTTTATTGTTTTATATTTCAAGCAGAAATAAAAATTCCAGGCCAGGTGTGGTGGCTCACCCCTGTAATCCCAGCACTTTGGGAGGCCGAGGCAGGTGGATCACTTAAGGTCAGGAGTTCAAGACCAGCCTGGCCAACATGGTGAAACCCCATCTCTACTAGAAATACAAAAATTAGCCAGGCATGGTGGTGCATGCCTGTAATCTCAGCTACTCAGGAGGCTGAGGCAGGAGAATCGCTTGACCCCAGGAGGGAGAGGTTGCAGTGAGCCAAAATTGCGCCACTGCACTCGAAGCTGGGCTTTGGAGTGAGACCGTGTCTCAAAAATAAAAATAAAAATAAAAAATTCCAAGTGGTCCCATAGAATGACAGAATTGATATTTGATGTAACTCAAGATTTGCTGCTTCTTGAAAATTAGCTGCTGTCATTGTTGATTGAGATTCCACTGTTTAAATGCAGAAATATGTGGTACCCCAAGAGTTAGGGACAAACTACACCTGAATAGAGCTCAACTCCAGATAATTATGAATTGACTCTTAAAACAATCAGGTATACATAAGTCCATGTCTGTCAGAGGCCCTCCAAACAACCAGAAATTCTCTGAATTAACTTCCACGTGCATATACTGTTTATTAAAGAATAAGTCATAAAAGTGTGGACAAGGCACAGTGGCTCACACCTGTAGTCCTAGTACTGGGAGGCCGAGTCGGACAGATCACTTGAGCTCAGGAGTTCGAAGCCAACCTGGGCAACATGGTGAAACCCTGTTTCTATAAAAAATACCAAAAATTAGCCAAGCATGGTGGTGCACTCTAGTCCCAGCTATTTAGGGGGCTTAGGCCGGAGGATCACTTGAACCCAGGAGGTTGAGGCTGCAGTGAGCCAAGATAGCACCATTGCACACCAGCCTGGGTGACAAAGTGAGACCCTGTCTCAAAAAAAAAAAAAAAAAAAAGTAAAAGTGTGCCAGTTTGAAGGTTATATATTTATATATATTATCAATACTCAATTGTAACTGTTGCAATTATTTAGAACTTAAACCAATAAAAGACTTTTTGGGAAGGAGACTATTATCACTGATATTGTTTAGAATTTCCATGGAATAGTGATTAAAGAAAAGCAGACTGACTTTTAGTCACTGTTGTTTCCAAGTTCTTTGCAGTGTGGACCTTGCTACCTGAGTCTGGGCCAACCCCCACCCCTGGCCCACCCTGGTATGCCTTGCAGCCCTTTGCTGTTGAGTCCCCTTGTTAGACGTGGAAGTCCAATTATTTTTGGCTCAGCTGCTTTATCTTCCTTAGGAAGGCAAAGTTTGAGCAGCACACTAGGACCCCAGACACTAGAGGTCCTATCAATGAAAACTCATTTGCTATTTTTGCTTTCTTTTATATCATAATACTTCCAGCTCATGAATGGGCTGACAGTTAATTGCCCTTCTTTATGAACCAAGGTAAATAACCACAGCAACATCCTTTAGGAATTACTGCACACTCTGTCTCTTGCAGAAGCTTGAGTGAGTTTTTGTTAAAAACAAAAGAGCCTCAAGAGGAGGGCAACAGTCTGGAATCGGGGTGAGGAGCCCATGGTGGTGTGGGTGGGTGGTGGGAGGTGGCAGCCTGGAAGGGCTGCAAGCCCCGGGGGAGAGGGACAGACCTGGGACATGGAACCCAGGAGACCACAGCAGGCAAGCCATCCAGCATCAAGGAAGTCAGTTATTTACCAATAGTAAGAAATAGTAAGAACTACTGTTTAGCCTTTTTAAGAAACAAAAAGTTTCTCTTTTCTTCTTTCCAACAATTCTGCTAGATGGGCTCAGGGGAGTTAATACAGATTTGCTCGAGGACTGTCAGCTAGGAAGAGAGGATTTGAACCCATGGCTTTGCTCCTTCCTCACAATGCCTCTGACACTGTTTCCTATGCTGTTCTATAGCCAGCAGGGGCCTAGCCTAGGTTCTGGGATACAGATGGGGAGACCCCAGGCCCTAGGCATCCTGGAGAGAGAGTTATGGAGTGAGGCAGGTACCACCTTACTACATGTGCCACACCAAGAACAAGGTTTGGGCACACATGCTAAGACACATGACCAGTTCTTAGAACTGGGGGCAAGATCAGGGCCTCATTACCAGCAAGCATAACTTGAAACAGAGTCTCTGAGCATTCAGATAGGAATACTAATTCTCTTGGCTTGGGCTCAGAAGCAATGCATGCCTCACCATTGAGAGAGGGGCAGCAGAGGGACACCGAGGCTGAGACCAGCCCGGTCCAATGAGGCATTGAACCGGTCCTCTCCAGAACACTGGCAAGAGCTCTGTAAGTCCCAGGCCCTGGTCACCATGTTTTCTCCTAAGAAGCCCCCTCCTCCAGGGTGTTAGAACCAGGCAAGAACAGGAGAAGGGCCCCTTCTAGGTGAATTCCAAATCACAGGACACCTTTGCATTAATTTTTTCGGAGACTGAGAAGGCCAAATGCCTGAATGTCTTTGTTTCTGGCTATGGGTGCTGAGAAGGGTCCAGGAACTTTTCACCATTGGCATCATTAGCAGCAGCAGGGTGACGTTTATTCATTCAACAAACACAAATATCTGCTGAGGGCCTGCTATGTGCCAGGCACTATTCTAGGCACTGGACAATTGGCAGTGACAAAACAGACAAACCCCTGCCTTCGTAGAGCTCAATTCAAATGGCAAAGACAGACAATAAACAAACAAACAGTAAAATATGGGAGTGGAAAGTGCCATGAGGGAAACTAAGTCAGGGTAAGAAGGCAAGGCAGTTGGAGGGGCTGTTTTGATAGGGGGGTCAGGGAGGTCTCCCAGGGGAGGGGACACAGGAGCCAAGTACCCCATTTCTTACCTCCCTCGCTCAGGCTGTTCAGGCAGCCTGGGATCCAAGATCATGGGCCCCGATCTGAGCCCTGGTCACGAGGGGTCATGAGCAAAACAGTGTATCCGTGAATGCCGGGGTCTGATTGTCCCTGGAGTTCAGAGGCACATCTGCGTGAACACAGGAAAAGGGAAGAGACCGCCACTTCCTTCAGGGATGTAGCGAGCACAAGAGTAAAGGGCATAAGGTAGGCACACAGGAGCCAAGGAACAAATGCCAATTAATATGATGCAAACTGGCCATCTGTCAGGCCGGCTGCAAGGGACAGCTGCATGTGGGGAGGGGCGGGCACCCGTCTCTGCGGTGATTCTGTGGACAAGTGCAACCTGAATGTCACAGGCTTCTGCAGCCGGAAAGTAAAATGGTGGTTCCGTTAACCTTAATGCCTAAATCTTGATGCCCTAAGCCCTCAGCTGTGTAATGGTGGAAAGTCCAGGCCTTTTTTGTTTTTTCTTTTTGAGACAGGGTCTCACACTGTTGCCCAGGCCGGAGTGTAGTGGTGCCATTATGGCTCACAGTATCTTTCGACTTCTGGGCTCGAAGTCATCTTCCCACCTCAGTCTCCCAAGTAGCTGGGACCACAGGCTTGCAGCACCATGCCCATCTAATTTTATTTTATTTTAGGTTTTGTAGAGATGGGGGTCTCCCTATGTTGCCCAGGCTCATCTCAAACTGCTGGGCTCAAGCAATCCTCCCGCCTCGGCCCAAATTATTGCGATTATAGGCATGAGCCACTGTGTCCAGCCTAAAGTCCAGGGTTTTAGGGAGTCACTGCTCCCATATATTCCTGAGACTTCAGGAAGTCCCATGCTTGCACAGACCCACCCTGGCTTTGCTCTGTCCTCCCACCACCAAAGTCCCAGGCCCAAGGCATCACTTCTTGGACTCTATCCTATTGCTAGTATCGTGCTACCACCAAGCCCATCACCACAGTAGTGAGGTCCAAAGTTAGTGAACGGAAGGGCTCCCTAGATTTTGCCACCACTGGGAAAGCTGCAACTCAGGATGTCATTCTTGCTAAGTGAGAGGGGAAATGCTCATAGCACAGAGAGCAACACGAGGTTGGTACCTAAAATGTTATCCAGCTAGCCATGCAGCTGTTCCATGGAGCTCTTCGGTTTGCCAAGCTGGGCCCACCTGCTCCCCTGCACTTTCATGGGGAGGCCTCCATCAAGACTCCCATCCCTGGCGGCCATGCAAGTGCTTTCAAAGCCCAGGAAAGGAGCTGCTGCAATGATCCATCCCCTTGGTCCCTCGCTTCTACCCCAAGCATAGCTGCAGACCCCGCCTCGGCAGGGATCTCTGCCGATTCATCCAGCAACTCTGATTTTGTGAACAAGGAGGGTGTTTCTTCTCACTCAGTCAGGGATGTCACACACTGAGGATTTCTGAACAGCCTCATGTTACAGATGGGCATGCAGAGACCCCTTCCTCACAAACACATACATGCCACCAAGGGGCTGGGTCAGGAAGAGGCGAATTAGCCATACTCCCCTATGAAGGGCGGGACCAGGGACTGGGTCTGGCTTGCCCACTCAGGCGAGTTCTCAGTGAGTGCCCTGTCACTCTCTGTGTTATCTGCTTCCCCCACTCCCCATGCATCAGACATGTTTGTGTCCGTGCCCTGTAGACAAGGCTTGACTTTTCATCCCAGGAGCTCCCTGGTCGCTGTGTAAATGAGTGCATGCATGTTGAGAGAGTTGCTGCCTAACAACTCCAATTGTCAGAAATGCCCAAACCCCAAACGGGAGGCATGAGGACAGAGGCCCAGCTTATTTCCGGTCAAGAAGCTCAAAATGTCCAGTTGCACAGAATGTGCAAGTAGCAAGGCCAAGGCTTCTACAGTGAGTGTTATCATCTTGAAAAATAAAATGTCTTTACAGGAGGTTGTTTGAATGCACCCTGTATATACACTCAGTGGAGTACTATACAACCTTAAAAAAGAGGAAATCACTATGAACTGATACGAAGTGGTTTTCAGATGCTATTGAGAAAAAAACAAAGTATAAAAGAACATATATGGTACGCCACCTTTTGTGTAAGAAATAAGGGGAAATAAGAAAATGTACATATACACGTTTTTCATACAAAAAGAAACACAGGAAGGATGAGCCAGACAATAATGAAGTTGGGTGCATACAAGGAGTAGGAAGGAATGGGGTGGAAGGGGTATAGGAGGAAGTAACACTTCTCTGAATATACCTATTTTTAAGAGCTTTTACTTTTGAAAGCATACCAATATTCAAAAAAATTAAATAAGAATAGGAAAGGGGAAAAGACTGAAAGCAAAATGATACAAATGAATCTAATTGTATTATTATTATTTTTTTGAGACAGCATCTCACTCCTATCACCCAGGCTGGAGTGCAGTGGTGTGATCACAGCTCACCGCAGCCTCAACCTCCCAGGTTCAGGTGATTTTCCCACCTCTGCCTCCCAAGAAGCTGGGATAACAGGTGCGCACCACCATACCCAGCTAATTTTTTATATTTTTTAGTAGAAACAGCGTTTTTATATTTTTAGTAGAAACAAGTTTCTATATTTTTAACAGAAACAGGGTTTTCCATATTGCCCGGGCATCTTGAACTTCTAGCCTCAAGCAATCCTCCTGCCTTGGCCTCCCAAAGTGCTAGGATTACAGTCATGAGCCACCACACCTGGCCCTTAATTGTATTTCAGGTGTGAATTATAACCACATTGAAGGTGGGAGAAGAAAGAAATAACGAATCCAAGTAACTTATGAAAATAGTATTTAACTATGTACCCTCAGGCTGGGTAAGAAAGAGTGGGTGTGTGTTGGGGTGGGGAGGAGGGGAGGTGGTAGGAAAAGAAGTGGAAACAAATCCTGAACTCTTTATAGTAGATTCATTGATTGTAGTGGAATGAACTACAGGGCTCTCGCTGAGGAAGAAGGGACATGCAAACATGGAATGGCGAAAGGTAAGAAGAACCCTGTGGGAATAAACTTGAATTGAAAATACTGGCGTGAACTCACAATTTCTAAAATATGTGTGTATGTATGAATGTTTTTATAGCTGAAGATATCTGTATCTTCATGCTTACATGTCTCTAGCTCTGACCACTGAAAGGGCCAAGAAGCAAAGATGCCCTGCTAGCAATGAGCAAATCTAGTGCCCAGATCTTGGTCTCCAATACCATTTCCCACTAAAAGGAACCAGGACTCCACAAAGAAGTGGCTGATTCCAGAACTGGAGCAGAATAGGTACATGACAAGCCTGAAACATCTTCCTATGCCAGAGAGTAAGGAAATGCTCCAAAAATAATAAAGGTTGGGGCTTGTCACACAATAGAGCGGCCATCTAAAGGGACTCCTGCTGGCCCAACCTGGAAGAGTTTGAGCACCAAAATAACTATAAAAATAGATAATAAATCATTGAAAAGATAGAAACTTATGAATCCATACCAATAATAGATATATATTTAGACTAGATAGGTGATTAGATAGATAGATAGATAGATAGATAAGATAGATAGATGATAAATAGATAAGACATAGATAGCTAGATAGATAGCCAGATGGATAGAGAGATAGAGGAAAGAAAGAAAGAAAGAAAGAAAGAAAGAAAGAAAGAAAGAAAGAAAGAAAGAAAGAAAGAAGAAAAAAAAAAGAAAAGAAAGAGAGATAAGAAGGGAAAGCTCTTGATTGCAGTAGAATTCTGAGGTCCAACTAGTAAAAGTAGAGAGAATGCCAGAGTTGGGAGGTTAGCACAACCCCAGATTAAACATGAAGAAACAGTAGATGAACGCAAAAATGGAGGCACTGTATTCTTTACAAATATCAGCATTGCACAGGGCAAAGAAAGGCTGTGGGATGTTTCAGATTAAAGGAGGCTAAAAAGACATGAAGACCAAATATGTGTGTATATATACACAGAGAGAGAGAGAGAGAGAGAAACGGAATCTCATTCTTTCACCGAGGCTGGAGTACAGTGGCACGATCTTGGCTCACTGCCAACCTCCACCACCCAGGTTCAAGTGATTCTCTTGCCTCAGCCTTCTGAGTAGCTGGGACCACAGGTGTGTGCCACCACGTCTGGCTATTTTTTTTTTTTTTTTTTTTTTGGTATTTTTAGGAGAGAAGGGGTTTCACCATGTTGGCCAGGTTGTTCTCGAACTCCTGACCTCAGGTGATCTGCCCGCCTCAGCATCCCAAAGTGCTGGGATTACATGCCTGAGCCACTGCGCCCAGCCCCATAATTTTATTTTTATGAGTTTATTACTCAGCCTTTAAAATCCAACTCGAGTCAGTTTCTTCTGCCTTCTCCTTGCCTCTGTGTCCCCTCCCTAAAAGTTACAACTGTCCATCAGTGGCTCTCCCCAGCGTGGGTTTGGGTTCCTGCCTCCTTTCACTTCAGAATTGATTGCCTATGTTGCAGTTACTTCCTATTTGCTTCTGTTTGTCTCCCTGAAGGGCAGGGACCAAGTATTGTTCCTCTGACTCCCAGCCCCAAGCTCTGTGCCTGGCTCTGTGAATGTTGGCTGAATAAACGATGTGGCTGAATGAAACCTCCTCTTATTTGACCTAAACTCACCTCAATCAAGTCTCAAAGTGAGGCTTTCATCGTGGAGCTGGAATTAAGTAGGATTAAAGTGAACGCTGTCCTGGCTGACATAACTCTCTCATTCCTTCTGTTTCTTCCAAGGGTAGAAGATCAAGGCAGCATACAGGTCATAGGGAAGACACGTGGCATTTGTTCCTAGTCAAATAAGGAAGATCTTCTTATTGAAAGTGGTCTGGAGGGAGGGAGTCAATCCGCCAACAGATATGAAGTAACCAGGTGGGCTGAGTTTAGGGGATGCAATGGACAAAGGAGTAGAAGCCCAGGAGGGGCTAGCAGGCAACTGCTACTGAGTCATGGGTTCCATATCAGTTCAAGCTTCAGTCATTACGGCATATGAGAATTTCTGTGGAGTGATGTGCAACACAGTTTAGGCGATCACCTCCCCCATGTCAGTATCCAGAAAATAACTAAGGAAGGAGCATTCTGCACAGATTTCAGGAAACCTGATTGATATCTACCTTCCTGGTTTATCATGCTCAGGGGACAGAGGGCTATGATCTCTCCAGCACAGCTCTGTGCAAAGTGTGAGAAGATGGAACTTTCAAATAAACCCCTGGATTTAAGACAAGGCTGAAATTTTATTTGAAGGGATTTGCTTTCGATTTCATTTTTTTAAATGCATTTTTAATAACAAGCCTATTCAATCAAAAGGGGGTATTTGACTGTTTGGAACAGCAGTGGGATCACCCTCAATGTAATTTGGATCTTTTCCTAAACCCATGTCCTTTGATTCTGCCAGTTCAGATCTCTCCTCAGTTGGTAACTCACAAAGCATGTTTGTCAGTGGTGTGGAAAAAACTCAGCTGGGAGTGTCCCTAAAGATACCTCCAGACCCACCCCTGCAAAACAAGACAATCAGTTCCCATTCATTGGACACTAACAAGTGACATCACACAGACGCTGTAAATGTTGAAGGGGGAAGGACTGTGGGGAGCACATAGGCCCAGCCCCTCTCACAACGTTGAGACTCCCATGGCCAATCTGCTGGAAGGAAGGAGGGTGAACTATTCTACCTCCTGTACCTTCCTCCTCCTAGAGAGGGAGGCTGCAGAAAAGCGGCACGGCCCTGGGGCTTATCACCAACCTTCCTGGTTTGGGGATCATGGGAGAAGCAATGAGGAGCATTCTTAGGTCTGATGGGCAGGTCTTGGGACTCTTAAATGAAAACTCCCAAGAGAAACCAGGGAGATGATAGGTACTGCTAATCTCGGGTTGGGATACTCCAAGAGGGCATGGAGGCCCAGCTAATGTCAGGGAGCTGGAGTTGCTGGAGCTTGAGCAGATCTGAGTTAGGCACCAGGAGGTTTTGCGCAGATTCCTTCAGTTCGGAAGAGGGCCTGCAGACGACACTCCCTGGAGAGCCACCGGTGGGCAGGAGGGAAAAGCAAAGGCTGCAGGAAGCTAGCAGATGGTGGTGGGTGGCACAGTGGCCTGAGCGAGGCCCCCTCGTGGTGGAGTGGAGAGCTGCATGGCCAGCCCGCAGCAGGTGGATGTGGGGCCCTGGAGCCCCAAGAAAAGCTCCAGCGACCTGGAAGAATTTGACTAGGGTGGGAGCCAGGGGTTGGAGTTGGCAGTGTTTGGTGTCCCTAACGCCAGGGAGGGCAGTGGGGCAAGGTCATATTCACTTTGAGCTGAGTCTGCCTCTTTATAACTTTGCTCATTTTGACAAATTTGTGACACATTCAATTCATTTTCCTAAAGATGCTCAAATCCTAGTAGAGTTGAGATAGTCTGGTAGTCATGTAGACGTTCTCGGTCCAGTGACAATGGCAGAGTCAGGACTTAATCTAAGCAGATCATCTCAAATTTAACATATTCTCAGCACAGCAGCCAGAGGGATCCTTCCTATAAGAGCCTGTAGATGATATCCCTCCTCTGTTCCATCCCTCCTGCAGCCTCCCATTCTGCCTAGAAAGCCCTTACAAAGATTGCAAGGCCCAGCGTGCTCTGGCTTCTGGCACCTCAGACCTCATCCCTGAGGTCGCCTCTCGGTCACCCCATTCCAGCCTTACAGGCCCCTCCCTGGTCTCCAGCACACCAGGCCCATGGGTGCTGCCCTAGCTGCTCCTTCCGCCTTGATATTCCCCCAGGTGTCCCCATGACCCTAGTCTTCCCCGTGTTAGTTTTTTGCTAGAGCATCATCTCACAAAGGCTAATCTGACCCCTCTGTTTTAAATTGTAGCACCCTTACCATCCCTATGCCCCTCTCCTAACAGAACTTGGGACCTTCTGGCATCCTGAGTGTCTAAGTGATCTGCTTATTGCCTGGCTGCCTCCACTAGACGGTAAAACCCTGTTGGGGTTGGGATTTTTGTCTGTTTCACTCACCACTCACTGATGAGAGCCTAGAATAGTACCTGGCATGTAGTAAATACTCCAAAAATGTCTGTTGAATGAGTAAAGGTGAAGAAGGTGAAGCCTGCTGGCTCTTAGTGTCGACCAACTCAGTTGGCCTGAGCCGCAGATCAAACCACCTTCTAACAGCGCTCCTGCTCCCAGTTCTGCTGGCTCAGCCCCTGGCTCTCGACTCTCATATCTGCTTTCTTCCCTTTCCCATTGCCTGGCTCAACTCTGTGTCTCCCCGCCACTCCCACCATGACAACAGGGGCCATGCACATGGGCCTCAGCTCAGCATTTCCCACAGCAGCGATACACCTGCCTCAGCTCAGCATTTCCCATGGCAGTGATCCACCTGCCTCAGCTCAGCATTTCCCATGGCAGTGATCCACCTGCATCACCCCAGCCTTTCCCACGGCAGTGATCCACCTGCCTCACCCCAGCCTTTCCGATGGCAGTGATCCACCTGCCTCACCCCAGCCTTTCCCACCGCAGCGATACACCTGCCTCACCCCAGCCTTTCCCACGGCAGTGATCCACCCGCCTCACCCCAGCATTTCCCACGGCAGTGATCCGCCTGCCTCACCCCAGCCTTTCCCACGGCAGTGATCCGCCTGCCTCACCCCAGCCTTTCCCACGGCAGTGATCCGCCTGCCTCACCCCAGCATTTCCCAGGGCAGTGATCCGCCTGCATTTCCCATGGCAGTCATCCGCCTGCCTCACCCCAGCCTTTCCCACGGCGGTGATCCGCCTGCCTCACCCCAGCCTTTCCCACGGCGGTGATCCGCCTGCCTCACCCCAGCCTTTCCCACAACAATGATCCACCTGCCTCACCCCAGCCTTTCCCACGGCAGCGATCCACCTGCCCCACCCCAGCCTTTCCCACGGCAGTGATCCGCCTGCCTCACCCCAGCCTTTCCCACGGCAGTGATCCGCCTGCCTCACTCCAGCCTTTCCCACAACAATGATCCACCTGCCTCACCCCAGCCTTTCCCACGGCAGCGATCCACCTGCCCCACCCCAGCCTTTCCCACGGCAGTGATCCGCCTGCCTCACCCCAGCCTTTCCCACGGCAGTGATCCGCCTGCCTCACCCCAGCCTTTCCCACGGCAGTGATCCGCCTGCCTCACCCCAGCCTTTCCCACGGCGGTGATCCGCCTGCCTCACCCCAGCCTTTCCCACGGCGGTGATCCGCCTGCCTCACCCCAGCCTTTCCCACGGCGGTGATCCGCCTGCCTCACCCCAGCCTTTCCCACGGCGGTGATCCGCCTGCCTCACCCCAGCATTTCCCACGGCGGCGATACGCCTGCCTCACCCCAGCCTTTCCCACAACAGTGATCCGCCTGCCTCACCCCAGCCTTTCCCACGGCAGCGATCCGCCTGCCCCACCCCAGCCTTTCCCACGGCAGTGATCCGCCTGCCTCACCCCAGCCTTTCCCACGGCAGTGATCCGCCTGCCTCACCCCAGCATTTCCCACGGCAGTGATCCGCCTGCCTCACCCCAGCGTTTCCCACGGCAGTGATCCGCCTGCCTCACCCCAGCCTTTCCCACGGCAGTGGTCCGCCTGCCTCACCCCAGCCTTTCCCACGGCAGTGATCCGCCTGCCTCACCCCAGCCTTTCCCAGGGCAGTGATCCGCCTGCCTCACCCCAGCCTTTCCCACGGCAGTGATCCGCCTGCCTCACCCCAGTCTTTCCCACGGCAGTGATCCGCCTGCCTCACCCCAGCCTTTCCCACGGCAGTGATCCGCCTGCCTCACCTAGGCATTTCCAATAGCAGTGACCCACCTGTCACACTCCAGCCTTTCCCACAGCAGTGCTCAACCTGTCTCCATAAAAACCTTCCTTGATTTTGAGACTCTTAATGATACCTCAGTCCCTCACAGCCTCTCTTTCAATCAAAGCAATCCCAATATCTTTTAAAAACATCTTGTACCATTATTTCAGGCCACTTAGCCATCCATTTGACCAACATAGATGATCCTGTAGCCACAGGAGAAGCCATCCTCAGGAGAAGCCACCCTCAGGAGAAGGCTTGTTGAGCCAGGCAGGGTTTCTCTCAGTGGTGGGCCTGCCTGTGAGCCTCCACAACAGGACAAACCTGGCCCAAGGCCCCTCCCGATGGAATCACCACTGTGCCAAAATGAAGAAGGAGGGTCCACTTTTGAGGCTGCCTCCTAAAGTAAGGGAACATGTGTTCTCAGAATCATCAAGTGCTGGAGGACCCAAAAGAGGAGTTCAATAGACACAGGCCCCATGCTTCCAAGGCAAAGCCTTCCAGGCTCACCGATGTTACCATCCAGAGCTGGCATCTCCACAGCCCTACACAGACACAGGATTTCTCAGAGCCATGGAGCACAACAGAAACACCAGCCATCTGTCTCTTGAAATTTTCAAGGAGGGGGGTCCCGCATAGCTTGGAAGACGCGTTAAGGCAAGTGTTGCGCTTACACCATGTTGTGTGTGCAGAACGTTCATGTCTTCCCTTGGATGATCCAAGTGTGAAACAGGCAGGTTCCCATCTACTGCCCCCCTCAATCTCAGCCAGGGGTCCCAGCAGTTCTGGAAGCCCACAGGAGTGAGATAAGGCCTGCAAAACTGCTGAGGAGAGAGAGCAAATCCCAGCCGAGCAATGTTCCCAATAGCTCTGCGCCAAATTCAGTTGAAATGAGACACTTTTCAAAAACAATTTCTGGGTAAGTGGTGGAAAAAATAAGAACACTGTGAACACGTGAAGGAAAGAAAGGAGCAGCCACCTGAGATCAGTGATGGCTCTTCGTCCGTCAAGTGGAGCGAGCTGGGACGAAGCGCGTTCCTCACACACCGTCACACAGAGGCATCGGCTGGGACAATGACTTGTGTGGGTTGTCATGATGATGAAATTGAAACTGGGATAAACAATAGCCACTCAGCCAGCAACCTAACCTCTGAGCGACCTGTCATTTCGATTGCAGCTGCCTGGGCCCTACATAGACGTCGGGAGATGAACATCTCTCGGGGCAGCCTTTGATAACAGGTGGCTAAACACGAGGCTGGAAATCAACTGAATCTTTTTGCTCCTCCGTAAGCCAAGCTACGGAATTCAGCAGCATCCTCTATAAGGTCCCCAGAGCCTGTAGAGGGACAACAGAGCACAGAAAGTTAATGCAACGGACCCAAAGACACACAGCATGTCAGCAGAAAAGGCTAAGAATTGCTACCCCATCCTAAATTCAAAATCCCTTGGAAGTCATTGCTGGCTTACTGAGGGTAGCACTTCTAAAGCTCAACAGGGCTTCCTGGCATTCGTCACCAAATGGACCAAGGCAAAATTTAATTATTGTCTCTATTAGAACTTGAAAATCCCTTTGCAGTTCTAAGGCAAATGCAAATGCAGTTTCTGCGGACTCTGTGCCACCCTCCCTTCCATCTCTGGTTGCCTCAGACACATCTGCAGAAGCTGAGCACCAGGAAAGAGAACAGAATATGCCCCAAAGGGCTCAACTTGACTTTAAAAAATGGTATTATTATTTATATTTAATAGCAGCTTCAGAGAAAGCAGCAGATCCTAGGGCATGGCAGAAATGTAAATGCTAACTGATTGTTATTCTTACAGAAACTTAGAATTCCAAAGTTTAATCATCCTCATTAGCATAATTTGGGCGACTTCAGTCCATAACCTTACCCTGGAGTTGATTATTTATGGCGCCCTGAACAGAAGTCGAAAATTAACTTTGATTTAATGTAACAATTCCATCCCCAATATAATTCATAATGCAGATACATTTGTCAAAAATAAATCAGGCTGCTCACTCATCTCAGAACAGGAAACCAACAAAGGAATAGAAAGAGAATCCCTAATCTTTTCTTTATGTAGTTATTCTGGCTCTCCCTTCCCCTGCTGAAGTCTGTGCTTGCTCAGGGACTAGCTTTGGAGAAGGCCGAGAGCTTCAGGGTGGAGAAAAATCTAGGGATCAGGCAGACAGGCCAGGAGGGAGTGGAGGTTCCCTCAGGATGAACATCTTGTATATATCCTGAGGGCTTTATCCAAGTAAACAGCTTTCTAACAAGACAGGATGAGAAAGTCATCCCAGGGAGCTCATCTGGTGGGAGGGTTGTGTGGAGAGCATAATGTAACCCTTTGCATGTGTTTGAAGTTCATCGATTTACAGTTTGCTTCCACCTGTAGTATTTCGTTTAATCCTCACCACTTTAGGTAGGGCAGCTGGGAACTGAGGCCTGGGGAAGTTAAGCAACTTGTCTCTGTCCCACAGCTTGTAAAAGGCAGTGTTGACCCTGGGATCCTGGTCTCCTGGCTTCTCAGGCAGTGCTCTCGGGCTGTCTGCATGTGGAAGGAAAGGTGCTTGGGTATGCAGCCTGTCTCCTAGCCCAGGGAAGCAGAGCCCTTATGGACTCCATCAAGGGCTTGGGGTGACAGTGGGAGATGATGCTCCCAGAGCAGACAGGAGAAATTTTCGAGACATTACCAGCTCACCAATTTCCAAGAGCTCAGAAGCAGCATTTATTGCTTCTACAGGAAACACTTAGAAAATATAAGTCCTGGGGCCGGGCAAGGTGGCTCATGCCTGTAATCCCAGCACTTTGGGAGGCCAAGGTGGGTGGGTCACTTTGAGATCAGGAGTTCGAGACCAGCCTGGCAACGTGGTGAAACCCCATCTCTACTAAAAAATATAAAAATTAGCTGGGCATGGTGGCGTGCGCCTGTAGTCCCAGCTACTTGGGAGGTTGGGACAGGAGAATCGCTTGAACCCGGGAGGCAGAGGTTGCAGCGAGCTGGGATGGCACCACTGCACTCCAGCCTGGGCAACAAGAGCAAAATTCCATCTAAAATGTGTGTGTGTGTGTGTGTGTGTGTGTGTATTCCCCACACATAGGACACAAAGAACCCTAGGAGACCTCTCCTAGATGATGGGGTCAGAGTCATCCTAGGATTATGGTTAGGCTTATAGACTTACCCCACTATGAATATATTTGCCTCTGCAAGCTACCAAGTTCTCTACCAAGGAAGAAATCTCTTTCCATGGACAGTACCAAGGAGCCAGACGGGCACTTCTGTGGAGCTCTTCCTCCCTGCTAATTCTCTGTCTGGACTGCTGAAGCCGCCCAGACGTGCCAAGTTTTAGTGGCAACAGGTTTGCCTGCCAGTAACCAACATCCTCTACCTCTCCCCACAAGCACCTACAGGCTGACAATGCCAACTCTCCCTTTTCCATGCCAGGCAGAGCTGATGCTATCTCACAACAGGCAGCAGAACCCTGTGCCAACAGCCAGAGTCTGGCCCAGTGGCTGGCAGGAAAGTGACCACATTCAGACTATGCCATTTGGCTCTTTGGCTTCTGCTCTGGAAAAAAAAAAAAAAAAAAAAAACTGGCTGAAAAGAGGTAAAAGCTGTTGGCAAAATATAAAGTTTGCATTCTCTTGGTCTCAACTCAGCCGGGATAGTGATGGGTTGGCATGTCTTCTGTGTATATATGTGTGTATGTGCACACATGCACACACGTGCATCCTCACACTCAATCACGTATTTTTAACAGCTATAAAACTAAGACAGAACCAGGCCAAAAGGCTCATTGTGAAAGAGAAAGCACCCAGGACCTTAGATAAAATTGTAGCCAATCTTAGTTTGGGTCACCATGACATTAGAACAATGAATTGATTCATTCAATTAGAACAATCAGTTGGTTCATCCAATTCAAACAACCACCTGATCCCACCAACGAAAAAAAAAAAACAAAAAACAAGTCAGTTGTTAAAGCCTTTGTTGACCAAACACACAAGGAGTTGGCTGAATTGATGTTTTACCAACTAAAAGCTCGTGACGCTGTACAGACATGGCTTGTGGCTCACCCCTTCCTGGGTGTCACTTTACTGAACGAAAGAATATGGCATTTTGGTCTCTTCTGATTCCATTTCTAGGTAAGTGATGTTAACTATAACAACAGCAATAACAATGATGGGTACATGTGCACATGGGAACATCTGCTGTGAGCCAAGCACTCTACTGTGTCCCTCATATACTTTCAAATAATTCTCACAACAACCCTATGACATCAATGTTGTTATTATCCTCCTGACTTTAAATATGAGAAAACTGAGGTTGAGAGCAGTTAAATAACTTGCCCAAGGTCATACAGCTAGTCAGTGATAGATCCAAGGCCCAGACCTGGGCCATTTTCCTCCTCTTTACACGTGTTCACATGTGTGCTGTTGTCTCCCCAACTAGAATGTAAGTTCCATGACAGAAGGGACCTTGTCTTTGTTGTTTGTTCTTGGATTCCCAGATTGAAAACAGTGCCAATACACAGGCACAGAACAGGCTCTTAATAAATAACTATGAAATGAATGAATCAGCCTCACCTCAACTGCAAGATGAAACCAGCTTCATATCCAGGCACAGAACAGGCTCTTAATAAATAACTATGAAATGAATGAATCAGCCTCACCTCAACTGCGAGATGAAACCAGCTTCATATCCACCTCTGAAGTGAAGCCCCAACACAGACAGTATCCAAGGATGGGTACTGGGGTGTGGTCCTCCCAGAGAACAAGGATGGGGTGAGTCCCTGCTCTCTGCTGTTGGCAGGGACAGGCAGACTGACACTTCCCTGCCCCAATCAATGCAGGTTTCTGTCAGTCATTTGTCTCCGTGATAGGCCCCTGTGCTGGGAACACCCTGTGCCTCTCGTCACCCGGTATCATGGCACAGGCATCCATACTCCATCTTGCCAGCCAGCTTTCATAGGTGGGCAGCGGATGGCACTGGTGTTTTGGCAATCCAGCTAGACAAGTTTCTACCTGAACTTTGGCTCTGCCAGTGACTGGGTGGAGGAGCCAGAAAAAAAGGTCTGGACAAAGGAAAGTGCCTTCTCATTTCTGCTTCCCAACCCCACAGGGCCAGGAGGAAGGGATGATGTGCTGAGGATGGTGGGAAGCACCACTGAGAGCATACATTCTTTGAGCATTTAGGACCTCGGGTCTCCCATTCATCCTCTGGCTTTCAGACATACCTGCGCAGAACTCACCTGGGACAGGCCTGCAGACATGAAGCGCTTCTGATATTGCATCTGATCCATCATGTTCAGAACTGCAATCCCTCCTGATGGGCAATGCCATGAGAGTGGAGAAATTCAGCAGTCCGAGGATTGTCTCTAGGGCACAAGATGGAGCAAGCACCAATTCTCAACCTAGCCTCTCAGACAAATGTGTTGTTGCTACTGTTGTTTGCAAAGACCCTGGTCCTATTTATAAGCCTTGTTCTTTGCTCCTCCTAGGGACAAGAGAAACTGTACAAATAAGAAGGCAGGTTTAACCCTTTCCTTGTTGTGGATAGACACTTGCCAGAGAAGTGTAGGAGTGAGTAGCTTGCAAGATTAATACCTCAGGCTTGCAAAATGCATTCTGTTTGCCAAAGCATTTTCTCATTTCAGCCTTATGACTGTAAGATAAGGGATACTGTTTTAAGTTCATATTACAGATGAGAAAACAAAGGCTGAGCCAAGGCCTCAAAGGTCATTCCAGGCCACCTTCCCTCTCCTTCTATCCAGGTTCCAGGCCCGTGGAGAGCAGGAGAAGAGAAAGAGTGGTGCTAAGAGGCCGCCTTGATAGAGCACTGTTTCTTTGTGAAAGGTCACCTGTCCCTGAGCCTGCTCTGTGAGGGCTGGGCCAGGCAAAGCACTCACAGTGGTGAATTTTATGTCAACTCTACTCAGCCACAAGGTGCTCAGACTTTTGGTCAATCATTACTCTGTGTGTCTGCGAGGGTGTTTCTCAATGAGATTAACATTCAAATAGCTGGACGAAAGAAGGCACATGGCCCTCCCTAATCTAGGTGGCCCTTATCCAATCGGTTGAAGTCCTGAATAGAACAAAAATGCTGACTCTCCCAAAATTAAGAGGGAATTCCTCCTGCCTGACTGTCTTCAAGCTGAGACATTGGTATTTTCTTCACTTAAACTGGAATGTCAGCTTTTCCTGGTCTCGAGCCTGCTGGCTGCAGATCTTGGGATTTGTTGACCCCCAAAATTGCATGAGCTAATTCCCTAGAATAAATTTCTTTCTTAATACATATATATACACACATCCCATTGGTTCTGTTTCTCCAGAGAGCCTTGACTAATACAGGGCCCCAGAGGCTCTGAGCGGGAGACAGCTGGGAAACCAGCTGAGAAGGCTGGCCTCCTCCCACTCCGGCACCAATAGAGAAAGAAAGTGTTTCCTGCTCTTCCACATATGCTCCTCTCTATAAGCTGCCCTTCCTTCCTGAAAGCATTTCTTCAAAAATATTTATTGACAACCAGCACGTGCCAGGCTTTTGGTGTATGGGTGTATCAGTGAATGAAATAGACCAAAATCTTTGCCCTCATGGAGCTCAGATTCCGTTGCAAAGATAAGAAAATTAGTCTATTACGAGGCGAGAAAGACTAAGAACAAACAGAAAGTAAGTAGATCAGCATTGGGTGATTAGGTGCGTTGGGGTGGGGGCAGGGATAGTGTTGAAGGGAAATGAGGACAGGCGTCTGTAGGGAGGTGAGATTTGAGTGAAGATTTGAAGGAGGTGAGGGAATGAGCCAGGCAGGCTTATGGGTGAAGATTAACCCAGACCAAGGGCATAACCAGAGCAAAGGCTCTGAGAGGGGAGATGCCTGGAACTGCAAAGGCCAGTGTGGCTGGTGCAGAGAGGGAGCAGAGGGAAGGGCAGAGCCCTAAGACATGGGAATGAGGTAGCCCGAGGCCTGAGGGGACACCCAGGGGGGGCTTTTGCAGGGTTTCTGGCTGAGGAGTAGCACAATCTGATTTAGGTTTTTTTGGTTTTTTGTTTTGTTTTGTTTTTTTGAGACAGAGTCTTACTCTGTCACCCAGGCTGGAGTGCAGTGTGTGATCTCAATTAACTGCAAGCTCTGCCTCCCGGGTTCAAGTGATTCTCCTGTCTCAGCCTCCCGAGTAGCTGAGACTACAGGCCTGTGCCACCATGCCCGGCTAATGTTTTGTATTTTTAGTAGAGGTGGGGTTTCATCATGTTAGGCAGAATGGTCTTGATCTCCTGACCTCGTGATCTGCCCACCTCATCCTCCCAAAGTGCTGGGATTACAGGCGTGAGCCACCGTGCCCGGCCTGATTTAGGTTTTAAAAGGATCCCTCTGAAACTGAGCGTGGTGGTGCACGCCTGTAGTCCCAGCTACCCAGGAGGCCAAGGTAGGAGGATCGCTTAAGCTCAGGGGTAAGAGTCTATAATGAGCCATGATTGTACCACTGCACTCCAGCCTGGCAACAGAGTGAGACCTCATCTCCAGTTTAAAAAAATAAACAATTTTTAAAATTAAAAAAAAAAAAAGGATCCCTCTGGGAGCATGTGGAGAACACACTGTAAAGCGGGCAAGAATACAAGCAGGGAGTCCAGTTAGGAGGCTCTTGTCAAAATCCAGACCAGAAGGCATGGTGCCCCCACCCAAGGTGATGCCAGGGCTCAGACTCTGGATGGAGTCAAGCAAAGATGGAGACGCCCCGGAGCTTCGCAGGCAAGTTCCAGGGTTCTGAGCCCTTCTGCTCTCTGCTCAGGAAAGTGTCCTAAAGACATTTTCTTTGCTGGGACCCCAGGGGGAAATGTCTACTCGCAGCTAGGAATAGTCTTTGCTCTGGTGGGGGCTGGAAAGGATGATGAGAAGGACGATTTCTAGCTCCTTCCCTAATATCTGGGTGAGCCATTAAGGGCTGATGACATCATATAAGTCCTAGAGCTGAAGCAGGGGCTCAAGAGGAAAAGGATAATGGTCTCTCCCATGAGTATGGTTGGTGGTGTGCTGGTAAATCTTTAACAGCTGGCTCTCTGGGAAAAACATGTGAATTTATGTGTGTAATTTTACAGGTCTAAAGAATGTGTGGCATATATCTTACAAATAATAATAAAATATATACGATCCTTTATCATAAATTCCATATAAACAACTGATTCTCACAGAATGCTTTAGTTGATTTTTGCAGAACTCCTGTATTTGCAGCCAGCCTATGATCGCAATTGACAAGCCAGTGTAGTTCCCACAGGAATGTTGGTTGATATTTTCATTTACATTAATGGGTTTAAAAAAAAAAAAAAAGTGAAATGGGCCGGGCGTGGTGGCTCATGCCTGTAATCCTAGCACTTTGGGAGGCTGAGATGGGCAGTTCATGAGGTCAGGATTTCAAGACCAGCCTGACCAACATGGTGAAACCCCGTTTCTACTAAAAATACAAAAAAAAAAAAAAAAAATGGCTGGGCATGGTGGCAGGCACCTGTAATCCCAGCTACTCACGAGGCTGAGGCAGAAGAATTGCTTGAACCCAGGAGGCAGAGGTTGCAATGAGCCAAGATCACACCATTGCACTCCATCCTGGGCAACAAGAGCAAAACTCCATCTCAAAAAAAAAAAAGAAAGAAAGAAAAAAGTGAAATGACAAAACTGTTTGTTGAAACTTCCCTTGCTCATCAATGATGTGAATGACTTCTTTGTGGCATCAGATATTAGTTTTCACTTACTGCAAGAATATTTCCTCATTTTTCATTGATGTGTAATAGCCACAGACACAGCACACTTTTAAGTTTAATCTGCATCATTAAGATATTCTCCATCTTTTTTTTTTTTTTTTTTTTTTTGAGATGGACTCTCACTCTGTCACCCAGGCTGGAGTGCAGTGGTGCGATCTCGGCTCACTGCAACCTCCACTTCCCGGGTTCAAGCGATTCTCCTGCCTCAGCCTCCTGAGTAGCTGGGATTACAGGCATGCGCCACCACACCTGGCTAATTTTTGTATTTTTGGTAGAGACACCATTTCGCCATGTTAGCAGGCTGGTTTCAAAATCCTGACCTCATGTGATCCGCCCGCTTCAGCCTCCCAAAGTGCTGAGATTACAGGTGTGAAGCACCATGCCCAGCCTCTCTATCGCTTTTTAAAGTCTGGATAAAGAACAGAACAATGAATGAAACGCTGATTTAGAGTCTTTGTCAATTCCATATTGTGAATATTCCCACCCTGGCTGATTTCAAGCTGACATCATTGCTTGTGGCACTGGGAAGAGATGCTTGCTGGCGTGGCATCATACAGCCTCTCCACCAGACAGATACCAGAGATGGAAATAATCGCGAGCATAGATAGTAAAATGTTGTAAAATAATTAGGAAGTAATGAGTTTTGAGTATTTATTACCTTGATGTTTAATATAACTTATTTAATTGTAGTTTATATAATGTAATTTCTAATAATGGCTATGTTTATCAACCAGCTCACAAAATCACTGAAGATTTAATGCTCAACTCTCATGAGCCCGTAAATGCCAGCTCTAACACCACCCTGACGAGTATGGTGCTTTCATGGAAATTACCCATCTTCCTCAGTCAGAGATCATGAAGCTACCTCTACCAAAAAATGGGGAAACCGAGGCTCAGAGGGGTGAGGTGAGATGCCCAAGGCACCGGTAGCCGCTGTCCTAGAGCAAGAGTGGCCTTAAGATATGGGTATGGGGTGAGGGAGGGCGTGGTGGAAATCCAGGAGAGCCAGAGGAAGCAGCTTCATATGGGGGCAGTGAGGGTTGATGGGGATTCCTGGGTGCGAGGTGCACCCCTTCCCAGGCCCACATCACCACCCTGGTTCCCCACAGCCTGCCTGGGCCAGCCTCTCAGAACAGGATCTTGGTGGATCATTATGGAGAAGCAGCCTCACCCATGTTTCATAGGCTGTGGTTGATTAACAAATTAGCTGTAAATCACGCGCCAATCAACGTAAATAACAAGTTTGTCCACAGGATGGAAAATCTGCCAGTGCCAGCCTCCTCAGCTGGGCTTGTCAGAGTCAGTTCAGGAGGATCCGGCCTTGGAGAGTCAGGTGGCCCCGCTGGCCCAGTGCCCTAGTGTTTCATTGTCCCTGAATTTAGGGAAAGGCCAAAAGAGGGGTTCAGAGGCTGCAACTGGTGACCCAAAGATCACAGCTGCCCCTCCCATTCTGTACCTGCTCTCCCTTGGAGCACCTTAAATCTCAGAGTCCTGTTTCAGCTCCCCCAAGTTCCTTCTGTACCCACCAGTGCCTCCAAAGTACCCACTTGACCCTCTGGTCCCAGAAACAAGAGTTAGATAGTGATTTCAGGTCCTCGCCAGCCTCCCCAGGCCACGCGCGTCCTGGGTGCAGAGGGAGGAGCAGTGCATGGCCCTGAGCAGCCAGGGAGGGAGGCTGAGCAGTGGCCTTGAGTGTGGTCAATCTGAATTTGGCCCACCCCAGACGCCAAGGGCAGAGCAGCCTCCTGGGATTCTGGATGCTGGAAAGGGTGAGGAAGGAGGGAAAGCACAGCCAGCAACTGGCCAGAGAGTGACACACACCCCAGCTTCTGTGCCAGAAGGGTACTGTGTTACCTTGGGCAAGTTAAACAGCCTTTCTGAGTTTCCATTTTATGCATGCTAAAAAATGAGTTAGCAATACAACAAATCCTTGGCTTTCATGAATTTGATGTTCAACTGTTTGGTTTTCACTATCTGGTAACATGCTGTTTGCCTGGGTGGTGCCCATTCACAGGCTCTGTTTAACGCCTCCCCAGAAGCCCTTGGTCTGACACCTTACCAGCCCGGATCAAAGCTCAGGAAGGAGGCTCCAATGTCTGCTCCTGCCCTCCTGGCCCTGGCACACTCCCCCCGAATTTCCTTCCCAGTAGGACTTGGAATCTGAGATGCTGTGGCAAAGCACCGGGATCTCTGTGAAGGGGTCTGCATGGCCCTGAGGGGACAGCTCTGCCCACAGCCCTGGTGCCGGGCTTTAATGATCCTGGGTGTGGGACACACACGTGGGCCTGGGCATTCCACAGACCTAGGCTCAAATGCAGGTTCTGCCACACACAGATTACATGAATGCAAAGAGGTGACTTGGCCTTTCTGCCTCAGGTACCCTTTTGACCCTTTCCAGAAAGAGGACCTGAAGGGCCTCAGGGCTGATGGCCTGGGACAAAGCACAGGGACTCCTCCCTCCCCACTTTCCCCCATGTGCCTCCCGCTTCAAATTCCCCAGCACTCTTGACAGCTCAGCATGAGCTCCTCAGCCCCAGAAAGGAGCTCAAATTAGGCTCCGATCAGCCTAGGGGCAACCAGGGAAGACAGAGCTGTGGGAGGTGAGTGGCAGCCCAGGAGAAATGGGGAGAAGGCAGATAAAGGGGGGCGGAGACAGAGCGGGAAGGTGGGAGTGGGGAGCGCTGACACAGCACTCACTGCAGATTCCTGCCATAAATCACTCTCAGGGCGGCCTGGGAGCCCTCGCAGCAGGATGGGGAAGGGTCCAATCCCAGCTTCTAAGACCAGAACATCACCCTGGAGGGCTGGGGAACTCTGGGCATCCCTTTCCTCATGCTGGAAGCCTGTTTACCCCACTGCAAAATAGGGAGCAGTATCCCCTGCTCTTGGGCCCTGTGCAGAGACCAATTATGTCTCAATGCCAGGGGCATTGACGTCCCCATGTAGAGGTGCATGGATTAGGAATAGGATCATTATTAAGGAATTATCGTTCCCAACGGTTTTAACAACAAAAATCACACAGAGCCAGGAACATGCCTGCTCTGGGGCCTGGTGTAATAACTCACATTTATGTGGTGCCTGGCAGCATGAAAACCACGGTCATATATTTTTCTCATTTGATTCCCACAACGCAGCAGTGCAGGTAAGGCAAAGATTTTTCTCCGTGTTTGTTTTACAAACCAGGAATTTCAGGTTCAAAGAGTAAAGGGTCCCCCTGCTCCCCAGGCCATAGAACCAGCTAGTGGGAAGGAGCAGGAACTTGAGCTCAAGTCTTGTGATTCCAGACACTACCTGTTCCCTTCCCATTACCCCTTCCTGAAGGGCCTGGGAATGGAGCTGAATCCTGGAAAGGTGACATCATAGGACTTTGGGGTCCGGGTTTGGCTCCCAGCGTGTGACCTCAGAACCTCCTCAGTATAATGGAGATCGTGCCACAAACAGTGCTCAGCTCCTAAAGTTGCTGGGTGCATTCGAGGAGATTGTGGATTCAAAGGGCTTAGCTAAGGTCCTAGTGGTGAAAAAGTGCTCAGTAAACATTAGCAATTGTTAGCATCATTCCTGTGGTTCAAGGAAAAAGGGGTCACCTGCTGGCTTGCTGGCCACTCTGGAGGCCAAAAGGTGACAATGATGAACTCCCAGCTCTCGCCCCATTTGAGGGGCCGGGGAAGTGATTCCCGTGGCCACTCTCCTTTTCCCCGAGAGGCTCCTCCTTGTGGCCTTCCAGCCCACAGCGGCTGGCCCCACAGAGTGTTCACGGAGGATCCCACAGATGATGGCCCCGGGCCCTGGGGAGGAACGAGGCTCTGCTGTGACCTTGGGTGGAACTGACCTGAGTCCGAGGCAGGTGCAGGACAGAGAACTTGCTTCTCACCAGAGCCTCGATTTGGGAGGAAGCTTGGGGCAGGGCAAAGAGCATGACCTGAAAACTGGCTGTGCCTCAGCGTCCTCAACTGTAAAAGCAGCTGACAATGGCTGGAGTGGAGAGGGGCTGCGGCTGTCTGGGTGTGGTGTTCCCTCTGTTTTTCCCTGTGGAGGCCAGAACAAGCCCCAGGATGCCTGAGCTACCCAAAGCCCCGGATTCACTCCTTCCTGTGAACGTCCCTGGAATGGGACCCTTCATTGGACGGGACTGATTGAGTGGGAGTGGGAGTGAACAGGAGCACTTGAAGGCCTCTCCCACTTTCCCAGAGCGTGACGCTGCCGTGGCCTTCCAGGCTGACCGCCCCACCTGCCACCCCAAGCCCTCAGAGACTGCCCTGCTCCCCGCCATGGTGGCCTGAATGCCTGGCCTCCCTGACGCACCATTGCCTGGTCCTGCAGCCCTGCCTCAGGGCTCCCTTGACCCCCACACTGCAGCAGGGCTTCCATGGCCCCTCAAAAGCAAGTATCAGCGCACACTGCCTCCTCCCACATCCCCACCCCACGCCGGGCACCAGTCAGGTGACGCGCTCTGAGGCTCTGAGGGCTCCGGTTAAGTGGTGTAAGTTAGCCTGGGTTCTGTGTTTTGATTTTGCCCAGCTGCGTCTGTGTGCATTTAGATTAATCCTGTTAGCTGCTGGGAGTGGGGCTACCTGCTGTTTATCAAGAGTGCTTGTACGATTCCTGCTTGAAATGCAGCCGCCTTCCCTGGGCAGAGAAGCTCCAGTTTCCTTCATCCCACAGCAGCCTCCAGGAAAGGTAGAGCATCCACAGAAGGGGCTGCCTGGTCACCCACACTGGCTTTGCAGGCGATGGCATGGAGTCTGCAAGCCCCTAGACCCGTACCCCAGCCTGCATGTCCTCCCCATCCACAGTACCTACCTAGGTCTCCACTGTTATCACAAAGCCTTTGATCTGCTGCATCTCAGAGTCCAGAAGGCTCCAGGATCACAGGTGTGGCTGCTCTAAGGCCAGTGGGAGGCAGGGGTGCCCTGACCTTTCCCTCGCTTGAGTCATGTGGGTACCAGGTTTGAATGAAGGAAAGTTACAGTTCTGGCCTCTCGCTGTCAGCGGTGGGACCTTAGGCGTGTCCCTTGACTCAGTTTTCTCACCTGTAAGGTGAGAGGAATGCCACCAGGCCTACATATGCAGAAGTTTGTCCTAAAGGTGAAAAGAATTCATTTGTTGACAGCGCTTTTCCAGCCCTGCTCGGTTACCAGGCACGAGGCAACAAGGATGGCCTGGTGGGCACACGGTTGGAGCAGGGTTCCGTCCTATCCCTGTTCACGTGTCCTTTAGAAAGTCACCAGTACACACAGCCTCTCTGTTTCTTCATCTGTGAAATGGGAACAGTAATGCTGCTTAACTACCCACAGTTGAAGTGACAACCAAGGCTGGCTGAGATGAATTCTGGCCCCCATCTGAACGCTCACTGTGTGCTTTCGACACAGCTTCCACTTTCACGCTGCGCAACACCGTGAGGGGGAAACCGCCACCTTCATACCATTGATATGGAGACCAAGGCCAGAGAGGTAGCAAACACCCGGGTCCAGACCTGGCTCTGCTGCCTCCAAACCTGTGTTCCTGGGAGACATGGAGTGGGTCAAGTGCTGTTCATCTCCATGGGATCATGTGGGTGGTTTGGCAGGTAGGTGGGACACCTGCCCAGCCATGATCAGAACTCCCCCATCCCAACACTACATCCCTCTAGTGTTGTGCCCTCTCCTGCTGGGCTCTGAGTGCTGCCAGAGGACACTAGTGCAGCCTCTTCTCCCCCACCCCACCCAGGGGTACACCCAAGCAGTGCCTATTCCCCTAGAAGGCATTCCTCCAGGTTCCATCCATCTTCCCACTTGGGAAATTCTTCCTAAGCAAGGTCACCCATCCCCATAGTCTCCCCTGCACCTGCGTGCTAAGATTCCCCAGACTCTATCTCCACCCACACCTTGCCCACTTCTCTCACAGCCTTTGATGTTTTTTTCCAAGATAGGGGGTCTTAGGAAAAAACCTAGGCTGGTCTTGCACTCCTGGGCTAAGTGATCCTCCTGCCTCAGCCTCCTGAATAGCTGGGACTACAGATGTGCATCATCACGTTTTTTATGGGTTTACTTCTCTTTCTCTCTTTTTTAACAGCTTTGTTGAGATATAATTTACGTACCATACAATTCACGCATTTAAATTATACAATGCAGTGGTTTTTAGTATATTCACAAATAGTGCAACCATAACCACAGCCAATTTTAGAACATTTTCATTATCTCAAAAAGAAACCCCCTACCATTTAGGTATCACTCCTCCATTCCCCTACCCCACACCCCAGCTCCCAACCTAAGCAAACACCACTCTACTTTCTCTCTCTACAAATTTGTTTATTCTGGACTTTCATATAAATTGAATTATGTAATAAGTGGAATAAGTTTTAAATCTTGTTTTTTAAATTTTATCACGTATTTTTATTTATTTAGAGATAGGGCCTTGCTATGTTGCGCAGGCTGGAGTACAGTGGCTACTCACAGGCCACTGGAGCACACTGTGGCCTTGAACTCCTGGGATCAAGTGATCCTCCCACCTCGGCCTCCAGAGTAGCTGGGACCACAGGCACGTGCCACTGCACCTGGCAACTTATCATCATGTTTTCAAGGTTAACTCATGTTGTAGCATGTATCAGCACTTCATTTCTTTCTATGGCTGAATAATATTCCACTGTATGGATAGACCATATTTTGTTTATCCATTCATTAGTTGATGAATATTCGGGTTGTTTCCTCTTTTCATCTATTATCAATAATGCTGCTCTGAGCATTTTTGTACATGTTTTGCGTGGATGTATGTTTTCAATTCTCTTGAGTATCAGCCTAGGAATGGAATTGCTGGGTCTTACGGTGACTCTCTGTTTAGCCGTTTGAGGAACTGCCAGGCTGTGTTCCAGCACGGCTGCCCCATTTTATACTCCCACACAACCGTTGTATGAGTGCTCCGGTTTCCCCACAGCCTCACGCTGGCTATTGTCTGTCTTTGGTTATCCCCATCTTACTGGGTGTGAAGTGGCATTTCCTCGTGGTTTTGATTTGTATTTCCCTGATGCCTGATGATGTGCAGCATCTTTTCATTTGCTTTTTGGTCATTTGTATGCCTTCCATGGAGAAATGTATACTCAGATCTTTTGCCCATATTCTAATTGAGTTATTTGTCTTTTTGATTATTGAGTTGTAAGTGTTCTTTATATATTCTAGATACAAGTCCCAAAGCTCAGATTTGAACACCTAACTGAGCCCAGCGTTATGGTTCAGAGGGAAGATAATGACTCGGAATTAGACTGAATTGGATTCAGATTCCCACTCAGACATTCAGTAATGGAGAATGTGCTATTTAACTTACTTGCAGGATAGAGGTAATTATACCTGTGAAATAGCACATTCAACGCTCCGTGTGTTTACCTGTGCGAGGCATGGAGCTTGGAATTGTTCAACCTTCCCACTGAGATAGGTAAAGAACTGTTATTACTCCTGTTTACAAGAGAGACAACTGAGGCACAAGGAATTCACTGTGGATCATGGAATCATTAGTGGCAGAATTGGAACTTGAACCCACATCTCTGGAACTCTAGTGCCAAGAGCCAAGATAGGCAACGAATGTGTGTTAAATAAATGAATGAATGAATGCCTTCACTGATGGGGACCTCACTATCTCACAAAGCAGTCTGCTCTGCTGTTGGATTCTTCTATTTACTACAAAAATCTCACTGTTGTTGAGCAAAACCCACCCATCTCCCATCGTAACTCCTTCCCATTGGCACTGATTCTGCCCTCTAGAGAATCCCAGATGCCCAGGGGCCAGGGTCAATGCCACTGACTCCAACTCTAGTATACAGAAGTCCTCCCCCATCCCCCACTCATACACACAGGCAGAGCCCCAGCCTTGGCCCATCTGACCCCCAGATGAGGCTGGGGCCACCCACCTCCCACAGGTCTATTCAGGCTCTCCCACTGGATGCAGAGAGAGCCAGATCCCCTCTCCAGGGACCAGGGACTGAGGCTTCCCACTGGAAAATGAGGCCCTTGTCAACAGTGAGTGGGACCCATGGATACTGGCTTTGTGATCTCATCAGTGTCAGGTCATATTATGGCAGGAACAGGACCTAGGTGAGAGCTAAAGGAGCCTGTGGCTGGCTGAAGGGAGAGGGGATGCACAGGGGACTCGCTTGTTCCAGCCATCCGAGCAATCTCACGCTTGGTTAGCTCTGCAAGTGACACTACTTCAGGGCTGGCCCGTCGTGGCCCCATAGCTGATGTGACCACAGTATCTGAGACTCCAATTCCGGGCTGTGAGGCCTGGACAGCCTTGGAGAGCACTGGGGAGGAGGAGCACGTCACCGTATGAGCCTCTGCCACCCCCACTGAGGCAGGAGTGAGCACTGAGTCCCGGCCAACCCCTGCAGACAGCTAGAGCTTCACCTCTGTCTCCAGGAAGCATCATCTCTGGGCCCCTGTATGATGGCCTGCACTTGAGAATTCAGGCTGGACAGGACAGGCTAGGATTGCCCTCTCCAGCCTCCAGGACTGAGACCTTAGCATTCCAGAGCCAAGATCCCCAGCTGTGTTTTGGAGGCAGAGGAAATTCAATCTGACACATGGAGGACTGAGGGCCATCAGTTCAAGCAGTGCCTGCAAGTCAGTGTTACATTGAAGAGACTTGAGAGCCTGGTTTACTGTCAGGGTGACCTGAGTTTAAATCCTGTCTCTGCAAGTTACTTCACTGCCCTGGCCTCAACTAGTATGTCTGTAAAATGAAGACACTGATGCTGACCTTGCTCATCAGGTTGTTATAAGAATTAAATGAGGCCAAGCACAGTAATGCCTGTAATCCCAGCACTTTGGGAGGCCGAGGTGGGCAGATCACAAGGTCAAGAGATCAAGACCTCCTGGCCAACATGGTGAAACCCAGTCTCTACTAAAACTACAAAAATTAGCCAGGCGTGGTGGTGTGTGCCTGTAGTCCCAGCTACTTGGGAGGCTGAGACAGGAGAATCGCTTGAACCTGGGAGGTGGAGGTTGCAGTGAGCCAAGATCGCGCCATTGCACTCCAGCCTGGCAAGAGAGTAAGACTCTGTCAAAAAAAAAAAAAAAAAAAAAGCATTAAATGAGTTATTCAAGCCTATCCCAAAAGGTTAAATGGTTCTGTGACATTCTTAAAATGACAAAATTATAGAAACAGAGATTCATGGTTGCCAGGGGTCAGAAAAGAAGAGAAAAGGGGAAAGTGCCTATGAAGGGACAACAGGAGAGATCTTTGTGGTGATGGAACAGTCTGCATCTTGACTGTGTCAGCATCTATTTCCTGGTCATGATCTCGTACTATAGTTTTGCAAGATGTTAATATTGGGGGAAACTGGGCAAAGGGCACACTGGATCTCTACTATTTCTTACAACTGCATGTGAATCTACAAAGATCTCAAAATAAGTTTCATTTTAAAAAAAACAGAGTTATTTAAATAATGATGGGTGAAAGGAAGCATCTGTAACATTAGCTATTCTTGCTCCCCATCCCTGGGTTGCTCTGTGAGCTGATGTGGGCTGGGAACCTGCATCCTGTGAAACCCTCACGACACTGGGGCAGGGGCTGGAGAGAAGAGCCTGACCATATGTTTAGCAGCTTTTATTTCTGTGCCTGCCTTGAGTGCTTAATAAATGCAGGAGGGAGGTAGGGAGTGAATGAGTGAGTGAATGAATGAATGAATATTACAGCAAGTGACCTCTCTATCTCTCAGGAAATGAAATGGCCTTAAAGCAAGAGGCACTTGGGATGGACGCAGGAACCATCTTGCAGCCCTAGATTGGCCAGCCCGCCCTGCCCCTGCTTTGCCTCGTCCACCCCGGCTGCATTCCTTGTTGGGGGCAGGCTGCGTGCCTTCGAGGACAGCAGAGTGACGCACTTTAATTAGTGCAAGAGTAAATTACATTGGACGAAGAGTCCCGACTTCTCCCGATGGCGCGGGGAAAATAGAAGCCTAGCATTTTCAATTTAAGGTTTAGTTAGATAATGCCTATTGGTGCCAGTAGATTACAGAGTGGATATTAAATCCTGCAGGATTTGGATTCGGAGCATACAAGACGAATCCATAAGTAGGGGAAGCAGCCGGAAGGGTCTGGCCTGCTGTCCTCAGCTAGCGAGAGCCCCTCTCTGGAAAGCAGCAGCCTGCACAGAACTCGGGTGCCCACAGTGGCTTCAGAGTGGTAGCTGAGGGCTGAAATTCTAGGGGCTGGAACTACTTTCCTGCCTGGATCCCTGAACCAAGGTTTCCTATGTTATGAATGGGAAGACTAACACCCAAAGGCACCACAGGTTTTGGCAGTCAGAATAGAAACCCACAAACCCACACTTCAATCTCATCCAACCCTTCCCTCCCTTCTCCATCCAGTCAACTCTTAACGCTGCCTTCGAAACAGCTCAAGAATCTCTTCCTCCACGAAGCCCTTTCTAACTATCCACTTGGATTCCTCTGTAAGCCCAGAGGACTCCAGGCTTCCTCTGGCATTGAACTCATCAATGATGATTATAATCACGGACATACCTCTCTTCCTCTCCCCTCACTCTTTTGAAAGGTGTGACCATGGCCTGCTCTCTCACACCCTTGCTCCCAGGCACAGAGGGGCACCCACTAAACATGTGCTGCACAGATGGGGTTTCCATCGTGTTTGTATTTATTTTCCAACAGTTGATGCATTTTGAACATGTGATACATTCACAGCCTTCAAGACTCAAGAGGTACAAAGGGGTCCACGGGGAAAGTCTCCCTCCCGCCCTGCCTCACAGCTCTCCAGCTCCTCCCTAGGAGTAGCCAGTCCCTTGTACACCCATCCAGGAGGCTTTATCCTCATGTAAGCAAATGTGGACGTGTGTTTCTTCCTTTCTCAAGAAAACAGCGGCTATGTCACACATTATTCCCACGTCACTATCTTCACTCCAAAACCTTTCTTAGAGACTTCTTCGCTACATGGAGGAGGCCTTTGTGTTCCCAGACGTCTTGGAGCCAGACCCTGCTACTTCAGGAGTGGGAGGCTGTAGGGCAGGGGGCTGGAAGGATGGGTTCCCAAGTCCTGCTTTTCCATCAGAGTGTGCAGTGTTGATTGGCATCTTAAGATGCCTCTGTGGCATACCTGGACCAGCAGGCTAGGAGCGGCCAAAATAAGCAGCCTCAGAAGTGTGGACACAGGGCCTGGGAGCCTTGGCCCGAGCCCACAGGACAACTGTAAGCCCCATCAGACTTCCTGGGGGGCAGGATAAAGTTTCTGGCAGGCTCAGCTCAAAGGCTCGGGCTCAGTGGAGGAAGCTAGAGAAGCTTATTAGTTTAAGCAGGATAAAGTGTGTAAATTAATTACCCCGGCCACCCATGCATGTAGCGGCCGGTCTGCCACTGGGAGGAGAAGCATTAGCCTCCACTCCTCCTGCAGTCTGGCTTTCCTGCCAGACACAGCCCAGAGGACCCATGGCTGCATGGCCACCAGGGAAGGAGGGACCCAGGAACCAGAGCCAGGTGGCCTCGAGGAGCTAAGCAGACTCACCCTGAAATGCCAGGGATTCGATTCTGCCATCACCACCAGCAACAAAAGCAGCAGTCAGAGAAGAAGTGCCTGAGGCAGGGAAAGGACCCTCTGTCCTGCTCTCCACCATGCATCGGGCACCTATTTATCAAATGATGATGCATCAGGCACTGTGGCAACACTTACTTGCCTCCTTTCATTTGATTCTCTTACAAACCCATATGGTCACTATGATTAGCCCTATTCGGCAGATGAGAAAACTGAGGGTAAGGAAGTATAAGTAGCTTCTCCTATTGACCCAGCCAAGTCAGGATTCAGGTACAGGGTGGCACATTGCCTCCCTCAGAGAGGCACAGACAGAGGGCGATCTCTGGGACTGTATCACCCCCCAAGAGTATTCCCTGCTTCCACACCCACCTCATGGCAGTTCCATCCCCCTCAGCCCATAGCAGCTGTGCTGCAGTCTCCCTCTCTGGCATTAGCGCTCCTGCAACAGGGACCTATTCTCCAACTCCCCTCCTCCACCCACGGGCCCTTGGCTCTCAACCGTTTCCTAAACCCTGCATCCTCTGCACATCCTGCTTGCGTCTTTGCTTGCTCCTGCACCTGCAATTCCACCAGCGTCTCCACCTGCCATAGTCGGTCCCATCAATGATGTCTCAAGTCACCGCCATAGCGCACCTGGGCCTCCACTCTTGCTTCACCTCAGTTCATTCCTGAGTCCTCTTCTTAGAGCACTGATCTGATTACTTACCCCCCCATGGAGGTGGCCACTGTGTTTACGGTAAAGCTCAGCCCCTATGTAGCCCGGCATGATCCTGCCCTGCCTTTCTCACACATGCAGAACTCACTCTCCATGTCAGATCCCTCTGGTCCCCCGAGATCTTCTCAACCCACTCTCAACACAGCTGTCCCCTCCTCAGCGGACATGCCTCCTCATCACCCTGTTTTGGGCCCTGCACACTCTGATCACCTTCTGGATCAGCTCACAGGCCCAGTCTTGCGAATTCATGCAGAGCGGTCGCTTGTGTCTCCTGTATCTTGTGATTAGATCTTGGTCCAACACAAAGATCTAAATGAATGCAGGCCTCCCCCGAGCCACACCTCCATTCCTGCTCCTCATCAGATATCTGTGCTCCTATCTCTCCCCTGGGCCTATGCAATGCCCCCAGTCTTGGGCTCAGGTCACCTAGTGCAGTCCCCGCTCCAGGCAGGTCCACACCTGAACCATCAAAGACACACACCTCACCCTCAAAGAATATGCCGCCTCCTTCTCAGACAAGCTCTCAGGGCTCCACCTTCCACAGCCAGATCTGAATCCTGCAAGTTACCAATCCATAACAGGGTTTGCAGCCCCTCAATTCAGCCAGCTGAGGATCTTAACATGATAATGGGACCAACCTCAGAAAAATGCAGAATTTGCTAACCAGAGCCAACCTCAACGCCGAGGAAACACGTTATATGTCCACTTGGGATGAATGTATTGATAATGATAAGCCCAGCCAAAGACCTCTCCTCCCTCCCTCACCTGGCTTCCTGTCCTTCCTGGGGAGCTTCAGGGATCCCAGGCACCATCCTCATCCCCTGGGTTGAGGCCACCCATCCACTGCCACATCTTGCAAGAGAGTCTGTTGGTTCCCAAGTTTCCTTACCCCCTCCCCACTCCTTTGCCTCTTCTTAGCCTCTGCCTTGGCAAGGTGATGAATTAGGAGCCAGGACTTGGCACATTCACCAAGCAATTAGTGTTTATCTTCCTTGTTTCTGTGGCTGAACAACAGTTCATTTTCAAACTTAATAGTCAATACTCAGAAAGATAAAACTGCTTGGGTCACTCTTGGGAGGTGATTTGAGGGTTTGGTGGGAAAGGGAGGTGGGATATGAGCTAGCCCTGCCTCAGCCATCCAGCCCCCGCCCCTCTGGACAGGAATTCCTGGGGTCCCACCTGTTACCCTTCTGACCTCTCTCCATGGTCCATCAGGAGGCAGGGACAAAGGTCCCCATGTCGTAGCCGGGACATGGGAGGGGGATAAGAGTCAAGCAGCTCTGCAGTTCGCAGCCCCTCAGTGTCCCCTCCCCCTTGGACTTTGAGGACTCTGGCTTTCTGTCTCACTCTTCACCAAGAGCTGCCTTGGGTAGAGCCCTGTCCGACTCACGCAAGCCCTCTTTGGGGGCTGCAGAACTGAGCCTGCTGTGCCCACCCAGCCCCCTCCTCAGGCCAGTTACCTGCAGAGGGAACTCAAAGGTGGCGCCCACATAAAGGGAGCCTGCCCCTTCTGCAGAATTCCATGCCAGCTCGGGCAAGGTCTGGTGGGGTGAGCAGTAAGCCCCTATCTCCTACTCACACCAGGGGACTGCTGTCCTGGGGTCACATATTCTACAGGCTAGAACAGAAGGGTCTACTCAGCTAATACAGAAGTGGGGGAAGGAGGAGAGAGAGAGAGGCTCACCTTGTGGAAGGGCCCCGAGACCCAGGCCGTCAGGACTAGGTCAGGAGTCCTGCTGGGGCAGGAGTTTGGCGCCCACTCACTGCAGTGAAATGCTGTCACCTGCCGGCCATGTCCCAGAACTGCAGGAGCCCTGGTGCGGGTCCTAGGGCTGGCCCAGCAGCTTCCACCTTGTGACTCCCCACCAAGTGCAGAAGGCCAAAAAGACGGGAAATCAAGCTTCATCCCAGGTTGAAATGTCGTCATTGTCTCTGTTGTTAATTCCACAATAATAATAGTATAATCTCTCAACTGTTGGGCCCTTGATAAGCCAGGTTCTTTGCAGTTTTTTGTTGCTCACAGCAGTCCTTTAAGATGTTATCCCCACTGAAGCTCAGACAGAGTGGGCAGCTTGGCCCTGGTCTTACAGCTGATGGGCAGTGCAGCCAGGATTCTGGCCCTGACAGTGTGGCTCCAGCTCCACACACTGCCCTCAGAAGCCTATGCCTCAGCTCTCCACACAATGAAATGTACCAGGCACCCATTATTGGATGTCTTCCAGCTCCCCTTTTGATTTTTTCACCTTCCTCTCCCACTTCCTCTTCCCAGTTAACTGCTTCTTAGCCTCCAAGGCCTGCCCATGTGCCAGGCACTGTTCTAGGACAACATGATGGAATAACCCCTGCTATCACGGAGTCCACATTCCAGCAGGTCCGGAGGCCCAGAGCAGAGCTCAGAAGCTCCTGCATCTCCAGCCTTCCTCCCTCCTGGACAGAGAAGGCTTCTCAGATGGGGACCCATGCCCCTGACAGGGTCTAAAGGAGAGGCAGGGGGCTGGGTACAGGGAGCCTTGGAGATTTGGGAGTCCAACCTGCCTAGCTGTTAGCCCAGGTCTGATGGTGGATTCCCAACCTGACACCAAGCTCAATGTTCCTGCCCCTTCCAACCCTCCTTTTGCTGTGGTCTCCACCTCACAGGCTGTTGGAGCTGGGAAAGAACCCCAGAAATGATCCAGTGAATACACCCCATTTTGTAGATGGAGAAGGTCAGGCCCAGAAAGGGCAAGCAGTTTGCCCAGATCACACAGCCAAGTGACAGAGCCTGGATGAGACTCGGGGCTCCCAACTACCCAGCCAGAGCTCCCTGCTGAGCCCCTCTGCTGCCTCCCTCCTAGCTTGTCTGCCAGCGGGCTACCTATACCTCTGAGAATCACCCAACGGCCAGAGCTGGGAGCGGGCAGAAGACAGGGCAGCATGGCCCAAGACTGCCTGGGTCTGAGGAACAGAAGTGGACATAGAATCTTGCTGCCCTCCTTTCTCTCCCCTCCCCTGAGCCACTTGGGGTCTGGAGTAATCCTATTCTCACTCATGCTGGGGACAGAGGCATTCTCAAGAACTGGGAAGAAAGGATTTCCCTGATTGCTTTATAATCACAGCTCAGACGATAATGGACCTGTTGGGGATTGATGGGGAGAGTGTGATGCTCAGCGACGTCCCCGCCCAGTTCCCAGCACAGCCCTGGGCCTCCCGACACAGCGCTCTTCCCAACATCCCACCAGCCAGCCTCTGTGCAGCAGGTGCAGCCCCTGGTGTGGCCCAGGCATGGGACAGGCAAGGGCCCGGCTGCCCCCACAGGGGAATTTAGCCAGACCTGGTGTCCCATCCAGTTCCCTTTCTCTGGAGCTGGTAGGCTTAGGGCAGGGCCTAGAGAACTGGGAGCCTCTCGTGGTCAGGGTCTTTCTGAGAGTCCGGGCATCTCTGGAGCCCAGGAATGGGCCCTCATCACCATCACAACCCCAGGGTCCTCAAGAAGGGCCAGGAGGCTGCAGGGCACGGTGCCCACAGAGGTGGAACTGCTGGGGCACCAGGTAGGGATGCTTCTCAGAAGACATTGTTTGAGGGAACCAGCACCCGGGGCAGGGGGCTGTAGGGAGCAGCAGCTAACCCCAGGGACACTCTGCAGTCCCAGCTCCCAAGGGAGAACACCACCCAGATGGCCAAAGCATGCGGGTCCAACTTGTGGTCTCTCTTCTTGACAGTGCTGGAAGGTCCTCCACGGACACACTTGGCCCCTTCTCCCTCCTTTCCTTTCTCACCCTTACCCTCCTGTCTCCTCCGTCTCTCTCTTCTCAGACATTTCTTCCTCACTTTCTCATTCCCAAGAGCCCCTTCCTGGCAAGCCTGGCTGCTTGGCTCCTAAAGCTCCCTGGCCCAGCAGGGTGGAAAGGAGGAAGGAAGAGTGTTGTCCCTCCACAACGGACCAGCAGCCAGCTCGCTTAGGGACTTTTACTAGGACAGAGGGACTGCTCCCCTGGTGTCATCAGGCCCCTGGTGGGGAGCAGAGTGAGGAAGAACAGTGAGAACGGAGGGGCCCTGGTGTCCCTGCCACACCAGGGAAAAGAATGTGGTTGTTTGGCACCCTCTTCCCTCTCTACCATCATGCCTCCTCCTGGCTTGCTCACCTCTTCCAGGAAGCCTTCCCTGACTGTCCTTCCAGGCCTCTCCAGGTTTCCAGGGACTGGAAGACCTTTTCCCTCTCCTCCATCCCCCAAGCCCAGGATGATGCTGTCCTCAGGAGCCTGACCCTCCTGCCAGCCTCAAAGGTGAGCTCTCCTTCCCAGAAGGCCCTCTATGCTCTCAGAAGGCCCTCAGGTCTGAAGCCTCCAGTGGGCTTCCACTCCAGCCCACGTCTGAGCACCAGAGTGCTTGGGGTTACAGGCTCCCAGCCACTTCTGGGCCCTTCTCCCCCTGGGAACTCTGGGGTGGGCTGGCCAGAAGGTCTGAGCATGGCAGAAGGTATTGAACATATCCCCAGGCCCACACCCCACCGTCATTCTCCCTGTGTTCATTGTTAGCCAAGGCCTGCCTCCCTAAGGCCCAGGTTCCTGCACTGCACCCCTGTGTCCCAGACAGGGTGAGAGAGGTCAAAGGAGATTCAAAGAAGCCACGTCTCTGAGAGGAGCAGGAAGATGATCGTGCCCTCATCAGAGGGAAAAAGTGCATTCAGAAGAACTGCAGCCTGTTCCTCTGGGGACCCTCAGGGAAATGGTCATTCAATACAAGAGAAGTGACAGACCAATGGTTTATTCCAAAGGGGAAAGCCCAAGCTGGATGTCTCCCTCCCCAACCCCTGCAAGCTGGCCCATCCTTCCAGAGCCCCCATAGGCCTGGGGCTGTTGAGACGGGAGATGTCTCCACTGTGCTGCTCCTGGTTTTGTCTCCTCTCCAATCCCTGAGCACCCTGATATGCAACATGGGGGGTAATCAGAAGGAGGAGGCAGCCTCTGACGGGGCAATGGCTGAGGGTGGGGGCAGTGTGTAAGGCACCCTTTGCTGTCAGCCCAGCCACACTCTCCATCGCCAGAGAGAGTGCCAAAGTATAGACTGAATGAAATTCTGTAGGCAAATGGTATAGTGGCTGGTAAATGGTAGCTGGGCCAGTAGCTATTTGCATGGGTGGATTATATCGTGTTAAGGGAATTCTTTATCTCAGCAGAGGTAACAGAAGAATATCTTGGCTAAGGTCAGGCTGCCAGTCAGGAGAAGCCACCCTCCAGAGACCACAGACTCAAAGTGACTGTGGTGGAGACCCACTGCCTGGGTAGGGTGATGTCAAGACACTGAGAGGTTTCCATCCGCAGTGGCCAAGGGCTGCAGGTTCTGCCATGCTGGGCATTGATAGGTAGGACCAGAGAGAGCAGGTCGGGCCAGTCCTCTGGGAAGCAGGAGGTGAGCCACGTGAACGGGAGACGGGTGGCTGTGCTGTCCAGGCACCTGCTGACAACACTGGGGGATGGGGCCTTGGAGAGAAAGGTCTATAGGCTTGGAGACAGCACGGTGTGGGTGGGAGAGGCAGGCTGATACCATGCGGGTACTCACTGCTAGCCCTCAGATCCTGCTAGCCCTCCAGGAGGAGGGTGGTGGGTTAGGGCAGGCCCCACCTATCTCACCCCTGCGATGGGTTGGCCTCTGAGCACAGGAACAACAGTGACCATCTGAGGTCACAAGGCAGGAAAGGAGTCTGAATGGAGTGTGGCCAGTGGGGAAGTTGGAGAAGCCAGAACTGCCCCCAAGAGGCTGGCAGAGGGCTGCAGAGGGCAGGTGCAGGACCAGGCTCCCTCCCACCCAGACAAGCACAGTAGCTTAGAAGACAAGAGCAGCAGGGTCAGAAGGAAGAGCAGGGGTGTGGCGCCTCGTTCCTTCCACCAGGAGCTCATGGGGCTTCGTTGGACCCAATCCCGTTGCCTTTGTTGACGTAAAATGGCCGGTAGTGAGACTGTGGGGGAAACAAGAGTGTCAGCGAGGCCAGACGACAGATGAGCCCGCTACCTAGACCCACCCTACCCTAACCTGCCTCAGGAGGCAGCAGTGATCCAAGCCCCGAGAATTCTAGGGGCCTTTTGGCCTGATCTGCAAGATTTACCTACCCTGTGATGAGGAGCTGGTCCCTAAAGTCAGGATCTCCAGGTTGGAATCCTAATTAGAGTCCATTCCCATAGTTAGTAGGTGACCTTGGACGTCAGCCCCCCATCACACTGGTCAAAATTTCTCTCCACAGCTCAGGAGGTTTCTCCAGCGCCACCACAGCTACTATTTATATAGCACTTTCTACTCCACAGAACTTCACAGCACTGTGCCGAGGGCTGTATGTGGATGCACTCATTTAATTTTTACAACCACCCAATTAAATAGATTACTATTATCATATTCATTTTATAGTTGAGCAAACCAAGGCACAGAGAGGCTAGGCAACTTGCCCAAGGTCACTCAGCTGGTAAGCAAGGAGCCGGAATCCAAGCCCCAGCAGGCTGCCTCCAAAACCCACACCCCCAGCTGCCAGTTCTCGGCATCACTTCTCTTATGGCGAGGGCTTCCAGCATTTTCTTCGGCTCTCTCTGCATAAATTTCCCTTACAGAGGGGGTGCAGAGAGGGTAAAGAACTGCCCCAGTCTAACACGGTCCCAGGCTCCCCACAGCCCTTTGCCTCTCTTGTCCTGTTCCTCCTCCCCCAGCCATTGGTACAGGGAGCATCTCTGGAGAGAGAGCCCAGTGACAGCTCTCCCAGCCTTCTCCATGTATTGTATCTCCCAGTAATTTCATGAAATCAGCATGCCCCACCCTGCCCAGATAACTTCATCAGGACCCTGAGGAGGCAGCCCTCCAGGATGGAGTGGAAGAGCACGGCTTAGCTGCTGCTCACCCATGCAAGCACCGTCAGCCCCCGGGGGATCTCAGGAAGAGGATTTGTCCCTGAGCTGGGTCAGAGGCTGAGCCCACTCCCATGCCCTGCGGATCCCAATACAGGAGACATCATTTGCCCCTCACACACACACCTCAAGGGTGCACTGCCCTTGGCCCTGTCTCTCAGGGAACTGACACCTCCTGGTCAGCTCCTTGCCTTTGTCTGGTCCACAGCAGGACTTGAGGGATGCTCAGACCTTGCTTAAACCACCTCTTAAACAAAGGAAGAAACTGAGACCCAGGGAGGGGAAAGAACAGCTACTTACTGGCAAAGCAGAGCCTGGACCAGGTCTCCTGACCCCCAGGGGCCAGCCTGGACCCCAAGCAATTCATAGGGCAAAGTGAATAGATTTGGAAATGGCTGAAGCCTTTCTTTGAGGAAGACTGGGTCAATAATATGGGTTGCAGGTCAATGAATGGCATTGTCTGGTTAAAAGCCTGGAGTGGTAGGTGGGCATCAGGGCAAAATGCTCCCCTCACCCTCCCTTCCCCTCCCTGGCTTGAGGTCACAGCACATATGGCAGTTGGAAGAGCTGGGAAATCATCCTAATTACGGATGGGAAAACTGAGGCACAAAGGAACCATTTTTCCTCATGCAAACTCACACAGCAAGTCAATGAGACAGCTGGGGCCAGCCCCCAGGGAAATTGATTCCCAGCTCAGCTTCTCTGCACCCCAGCACCTATCTCCACTCTCCCAGTGCTGGGTGCTTGCTGGACACCAAAACCTTGCTCTGCCAGGGGCCTCAAAGTGCTGATGAGCCTTCTCTCCAGGGCCCCAGGCTCTGAGAGGGTGGAAAAGTATGTAGTAGGGAGGGGAAGGACTGAATCTAGAACAGAAACCTTTTTTCTCCCCATATCTGCTTTCTGCAGTCCTGCTGTTGCAATGCCCCTGGGTCCAGCTCCAAATTACACACACGATCACTTAGCTCCCATCGCCAGCAATTAAAGATTCTCTCCAATTAAACCATCCCCAGCCATTCTTTGTGGTCCAAGGCAAATCACCTCTCCTGCTCTGACCTCCAGTTGCAAGGACGGCAAGAAACAAGGGCTCCGGCCCTGGTTCCAGCAGAGCTCCTGATGCCACCCACATGCCACGGCAGCTGGCCCACTCCTGTAGCAGGGCCTAGAATGGACCTTCAGGAGCAAGGCATTCAGGCACATAGGGGCTCTGCATGTAAACTACAGTCCCCGATCACTGAGGTCTCAGTCAGGGTCAGATATGTCAGATCTAACGGGCACTGGGGATCATCCCAGTCCCCACATAATAAAAAGCAAGAAAGAGTCTCAGAGAGGGTATCTAACTCATCCAGGACGCCACAGTCAGCAGGTGTCCTGGACCCCAAAGCCATGCTTCCCTGTCATGCTGCTCTTCTGATATGCCTGGCCTTGGGTCATTAGATATTGACCCTAAATATATCTAGTCCCGACTTTCCAGCCTTTCCCGCCCCCACATTATCACCCCAATGGCCTCTATGCTGTCAGAACTGAAGAACTGCCCCCAGGGAAATGGGACCCATCTCTAGGAGGAGGCCTGTCCTCCCGCTGGGCTGTTTTACAATCCCAGAGCTGGCAGAACCCAAGCTGTCATTCCACTAGCATAGGCAGCCAACAAGCATTTGCCAAGTAAAAAAACCAAGGCTGCCCACTTTATAGATCAGAAAACTGAGGTCCAGACAGTGTGTGCTTAGCTAGTCCTCTGCCCATTAGCCCTGGGTCTCTACTACCCTCGGCTGTGTACAGGTATTCAGGCCACTGCTGCCTCCTTCTCCACCCCATGGCCCAGAGAAGTCCTCCCACAGGCCCTGGAACCTATTGCCTCCAGGGAGCCCCCTTCAGTGCCAGGTCTCTGGACGTGCCCAGGCCCTCCCGGCAGCACTTCCCTTACCAGCATAGTCTGCTTGCCAGATTTCCAAGTCTGAGGCTGGGCCTTGGGGCTTTGGCTCCGCATGAGGGAGGGATAGCCTGGGAAGACAAGAGACTCAGGTCAAAGGGAGCAGCGCTGGTGGTCAGGGGCCCCCGGGGCCGGAGCAGCACAGCTGCCTTCTCCAAAGTGACCACCAAGCATCATCCAGCCCATTACCAAGTGCAGCCGCCTGAAGACGCGTGCAGCAGCCAGGGTGCCGCAACCGAAAATCCTGGGGAGGCTGGCCAAAGGGAGGAGGCAGCAAAGCAGACAGAAGGAGGAGGAGCCGGCCAGGTGGGCTGGACCAGGCAGCAGGGGAGTGTTGCCCCCACATCCAGCACAGCATCGCGCTGCTCTGCAGGGATTTCCACTCACCCACCCCGGAGGTTTACGCCACGGGCCCCCCCCTTCCCAGAGCCCAGAAGCGCCACGCATAAGCATGGCCTGCCAGAGTTTCCCGGCAGGAGGCGCTCACTTGGACTCCCCTATGCTGTTTGGATGATGCTTCCCATTCACAGAGCCCCACTTGTGCCAAGCACTGTGGAAGGGACTTTGTAGATGTCTCCTCACTGAGCCTGGCCCCTGTATCTATGAGCTCAGCAGTTTGCTTGAGTTGCACAGCAGCAGTCAGGATTCCAAACCAGGTGCTGGGGAGCACCGCAGGCAGGTGGGGGACAGAGTGCCGGAAATCCAAAACCCAAATTCATGTTTTTTCTCCCCGGCTCTGTGGCCCCTCCCCTGTTTCACTAGCCAGAGACTAGGGCCTAGAGAAGGGCAGGAATTTGTCATTGTGGCCGCCACCCAGGGTTAGGATGGCAAGCCCGAGAGGCCTGGAGCAGGTTAGCTATCTGAGCTTGGTTGCAAAGATGCTAGTCTAAGGCAGGGCCGCCTTGACTCCCTGCGCCTCAGCCCAGACAGACCTGAAAGGAGCTCTGGTTCATAGCACAGTGAAGGCACTCTCAGTGTCAGCCATCAGCCTGCAGGGACGCCTGGGAAGACACAGGCCATGACCTGGATGCTGAGGCCCTCAAGAAATAAGCAGGGTCTGTCCTGGGCCAGATCTCTGTTGAGTGAGAGGCTGCATGCGGTCTGTCTCGGGAAAGCCCCTCTCCTGCCCTGCTCTAAGCGAGGATGAGCAGGTCAGGCTCATGATGAGCACTGCCAGGCTGCCGGTTGGGTTGGCCCTTCCCAGGTTGGCACTGAGCAAGGAGGAGGGGGAGGAGGCAGAGCAAAGAACCTGGGTCTCTTCCTGCATCTGAGGGTGGGGGCAGCCTTGGAAAGGGGGGTTCCAGGGATCCTGAGTGGAGATTAAAAGGAGTAATTCAGGCCTCATCTCTCAGTTCCCAGAAAGAAAATCCCATGCCAGCCACGAGAGAGGGGAGAATGGAAACAGGGGTGGGGTCAGGGGGGCCCAAGACACCCGCCTTGTGCAGCAGGCAGAAGTCCAGATAGAAAGTGTGCTGGGGTGGCAGGTGAGGCATGCATCCCTCTCCAGGGAGCTCTGGGGAGAAGGGACCGGCACACCCTAGAAGTGGCAGAGAGCCCCCCATGTCCCACCTGCCCCCGCTGTGGGAGAGGAAAGGGGAGGGATGGAAAATGGGCAGGTACCGGGATTAGTTTTAGACAGCCCACTGCGACCCAGTGGTTTGGAAAACTCTGCAGTGGCCTGTCCCAAGGTGGTGAACTGATAAGGGGTTTTCCCAGTGCCTGCTGGGAGAGAGAGAGGCATTAGTGGCACAGTGCTGGTCCCAGATGGGCCAAAAGGACCCACACCTCATTCTGGGGGCTGCTCTAAATCACACCTGAGGGCGGCCACCTCCCCTGCCAGGTGCTCTGTGGTCCAGGCTTCAGCAGAGAGCAGAAAGGCGCCTGCTAGAAGCCAAACAGGCCGAGGCAAGTCCTGGAGCTCCCCAGGCCCAGATCTGGGCTAGGACATGCCCGGGGCTCCTGCAGGCTGGGACCCTCCACCCATAGTCCTGTCTCCTCCATCTTGCCGGCAGCTCCAAGAATCCCTGTCCTGGGTATAGCATAGGACCCTGGGCCGGAAGGGACAGCTGAGTGATGAGGCCTCAGAGACCACTGCTCAGGGGTCTCTCTGCCCTGCATAGCCCCTTTCCCTCTCCTGAGCCCACCCAATGTGCTGATCTTGACTTCCAGGCCAGATGTTTGGGGTGCCAGAAGAGAGACAGGGTTACTCCCACCACAGCCATTAGAACTGTCCCTGGGATCTTTCAGGAGATACATGAGGGTCTGGGGCCCATAGCTGGGGTCTGATTCAAGCCTGCCCCCTCAGGATGCCCCCAGCACCAGGGGACAGGAGGCATCAATCACTCTGCCTTGTCAGAGTGCTGGGGAGCACCGCAGGCAGGCGGGGGACAGAGTGCAGGAAAAGAGAATCAGTCTCAGGGGGACTTAGGGTGGTCTGGTCCTGCCTTTCCCAAAGGGGGGCCTGCAGGATTGGCTCTACAGGATGCTGGCAGGTGCTCCATGGCCACAGGACCCCAGAGCCATCCAACGCTGGGAGTTAAATAAACTCTGCAGTAGGAGAAGCAGCATCCTGAGGATCAGAGAGGTGCAGGGTGCAGGGAGTATGGCATGTCCCCCCATCCTGACCACTGAGAGCTGTTGTTGCAGCGTGTAGTTAGAGACTAGAGAGTGGTGAAACAAGCCCTGGGAAACGCTGATGTGGCCCAGCCCCCACCCCTGCCCTCATTTTCAGCAAAGACCATGGCGGCAGCTCCCGGGCTCTCAGGCCAGGCCTCTCTCCTTCACGAGGTGAGGGAGGAACTAGCAGCTCAGGGAAGAGACCCAAGCAGGGCTTGGGAGGTGTGAGGCAGCTGCGGAGGAAAGCAGGGGCCAGGGTGGGCAAGCTCACCTTTCAGGGAGAAGGAGGAGCTGCCTTGGACGACGGGCAGGTCATTGTCAGAGCTCTGAATGCTGGAGGAGTACTCCCAGACCCGGGAGGTATAGTTACCTGGCAGGACAAAGAAGGGCTGTCAGGCCCCCACAGCTGGGAGTGGGAGAGGAGGCAGGACCAGGACACAGCCAGGTCTATAACTCTCCAGCCGCTGGCCACAACTTAAGCCAGGATGCCACTGTGTGATCCCAGTGACGCCTCACCCCCATCCTTCTGCCACCAAAGCTGTCTTTCTAAAATATAAAGCATAGTCTGGTCCCTGCCTTACCTAAAGGCCACTGTCCTCAGAATAAGGGGCAAAGTCCCAAGAGCAGCCCACAGCTCTGTCGTGAGTTGCTTCCCCCAATCCCCACCACCCACTCACCATCTCCCATTCTTGACTTCACCTCTGCCCTCCCTCCACCACTGGACATTCAAACCAGGCTAAGCCTGTGTCTGAGACACTCCAAATTCTCTCCTGCCCCAGGCTATGTGCCCAGACCCTGTCCTCTGCCTAGGACACTTCTCCTGCTCGCCACCCTTGGCAATTCATGGGTGGGGTCTTCAAGTGTCAGCTTACATGGCACCTCCCCAATGTCTGCATGTGCCTCAGCTCCATCCCCACATCGTCCTGCACCCCCTACCCTCTGGGTCACAATTACATGTTCAATTGTCTGTCTTCCACAGTGAGCTCACATGAACTGGGAATGTGCCTGTCTGGCCCCTGCATCACACCTGGTGCCTGGCACAGAGCCTGGTTCCTGGAAGGTGCTCATTGTATGGTTGATGGATAGAATGCATGAACCAACGAACAAATGAATACAAACACATCCTAAAACTTGGGGACGAGACAGTTGATAGTTGCCAAGTTGAATAGGCTAACACACGCCCATGTGCAGGCATGTCCTATAGTCCAGAGGAGAAGAAGGCAGTGGAAAGGGGGCACTGGAGTGGGGGCACTCAGAGGGCACTGGAGTGGGGGGCTCAGCGTCCCCATGGGTAACGCACACTTCTCCAGCACCACACCCCCACCTGCCAGGCTTGAAGCATCAGTGACCTCCTTAGTCAAGCTCACTCCTTAGCTGCCTGTGGGGAGGGCTGGGGGCTGACTTTCAGACTCAGGGGTCACAGATGGCTGGGGTTGGCCACCTGCCCCAGTGCAAAGCCCTCCCACAGGGATCCCAAGCAGCTTCTGTAGCAAGGCTTCAGTGAGCATGTCCAGCCAGGGCTCCGCGAGGCCAGACACCTTGCCCTTCTGTTCACTCATGCCTTTAGTCTCTCTCTCAACAACTGCTTCCTGACCCCCTCCCACTTTTGAGCTCTGGGCCTGTAGCAGCGAACAGGACAGACACAGCTCTGTCCTCAAGGTGCCCACGGTCTACTGCATATGTGGAGGAGGGGGTGCCACTGGTCACAGCTGTGAATCCAATTCTGGATGTAGAGGCCCAGGCATTGCTCTGGTGCCCCTGACCCTCCAGTCTCCATGAGTCTTGCCCTCACTGAAGAGTCCTCCAGTGCTATGTCTGGGGTGGGGGCTGACCCAGTCCCCTCCCTCCCCATGCATGGCTGGCATGTGGCCAGGAGCCCCCAGGACAGAACCAGGGCCTCCCAGAACCAGGTCTCATTGAATGCATGGCCCTGCCCTTGAGCAAATGGTCCCCTCAGAGCACTGGGCAGAGGGAGACCCTGAACTTAGCAGCTCCCCCTGGGGAAGCCACATCCCCACCCCCATTTCATCACATCTGGGTCTTAAGGTGCTGTTCGTTCGCCTCACCGCCTGGAGCTCCAGGGCCAGCCGCATTTCCTGCCGTGCCTTCCTTTCCAGTCACAGCCACGTTGACAACTAACCACTGTATGACTTTTCACTACAGAAGTACTCAAATCAGTAGAGATTCTCTTTGGGTCCTCATGCCCTCATACTTGCTGGGAGGGGTTCCCCACACTTAAGCCCAAGGTGGCTGCTCAGACCCAGTTTTCCCCAGATCCTTCCTCAGGGATCAGAAGAGCACATGGACTCAGGGATCTCCAGGGATGCCGAGATTCCTGGCTGTTTTTCCTCCAGCCTAACTAACGGTGTCCCTCACGCATGTACACACACACACACACACACACACATACACACACACACACATTAAGCTCGGTAAGTAGGACCCCTCCCTACCAATGCCTGGACCCTCCACTCATCCCAGCTTCCCACATTCATCTCACACTGGGGTCCCAGCCCCATGCCCCTGGCCCCACCTCTATGCCCCTCCTGCCTGCACAGCCCCACATGAACTCTGTGCACCCTGGAGCTGAGCCACCACCTACCTTTGGTGCCATAGAGATTGTTGAAATTCTTCTGGGTAGTCTCCTTGGTGAAGCGGCCGGGAGACGAGGGCTGGTATGATGTCCGGGCTCCACCTGTGAAGCAGATGAACAGGGCTGTCATTGCAGAAAATGGTCCCATCAGGACTCCTTGCCCCCAAAAAGTTGCCCAAGTGCCCATCACAGGACCTGGATTCCACCGTTGAGAGAGGTCCTTTGGGTCTGACATAAGTCAGTCAACTAACTTATCACCCAAATTGGCATGCTTTTGAGAGTAGAAGGGCTCTGTTAGTAACCATGCGGAGAGCATCAGCATAAACCTGGAGAGGCCATGGCAACCACCGGGGCAGAAGCAGTGGGCTCTCAGCCACGTGAGGGTGGAGCCTCCTGGAGGTGGCCTGATGAGCCAGGAACACCTCCCAGGGGCCCACCCAGGCTGCTGCTTCCCGGGAGATCAGAGCCTCCATTCACAAGTGCTTTCCTTCCCGCACACCTGGGTTCTCACAACAGCCTTGTGAGGAAGGAGTGGGGACTGATAACCCCACCGACACCCAGCTGAAAACAATGAGCTCCCCATGCGTATTCTAGTCCTCTGTTACCTCTGTCCCTCCCCACCTGACCCTCAGATGACACCACACCCCCAGTTCCAGCCCCGCCAGTCCTTCCTGTAAGCCTTTGTGCCTGTGGTCCCTGATGCCCTCTGCCCTTCGCAGTCATGCTCCCTCTACTGAGCACAGGTTCCTGGAAACTCACCTCTCCCGGGAAGGAGTCACAGCCACTGTCAATCCCACTGACCTCAAAGCTCCCAGACTCAGGACCCAGTCCCTTTAGGGGCCTTGTTTCTTTCATCTCCTTGGTGATTCCTTCGTGTCCTCCCCCCAACTCCACCCTGAGCCTGGGAGCTCCCAGAGGGCAGATTTCCTGTCCCTCCTGTCCTCGGCACAGGCTATCCACAGTACTTGGGCAGGGATGCTGGGGGAACCTGTTTCTTCCATCGCAGACATCATAGACTGACTCACAGTGCAGAGCTGGGAAGTCTCCCAGCATATGAGCACAACCTCCCCTCTCTTCAGATACGGGTACTGAGGCCTGCCCAAGATGCCCCAGGCCCTAGGCCCTTGGGGTGGCATCATAGTGGGTGCTGCTGTTCCCTCAACCACCTCCCTACAGCCTGCAGGAGGCTCAAACTGGGCCCTCAGTCTCCTACAGAGCAGGAGAGACCCGCAGGAGCCCGTCAGGGCACTCGATGGCACCCCAGGGCCTGGTCCATGGATGGAAGGGAGAGACAGGAGGGACAGGGCCGGGCCGAGGCCAGGTAGGGGTTCTGAGGAGAGGGGTGCTGGGGCTGGCTGGTTAGAACAGCTTATCCTCTCCCAGAACTTGCCCAAAGGCACAGCACCCCAGGCAGGGAGGAGGCAGGCTGGCCGGCTGGGGCCTGGCCCACACCAGGAATGTCAGAGGAGGGACAGCCCAACAACCAAGAAGCCCAGGGGTTGTTTTCAAACTGGGTGGGGCGGCACAGGTGCTTTTCTGTTGAGCTCATGTCTCCAAATCCCCCAAGCCTCTCCCATTGTGTGTGTGTGTGTATATGTGTGTGTGTGTGTAAGACGTGTGTGAATTACTGATTAGCTCCCGGAGGCTTCCCCCTCCCCAGCCCCTGTGCCTTACCATGCCTCCGTCCTCCCCCAGCCTCCCTCTCCCACATGCACAGGCACACACCCTCATGGTCTGAGGGCCGGCACACCCACCCTTATGTAACAGGTATTGCTGTGGTTTGTTGCTGGCGCCCAAGAATGTGAGAGGCCACCACAGGGCAAGGACAGGCAGGCACTGGTCTGTGCTAGGCCGGCACCTTGCAGGCTGGGACTGTCCAGGGCCTGGGAGGGAGGGCCAAGGGGGCCAGGGTGCAGAGCCAGGAAACTCAGAAGAGAAGGGACCACTCTCCCTACCTAGGGGAGCAGAATGGTCCTGGGGTCGGCAGCCATCTCACAGGGCTCAGCCCCTGCAAAACCTGAGCCAAAGCAAAATACAGCACTGGCCTGGCAGAAGGGAGCCCAGGAGACCTCCAGAAGGAAAGAGAAGCAGAGATATGGGCTGGAAGTGAGAAGGCAAGGAGGGCAAAGAGGGGCTGCCTGTGTGGCCAAGGAGGAATGCCTCTGAGAAGCTGGCACCAGGTAACTTCTCATTCGAACCAGGACACCTCTGAGAGCTAACGCCGACGCTGTTCATCATCACATCAGGACAACACGTAGATGCCAGGACTTTACCAGGCAAACTGGACATGGCATCACCCCCACTCAGAAGGAACCTGGCTGAGAGTCACTGCACGGACTTTAGGGGCCCCTAGGCAGCAGGAGAGACACTAGGTCTGGGGTGAGGGGTTCCCTCTTACCTTTGGGTGTCAGGTACATGGAGTATCTCTTCATGGTGTCCGGTGCACTCCACTCACCCCCGAAGCTGTTCGTGTAGTTGTTCACATAGCGATGGTCACCACCTAGGAAGGAGAGGGTCGGGTCAGCAGAGGAACCAGGTGGAAAGGAGGAGCCAGCCCACTGGGGACTTTTGGGGCTCAGATGAGTCACCCCATAGCCCTTCCCCTATCTCCCAGGGAGAGCCAAGTTTCCCCAACCTCACAGAATACGACGCCCTGCCCAGCATTCACTCGGTTCCTGAGTTCTTGGTGGAGAAGGTGTCTGCAAAGAGCCATCCACCCTCTTGGACTGAGCCCTTGTGAATAAGATTGTGTGCACAGCACTTCCTAGCACTTCACCTTTACCAGGTGCTATTAATGCCCATTTCTTATTTGATCCATACATCAACTGTGGTTATATCCCCCTGAGACAGATAAGGAAATTGAGACTCAGAAAGTAAGAGAAGCAGTTTGCCCAATGTCACATGCCAATAAGGGCAGAGTTGGGGATTGAGCTCTGGCTCCCTACTTCCGAGTTCAGTCCCAGCCACTGCTGGCAGCCTAAGGTGAGGGGATGAGGTCCCAGTGTTGGCCTCCATGGCCCAGGGATCCAGGCAGTGGAGTGAGCTGCTATGGCAGGGGCCACTCACCTGCAGACCCCCTAACTCAAACAGATCTGCTGCTCGATGCTTGACTTCCCTCAGCCACCTCTACCCCATTCCTTTCTCTTTAGACTTCCCCGTGTTCTACTTTCCCTGTCCTTCCCTCTCTCTCTCTCCTGAGCAAGAGGAGGAATATGCCGAATGAGACCCTCATTCTTCATCTTCATCACCGGCGCCTATCAGTGTCCTGGTGCACAGCAGATTCTCAAAGAATAAACAAATGCCCTCCTAGGTGTTAGCCCAGCCCTGTGCCCCACAGAGTCCAGGATGAACTGGCCTGGTGTCTCTTAGTGCAGGGGCCTTTGACGGTGTGGATGAGTCCCTGGTCTGGTGGGCAGGCTAGCATCGGGGAGGAGTGGATGGTCACTCCACTGTCTGACTCACGGGCCACCACCTCCTAGAGCAGACACACTCCCAGCATCCACACGGCAGCCACAAGAAGAAACAACACAGAGGCAGAGGAGCCGCCCCCACGGCCCCAGGCACAGGCGTGGGCTACTGAATCAGCAGTGCCCATCCCTGCTTCTGCTTGCCACCTCGCCACACACCTCGTACAGGACGCAGGGCCACACCTGTACAGAGGCCGTGGCCAGCATTGTGACCTAGAAATGGGACAGTGAGAGGCCAGGAGCCTGAACAGTTTCCACAAGGCTCACCCTACCCCAGTCTAGGCCATCCCCCCAGGCCTGGCCGGACCTCACCAGAGGAGTTTCCCTGCCCAGTTTGTACCCCAGGGACGATGATTATCACACTCCTCAACCCCACTTCTGCAGCCACCGCCAGCCGCAGCTTCTCAGATAAGAGGGCATGGGAGACTGAATAGCAGAGTGTTCAACCCCGCCGTACCCCCTACCGAGCTGTGCGCCCTTTGAAAGGATGCTTCTCTGAGCCTCAGCCTTCTCGCCTGTAAAATGCAGTACACCCCGCAGGGAAAATAAGGTAATGTGCGTGAGGAGCTCAGCGAAATGCCCAGCATCGAGGGAGCACTCAATCATTGTCAGCTGTCACCATCACCATTAGCATCATCACTATTGTCATTAGAAGGAAGATTTCGGGATGTGAGTGCCGTTTGAAGCCAACTGATTGTCTTGCTGAAATGGCTTATCTGTCCTTGCGTGTGATTGAATGTCCCCCATATTTCACAGGGACACCGTGTGATATTGCCATCACCAAGGTGCACAAATGGCTTCCTGAACCCCAACCCTTCTGCACACTCTTATCCCCCTCACCCCCTTCTCCTCCCCCAAAGAATCATATGCTGTGTCTGGAGAGCAATCAGGGGTCCTTTCCTTTGGGGTATTCACGTCTAGCAGTCATTAACAAGGCTGTACTCTCAAGGCCTCGTGCAACGCCTGGGACACTGGATGGGGCCTTGGGGAAAGTGCCCAGGCTTCAGGCCCTAAAGGGACTGGGTGGAAAAGGACTTGACGATGTTGTTTCTCAGGTTCAGAGGTTTTCTGTGAGATGATTCAGTTGACCTCTGAGGGGACAGCATGACTCAGAAGAAGAGCTGACTTCAAGGGAGCTGGTGAGTCACAGAGACACTGTGTCCCACCATCCCCAGCCCAGCTCAACAGGCCAAGTCCAGCCTCTGGGCTCAGCACTGCTCAGCATGGCCACGATGACAGGCAAGTCCTCCCTCCAGGCATGCCTGCAGTTCTAGGTCATGTCTGCTAGAGTCTGCAAAGCCACCAGTTTGGAATCTGGCCCATACTAGTGGCAGCATCCACACAGCTGCTGGGCTGGGCCCGGCAATTAGATGTAGATCTGAATGAAACCAGTCTCTGAGTTTGATGGACAACCCACAGAGAGGAGGCATTTGTGGAGCCAGTGCCCAGGATGTCCCTGCTCTGGAGGTCTCTTGCTGTAGTTGCATAACTTTGGCAGCAAGTTCAAAGGAGGAGGAGGGTTAGAATCCCTGTATCCTAGTCCAAACAGCCTGAGGAAGGGTGGGTGGGTGGGAACAATGAGAAGAAGCTCACTGGAGGCCAGCCCGTGTCAGGCAGCAGGAATTGATTTGGGAGAGAAAGGTCTATGGCCTTGCGGCCCAGCCACGAGAGGGGACCTACCGTTCTCCATGTGGTTCCTCTCAATGAAGTTACGGCTCAGGTCCGCCTTGCACATCTTCTCAACGTGGCGCATGCATACATTGAGCAGGTCATCCTTGAAGTTGCCTAGCGACTGTCCCAGGCCCTCCCCCTCCAGCAGGACATGATAGGTGGGCAGGGGTGGGGGGAGAGAGTAATTGCTCATCAACGCACCAAATTCCTACCAAGAAAGGAAAGAACCATTAACTGCCTGGGTCTTCATGAGCTATGAGGACGCTTCTCTGCCAGGGGCTCTCACAGTGCAGCTGGGGTTCTCAGCGCTGCAAGCCCCACTCTTCCTCACTGGATGTTTGTTTCTTCTGTAACGTGAAAAGGTTCAACTAAAACCCACTGGATGCTAACATCCCTGATGGCACTAGCATTCAGATGTGTGACTCCACGACTCCCACCTCTAAAGTGGGTGCATCTGTTTACTTCATAGGATTTATGAGAGGGACACAAACTGCAAAGACTGGGAGTGAACGCACTAAAGAAATGCAAGGAATTACTATAGAATTTGGGGTCAGCCATGGTGGTATTTCTTTCTTTCTTTCTTTTTTCTTTTTTTTTTTTTTGAGGCGAAGTCTCACTCTGAGATCCAGGCTGGATCACAGCTCACTGCAACCTCCGTCTTTCAGGTTCAAGCAATTCTCCTGCCTCAGCCTCTCAAGTAGCTGGGATTACAGGTGTGTGCCACCATGCCTAGCTAATTTTTTTTTTTGTTGTTGTATTTTTAGTAGAGATAGGGTTTCATCATGTTGGCCAGGCTGGTCTCGAACTCCTGATCTCAGGTGATCCACCCACCTTGGCCTCCCAAAGTGCTGGGATTACAGCCGTGAGCCACCATGCCCACCCCACAGTGGTATTTCTACCTTTACATGCCATGCTCAGTGCTGCCTTTGCACTTCTCATTTCCCTTACTCCTCACCGAAGACTCTGTCCTCCCTCTCAAATCCTAACCGGCCTCCAAGACCCAGTTCAAACTCCACCTCCTCCACAAAGCTGTCTTAGCTTCCTCCAGCCCGCCTCCCCTTCTCTGAGCTTCTACAGGCACTTATCTCCTGAGCCATATGCTTTATCATTTAATTACACACTTTTCTATACTGTTCTTTAATTGTACATGTCTTATCTTCCCAGCTGGATTGCAGTTGCTTGGGGGCAGAAACCATGTCTTGTACTTCTCTATTTGCCACAGCACCTGATAGAGTACCGGGCATGCAGTAGTATCCAAAACACTCTAGCAGATGGAAGCATGAATGGATGAATAGACAAACGGACTAGATCCAAGATAACAAATATGCAGCACTCCTACACCACTCCTCCTCTACCCAATTCACTGATCTCACAACTCTTTCCTACTGAGCACAGAGCATTGCTAGCACATATCAATTGAAGTTGGTAAAAGGTGATATTTGTGTGCCATCTTGAGAGTAGGTAAAGAAATGGATTGGATTAAAAAAATTAAACAGGGAGAATGGAGCCTGGATAGATGGATGAATGGATGGATGGTTGGATGGCTGGATGGTGGATGAACAGATAGATGAATAGGTGGATAAGTGGATAGGTGGATGGATGGATGATGGAGGGGGGTCTCGAAAAGTGGATTGTGAAATCGAGGGCTTGAGTGACAGAGGAGTGGCTTGTTACCTGCAGAAACAACACAGAGTCGCTGATGCTGTGCAGCTGCTCCCGGGTCTGCTTGTCCTCATGCAGCACCTTGGCTCTCTCATCCAGAGCATCCACGATCACCTTCACTTGGTCCACAGCATCCTGCTCCCGCTGCTCCAGCGCAGCCCTCACTTCCTCCTTTTGCTTCTCCAGGTCCCGCACCAGGTCCCGGAAGTTCTGCTCCAGGATGGCCTTCTCATTGGTGGTGAAGCTCTGGAGGTCCAGAGTCAGGGAAGGGATTAGGCAGGGCTTTAGTTAGGGAAAGAAATCACCCTAGTCGGGTATGTCTTTAGGTTTCCAGCACAGGATCAGGGCATTCCCACTGCCCCAACCTGGCAAGCCTATTTGGCCAAGAATCTCATTCAAAGGCATCACTGAGGGATGCCACCTACTGACAGAGATAGCCAGGTTTGTTCACAGCCCACACTTCTTATCTACCTGTGGCTCCTTCCTCTTGGTGGGTCGATATGAGCCATCATTCCCTGTGGGCCCCAAAGTTCTCCCATGGGTCACAATATGCTCCCAGAAACCCTAACCAGAACCAAACATCATTCAGAAAATGAATGTATATGTAGAAATGTGTATTCAGAAAATGAATGTGTATGCTGGCTGTGTATATAGTCAGGGTCAAGCAGGCAGTGATTTCAGATTGTGGTTTGCAATTACGCAAACCATGGCAGATATACATTTAGCCATAATGGCATAAGTAGATAAGAAATGGTGTGTATTTGGTGGCTGGGGAGTCTGGTGGGCAGAACAGACATTGGAGGACATTGGAAGACACACTGGAGGAAAGTCTGGGGTCTTTACTTGCTGGGTTAATATGAAATGGGCATTAGGTCACAGACAGGATCCCACCTGAGTGCCTGGCTCAGACTGAGAAGGGGAGTTAGTGAGAATGTCAGAGGAGGTGGGAGAAGCCAGAAGAAACACCTTGGGATGTCTATGTGGGCCTGGGACTCAAATGGGAGCCAAGGCCTGCCTCTTTCCAGGCAGGCCAGGTCGGGTAACGGAGCAGCAAGGTGAGCTTGGGGGCTGCTCACCTTGATGCGGTCCTTCTCCTTCTGCCACTTCTCAGCTTCATCCTCAATCTCAATGATCTTGAGCTGCAGCTGCTCCTTTTGCAGTGACAGCTCCGTCTGCAGAGAAAGAGCCAGGATTGGCGAAGTCAGGGGGAGGAGATGGAAGAGAACCAGAGAACCAGGGAGCGGGTCCACTCAGGGGGCACACTCACAGCCAGGGCTCATCACTCATCTATTCAGCTCTTCATTCAGCAAACATTCATCAGGACCTCGGATATGCCAGGCACCATGCCAGTCGCCAAGGATCTAGCAGTAAGTTAAATACCATCTTGCTGTATTCTCAGGCTACTAGGGCTGGATATCCTAGCCATGTCTTTTTAAGGGCTAAGCCTCTGCCTGTCTCCTCCACCCAGCATGAGCAGGAGGGAAACTCATTTACAGGGTGCTTGCCCCTTTCAGTGGACCTGGAGCAATGGGAAGAGAAAGGAAGGGGACCCAGCCCAGCTCAGCCCAGCCCAGCCCAGGGAGTGTCTCGTGGCAGTAACAGTGTGCAGCGTTTCTATGGCATGACGTAGGGCTGTGCTGCAAGCAGCAGCCAGGGTTGCGGTTGCCGCCGGCGTGGACTCCGTCTGGGCAGGCACAGCTATAAAACCTGTTTATGGGAAAGGGAAGGCATTCTGCAGTTTTGGCAAGACAGAGACTTTTACCCAGGGGCTCTGGGGAAGGAGAAGGCTAGAGAGGAAGGCAGTGTAGAGTGGAAGAAGAGGTTGTAGGGACCCCTGCTCAGGAAGAGGACACAGACTGTTGGGGTCTGGGGTGGTTTAGGAAGAGGTTGTATCAGTAGCACACTGGGACATTAGCTTTCACTCCCATACTCACCTTTCATTTGGGGAAATGCCCTTCTCTGAAAAGCAGTCACAATAGAGACAAAAGGAGAGGCAGGAAGCTAAGGCCAATCCCATCCAGCCAAGCCTCTGTTCTGCTGGGCTGCCCTGTAGGACTCTCAAAGCCCCTTCTAACATGGACAATAGGTGGATGATCTCCACCTGACAGAACAAAGCATCCAAGAGAGCCTTGGATTGCTCCAGATCTCCCCATTACCACTGGGTTTTGAATGCAGAGTCCCACCCCTTTCTCTGGCCATCTCCTTGAGGAGCCCAAAAGAATAGTCAAGGTGAGGAAGCCACAAACCTCTAGGAATGGGAGTCCCATCAGCCAGGAGTCATGAGCACCTGGGAACATGCATCACCACGCGGCACACCTTCTGAACGCCCCACCGGGTCAAGGGAGTGCTAACAGGGGACCTGCTGCAGGCACCCAGGGAAGTGGATCCGATGGCAGCTAGAGCTTCCCTGGCTTTCCTGGAAAAGGTGCCCAGAGGGTGGGGAAGGCATGGGGCAAGAGCCACGGAGCTTCCCAGAGAGTCCTTGAATCCCTGGCCTCCCCGACCCCACCACCACATTCCTGGGCTCTCCAGGCAGGGAGATTCAGAGATGTTCTCAGTAGCATTTGCCCCACCAGCAAAGGGCTGGAAATGCCATAGCATGGAAACTACCATCACCAGAGATGGAAAAGAGGACCTAAGGAGATGAGGATGGAGATTTGGCCCCATCTCTGGAAAAAAAGGCTGGAGAGAAGCCAGCAGCCAATAAATAAGGTGGTGAGAGAGTGGAAAACAGAGAAAGGAGGCCCACTGTAATGGCAGAAACTCAGCCCTCACACTCTCTGATGATGCAGAGCTCAAGAGCCCAGGAAACACAGGCTGGCAGATCCCACAGCCCCAAAGGCCTCCGAGGAGGCTGGACCTGGCAAACAGATCTGAGCTGTGAGGAAGAGTCCAAGAGAGTGGACTCGGGGTCTGTCCCAAGCACCTTTCTCATCCCTGGAGAACTCCTGAGTGAAGTCCAAGGTTGGGGAACAGCTGGAGACCCCCAACCTCCTGAACCAGCTCAGTGATGGAGGAGTTGGCACCTGGGTTCCTCACCCCACCTTACCACCCTGAGAACAAGGTCTGATGGAAAGGAAAGCAGAGAACAAAACAAAATCCCTCCCACCATAGGCCAGGGCCCAGCGCTGGTAAAAGTCCTGTCTCAAATAGGAGATGGGCAGCCCTTCCATGAAATGAGCAATGGTGGGCTCAGAGGGAGCTCCCCGGGAGCACAGGACAGCAGGTGCCTCTGAAAGTTGCCTGGCTGCTCTGTGCCTCAGTAGCCCTGTCTGGTCCATGGGAGCAGGAAGAGGACCTGCCTCCCAGGGAAGCTGTGGGATGCCCTGGGATTGGGAGTGAAGCCCCCAGAAAGCATTTGGCACAGCGTGAGCACCGTCTGAGCAATGGTTCCCATCATCACTACTGTGTGCGCACCTTCCGTGGACCAGGGGCCAGGCTGGGTGCTGTCACTCACACCATGCTCGGAGCAGTGTATGCAGCGTGGTGGGCAGGTGGGTCCGGCATTGGCAAGTGAAGAGCGCAGCAGATGTGGTCAGGCGAGGTGTTGGTGGTGTTCAGTGGTGAGGATAGTGTATGCTGTTGGATTGGGATCCAGATGGAGTGTGTACACTGTCCAGACACAGAGTGAACAGTAGGGAGTGCAGAGAGAGGCTGGCGAGGTCAAGACACTGGGCTGAATGCAAGATGGAAGCGTAGCTCGTGGATAATTGAAGATTGAAGGACACTGGTGGAAGTGAAGGAGGACAGAAGGGGATGAGGGTGGACTAACCACCTGCAAGTGGAAGAAGGTCTGACCAGAGAAGGTGAAGGCCACGAGTCGAGTGCCTGGAGTGAGCAGAAGTGCACAGGGAGACAAGGTGAGGGCTGCATGGTTGGGGCTGCAGAGCAGGAAAGGTCTCCCCAGGTGAGCGTGGATTCATTGGCCAAGACAGATGAAGGAGACAGTGAGTTCAGGGATGCAGAATTCAATGGGGATTAGAACAAAGAAGTGTCTAGGCCAAGGGCAGGGAGAGGCCAGTCCCCCGGGAGTCCATCCTGTGTAAGGGAACCAGGGAAGAGGGCAACAGGGCTAGTTGAGCACCGAGGGGTGGAGAGTAGTGCCAGAGGTGTTGGCGAATGATGTGGAAACCTGTGAGGGCAGGGTCAGAAGGGGAGACTGTCTGCAGCTGTGGGCGGAAGAGTCGGTCAGGGTGGAGGAGAGACTTGGCCTCCTATTTCTTTGGGGCACTGAAGAAGTCGGACACAGGCTGGGAAGGGGCCCTGTTCCCACAGCATGTCTTGCAAGACCGGCAGGACACAGCGGGCTCCTGGAGTTCCCTTGGACTGGGAACTCTGTGCTGCTAGAACGGTCCTTTTTCACCTCTGGGATGAGTCCTACCCTGTCGGGGGAGGAGCATTTGGGGTGACACCTAGGGGTGCACCTCGTGTCTGTTCAGCTCTTGGCAATTTTTCCTGTATAGGAACTAATATAACATGGGAAGGTTTAAAAGACGCTGGGCTCTCCTTCAACACTAGGAGAGGGAAGGAAGGCAGTGTTGATTACTGAGCATCTACTATGTGCCAGGACTTTTCTCCTTTAACCAGCAAAAGCCTCCTGTGGAGGTAAGTGGCATTATCCCCCCCATTTCACAGGTGTGAAAACCGAGGCCTGTAAAGATTACACAGCTTGCCTGAATTCTCACAGTTGGAAAGCGGTGAGGCCAAGCTGCAACAACAGGACTCAGATCCTATTCTGTGCCTTAAGAGGCGCACCTAGAGGTGGTGGCACTAGGCTGTCCTGTGTGTCTTCTGTGGCATCGTCCTTCCCCTTCACTCCTGCTGACCTAAGCCCTCCCATGCTCCCTTCACCTCGCAGATGGCACTTTGGCAGTTCCATCTCTTTCCTTTTGCCCCCGCTTCCCTCCCAGCACCCTCCCCATTGTCCTCTGAGGCCCCAGCTTTCTCTCTCCCTCTCTCCCTCTTCCCTCAGAAAGTGGTTGAAGGCCCTGATGGCTGACAGGGCCTCTGATCCCCACAGTCCCGCCCTGCCCACGCCTCCCTCCTGACTTCCTACTCTCCGCTTCATTCCTCCCTGCCCAGGCCTGTCCCTAAATGACTCCTTTGTTCCCTTCTCCCACACCTGTCTGGTTGCCTCTTGCTCTCTGATGCCAGGAACGGGCCCTGCATGGGCCACCTAACCTTGAAATCCTTCAGCCTTGGATGAGCAGAGGTTTTCCCGAGAGCAGACAGGTGGTGCAGCAGCTAGCAGTGCCTCAACCTGGATGTGGTCTTCAGGTGGAGACACACCTCAGCATCCACCTGGATAGGTGTACCTGCACTGCCTCCAGAGAGGAGAGGACTGGTCATGATCTTCCCCTGGCCTGAATTCACTACATGGGCCGTCGGCTGTGACATTTGCCAAATGAGCCAGTTAATTGCCAAATTTGTACTCTCAGACAAACGGTAATTATCTGGATAAGAATCTGAAATGCTGGATAGATTTCCCCATCTCCACCTGGACGTCAAACAGCCCAGGATCAGTTAGTCTGCTTGACTGAGATTTACTGTTCCTTTTGCTTCCTCACAGCCTCAAGTCAGGGGAGGGGTGAGATGGGGCAAGGAAGGTATCACCCTGGCCATCTCCAGGCCAAGAGTGGGGAAGAAGACAGAATGCCAGACCCACAAAGTGTTAGCAGCCCCCTCAGTCTCCTCCTTCACCTTGCAGATGGGGACGCAGGCACAGTGGGAACCTCCCCTCCCTGGGCCTTGGTTTCCCTGTGGTGAAATTGGACTAGATCTCTGATTCCCAACCCAGCTACACATTAGAATTCTCTAGGGAGACCTTTAAAATACCTCCTGGGCTAAGGCCTGGAAATCTGTGTTTCAACAATTCACCAGCTGATTCTGGTCTGGGGATTGCTGTTTGGGAGCCACTGGACTCGGTGATCTCAAGAAGACCCTTCCAATCCTACAGGAACAAAAAGGCTTAAAATAGCGGAAAGGAATCCCAGCTCTGCCACTCTTGGGTGCTGCAACTTGTGTAAGTCTCTTGACGGCTTTGACCTTGTTTCTTCATCTACAAGTAGCACATGCTGGGCCCAGCACTGGCACTCAGGTGTGTGCCATAGACACTGGGTTGTCTCCTGCCTGCCTGTCACTTTGCTCCCCTGCTTCCTGTCTCCAAGCCTCTTTTATTTTGTTGTTTCCCCCTTAACACCCAGAGAGGTCCCCCTACCTCCTTTCTCACCCACCCTGTCCCAGAGCAAGCATTCTCCCCCAAAGTCACCAAGGTCTCCAGGGAAAGTGGGCCCAGCCCCTCCAGGGCACCCTGGCCTTTAGCCCGGCTCCCCTTCCCAAATCCCAGAGAGCTTTCCTGGGCAGACCAGCGCTGCTCAGAAATGCAAGGACCAGCAGCTGCCCATGCCCAGCAGCCAGTGGCTCAGCTGTCGTGTTAGAATTGGGCAACGAGACGAGAAACAAAGCCACAGATGTGGTGAGAGAACTGAATAGAACCAAATGGTGGGGTTGAGAGAGTGGAGGAGGTATGAGGCTGAGCCTCTCCAAAGCAATGCTCCTAGCTGAGTGACCTCCACACATGCCTCGTCATGCTGCCACCCCAGAGCAGGCCAGACCCATGACAGGGCAGGGCCCCCCAAGAGCAGCCAGCCATCCACCCAGGAGGTCTTAACATCCTGGCCTGCTGAAGCTTGAGATAGGCAGAAGGAAGGGCCATAAGACACAGAAACGGATGTACGTGTACATTTCAATCTCACCCACCTAACCTAGCCTGGGAAGTGTCCAGTGGCAGAGGGGAAGACAGGAGGACATGTATGAGGCCTATTGTGACATTTGGGGTGGAATTGGAAACATGCTGACCCAGGGACCACCAGAGAAAGGTGCTGTCATGTTGTCACACCAAGTGATCTTTTTCTAACAGAGACTCTGCTCAGAGTCTGTAGGCAGAGCTGAGGCCCAGAAGACGGGCACCCGCAGCCCTGGGTGTCATCTTAGCCTCACACAACCAATCGAGGCAGGTCTGAGGCTATGTCACCTGGGTCTTCACCACTGGCCTGCAGAACAGGTTCTGAACAAGGCTGCTTGCAAACAGCTATGTGTGGGCTGATGTTTGGGTCTGCAGGAGATGCCTCAAAAGGATGCCAGGACTGGCATGCTCATTCACTTTGGCCCATCTACCTGCTAACCCTGCTCTGTGCCAATGTCCCCCACCTCTGACATTCCAGCAGAGCCAGGCCGAGACAGCCCGTGTGCCCAGCTCAGTCTCCTGGCTTCCTGGCTCCACTTCTCCCTGCCTAGCCCTATGCTGCAGGTGCACATGTGTGTGCACACACACACACAGGCTACCTGAAGCTCCCACCATCGCAGTCACTTTAGGGCACCAGGCATTTTCTCCTAAAGCACACATATCCCAATCCCATCTCCTTGGGGCCCTTTCCCTGAGGCACTCTCAAACACTGGAAGAGGGCTTAGGGGGCTTCCTCCTCAAACAAGGACCTTGGACCTTCCTCTGTGCCTGTGTCCCTATTTGCAAGGTGAGGGAGGACACTGAGGGGGTTGCTAATACCTGTTGGCCTGGCATTCCGTCTACTACAGCTTGATGTTGACTTATAGCCGCTCTGCGTAACTAGGCGGGTGCTCCTCAGTCCTGTTTGGGTGTATGAGCCCTGCCTCCTGACCTACATCATGAGCCCTCCCTCAAGGAAGAACTGTGAGTCCCTCAGCGGCCCCCATGCCAGAACCTGAACTCTGAACTCTGAGCTCCTGGCACATCCAGATGACCCGCCTGCCCACCAGAACCACCTTTTCCAGGGGTACCCAGGCTTAAGCAGAGATATCCTTGGCTCAGACCAAATTTGAGGCCAAACCCACATAGAAGATGATCAATAAGAATGTCCTTTGCTTGTAGTTGAGGTGGGAACCTGAACCTTCCGCCTTCTTGACACCTCTTTGCCCCCTCCTCATCCTGAGGCCTTGAAGACATTTCTAAGAATTCTAGGGCTCTGTGGGGTAATTTGAAAACCAACAATCTAGCCTCACCCCTTGGGAGATTGAGACTGAGAATGGAAAGGACTTATTCACAGCCTTACAGTTAGTTAGAGGCAAAAACTGGGACTGGAACTTGGTCACATTTCCTAAAACCTTGTTTGAGGCTCTGCAATTTCTCAGCTACTGTGATGAGGATGATTGCCTCTTGTTCTGTCTAACCTCCCAAGTAAACTCCCCAGAATGAGTTTCATGGCCCCTGTCCCATCTATATCTCCCAGTATGAAGCCTGAGGCCACGCTGGGGTCGGAAGATAGGGGAAGCTGGAAACATCTTCCTGGGCCAAACAAGGCTTCTGGAAGGGATCTGTGAGTCTGTTCCCCTCTCTACCTCGGCCCTTTCTGTCCAGGGGTGTGGGTGAGAGATGAAGGGAGAGAATAATCAACCAGCTCCTCTTGGTCAGGAAGCCTGGGCAGGAAGGAATCCTGTGCTGTCCAGATCTGAGGCGTGCAGAAGCTCTTCAGGAAAGTGGAGTTCACTGCTTTGGAGGCCAGGAAGGTTTGCCCCAGGAAAGCCACCCACTGCAGGAAGCTGTGTACCTTAGGGAAGAGTAAGCCCGACATCTGTGGGGCAAAGGGCAGTGGCCACAGCTGGGCCCTTCGCCCAAATCACCTTCCCCAGGTATGCTACATCCACAAGCATGCACTTGCCTCTGCTCCTCCCCATAGAAGTACAGGCACAGTCACACAGAACTCATGCAAACACACTTACGTATCACATACACGAATACATGCAAACATCCACAAAGGCACAAAAACACCCACGTGCACATAAAATAAACACATATACAGATGCTCCTCAACTTGTGATGGGGTTATTTACCAATAAACCCATTGTAAGTTGAAAATGTGATAGGTCAAAAATGCTTTTAATACACCTAGCCTACCAAGCATCATAGCTTAACCTAGCTTACATTAAACTTGTTCAGAGCACTTATATTAGCCAACAGTTTGGCAAAATCTTCTACTACAAAGCCTATTTTGTAATAAAGTGTTGGATTTTATGGAATACTGTACTGAAAGCAGAGCACTTTCACATCATCGTAAATCAAACCATCCTAAGTCAGGGACTAGCTGTACATGTACGCGCCATCCACACACAAACTCCAAACTTCCCCAACAGTGTCCGCGTGCAGGAATAGGTGTGTCCACACACAACCACACACACAAAACACAGGGCCCAGCTGGGAAAAGGATAAAGGAGGCTGTGGAAGAAGTCAAGAGACCAGCTGGGGATCAGCTAGAACAAGAAGCCACTGTACGACAAATAAAAACTATAAAGACAGCAGCAAGGACCTTTCAGTGGGCCCCAAAATTCTCTCCTTCTAGTATCTTTCCTCACCCACAACTCATTCCCCAGGGGCCAGTCCCACTTAGATTGGAGGAATTATCTCTTCTTCAAAGAAAAAAAAAAAGAAGAAGAAGAAGAAGAGGAAGAGGAAGAGGGAGAAGGAGAAGAAGAAGAAAGAAACACCTCAGCCAGGCACAGAGCCCAGGAGTGAGTTCTGTGCTATTGGGTCATGCTCTCTAACCTGACTTGAATTTATCCTATGACTTTGGTCAGGCCCCCAATCTTTTCTTAGTCTCCATCTGCTCATCTAGAAAATGTCCCTGTCTCCTGAGACCTTAGGGGATTGGGAAGCCACCTCTGATCCCCAGCTGGGATTAGGGGGGACGGGGGGCATGAGGGGAAAGAAATGTTTTCTAAAAGAGCCAAGGACAGTAGAAACTTAAGCCCCAAACCCGAGGAAGCCCCAGTGGAGAAGATGAAGGTCGGAGGGGTGGGGTGAGAGAGGAGAGGCCTGGAGGGGCAGGAGGGGCCCCAGCGCTTACCTCCTTCTCGGCCTTGGCCTCCTCCACCGTCACAGTGCTATGATTCTTGTGCTCCTGGAACATGCAAAGGTAGCAGATGCAGGTCTGGTCGGTCTGGCAGAAGAGCTCCATCGTCTTGCCATGCACGGGACACTTGCGGGCCTCAAAGTCCCGGATGGGCTCGAGCAGCTGGTGGTCTCGGAAGGCGGCGCCCTCCAGGTGGGGCTTGAGATGCAGCTCGCAGAAGGAGGCCTGGCACACCAGGCAGGACTTGACCGCCTTCTGCTTGTTGCCGATGCAGGAGTCGCACAGCACCTCCTCGGAGCCGGACTTGGACCGTGAAAAAAGGCCCGTGTCGGCCCGGGGGTAGCTGTTCCGCCGGGTCTCCCCGGGCTCCATGATGGACACCGTGGGCTTCCGGGACTCCGAGAAAATGGACTTGCGTAGCTCGCCCTTTTCGGCAAAGGTAACGGGTGGCTTCTTGGCAGCCCCCAGTTGGAGCCCTGCGTACGGCGACCTCTTGCCTTCCATAGAGTCCATGCTGAAGTAGTTGGAGTTCTTGTCGTCCCCAGACTCGACAAACTGGATGATGGGTCGCCGCCACTCATTGCCCGCGAACAGGGCGCTCCTACCTTCCCCTGGCTTCAGGGCGCTGCCCAGGCTCTTGCCCTCAGCTGCCTCCCCTCCGTGCCCGTTGGTGGTCTTGGCGTCCTTGCCGTCAGCCTTGGTGCCATTCTCCAGGCTGCCACTGGGGCCCGACGGGCTCCGGGCATCCCTGGCTTCTGGGCTCGACCCGTTGCTCCTGGAGGCATCTGCAGCTTCCATCGCAGGGTGCTTGGCTGAGCTGTTTCAGGATTGCTAGGGTTCAGGATAGGTGACCTTTCTAGCAGGCGTCTCGGCAGGGAGTGGGGCAGGCAACCACGGGGACTAGAGACACACCTGTGAGGAGGAGGAGGGGGAGGAGGCGGAGGAGGAGGAGGGGGAGGAGTGGAGGGGAGGAGCAGCAGGCACAAGCCTGACACAGCGGCCCGGGAGAAGCAGGCAGCCCCGCAGCCAGCAGAGCAGATAATTGCACGGGAACCACGCCCTGCACATTCATCCCTAACCTGATTTTTAAAAGAAGTGTTTTTTCTCCCCCAGCTTAATTATTTTCCACAACTCAGCAACCAGTTGGGCTGCTTCCCTCTGACGCACTTGCTTCTCATCCGGGGAGCGGGGAGTCTCTGTCTTCACAGGTGGGCAGGCTTCACTGCGCCCAGAGGCCCCTGGGGCAGAAGGTGAGGTGTCTGCAGAGGCCTACGGGACACAAGGCTGTTAACTGGGTCACACAAGCCAAATAGCCTTGTAATTTGCAGGCCTGAGTTTCAGAGGGAAGATTGTCCACCTTGGGACTGTAACGCTGCTTTTCACCTTAAGGGGGAAGGATGGGTTCCATTTGATTTGGCCACTGAGTATTGAACCCTACTTGCCAACCTCCAGGCACTTTCCTAGGTATTGCATATATACGAGCTCATTCGGACTTCCCTAAAACCTGTTCAATTAGCCCTTTTTAATAGATGAGGAAACAGGCTTTAAGAAGATAACTCACTGGCCTAAGTCAAGTGGCCCAGCTGGGATTTGAACCCTAAGCCTTTGAGAAGCCAAAGTCCCTTCTTCAGCTGGGTGGTCATGGAGTCACCTGAATATCTCACCAGAAGATGGCTTCTGAGAGTCTGTCCTATCCCAATGGCCCCAACAAGATACATATAGACCTTAGATTATTGCTACCAGAGCAGGTCAGACCCTGCGTGGATTCAAAGGACCGAGGCACAACAACGAGGGGAATCCAAGCAATGCCAGGCCAGGTGGTTGGGTCCTCAGGGCCCAAACAATTGACTCTCACCTGTCTCCACACTTGGTCTGCTGTGTGACTCAGAAAACACCTGCCCATCCTCTCTGGGCCAGGCCACAGGCAATGCCCTCCAAAAAGAGGCCAGCAAAGTGTGAGCTTCAGATAATCTCAGAAGTCACCTGTTCAAATATGACTATCATATAAATACAGACCTCAGGAAGAAAAGTGAGAAAAACAAACTTCATCCCCTTCTTCTCCGTGGCCCCTGCGGAACACCAGGGACCCTTAGCTCTTGTAGGACATGCCCCCAGTCACTTCTGGGCTCTGACCCACTGGCCTAGTCCTAGGAAGCCTCCAAACCCCTAAGGAAAGGGACCTGCCTCTCCAAGGACAGGCTGGGCGGGGCAGAGCAGACAGTAGGTGAGGCTGGCGTGGCAGGTTCTGGGCTGTGTGGAGGGGAGTGGGTTTCTCTTCCTTCCCCTCCAATCCAGGTCAAGCTAGGAAGCCCCCGCCCCTTTGCCTCACCAGGCTGAGCAGCTAATCCTTTGCAAAAACAGCCCCTGGGAACAAGGGCAGAGACAAGCCCAGCTCACAAAGCAGTTCACTTCTGAGAGGATATATGTGGGGTGGTGTTGGCGTGGGAAGTGCTGGCTTCTGACGGGGATTCTCCTCTTGCCTGAGGTCTCTGTCTGTGGGCCCCAAAGGAGCCCCCTCTTGTTTGAACTCATTGGTGAATTGGCTAAGAGCTCATTGGTTCTTCTCGGGAGGGGGACACTTTCTCAAAATGCCAGGCCCAATTTCTCTGGGCTCTTGCCTGAGGTATGGAGGGAGAAGGAGAGAAGGGAAGTCCTGTCCTGGCCTGCTGGATTGGGACATGCCCCTCCCCCTTTCCCTAATAGTATTTCTCTAACCTGGAGAGAACAGGCAGTGAGGAGAAAAGAACAGAGAGGACACAAAGAAACAGAAGAGGAAAGTCATCAGGTTCTGGTTACAGTCCAACATCAATGCTGGATGAGCCTGGGGCACCCTGGAGGGCCTCTGCTAGTTCTTAGAGTTCATGCACCCATCTTCCAGAAATCTGGGGAAAGATTCTGAGCCTTAGGAATAGGCTGACACAGAGTAGATGTTCAGAGAATATTTGCGGGTGGGTGGATGGACAGACGGATGGATGGATGGATGGATGGATGGATGGATGGATGGATGGATGAATGCATGGAAGAAGTTAAAGCTAGATGAATGTGAATGGGGAAATAAATGAACAGATGGATAAGATATGTAGATAATGGATAAGTGGGTGGTTGGATGATGAACAAATGGATGAATGGATGGATGGGTAGATGGATGGGTGAATGAAATAAGTAAAAGCTAGATGAATATGAATAAGGAAATGGGTGGATGGATGGATGGATGGACAGATAGTTGAAGAACTGGGTAAAAGAATTTTAAAAAGAAGGGAAGAAGAGAGAAAGAAAGGGCGATACATGGGAAGGAGAGAGGAAAGAGAAGGGAAGAGTAAGGAAGGAAAGAGACAGATAGGCAGTAAGTAGGTAAGTGAGTGGATTGCAAGGGTATGCTGATAAAAGTTTAGCAACAGACTCTTCCAGGCAAAAAAGCACTGGTTTGTAGCATTTGAAAATTTCACCCTAGTCAGTCTCAAGCTACCAATGTGAAGAGCACTGGAAAGAGATACACACAGTCAGCTCTCCCGAGCCAGTAAGCCTGCTCCAACGCATCGCTGGAGGACTAGTGGATGATCAAAGTGGAAGACATCTTATAAGAGGGAGGATAGAAAGATGGATGCTGGAGGATGTCAGGGGAACAGGTTCAAGTGATCAAGGCAAAGGGAAGATGAGGCAAATTTCTCTCTTCCAAGAGGCTTTCCCTAATCCAAGCCCAGTGACCACTGCCCCCATTCAACTCCTGTAACATCTATCCCTGCCTGTCCTACTCAGGAAGCATTTAGCTCAGCCCACCTGGTGTTGTTAATTATTCATTCATTCACACATACTTGTTGAGCATCCTACCATGGGCCAGGGTTAGGCAAGGAACTGATCATACGGACAGGAAGGAGTCCCAGATCATGCCCTTGGGGAGTTCATAGTTTAGTGGGAGAAGAGATCAGTAAGCAAATCACTTGCATTTGGCATGAACAGTGAATGAGATAAATATATGTGAGGGGCTTGGGCTGCTCAGAGGAGGGAGGAACCAGCATGTGCTGAGAGAGGCCAGTCTCTCCAACCAGGATGAGCATGGCTCGCTTTCCATGCACATAAGTGGCCTCCCTGGCTACACAGAGACAGTGTTTGACTGACTCAGCAGATATTTATTCAGCTGAATTCTCAGTAGGTGCTGGTTGACTGGTCTTTTGGTTCTCCTAGATTAGGGTGCAGGGCCCCTCCTCCCTTGAGGGACTACTCTACCCAAATGCCTAGCAGAAGGTAGAGTCTCCTGGAGATCCCAGAAGCCAGGAGCTGAAAAGAAGCAAACAACTGTCCCTTCAGGGCTGGTCCCCAAGCCCTCGTCCCACCACTCCAACATCCCTCCTGGAGCTGAACCAAAGAAGAGGATTCCCACCCCTGGAGGTCTGAGGTCTGGATGGGCACTGCACACCTCACAGGAAGGTGATCGCTCCCAAAGCTCCCCAGGCCCTCGCTCAGGACCTGACTACAGGCAACCCCGTCTGCTGAGGTCCTGCCCCTCTCCAGCCTCAAACTCAGTTGCACAGGTTCCATAAAGGGCATTTCCTAAAGGCTCTCAGAGCCTATGTGTCCTGTGCAACTTGGCAAAAAGCCCCCAAAGGCCATCATCTGCGCTGCTGTGGCAGAAAGGCCTCTTCACTTTTAAAGGCCTTGAAAGAAAGGGAGCCCATGAAGCCCCCCACCCCAGTCACTCCTCCCACATCTCACCCTGTTCTCCCTCTGGTCTAGCTTAAAGTCTTCCTGCTGCAGTGTTTCTCCCTATACCAGGTGGTGGTGAGATGTGACTGGCTGCCAGCCCCTGCCTCATCCCTTGCAAGCTTTAGAAGGTAAGAAGAGCTGGTAGGTGTGGCTTCCAGAGAAGGATTCCTATGGAGCAGAGGCAACTTCTACCTCTTCCTGCTTGGCCCTGTCAGACCAGGCATGCCTGAAAGCCCCCACAGAGTCCCTCCTCCCACACGCACCCGCAGGCCAACCCCAAGCCTCCTCCCAGGCTTCTCCCATGAGGCACCTCAAAGCTGTTCCCTTCCTGGCAGCCTCCCTTGATTCAGCAGGTGGAGCCACCTTCACTTACCTACTGTGTGGCCTGGGAACACCTGATTCTGTCACCGATCATCTTTAGATGAAAGAGGAAACCCCTTAAAAGGAGAAAACTTCTCAGGCTTCCTTGGAGTCCCAGGGTTGGGAGGGAGTGGTCAACCGGTCCATCCCCTTGCCCCTGGGCAAGGCTATATCAAGAAAGTCTTTGATGTATCTTTTAAAGAACTATATATTATTTAAAAGGCCTGCAAGAAAAAAGATTTCATAGCTTCCCTCAGCCATTCATTTCAAGCTTTAGGACTGCTTGCTGCGGGAAGTTCTTCTTTGGGTCTAACATAAATACTCTATAAATGAAAGTGTACTGTGCAATTGGAGTTAAGGAACTGAGCCTCTGGCCCTGCAAAAGGGAAGCTATGAGGTAATTGTTTCTGTGAGGGGAAGAGTCTGATCCGGTCTTAATGCTTACATGGTTCTTTTGACTTCTTTTTTTTTTTGAGACAGGGTCTCACTCTATTGCCCTGGCTGGAATGCCTTGGTGTGATCTCTCACTGCAACCTCTGCCTCCCAGATTCAAGCGATTCTCCAACCTCAGCCTCCCAGTGCCTGGGACTACAGGCCCCTGCCACCACGCCCAACTAATTTTTTTATTTTTTGGTAGAGATGGGTTTCACTATGTTGGCCAGGCTGGTCTTGAACTCCTGACCTCAAGTGATCCACTGGCCTTGGCCTCCCAAAGTGCTGGGATCACAGGCATGAGCCACCGCGCCCAGTCTCTTTTGACTTCTTGGTGCCCTTGTCCTCTTTTCATACCTCTAGCTGTAGACAGCAGCAAAAAGCCTATGGCAGTTCAAAACTTTATAGCAATAATAAAATTTCTAAAGTCTAATTTTCTCATGTCTGCTATCCTAATACAACAGAATTTGTCCTGAAATTGGAAGGATCTAGATTATATATTAGGAAGAACTCTATAGATTGAGCGGTACTGTTCCTGTGATCATAAATTCCTTTCTCAGAAGCCCTTCAAAAACAGGACTGATTTCTACCTGCCTGGAGTGTTTCAGGTACCCTACCCGGGAGGGGAGGGGAAGTAAAAGGAAAAGACATTTGTGGCACCTCTCCAGGGGGCTGGGCATGGTCCCAGCCCTAGTGTACAGGGAATAAGAAGATACTGTCCTCACCCTCAAGGGCTGTTAGTTCTGGCTCCCTTAGGATTCAAGCAACGGTCCTCTTGCTCCTACCCTTGGCTCCTTCTAAGGGAGGAGATCACTCTTCTTATTGTCTTATGCCCAATTTCTGCCTCCAAAGAAAGAAAAAGTAAAAACTAAAAGGCAGAAATGAAATCCACAAGCAGACAGCCTGGCGCCACACCCTGGGCCTGGTAGTTAAAGATCTACCCCTGACCTAATCGGTTATGTTATCTATAGATTACAGACATTGTATAGAAAAGCACTGTGAAAATCCCTGTCCTGTTCTGTTCCGTTCTAATCACTGGTGCTTGCAGCCCCCAGTCACATACACCCTGCTTGCTCAATTGATCACGACCCTCTCAGGTGGACCCCCTTAGAGTTGTGAGCCCTTAAAAGGGACAGGAATTGCTTACTCGGGGATCTCGGTTGTTGGAGACGTGAGTCTTGCTGAAGCTCCCAGCCGAATAAAGCCCTTCCTTCTTTAACTTGGTGCCTGAGAGGTTTTGTCTGCAGCTTGTCCTGCTACACTTCCAAGGCTTTTATCCCCTGAGAAGACACTGAGTCCTAATGTAGCTCTCAATTGAGCAGCATCAAGACAGGGCACCCCCAGGGGATGGTGATCAGGTCTGGGTCTGGTAGTACAAACTGACCTAGGACTCTTGCATAATGGGGAGGTCCTCAAGTCCCCTGCCACCTTCCCAACACTGGCTTAGGACTCTGTGGAAAATGCCCATTGGATCAGATGCCTTGGGGACCCTGTGCACCCCCACCCATCAACACCCATAAACAATGCTGTGATGGGTACTTGCCTGTGTCAAGTTGGCTAAGCTATAGCACCCAGTCATTTAATCAAACACTAATCTGGGTGTTGCTGCGAGAGTGAAGTCACCTACAGTCCGTTGACTTTAAATAAAGGAGATTATCCTCAATAATGTGGGTGTACTGCATTTGATCAGTGGGAAGGCCCTAAGGGTTAAAAACCAAGGTTTCTCAGAGAAGAAGAAATTCTGCCCCAAGATTGCAGTATCAACTCCTGCCTGCCCTCTGGATTTCTGACTTGTCAGCCCCAACAATCTCATGAGCCAATTCCTGGAAACAAATCTCTTCATGTAACTATAGGTCCTATTGGCTCTGTTTCTCTGTGGGATCCTGGCTGAGTCCTGCTACAGCCCAGCTCTGGCTGTCCAGAACTTTGTCAGGGTTTCTCCATGGGAGAATAACTTCACCCGGGGCCTGAGGGACTGGCTGGCTGTTGGTGCAGCCAGAGCTGGGGTGGAAGAGCCCCAGAACTTTCTTGATATGTGAATTTGGGCAAGTTACTTAATCTCTCTGAGCCAGTCTCCTTGCCTACGAAATTAAGCTGATCCTAGCTCCCTGGCAGGACCGCTGGGGGATTAGGGAAGGTGAGAAATTGTGAAAATGCCGAGACTGTGCCTGGCTCCCAAGAACTATTCAGTACATTTTTGTTGAATGTTTCACTTTGAGGGAAAATGAGCAGGATTTTCTCTGCTGGAGAAGGACTGGAGACGGCCTGGTGAAGAGGAATTGCCAGGGCTTTCTTCCTGCTCCAGCAGCTGGGGTGGGCAAGGCTTCTAACCGTCTGCTCCTGGCTCTCCTCCATGTCATCTCCCAGGTACCTTCCAGCCCTGAAATTCTATGATTATAGGGTTGCATCCTAAAATGCAGAGAAGGGCAGTGAAAATAATTAAAGACTTGGAAAACAGGACCTGAGAGGAAAGGGTTAAAGGCACTGGGATTACTTAGCCTGGAGAAGGGGTGTTTTAATAACACCTTTCTTTACCTAGAGAGGGTTATTTGGATGGAGGCACTGGTCAGTTTCTCTCCAACCCTTTAGAGGGCAAAGTCAGAGGGGTTGGGGAACCGACTAACAGGCAGCTAGAGGGATTGAAGTTAGACAGCAGGGTGCCTGCCTTGCTCAAATAACATCAACTATTTTACAGGACTTGTGGGGAGGTTATTTGTGTTAGGAAATGAATTAGATGACCTCTGGGTTTTCTCTTTGCTATTTGAATTCTAGACACCAATTTCCCCAGAATTGTGAAAAATAAGAGCAAAGAAAAAAAAATCGAAGAGCAAATTGAACAGGCGTGGTGGGGATAGCCCAGCAGCACTCCCTGGCCCTGCCCCTGGGCACAGTGGAGTGTCAGCCCGGAAGGCCCAGAGCTTACACGGGGCCAATCAGAGACGCTTGTGCCCTGGGCTTGTTCCTTGTTGCAGTATCAACTGCAACTTGTCTTCCTCAGACCTCAGAAGACGTCTTTCTTCCCCACTCCTTCCACGCACATTGAATATGAACCTGCCCCAATTCAGGAAGGCATTAGGGAAAAGAAGATGCACCCCTTATCCTGAGGCTGCAGTAGCACCGACTCCCAAGAAACAGCCAAACTCGGCCAGTTCCCTCCCAGACCCTGAGCTTCTTCCCTTCTTCATCGTCATTGCCACCATCAGAATAACAAGGCTGGCTACTATTCTTTGTTGAGGGCATACTCTATGCCAAGCACTTCATATAGAGTACCCCTAATTCCATGGTACGTGGTATAGGTAAGGAAACAAAGGCCCAGAGAAGTAAAGCAGCTTGCCCAAGGCCACACAGCAGAGCCAGGCTCAGCCTTGTACCATCTATTCGTGCTGTCTGGACTTCACTACTAACCCTTGAGAGAACATTAGCCTCATCTTACTGATGAATAAATTAAGACTGAGAAGTTGAGCAATTTGCCCTCAGTCACTCGACTATTAATCAATGAAGCCAGGTCTCTCAGCTCCAAAACCTGAGCATTTCCACTCCTAAATGAGGATGGTGAGGCATACCCTGCTTCTTGCAGGTTCTAATCCAATGGATGGAGGGGAAAAACCTGTGGGAGACCCCAGGAGTGGGTGATGGGCAAAGGTCACTCCTCTGTCCATCAGAGAAATTGGACAGAATAATGACAAGAAATAGCAATATTATCATTTTCATTAAGCACTAACCCTGTACCAGGCACTGTGCTAGACCCATAACATGCTTATCTCAATCAATCCTCCCATAAGAGTACGAAGGGGGTACTTCCATTCTCACGTTTTAAATATGAAGCAACCGAGACACACAGAGTTTCAGTAACCTGCCCAAGGTCACAAGGTGAATAACTAGCAGAACTGGGTTTGGAACTCCATGTACTTTGACTCCAGAATTCTCCCTCTAATCCCTTGAACTGTGCTGTGAATTTTTTCCTCCTGAGCCAAGCGTGCTAACGAAATTGAGTCTAACAGCTACTTCTGTGCTGTCTCTAAAAGTTTTTTCCATGCCCTTCATGTTCTTCCAGCCTCTACTCCTGAGGTGCCCCAGAGCCATCTCATTCCACATGGCAGCCCCTGTGCCCAGCCTGACCTCCTGAGCTCAGAATGGGGGAGACTCCCACCCCAGGAGGAGGCTCTGTGGTCAGAAGCTGCTCTGCTATCCCAGGCAGGCTTCTGTGTATGGGCTCACCTGGGGACACAGCTGAGCCCAGGACCCGAATCAGAGCTGGAGCCATAACCCAAACGTGACCCAGATGCAGACCCAGAGCAGAGCACTCGGGGGAGGCCCAGGGAGCAGGAGGAAGCAGCCTGACCCTGCAGAGATGGGAGGTGTGGATGGCCCGGAAGGAGATGACCCAGCTGTGCCTAGGTCACTGCCCAGCCTGAGGCTCTAGGGAGAGAGGAATGGGAGGGAGGAAGGGGACAGAGTGAGGGGGCACTCAGGCACCAACTCAGTGCCATCCTGCTGGAGCCATGTGCTGCTCCAGGAAGGGCTGGGCGGGGGCCCACCTTGGAGTGCTCGTCATCTGGGCAGGGAGGCTGGGTGTGGCAGCTTCCAGCAGGGGAGCTGCTGGGCTCTCCACGCCTCACCTCTTGACAGGACCCTCCCCTCACACACAAAGCTGAACCAGACTGAACCATCTGCAGCTCTCAGAAAGCGAGTGCGCCCCTTGGGCTGCCCCACATGCTGTTCCAGTGCTTCTCCACCCTCTGCGGGTCTCAGCTTAGTTGGCATTTCCTCCAAGAATGGCTGCCTAACCTCCCTGCCCCAGTCCAGGCTGAGTGACCCCTCCGTGTGCCCCTGCAGCTTCACTCAGTTCCCCAGGGCCCACCTTGCCCACACTGCATTGAAATCATCTGTTTACACCACTTCCACCAGCAGGCGGTAAGTCCAGGCCATCTCTGTGGCCACAGAGTCTAACACAGTGCCCAGCAAACAGTGGTGCCCAATAAGTATCTGTCGAGTTCATGGATGGTTAAAACAGAACAAAGCCAGCACAGACTGCAGGCAACTTGTGGGTACTGCCCCAAAGCCCAAGGTTTCCGGAGGACTGCCAGGCACTCAGCTGGTTCTTGGCAAGAACAGATCAGGGTGCAAGGTTGTGGGATGCTGACTGCTGCAGCAGTGAGGCCAAGTCTGGTGGAAGGTGAAGGCTTGAGGAGGAAGGCTGCCCAGAGCAGGGCAACTCCAGTAGGGAGGCCGGCCAGGGTGCAGGGCTGTGAACCTGGCTCAAATTTCCTCTAATCTGACAGTTTTCAGGGAAGCCAGGTGGAGGAGACGTGTCGGGACAACGGCAGCCTGTCCATCCTGTTACAGATGTGCTGGCACACAGATGACAATGAGGCAAGAGCCCTGCCCGCCTCCACCCTGGGGAGACATAGGGTGGCAGAGTTGGGGGGTGGGCAAGCACCAAGAAAGAGCAGGAAGCAATGCCTTGGGGTGTCTGTCCTGAGCCCCTCCCTCATGATCTCCCCTGAAACTGGGGACTGCTGTCCCTGAGCCCCAGGGCTAATCTAACCAACAACGGACCAAAGGCAATGGAACAGGGAGGACAAGGAAGAAAGCTAGGTGGGAGGGAAAGAGAAATGAAACAGGAGTGGCAGGAAGGTGAGAATGCAGCAGACAGCAAGAGCCAGAGTGAGTCAATGAGAGGGGGAAGCAGATCACATGGAGAAGCTATGTCAAAATACACTTCACAGCCGCAGAACCCCGTCTCCAGCATTGTCTGTATGAACGCAAAACAGCCCTGTGAAGTATAATTATCCTTTTCTTCCCTTTTGTTTTATTTCACTTTTTATTATGGAAAACTTCAAAAATACACAACGTAAACACAATAGTACAATTTCAATCCCTATGTATCCATCACCCTGCTTCAACAATGAGCATATTGCGCCATTCTCCTTTCACTATATTTTCACCCACACAATTTTTAATGTTTTTTGACATTACTATTTTTTGGGAAAACTTGCACACATTAAAATGTGCAAATAGTAGCTCTACAATGTTGATAAAATGTTTATATCCAAGCAAACCACATCCCTATTATAATATGGTACACCGCCATCTCACTGGAAATTCTCTCATATTTCCTCCATCCCCAACTAATCCAATTTCTAGCTACAGATTACTTTTGGCTAATCTAGAACTTCACATAAGTGGACTCGCACGACATTCACTCTTTAGTGTCGTGCTTCTTTCTCTTAGCATAATGTCTCTGGGACCCATCCATCTGGATTCATGAATCGTGGTTTATTTCTTTGAAGTTGCTGACTAGGATTCCACCGTATGGACACATCAGAATTTACCTAGTGATTTCCTGTTGATGAGCATAGGGGTTGTTTCCTGTGCATGATTATGGTGAATAAAGCTGCTATGAACATTTGTTTTTATGGACATGTTTTCATTTCCCCTGGATAAATACCTAAGAGTGGAATTGCCACATCAAGCAGTAGGTGTAAGTTTAACCTTTTGAGAAACAGTCAAACCGTTTCCAAAGTGGTTGCACTATTTTGCATTTTAACATGATTGCTTATCTTTTTGTTATTGAATCATAGGAGTCCTTTGTATATTCTAGTAACAAGTCCATCAGATATATCTTTTCTGAATATCTTCTTCAAATCTGTGGTTTGTCTATTAATTTTCTTAATGGTGTCCTTTTAGATTTATTAAGACATAATTTAAGGCCAGGCATAGTGGCTCACATCTGTAATCCCAGAAGTTTTTATTGGTCTATTTATGGATTGGACTTCTTCCTGGTTTAGTCTTGGGAGGGTGTATGTGTCCAGGAATGTATCCATTTCTTCTAGATTTTCTAGTTTATTTGCATAGAGGTGTTTATAGTATTCTCTGATGGTAAGTTTGTATTTCTATGAGATCAGTGGTTATATCCCCTTTATCATTTTTTATTGTGTCTATTTGATTCTTCTCTCTTATCTTCTTTATTAGTCTGGCTAGTGGTCTATCTATTTTGTTAATCTTTTCAAAAAACAAGTTCCTGGATTCATTGATTTTTTTGAAGGGTTTTTCATGTCTCTATCTCCTTCAGTTCTGCTCTGATCTTAGTTATTTCTTGTCTTCTGCTAGCTTTTGAATTTGTTTGCTCTTGCTTCTCTAGTTCTATCAATTGTGATGTTAAGGTGTTGATTTTAGATCTTTCCTGCTTTCTTCTGCGGGCATTTAGTGCTATAAATTTCCCTCTAAACACTGCTTTAGCTGTGTCCCAGAGATTCTGGTACATTATGTCTCTGTTCTCATTTGTTTCAAAGAACTTATTTATTTCTGCCTTTATTTCTTTATTTACCCAGAAGTCATTCAGGAGCAGGTTGTTCAATTTCCATGTAGTTGTGTGGTTTTGAGTGAATTTCTCAATCCTGAGTTCTAATTTAATTGCACTGAGAGACTGTTTGTTATTATTTCTGTTCTTTTGCATTTGCTGAGGAGTGTTTTACTTCCAATTTTGTGGTCAATTTTAGAATAAGTGTGATGTGGTGCTGAGAAGAATGTATATTCTGTTGATTTGGGGTGGAGAGTTCTATAGATATCTATTAGGTCTGCTTGGTCCAGAGCTGAGTTCAAGTCCTGAATATCCTTGTTAATTTTCTGTCTCATTAATCTGTCTAATATTGACAGTGGGGTGTTAAAGTCTCCCACTATTATTGTGTGGGAGTCTAAGTCTCTTTGTAGGTCTCCAAGAACTTGCTTTATGAAGCTGGATGCTCCTGTATTGGGTGCATATATATTTAGGATAGTTAGCTCTTCTTGTTGCATTGATCCCTTTACCATTATGTAATGCTCTTCTTTGTCTCTTTTGATCTTTTTTGGCTGAAAGTCTGTTTCACCAGAGACTAGGATTGCAACCCCTGCTTTTTTTGCTTTCCATTTGCTTGGTAAACATTCCTCCATCCCTTTATTTTGAGCCTTTGTATGTCTTTGCATATGAGATGGGTCTCCTGAATACAGCACACCATTGGGTCTTGACTCTTTATCCAATTTGCCAGTCTGTGTCTTTTAATTGGGCCATTTAGCCTGTTTACGTTTAAGGTTAATATTGTTTTGTGTGAATTTGATCCTGTCGTTATGATGCTAGCTGGTTATTTTGCCCATTAGTTGATGCAGTTTCTTCATACTGTCGATGGTTTTTACAATTTGGTATGTTTTTGCAGTGACTGGTACCAGTTTTTCCTTTCCATATTTAGTGCTTCCTTCAGGAGCTCTTGTAAGTCAGGCCTGGTGGTGACAAAATCTCTCAGAATTTGCTTGTCTGTAAAGGATTATTTATCCATCACTTATGAAGCTTAGTTTGGCTGGATATGAAATCCTGGGTTGAAAATTCTTTTCTTTAAGAATGTTGAATATTGGCCCCCACTCTCTTCTGGCTTGTAGGGTTTCTGCAGAGAGATCTGCTGTTAGTCTGATGGGCTTCCCTTTGTGGGTAACCCGACCTTTCTCTCTGGCTGCCCTCAAACTGTTTTCCATAGTGGCTATGCTATTTTGGGTTCCCACCAACAAATTGTTAGACTTCCAGTTACTTCTCATCCTGCCAAGACATCATATAATCAGTCTTTTTAAATTTTAACCATTCTAGTGGTTGTACAGTGGTATCTCAGTGTGGTTTTAATGTGAGCTTATCTAGTGACTAATAATGTTAAGCTTCTTTTCATATGCTTATGTGCCACTGGCTTCCCTTTATTAGTGAAATGTCTCTTCATATCTTTTGCCCAGTTTTAAATCAGGTTGTTTGTCTTCTGATTGAGTAGGAAGAGCTTTTTAAAAGACATCTTGAATCCAAGTCCTTTGTTAGATACATGTTTTACAAATAGTTTCTACCCCATTATAGCTTGCCTTTTTATCTTCTTAACCATGTCTTTTAACAAGCAAGTTTTGGCTAGGCACGGTGGCTCACGCTGGTAATCCCAGTACTTTGGGAGGCCAAGGCAGGTAGATCACCTGAGGTCAGGAGTTTGAGATCAGCCTGGCCAACATGTTGAATCCCTGTCTCTACTGAAAAAAAAAGTACAAAAATTAGCCTGGCATGGTGGTGGGGGCCTGTAATCCCAGCTACTCAGGAGTCTGAGGCAGGAGAATCACTTGAACCCAGGAGGCAGAGGTTGCAGTGAGCCAAGATCATGCCACTGCACTCCAGCTGGGGTAACAGAGCAAGACTCTGTCTCAAAAATTATATAAATAAATAAATAAATAAATAAAACAAGTTTTTTTAAAGGAAGTCTGATATACTGATTTTTTTTTTCTTTAAGGTTTGTGCTTTCTATGTCCTATCTAAGAAATTTCGATGTTTGCCTCAGTTTGGAGTTGGTATAGATAGAGCTGTTATGCATAACAGGTTATAAAGATTTTAGGTTATAAAGATTTTAAATCATAGATCCACTATTTCAAGTTAATTGTTGTTTATGATGTGAGATAAGGGCCATTTTTTTTCTTGTATATGGATACCCAATTGTTCCAGCACCATTTGTTGAAAAAACTATCATTTCCCCCATTGAATTACCTTGGCACCTTTGTGAAAATCAATTATCTACATATATATAAATCTATTTCTGGACTCTCTATTCTGTTCAGTGATCTAAATGTCTACTTTATTCCATAACACACTATCTAATTACTACTACTTTGTTGTAAGTCTTAAAAATCAGGTAGTAAGTCCTCCAAGCTTGGTCTTTGTTTTTCATAATTTTTTGTACCTATTATGATCCATGGCATTTCCATATGAACTTTAGGATCAGATTACAAAATTCTTTAAAAATCTGCTGTGATTTTGACTGAGAGTACATTAAATCTGAAGATCAATTTGGGGAGAATTGACAGCTTAACAATATCAAGTCTTAATACTATCAATACATGCCATGAACATGGTATGTTTCTTTATTTATTTAGATCTTTTTTAACTTCTCCCAGCAGTTTTGTAGTTTTTAGTAATTAGTAAATTACTAAAAGTAATTAGCAAAAAATACAAATTTTTGCTAATTTATTCTGAAGTATTTCATGTTTTTATGCCATCATAAATGTTATTTTCCATTTAAATTCCAATTGTTAGTTTCTAGTATACAGAAATACAATTAGGCCAGGCACAGTGGCTCACGCTTGTAATACTAGCATATTAGGAGGCCAAGGTGGCGACTCCAGCTCGAGGCCAGGAATTTGAGAACAGCCTGGGTAATGTAGCAAGACCTTGTCTCTACAAAAAATTTAAAAATAAAAAAGTCAGTCAGGTGTGGTGGCACATGCCTGTAGTCACAGCTATGTGGGAGGCTAAGGTGGGAGGATTGCTTGAGCCCAGGAGCTCAAGGCTTCAATGAGTCATGATTGTGCCACTGCACTCCAGCCTGGGTGACAGAGTGAGGCTCCCTCTGAAAAATAATAATAATAATTAATTTTTGTGTATTGAACCCATATCCTGCAACATTGCTAAACTCATTTATTAACTGTAGTGTCTTAGCTTGCTTGTGGATTTCCTAAGATTTTCTAGATAGGAAATTATATTGTTTATAAATAAAAACAATTTTGAATCTTCTCATCTGTGCCTTTTTTCTTTTTCTTGAATTCTTGCACTGGCTAGGACCTCCAGTACACTGTCGAATAGAAATAGTTATAACAGACTTACTTGCTTTGTTCCTAATCTGAGAGGAAAAACATTCCATTTTTCACTACTAAGTATAATGTCAATTGTAGGATATTTTTAAATAGATGCCCTTTTCCAGATTGTGTAAGTTCCCTTGTATCCCTAATTTGCTAAGATTTTATCATGAATCTTGATAAATTTGTCTTGTTGAATTTTGTCAAAAGCTTTCCCTGAATCTACTGACATGATCGTGTTTTTTTCCTTTTTAGGTCTGTTTATATGGTACATTCATTTTCTATTGCTGCCATAACAAGCTTAGCGGCTTAAAACAACACAAACTTATTATCTTATAGTTCTGGAGGTCAGAAGCCCCAAATGGGCTAAAATCAAGGTGTTGGTAGGGCTGCATCTTTTCTGAAGGCTCTAGAATATAACCCATTTCTTTGCCTTTTCCAGCTTGTAGGGGCTGCACGTGTTCCCTGGCTCATGGCTTTTTCCATCTTCAAAGCCAGCATTTGTATCACTCCAATCTCTGCTTCTGTCATGACACATCTTTTTGTCTGACTCTGACGTTCCTACCTCCCTCTTTTAGGTACAAGGACCTTTGCGATTACATTGGGCCCACCCCTGATAATCCAGAATAATCTCCCATCTCAAAATCCTTAACTTAATCATATCTGCAAAATATCTTTTGCTACGTAAAGTAGCATATTCACAAGTTCTGTGGATTAGGACATAGATATTATGGCTACCACATATGATAAATTATAGATTGACTTTTTAAAAATTGTGGTTAAAAACACATAACACTTACCCTTTATCATTTTTGAGTATACAGTTCGGTAGTGTTAACTACATTCACATTGTTGTATAACAGATCTCTAGAAAGTTTTTCATCTTGCAAAACTAAAACTCTATACCCATCAAACAACAACTCCCCATTCCCCCTTCCCAACTCGACGAAACCACCATTCTACTTTCTGTTTTCATGACTTTGACTACTTTAAATATCTCGTATAAGTGGAATCATACACTATTTGTCCTATTACAACTGCTTATTTTACTCAACACAGTATCTCCAAGGCTCATTCAAGTTGTATATAAATTGACTTTTGAAACTAAAAGTAGATCTACCATTCAATCCAGCAACCCTACTACTGGGTAACTACCCAGAGAAAAAGAAGTCATTATACAAAAAAGACACACACATACATGCAGGCACACTCACGTTTATAGCAGCACAATTTACAATTGCAAAGATATGGAACCAACTTAAATGCCCATAGACCAATGAGTGGATAAAGAAAATGTGATGTGCATACACTGTGGAATACTACTCAGCCATAAAAAGGAAAGAAATAATGTCTTTTGCAGCAATTTGGATGGAGCTGGAGGCCATTATTCTAAGAGAAATAACTCAGGAATGGAAAACCAAATACTGTATATCCTCACTTGTAAGTGGGAGCTAAGCAATGAGGATGCAAAGACATACAGAGTGACATAATGAACTTTGGGGATTTGTAGGTGGAGAGGTTGGGAGCGAGGTGAGGGATAAAAGGCTTCATACTGGGTACAGTTACACTGCTCAGGTGATGGGTGCACTAAAATCTCAGAATTCACCACTATAGAATTCATCCATGTAGCCAAAAACCACTTGTACCCCAAAAGCTATTTAAATAAAATAAATAAATAAAGATTTTAAAACTTAAAAAAACTGGCTTTTGAATGTTAAGCCAACCTTGAATTCCTAGGATAAATCTCATTTGATCATACTTTATTATTCTTTTTATATATTGCTGATTTTTTTCCTGCTAAAATTCTGTTTAGAAATGTTTCCTCCCCGTCTCTTTTCTGCAACAGTTTTTGTAGAATTGGTATTTTTTAAAAATGTTTAGCATCCCAGAAATGGCTTGTACTGGCCCATGACAATGTACTTTCAAATTCTCAGAAATTGCGTAAGCCAGCTGCTAAATACAGCCAGTATTAAAAATTAAATAAATTATGTTAAAAGCAAAAGTAATGCATATGGAATGAATACTTATCATATCTTAAATATTTTGCTACATTTTATAAATATCAATGCTATTAGGGCATTTATGACTATTTCATTTATATGGTGTTATCTTTATATATATTTGTGCATATATAAGCACATCTCTTTTTATCTCCATGATGAATGACATCATATTGGTGGCATGAAATTGACCATAGTGGGAATATTTACACTATGGAAACTGGCAAATGCTACAAAACATGTTGTTGTTTTTTCTAGAGTGCCAGGTGTAAAACATTTACCAATACACCTGGGGGTAGAATGCACTAGTGAAACCACTTGATCCTGGAGTTTTCTTTATGAAAAAGGTTTCACTTTTTTAAAACTGTGAATGTAATTCCTTTAACAGATATAAGATATTCAAATTATTTCTTATTGAATGACCTTTGTAGTTTTGTGTTTCAAAGATTATGTCCATTTTATCATCTAAGTCGCTGAATTTATTGGCATGTAGTTGTTTATAATATCTCCTTAGGTTTTTTTCAACGTTTGTAGGATCTGTAGTGACATCCTCGCTTTCATTCCTGATATTGGTAATTTGTGTCTTTTCTCTTTTTTTCTTGATCAGTCAGGTTAGAGTTTCATCAATTGTATTGATCTTTTCTGTGGTGTAAGAACTAAAATTAAGGTTCAATATTATGTGCTACCTTGACACCTGATGAAAATAGGAGGGCCTCATCTAGACTAGCCCCAAGTTCCTCATTCCACTCTGCTCCTAACCCCTAGCCAAATCCTCTTAATAAAGAGAACCAGGTGCAGTTAAACAAGCCAATCACAGCCTCCTGCAGGAACCATGGTGCACCCCATTCTCTTAGTGCTACAACCTGCCCCCCACAGCCTCTGGTTGTTCTCTGCTCACAAGTACAACCCCCATGTGATTGTTCATTTCTGTTCCCAAGTGCAGCACCCCTGCATGAGATGTGGTGTCCTCCTCCCGCTGGCTATGAGTATATGTAACTAACAAACTGTTGTCAGTTTCATCTGCTGTCAGGCATTGTGTCATCCCTGTAACCCTAAGGTGGGAATTTCTCTCTCACCTACTTGGTTAATAGGAAGAAATTAAAATACTTTCCAAATGATATATTTGAGATTTCTTGGATTTTTCTTTTTCTCTCATTTTTTTATATTTCATTGATTTCTGTTTTCATTTTTTTATTTCCTTCATGGGGTTTAATTGGATTTAATTTTCTCTTTCTTGTCTAGTTTCTTTTGGCAGTAGCTCAGTTGATTGATTTTAGAACATGTTTTTCTAATAAAAGCATATAATACTACATGTTTTTATCTAAGCATTGATTTAGCTACATCCAAGAAACTTTGATATATTGTTTGCATGCTTTTTTTCATCTATAGTAGAATCTTTTTTCTACCAGGATAGGGATTACCTTTTGAACTCACGCCTTAGAAGTCCCCAGAAGATGCCTTATGCATCTCCAGAGGCAAATTGGTGATTCTTTGCAATAACAACTTTTTGGGACTCTTAGATGCCAAGTAGTGACTGACAACACTTAAGTTCTTAATAGAGGTTCAGTCCTCAAGTGGGAAGTAAGTGTGATTTACAACTGTAGGTATTACAAAAAAGATAATCTACTGACCAGCAAGCATATTGGCCTTTCTTCTCACATAGAAGGAACTCCTAGTCTGAAATCCTATGATCAAGGTGGTACTGGGTGTGGAGAATTATTTCCACTTTCTCTTAGTCCTACCTCAGATGGTGCTGCAGTGGCAATTTTGGCCAGTGAAGCATTTGCACAGGAGTATGGCCTGCAACCCAAAGAGTTCCACAGGGCTGATGAGGCCTCAGGAAACTTACAATCATGGCAAAAGGTGAAGAAGAAGTGAGGCATGTCTTACATGGTGGCAGCAGAGAGAGAGCCCTGTATGCTTTTTTATTCAGTTCAAAACATTTTCTAATTATCCTTTTGATTTGGTTTATTTGGAAATCTGCTGTCCAATTTTCAAATATTTGGGGGATTTTCTAGATATATTTTGCTTGTTGATTTCTGCTTTTATTTCGCTGGTGTCAGATAACATATTTTCTATGATTTCACACTGTTTAAATCTTGAGACCTGTTCCAGAATATTGTCTATCTCAGTAGATCTATCTTACTTGTACAATTGAAAATAATGTATGTTCTGCTTTGTTGGATACAGTACTCTATAGAACGTCAATTAGGTCAAGTTAATTGATGTTGTTGTTCAAACATTTTATGCCCTAACTGATATTCTTTCTACTTGTTTTATCAGTTACTGAGAGAAGAGTGTTAAAACCTTCAACTATAATTGTGAACATATCTATTTCTCTTTTCAGATCAGTTTTTGCTTCATATAGTTTCAAGCTCTGTTATTAAATGCATAAACATTTCAGATTTTTGTCCTATTGATTATTTTACCTCTTTTTCTCTTTTTATTTTATTTTATTATTATTATACTTTAAGTTTTAGGGTACATGTGCACAATGTGCAGGTTAGTTATATATGTATACATGTGCCATGCTGGTGTGCTGCACCCATTAACTCGTCATTTAGCATTAGGTATATCTCCTAATGCTATCCCTCCCCCCTCCCCCCACCCAACAACAGTCCCCAGAGTGTGATGTTCCCCCTCCTGTGTCCATGTGTTTTACCTCTTTTTCATTAGGAAATATTTCTTTGTTCTTTGTAGTATTCAAAGTCTACTTTGATCATTATTTATATAGTCTCCTCAATATCTTTTCATTAGTGTTTGCATGGCATTTTTTTCTATCATTTTAATTTTAATCTATTTATATGTTTACATTTACAGTGAATTTCCTATAAATAACATTGTAGTTGAATCTTTTTTTTACTCCAATATGACAATCTCTGCCATTTAATTGAAGTGTTTAGACCATTTACACTTAAAGTAATTATCACTATTGCTGGGTAAAAACCTACCTTCTTGCTATTTGTTATTAGCTCAATTTGTTCTGTGCTCCTTTTGTCCCTCTTTTCTGTCCTCTTTGGAAGTAAAGACTTTTTATGATTCCTTTTTAATCTCCATTTGTGGTATATCAGCTGTTTCTCTTTATTTTATTTTTAGTGGTTGCTCTAGACTTTACAATATACACCTTTAGCTTACCACATCCACCTTCAAAAAATCTTTACCATTTCACGTATTTTAAAACAGGTGTCAGTAAACTTTTTTCATAAAGTGTTAGACATTAAATATCTTAAACTTTGTGGGTCACACAGTCTCTGTTGCAACTACTCAACTCCACCATTGAAGCAAAAGCAGCCACAGCTTATCCATAAATGAATGATCCATATTCCAATAAAATGCTATTTACAAACACTGAAATTTGAATTTCATATAATTTTCATGTCATAAAATATTATTTATCTTTTGGTTTTTTCTCAACCATTTAAAAATGTAAAAACCATTCTTAGGTCATGGGCTATAGAAAAACAAGTGGATGGCTGGATTTAACTTATGGGCCATAATTGACCAATCCCTGGTATAAAAGCTTTATAACAATATACAGGCCAATTTATATTTCCCTCTCATCTTTTGTGATATTGTTGTCATAGAATTTTACGTCTATACCTGTTACAAAGCCAAAATACTATGTTGTTATTGTTGCTTCAAATATTCAATTAAATTTGTTAAACTTTTGAGTAAGGAAAAAATTTTTATATTTACCCTTATATCTTTCAATTATTTTCAGTGTCCTTCACTCCTTTGGGTAGAGTCAGATTCTCATATGGTATTATTTTTCTTCTCTCTGAGACCTTCCTCTAAGTTTGTTTTTTTTTTTTGTAGTGCAGTTCTACTGGTAGTGAATTTTCTTAGTTCCTGTTTTTCTGAAAGGCCTTTATTTTATCTTCATTTATGAAAGATATTTGACTTGCTATAGAATTCTAGGACACAAGGGTTGTTTTTTGTTTGTTATCCTTCATGCAGTACTTTAAAGATGTCACACCTTTATTTTCTGGCTGTCTTTTTTTTTTGCAGGATTTTTGAACAAATTTATTTATTTACTTATTTTTTTGATAGTCTTGCTCTGTCGCCCAAGCTGGGGTGCAGTGGCATCTTTTTTTTTTTAATGAGAACTTTATTGCCATTCTTATCTTTGTGCTCTGTACATGATGTCTTTTTTTCCTCTGCCAGCTTTTGAGACTTTTTTCTTTATCACTGATTTTCAGATATTTGATTATAATATACCTTGAGGTCATTTTCTTTATTTTTATTCTACTTGGGTTCATTGAACTTTTTAGATCTGTGGGTTTATACTTTTTATTGGATTTGGGAACATTTGAGTAATAAATTTTTGAAATAATTTTTTTCTATTTCTCCCCTCTCCCATCATCCCCTTATAACTCCAATTACATTGCTCCACAGGTCATTGAAGTTCATTTTTTAACTCAGTATTTTTCTCTATGTGCTTTATTTTGTATAATTTATATTGCTCAATCTTCAAGTTCATTAATCCTTTTTTTCTTGCAGTGTCTGATATTCCACTAATCCCATCCACTGTATTTTTTGTTTCAGATAGTTTCTTTTCTAGAAGTCCCATTTGAATCTTTTTAGTACTCATTTCTCTCTCATTAAGTTCATGCATTCCTCTACCTTCTCTAACCTATGAATCATATTTATAATAACTTTTTTAACACTCTTGTTTGCTAATTTCATTATATCTGTTTTTGATTGGTTGGTTTATCTCCTGAATATGGGTCGTATTCCCTCATTATTTTTGTGTTAGAAATTTTAATTAAATGTTGGGCATTCTCAATTTTATATCACTGGTTGCTGGACTTTTTTGTGTTTTTTGAAGTAGTATTGGACTTTATTCTGGTGCATAAGTTAAGTTGGATCCTTGCAAACGTTATGATTAAGCTTTGTAATTAAAGTGGGCCCATTGCAGCCTTTAGACTAGAATTAATTTAACCCAGTACTAAGCCAATACCCTTCTGAACATTCTATCTAATGTCCCATGTATTATACGATCTCTCAACTGGCTGGTAGGAACACAAATTCTAAGTTCCATATAAGCTCCAGAAACTGTTCTGCCCACTCTTTTATTATTATTATTATTATGTCAATAGCTTTAGGGTTATGAGTAGTTTTTGGTTAAATGGACATTAGTAACTCAGAAGGCAGGAAGGTGGAAGGGGGTGAGGGATGAAAAACTACCTATTGGGTACAATATATGCTATTCGGGTGACAGGTATACTAAAAGCCCAGACTTCACCACTATACAGTTCTGCCCATTCTTTGGTAATTCTTCAGCTTTGGGTCATTTACTGTCACAGATTATAAATCCAAGTAGCCTGTCAAAGACTTAAGGGACACCTGTGAAGATCTCAGACCTCTGTCTGTTTCTGTGAACTTTCTCCTCTTTGGTACTCTGCCCTGCAAGTTCAAGCACCTTAGCTTCCCTGAACTGCAACTTTCTCCTCAATTCAGTGAGACTACCAGGTGTATTTTGCTTCTCTCCCCCTGCTCTGTGACCTGGAAACTGCCTCCAGGCAATAAGCCATTGTAGGGCTCTCTTCATTTGTTCCCCTTCTCTTAAGGATCACAGCCCTGCGCTGCCTGTTATTTAATGTCTGTAAAACTTTTTTTTCACATATTTTGTCCAGTTTTCTAGTTGTTGAAAGTGGCAAGGTAAATCTAGTCGCTGTTACTCTATCATGCTGAAAGCAGAAATGCTTCTTGATGAGGAAAATTTTTTTTTATTTTAATGAAGTCTAATATATTATTTTTTCTTTAATGATTATTGATTTCTGGGTTCCATTCAAGACATCTTTGCCAACCTTTGAGTCTTAAAAATATTATTCTATGATTACTTTTTAAAAATGTATATTTTCAGCTGCTATATTTAGATCTATGATCCAATTCTAATTAATTTTTTGATATATGGCATAAGGTTCAGTGGTCAAGATTCATTTTCTTCAGAATAAAGATGTCCAATTGTTTAAGCACCATTTGTTGAAAGATCTTCTTTCCTCTATAGAATTGCTTTAGCACCTCTGTCCAAAATCAATTAACTATGTTAGTGCAAGCATATTTCTAGAATTTCTATTGTGTTTCACTGATCCACTTGTCTATATATGCCAATACAACACTGTCTTGATTGCTGTAGTTTTATAAGTCTTAATCTAGCATAAATCCTTCAGCTTTGTTTTGCTTCTTTTTCAGGATAACTTGGGTCCTTTGTACTTCTATATATTTTCAAAATAAGCCTGTAAAATGCTGTCAGCAAAGCCTTCTAGGATTATGATTGGAATTACATTAACTCTTTAGATTAATTTGGCAAAAATTACATCTTCTCACTCATAAATAACGGCTTATCCCTCCATTTATTTAGGTCTTCTCTAATTTCACTTAGCAATGTCTCGTAATTTACAGTGCACAGTTCTTGCATACTTTCTGTTAAAGAATTTTTAACTATTTTGTTATTTATAATAGTATTGTAATTGGAATTTTTCCTTTTCCAATTATTTTTCCAATTGCTAATATGCAGAAATGGAATGTATTTGTATGTATTGACCTTGTATCCTCCAACCTTACTAAATTCACTTATTTGTCCTAATAAGGTTTTTAGCCACATAAACTATCATGTCATTTGTGAATACATACTGTTTTACTTCATTTTCAGTATTTATGTCTTTATTTGTCTTGCCTTATTGCAATGGCCATGATCTCCAGTACATTGTTAAATGGAAGTAGTGAAAGTAGATATCCTGGTCTTTTTCCTGATCTATGGGGAAAGTATTCAGTTTTTCACCAGTAAGTGTGATTTTAGCTGTAGGTTTTTCATAGATGCCCTTTGTCATATTAAGAAAGTCACTTTTCTAGTTTTCTGAGAGTTTTTATCATGAATGATTGAGGTTTTTTCAAATGCTTTTTGAGCATTTATTGAGATAATAATATGAATTTTCTTCTTTATTCTGTAAAAGAGATTAATTATAATAACTGATTTACAGATATAAAATGGATAAACCTCATTTAGTCAGATATATAACCCTTTCGTATACTGTTGGATTCAGTTTGAAATTAAATAATACAGCTTCAGATAACTCAAGAATTAAAAAAAAGGGAAATTTTAAAATATTTTGAACTGAATAATGAAAATACAACATACCAAATTTTTATTTAATTTCTAAATATCTTATTAATTTTAAATTTAATTCCATCTTGGTTAGAAAACACTTTATAATATTTCAATCTTTTGAAATTTATTGAGACTTGTTATTTTACCCAGCATATGATCCATCTTGGTGAATATTCCATGGACACTTGTAGAGAAAATGTGTATTCAGCAGTTATTATGTGTAGTATTCTATAAATGTCAATTTAGTCAAGGAAGTCAATAGTGTCATTCAAATATTCTGTATTCTAACTGAATTTTTGTCTAATTATGCTATCAGTATCTGAGTTGCAGATAAATCTGCAACTATAATTATAAATTTTTCTATTGATTTTGTTCTATCAATTTTTGCTTCATTTTGAAGCCCTGTTATTAGATTTAGTGCAGATTATAATAATTATGACTAATTATTATTAGATTTTAGTACATATTTCTAAGTATTATGCTTCCTTAATATATTTATCCTTTTATCATTATGAAATATCCCTTTAATTTCTGGTAATACACTTTGTCTTGAAGTTCAGTCTGTTTGATATTAATTTAGTAACTCTAGCTTTTTGATGAGTTCTATTTGAATAGTGTATCATCGGTCAATGTTCTACCAGAGAAACAGAACCTACTGGATATCTATATTTCTATAGATATACGTGTGTGTGTGTGTGCGTGTGTGTGTGTGTGTGTTTAGAGAGACAGAATTTCAAGGAATGGCTGATGTGACTGAAGGGGTTGGCAAGTCTGAAATCTGTAGAGTAGGGTAGGCTGGCAGGCTGGAAACTCTCTGGCAGGAGCTGAGGCTATAGTCAGTCCACAGGCAGAATTTCTTTCCCTGGGAAACCTCAATTTTGCTCTTAAGGCCTTTCAACTTATTGGAAGAAACCTACTCAGATTATTGAGGATAATAACGTTTACTTTAAGTCAACTGATTATAGATGCTAATCACATCTACAATATACCTTCACACCAACACCTAGATGAGTGTTTAATTGAATAACTGGGTGCTATAGCCAAGCCAAGCTGACACATAAAACTAACCATCACAAATGGTATATCTTTTTTTTTTTTAATTAATTAATTTATTTTTTTATTATTATTATTATTATTATTATACTTTAGGCTCTATGGTACATGTGCGCAACGTGCAGGTAAGTTACATATGTATACATGTGCCATGCTGGTGCGCTGCACCCACCAACTCGTCATCTAGCATTAGGTATATCTCCCAATGCTATCCCTCCCCCCTCCCCCCACCCCACAACAGTCCCCGAAGTGTGATGTTCCCCTTCCTGTGTCCATGTGTTCTCATTGTTCAATTCTCACCTATGAGTGAGAATATGCGGTGTTTGGTTTTTTGTTCTTGCGATAGTTTACTGAGAATGATGATTTCCAATTTCATCCATGTCCCTACAAAGGACGTGAACTCATCATTTTTTATGGCTGCATAGTATTCCATGGTATATATGTGCCACATTTTCTTAATCCAGTCTATCATTGTTGGACATTTGGGTTGGTTCCAAATGGTATATCTTTATTCATCCTTTTACTTTTAACCTGTTTGTGTTTTTTGTATTTAATGTTCATCTCGTACAGTCAGCATATACCTAGGTCCTGCTTCTTTGTCCACTTTGATAGTCTACTCCTTTTAATTAAAGTGTTTAATTCATCATTTTATCAATAATTTGTCAAATCACATTTGATGTAATATAAATATATTTGAGTTTAGCTCTGTCATTTCCTATTTGTTTTCTATTTATTTCACGTGTTCTCTCATTCATTTGTTCTTCGTTTCCTGACTTATTTGAAATTATTCGGCTGGGCGCAGTGGCTTACGCCTGTAATCCCAGCACTTTGGGAGGCCAAGGCAGGTGGATCACAGGGTCAGGATTTCAAGACCAGCCTGGCCAAAATGGTGAAACCCCATCTCTACTAAAAATACAAAAAGATTAGCTGGGCGTGGTGGTGCACGCTTGTAATCCCAGCTACTCGGGAGGCTGTGGCAGAGAATTGCTTGAACCCACGAGGCGGAGGTTGCAGTGAGCCGAGATCATGCCACTGCACTCCAGCCTGGGCAACAGAGTGAGACTCCGTTTCAAAAAAAAAAAAGAAAAAAGAAATTAATCAAATATTTCTAACTATTTTCTTTGATTCCTTTTCATTTGATTCCTCTATTACCTTTCTTATCTATTTTTCTTTGCATTTTAGGGGTTGTCCCAGGTATCATAACATGCATCTTAACTTACCACAATGTACTTACAGTTAATATTGTACTTTACATAAAATGTAGGAATCTTGCAGCAGGAATAATTCCACTTAAATTTACCCCGATACTTTGCTCTGCTTTTGTCATATATATTAATTTACATAGCTTATAAACCCCTCACTACAGTGTTATAATTTTTTCTTTAAACACCCATATGCCTTTTAAAGATTTAAGATAAGAAAATATGATATGTGTGTCGTCTTTTATATTTACCCACATATTTATCATGTCTGATGGACTTTATTTTTCTGGCAAATCTGAGCTACCATCTGGTGCCATTTCCCTTCAGCCTGAAAAACTTCCTTTAACATTTTTTGTAGTGTAGTTGTGCTTCTAATGAATTCTCTTCATTTTTGTCTTAAAATGTATTTACTTTGTCTTCATGTTTAAAAACATTTTGCTGAATATAGAATTCTAGCTTGGCAGGGTTTTGTTTTGCTTTTTCCTTTCAGCATTTTAAAGATGCTGCTCCATTGTGTTGAGAAGCTGGTCATGATCGGTAACATCATTCTTCTCTGGATGCTTTCAATGTATTATCTTTATCTTTGGATGTCAGCAGCTTGAACATCAGGTGCCTAGGTATGGTATTCTATGTACTTACCTTGCCTGGGGTTCACTGAGCTTCTTGAATTGCTAAATTAATGTCCTTCAACCTAATTTATGAAGTTTAGATCATTATTTCTTTAAACATTTGTCTTACTCATTCTCTTTCTCCTCCTTTCCTTTTTTAACTCCAGTGACATTCATCTTAGACTGCTTGATGTCCCACAGACCTCTGAAGTGCTCTTCATTTTTCTTTAAAATTTTTTGTTTGTTCTTAGGATAGGATAATTTTTATTGGTGTATCTACAAGTTCACTAACTCTTTTTCCTGCTACCTCCAATCTGATGTTAAACCCATCTAGTAAATTTTTTATTTTATTGCTTGATCATTTTTGGCTCTAGAATTTCCATTTGGTTCTTTTATTATAGGATTTATTTTTCTGCTGATATTCACCATCTGTTCATTCATAATCCATATATTTTTCTTTACATTCTCAAATATTTGTAAGAGCTGCTCTAAAATCTTTGCTAATTGCAATAGCTGGATCACCTCAGGGTTGAGGTCAATCGAATGTTTTTTAGTTGAATCTGGGCCATGTTTTGTTTCTTTGCCTGTCTGTGAGTTCTAATTAGATACTGGACATTATGAATGATATGTACTAGAGACTCCGGATTCTGTCATATTTCTTTGAAGAGTAATTTTTTTCTTTTTTTAACTTTTATTTTAGGTGTGGGGGTACATGTGGAGGTTTGTTACATAGGTAAACACGTGTCATGGGGGTTTGTTGTACATATTATTTCATAACCCAGGTATTAAGCCCAGTACCCAATAGTTATCTTTTCTGATTGTCTTCCTCTTCCCACCCTCCCTCTCACGTAGACCCCAGTGTCTGTTCTTTCCTTCTTTGTGTAAATAAATTCTCATCATTTAATTCCCACTTACAAGTAAGAACATGCAGTATTTGGTTTCCTGTTCCCGTATTAGTTTGCTAAGGATAATAGCCTTCAGCTCCATCCATGTTCCCACAAAAGACATGATGTTGTTCTTTTTTATGGCTGCGTAGTATTCCATGGTGTATATGTACCACATTTTCTTTGTCCAATCTGTCATTGATGGGCATTTAGGTTGATTCCATGTCTGTGCTATTGTGAACAGTGCTGCAATTAACATTCGTGTGCATGTGTCTTCATGGTACAATGATTTATATCCCCCAGGTATACATTCAGTAATGGAATTGCTGGGTCAAATGATAGTTCTGCTTTTAGCTAGAAGAGTAGTTTCTACTGCAGCTGTTAGTTAACTTGGCTAGACTCAAACTCCAAACCTTGCCTCTCCTGTGGTGAGTAACATTTGAAACCTTCCCTCAGTTCCTTCAGTTTCTAGCAGCTGCTTTTTTGCCAGGCTGCCTGGGGTCTCTCTCATGCTTGACAGTTTAGCTTAATAGCTTAGCAATCAACCAAGGATTTGAGCAGATTTTACATTAGATTTTAGAGTTCGCGCCCTCTGCGGTTCCCTCCCTTTCAGCATTCCCAATTTTCTGATTGCTCTGCCTGATACCTCAAACTAGTAAGTCTGCAGCTTCTGCCACTGAACCCGCCCATGTGGTATGCCCTCAGAAAAAGGCTGCAAACTCCTAAGTCTCATTCTTTGCAGTTCATTTTTTCATGAGAAGACATCCCTTCAGTTTCTGCCTGCATTTAATCATTCTCCAATGTCTTCAAATAAATGGGTTTTTAAAAATATTTTGTCTAGATTTTATCATTGTTATCTGCTGCTGGTGGTTGCTTGGCGAGGAGAGAGGGAAGGAGGAAGGGTTAGTACAACAAAGCTATTCTTCCATTACTGGAAGCCAGAACTTTATTGTCCCTTTTACACAGTAGGAAACTGAGGCCCAGAGAACCAATGTGACTGGCCCAAAGTCTTGTGGCTAATAATCAACTTCAATATCCAAGTCTTGCTATCATTGATTGATGGGGGCAGGTGATCCTCTGATTTTTTTCTATCTCGAAATGCCTCCATCTACCTCTCTCTTCTCACCCCTCAGACAGATTTACCCTGGATCTTGTGTGAAGTGTGAACACCTTACTAACTGTCCATTCACAAACTGCACTTGCCTTTTTCTTCAGTTGTCAGTACAACTGATGGGGCATGATGGTGGCTGTTGGCCATACAGATGCTGGGTAAGACCCATGGTAGGGATAGTGATGCTACCAGTAGCACCCTGGCCATAGCAGGGAGTTGATTACCAATTGTACTGGGAAGGCAGAGAGGGGTACTGTAAACAGGATCTTGGGCCATGAGTGTTGAGTTTGGTCCTGAATCTGCTGCATAATCATTATGAGACCTGATACAATTCTAATTATCACTCTAAACGTCAGTTTCTTATGTGTGTAGTTGAATGATAATTCACAGTAGTATGGTGTTGTTCTGAAGATCAAACAGAGGAGCATATATGGTTTGTAAACTAAAGTTCACAAATATGAGTCCTCCTAGTTGTTATCAGTGCCTGGTGAGGATGGCGGACAGTAAACCTGGCCACATAGGCACAGCGGTTATTGCCAGCAACCGGGGCAGAGGGAAGCCTCCGGGGTAATTCTCTGAGAGTTAAACTGGGTAGTGAAACCCACACAGGAAGGGTATAGAGGTGGCCCAAGAGACTATCCGTAAATTTGAAGCTGAAAAGATTTAGAAACGTCCAAGTTTAGTCACAGCGACGAGGGTGTATACAGACAGACAGGACTGGTCTGTGATCATAACTGGAAATAAGAAGCCCAAGCGTTTGAGCCCTGTTTGGTCATCAAAAAGTGATGGCTGGCAGGAAGCCAGATAAAGGGACGGAATGTTTCCATGCGATCCCGCAGTTCCTGGGGGAGCCCTACCGCATATCTGGTGAACAGGGACACTTCAGGCACCAGCGAGGCATGTTCTGTTGGAGGACAGGGAACTTCAGGGGGCCTCCCTGAGAACTTCCGGTGACACTTCACAAGGATGGATGAACCATCATTTGTTCTGAATCCAAGCCCACTGAGGAGCCAGGAGACCTAGTTAGCATCCCAGAGAAGCATCATATTTAGCAGACCCGCGTATTGCACACTCTTTCCATTCATCACAGTCACAGCTAACATGCTTGGCACAGGCACCGTTCTAGCACGTGTGTGTGTCTGCCAAATATTTGTGAGGATGTCTCACAATAGCTCTGTGAGAACCTTACATACTACATTGACGTTATGCTTTCTTTTCAGTCTCCTGGAAGTTTGTTTATCATTAATCAGTTTCCCGAAGACAGACTGCCCCTGACTCTACAGACAGAAGCAAGCTTCGAGGTCTGAAAGCAATGAACGAACTACAGATTGTGGCGACCCCAGCCACCACATACACACTCTCGGGGGCTGCTCCCTTTTGAGGGCCTGACGTGGGGTCCAGGCAGGCACCCGACTGGACGTCTCTACATTGGCTGTGGACATAGTGGTGCTAGTGATGGTCACAGCTTACCCATGATGTGGCACATCTGGTGGGAGCCTCAGGCCGGGAACATCCTGGGGTGGGGAAGGGATCTCTGCGAAGGGAGGGGTGTCTGCAGTCCAACAAGTGATGGCCTGGGGCGGCTTCAGGGAGTAGGGAGGGGCTGGACCGATGCCCGAATCCCACATATATGTGTAACGCATTGGAGTCTGCACTTGCGTGACCCTGTCACCATCACCTCCTGGACTTCTCAGGAGTCTCCTGATTGCTCTCCGTAGGGCAACTCCAGCTCACTCCAAGTCACCCTCCACCCAGCAGCCAGAGGGATCTTTCCGACCATAAATTCCCTCTCGCCACCACCTCCCTCCTTCGCACCCTGCCCAAGTCCCTTCAGTAGAGAGACCCAGGCCTGGAGACGGTACAAAGCCCTGCAAAGTCTGGTCCCACCGCGGCACCCTCGGAGCCCAGCGCGGAGAGGGCGCTTACTGCGTGAGCGACCGTCGTTCCCCGCGACTCAGCCTAGCGGCATCCGCACACCCTCCTAGCCTAGGAAGCGCATCGAGGGAGCCCGCTCAAGCTGAAGCGCTGCACGAGCTATGTCTTCCTTCTCTCCGCCGCGAATGCGGGCAGGATGCGAGCAAAAGACCCGGCAAAGGGGGCGCCGAGGGGGCGCAGTCGGGGCGCTGGGCGGGCCCAGAGGGGCATGGAGAGGAACGCGGAAGGTACGCGGTCGAGGCGGGGAGGTGGCGCGGAGCGGGACATGGGGAGCGGGACATGGGGAGCGACCCGAGGGGCTCGCGGACGGGGCTCGCGGACGGGGCTCGCGGAACGGGGCTCGCGGAACGGGGCTCGCGGAACGGGGCTCGCGGAACGGGAGCGCGCCCCCGTGTGGCCAGGCCAGGAGGCGCCACGGCCGGGGCCGTGGGGGCAGTGGGAAGCGCTCAGCTTCCCGGCTCTCAGCGTTCCCTGGCCTGCCCCGGCTCGCTCGGCTTTTGATGGCTGCTTCCGCTCCCCATAAAGACCTGTTTCATGGCCAACGCCGGCATGGGCTTTACGTCTGCCCTCGGGCTCCCTGCAGGCTGCAGAGGGCAGCGGTGAAATCCCCTGTCCGGCCAGGCTGTTCTTGCTCTAAAGGGAGGCCCAGGGAGTGTGTGCGGGCGGCGTGCTCCGTGCTGGGCTCTGTGCCGAGCCCTATTCATTGCATATCCCAGTTTCTGCCTCTGGGTGCGTTTCCCTGGCCCTGGCCACTTCCCCTCTTTGAGCGTGGGCACTGTGTTTATTAGTTCATTTCCCATCCCCACACCAAGCACTGCCTGGCACAGAGCAGGCGCTCAGCAAAGGCTTGCGGGATGCGCAGACCAGCTCATTTAATGCTTGCAGGTGCCCTCTGCGGTGGGCATTACTATTTCCACCATCCTCATGAGGGATCTGGAATCCGCGGGGCTCCCCTGCCCAGGATCGTGCAGCCTGTGGAAGGCAGCAGGCGCCAGGATGCGGAATGGATTGAATGAGCTTCTCGGGGGATTCCCTGAGCTTGGTGAACGGAGAGCCCACCCTGACGGTCAGGCCTAACCCCACCGCCAATAGCAGAGCAGCCCTAGGTGGAAGTGGGTTGCCTGTGCCTGGCACTGGGAGCGGCAGAGGCGGCCGCCGCTGTGGAAGTAGCGCCCGCAGTGCCGAGCTCCTGTGCCTGGGAGGACGCGGGCACTGGGCGACCCGCAGTCGGGGCTGCCCCCAGGCAGGGCTCCCTGGCTTTCTCACAGCGCGGCTCGCGGGAAACGACGCTGCCCCATGGCACAGTGAAGTAAGGCGATGGCTGTTCTCAGCCAGAGGCCGGGCTGGGGGAGGGGGCCAGAGATGCCCCGGGAGCCCCTGGACCCTCTGGAGGGTCGGGTGGGGGAGGGGAGATCTCTGTCTTGACCACACACTTGTAACCCGTTCTTGGCACACCGGGATACCTTGCCTGCAGGTAGTGCTCTGCTCTCGGGGAGAGGGCACAACGTCTAATCCTCTGACCGAGGCTCTCTGCCTCTCACAAGAAGCCCCCAACACACTGGTTTTCCTCACAGCCTGCCCCAACTGCTCATCGGAACCTGGAGCCCCCTTCCCTGCCCCAACTGTCCCTCCGCAGACCCTATTACCCTACTTTCTATCGAGCCCAATTGCCCTATCCTTTATACAGGCTGTCGGGGGCAATGGTGGTGAGCATGGGCTGTGGAGTCAGATTGCCTGGGTTCAAATCCTGGCTCTGCCATCTTTTGACTGTGTGACCTTGGGCCAGTTTCTTTATTTCTCTGCCTCAGTTTTCTCATCTGTAAAATTGACAGAATGATGGTATCTATCTTATAGAGTGGCTGTGAGGGTAGCGGGCACACTGCCACAGGCACAATGAACGTCAGCTCTTGTTGCCAACCTCCCCCCACAACACACACAGCTTAGTAACTCTACCTTCACCCAACACATAACACCTAGCTTGTCCCTCATAATGAGCTCTCAGCCTAAATCAGTGCCCTCAGCAAACCTGTGGTGCAGAGCGCGTGGTAGAGTAGACAAGATCCTGGGGAAGACTCACACTCCACAGAGGCAGCACTGGCTGCAGCTGGGATTAGGCCCAGATATTTAAGAGCCGAGGACTAAGCAATGCCTGCATTGCCTGCTATGTGCATATGTCCAGCAGGACAGCAGTGTCAGGCCACTGGTCAGTGGGGACCAGCCTCTGAGCTGGTCATCCGAACACTCTAGGAAAGAGTCCACCCCGTCCTTCATGTTCTGTCACTGCTTGGCCTAGCTAAGCCAAGTGCCTGGGCCCAAGCCCCACCGTGGAGATGGTGGCTGGAGCAATGTCCGAGGTCACAGATGGAGGAACGCGACCTCCAGCCCAATCTCGACTCTGCTCTTTGCCAGTTCAATTTTGCCCAAGTCACTTGGGTTCTCCAAGCCTATGATCTCCTCTTTAAAATGAAGGGGGAGCTGGGCATGGCGGTTCAGGCCTGTAATCCCAGTACTTTGGGAGGCTGAGACAGGAGGATCACATAAGGCCAGGAATTCAAGACCAGCCTGAGTAACATGATGAGACCCCCATCTCTACAAAAAAAAAAAAAAAAAAACAAAAAAAAACCTGTTTTTGTTTGTTTTTGTTTTTGTTTTTAATTAGCAGGGCATGGTGGTGTGTTTCTGTAGTCCCAGCTACTCAGGAGGCTGAGGCGGGAGGATCAGTTGAACCTAGGAGTTCAAGACCAGCCTGGACAACACAGCAGACCCCATCTTTATAAAATATATTCAATAAAATGAAAGGGAGACAGTCCATCTCTATTCCAGGTGCTTGGTCCTGGGGGAAGGTAGGGGAAGGGGCAGAGAAGGAAGCAGGAGAGGCAGCACCAACACCTCTTCCCACCTGTGGGAGGTTCTGCTCTCTCATTGGCTGAAGCTGGGCTTGCCAGAAAGTCAGATGTGGCCAGTCATCTCTCTTGCCCCACCTGAGGTGAGCTCTAACTGTACCTTCTCCATCTCAGAAATAAACGTGGCCTTTGAGTGGGGACACTCAACAGTCAACTTCCTTGCTCCCCATGAGGCAGAATTGCAGAAACGTAGATTCAATCCCTGCTGCACCAGTCCCTTACTAACTATGTGACACTGGACAAGATGTAGCCTCTCTAGCAGTGGCCAACTTTGTTTGGCTCTTATTACACACCAGGCCCTTGGGCAAGAACTTGCCCCCATCCCTGCAACAACCCTATGAAGTAGCCCATCTCACAGGCAAGAAAACTGAGGTTCCAAGAGGTTATGTAAGTTGCCACCATCACACAGCTGGCAAGTGGGAGAGCTAGAAGGTGGATGGTGGCGGAGTCTGGGCATTGGCACGTCACCCTCCCAGAGCACTGGGATGGGGAAAGGAGGTCTCTGGAAAGTCTCTGTCCAGCACAGATGGGAACTCAACGCTGGTTCTGGGTTTTTTGTTGCATCCCCTTTCGGAGGGAACCAAACTGTGATTCCTCGATCTCACCACAGGGTGTCTCCACGCCACTACTCAACCAGCCACCCGATGCCCGGGCTACCTTTGGCGCAGCCCTTCCTCCTGCGGGACTGGCTGCAGCCCTCCTGCTCCTGTGTGGCCTGTTTGCGCCTGTCTTGTCTTCAGTGGGGATAGGCTCTGACTCCTCTGGGAAGCGTGAGGGCTGTCACTGACCTGCACCCCCTGCCTTGTGGGGTTCAGCCGAGTGGCATGGAACAGAAGTGCTGCTTTCCACGTGGCGTCTTCTCTGCCTCCCCCAAGTTCCCCCACACTGTCCTGTGTCAAGAGTCACAACCAGAGCCTCAGTCTCCAGAAGTCACGGCAACAGAGCTGTGGGGAGATCCCACGCCCTCCCATGGGGGGCCTTAACCTGCCTGGAGAGAGGGGCTCATGCCACCTGCGTGGGGCCCCTCCCCAGTCTGGCTTGGTAACTGCAGACCTCCGTATTGCTTCCTCTTCTCTGCAGCCCATGCTGCCGTGAATGTCCCCGCGTGAGAGTCCTTAGAAGGGGAGTAATTACCTCCTTTTGGAAGTTTCAATGAGACCATGTAGGTAAAAAACATCTTGCAAGCTCTTTACTGAAATGTTGCTTGCCAAAAATCGGGAAATGGGGGCAAGGTCAAATGACTGTCCCAAAGCCACTCAGCAAGTCAGCGGTGGCCACAGGCTCCTGATCCCAATCTAGCGATTCTCCCAAGAAATCACACTTGACTTTGGGGTGGCCTCCTCTGTGTGAACCTAGTCCAGGGCGTTGAAAGGGCACAGAACAGAGATCCTGGGGAGGAGGAGGAAGCTGGGGATAAAGGAGTTAAGGGAGCCTGCAGCCGGGATGGCTGAAGGCTATTAACAGACCAGTATGAGAGGATGAGGCCAGCGAGGGGCCTGGCTTTGATTAGGCCCCCAAGGCCATCTGGAGAACCAGACACTGGAGATGGGTTGGTTTTATGGGGGCAGATGGCATAAATTATAGGGGCGTTAATGGGTCAGAGGGGTTCCTCCCACAGTGCTTCTGAAAGGGGTTGCATAGGGGGGTCCTCTTCCCTAGCAGCCTGGGCCAATCCCATCTGCTCCAGCCTCTGCTGTGTCTTCCCGCCTGCAGTACAATACTCTCCATAGGAACTGCCCCCGGAGGCATCTGAGAGCATGCTCCAGCACTCAAAGGAAAGAGAGACCCTCTGCTGCCTAGACAGGAGCCACATCAGGACGGTGGTACTGCCTGGAGCCATCATATGATGGGCGACCCAACATCTGGCTCAACAAATCCTCAACAGCCAGCCAATTGAGAATGGTCGTGTCCCATTTGTCTCCAAGCCAATTGCAGGACTTGAACAGTCATCAGATCACACCCTCAATGGTGAGGGGCTTGGTGACCATCCTGTCCAAACACTTCAACAGAAGCCTAGGGCTACACAGCTAACTGACCTCAGGGCTGGACTTGAACCCTAGACTCCTCACACTTGAGCCAGTACATTTTCATGACCACTCGCCATCATCACACAGCCTCTCTGGATCTCAGTCTTTTCATCTAACAATTACTGTTTGGCCTCCCTCCCAGCTGAAGTGGAATGAAACGTCGGCTGCAAAAGGCTTTGAAAAGTTAAAACCACAGCACAAGTGATTGCAGCATTATTGCAGTTTTGTGAGCAGAAGTTGGGGAGCCCATGGAGTTTCCCAGGAATGGCCCAGTGGTTCTGCTCCATGGAGGAGTCCAGCTGACATCCCTGGCCCTCACAGGCCCTCTTCATTTCAGCTCTGCTCAGGGACTCAGGTAGTGCTCAGCCTGAGCACACATCATTAGGAGGGTGGGTCATTCTGAAAACAAAAACCTCTCTTTGTGCTTCCCAAAGCCCATCAAAAATGATTTTCAGTCACCCCACTGGGGGAGTTATCCCCATCATTGTATCCCATTCTTGCAAAGGATAGGAAGTGGGGAGCAGGGATGGAGAGTTGACAACCAATTCTTCCACCACTTTATATATAATCTTAGCTAGTCAGAAAACAACCTAAACAATGTCTAGCAAACTCGAGGTACATATCTCAAATGCAGCAATTTCTCTTCTAGAAATCTACCCCTCAGTTATATTAGCACAGATGTCTTTGTACAAGATTGTTCATTGCAGCTTTGTTTGTAGTAACAAAGACTGGAAGCAACCTAATTATCTATCATTAGGGGATGGAGCAAATAAATTGTGGTACCCATACTATATAACACCAGGCAAAGAATGAAGTAGATTTATAAGCATATACAAATGCAGTCGATTTATGTAAGGATCTGCAGGATATATTGTTAAAAACAAGTCGTATATGGAACAGTGGAGATACTATGTTCCTGTTTATGCCCAAGAAAAGAAGGTACATGTAAAGCATAAGAAATTTCTGAGTGATACACAAATTCTGTTCATAGTAGTTGCCTCCAGGTTGAGAGACAGGTGGCTTCCGGTAAAGAGGGACTTACTTTTCATTATATTCCTACTTTAGCATATGTATTTGTTCCACTTTTTCAGTTAAATGGAGAGCGAGAGTTAAAAAAAAAAAAAAGAAGTCAGTCTAGAAAAATAACTGCTTGAATGTAACCACATTTCTGCACTCCATCCACCTTCTGCCTTCCAACTCTTGCCCCTGCTCCCTTGCACAGCTCTGACCCACTCCAGCCAGTAAGCCTCAGCTTTCACCATAGCCACAAGCCTTGGGGGAAACTGCCCTTCATTCTGCAAGGACTGAGGCCTCCCTGTCATGCCCAGCTGCAGGAAGACTCAAGGATTACTATACGAGGATCTCAAATGCTTGGAAAAGGGGTGTTACCCCAGGTGACGCCCTTTGTACAAGCCAAGGGGCTTGGTTTCCTATTAAGCCCATGGAAGGAGTGGCAGTTAAACACCAAGCTTCAAAGAGTTGAGGATTTTCAAAAATCGCTTTTGGGGAATCTGCAGCTTTTATTGGAGGTGTCACAAATTAATGAGGGCTCTGGATCATTCCCAGCCTGCAGAGCCCTCTCTCTCTCTTCTCCGCCCCCACTCATTCCAGCAACCAGCTTCCCTACTTTGATGAATCAGGAGAGGCTGAGAGTTCAAGGGGGTATTTCTGTCCCACTCTCAGCCCACCTTCTCCCCCTTTTGCTTCAAGAAGATGTGGAAGCTGAAAGGACCCAAGATGGGGGAAGAGGGGACAGAACTCAAGGGAAGGGCTGGGGAGCAGGTTCAGACAGAGGCAAAAGAACCCAGCCTTGCTTACCTTCTCCTCTGGAAACAGTTTCATGGCAAAGAATTAGGAATTCTGGAGCCGCCCAAATGCCAGCTGGGATGAAACCCTCAACACACAATCACTCCCTCTGGGCAATGATCATGCTCTTAGATATTTTGAGATTCTTAAATGGAAGGAGTTGTAGGAGCTCCATTTTGTCCAAATGTGTAGTTACATATGAGCTTTTCTTGACCGCATTTTCAATGCTGGTTGAGTTCCCAGTCTTAGGATGTACCTAGTGAACATGAAAGGTAAGTGGCATATCCAAAACAAAGGGGTGCCTTCCAATTCACTTGGAACAGACAACACGCTCAGAAGTATTTGTGGAATGAATGCATGCATTAGCGTATGCATGAATGAATGAATGAGCCTGTTTTATCCTTTATTTACAAAATGAAGACATTAGATTAGATGTTAGAAATTAGACACTGGATTAGATTAGACATTTAGTTTAGACATTAGAAATTACTCTTGCTGGTTAGGGATTGGAATCTCTGAAAAGACTATACCATAAGTTGTTAAAGGAGAGGTCCGCTGTCCTACTCATGTTTCAATAAATGACGGATGGATGGATGGATGGATGAGTGGAGGAATATATAGTATTTTGACCCCTGAAGTTCTAGGGGAAGAATAAGACAAACATATATCGTTAGTCCTGCCTGAAGCAGGAGGATGGACAAGATGACCTATTGAGTGTATTTCCAACCCAAGTATTAATATCTATAGCCAGAATGGGCAATCAGAAACATTTGTGTCTAGACCCTGAGAATATGTCATTACTTAGATTTCTTAAAAGTTATTTTTCGCTAACTTGTGAACCGCCCTCAGGAAACTCAGTCTCTCACACTGGGGCAGGGTGGTCATCTCCACCGCTGGCCCCTGGAGCCCTCTTCTGATGCCAGTAACCACGGTGACTCAACACGGTCACCCGTCAGAGTCCAGGGTTCCTCCATTCTACTCAAAGAAATCCCCTGAAAGAAATTGGGGAAAGAGTTCTGTGCTTTTCTGAACACCTTCGTCCTGGAGAATGTGTCCCAGGTCAAATATAGAGAAGTGAAATGGAGATATACAAGGCTTATTGGTTCATTCCACTTGAAGAGCAGGTGGATCTTAAGAGCAATACACTGGTGGAAAGTTCACTTTTTAACTTCCAAGAACCAACAAAGAAAGGAGCCCACCTGACATTGACTTTGAGATAGACTTCTGTCCCATTCTTCTCTAGACCTCTTGGACTCTCTCTTTGACTTCCTATCCTTTTCCTAAAGTCCCTTCTTTCTGTTTCCCTGGACCACTGTCCCTGCCCCATCCCTTCCCAAAGAAAGCCCCCTTATTGATGGCCTAGCTGGCATCAGTGTGATGGAAGCCCTTCAGTCTCCCATGGGAGAGCTATGGTCAATGTCCTCAGCAGCCTAGAAGCAAGCCTGTCTCCATCCATGATGAGCACTAGTTTTTTTCTCAGCACCAATTATCTGGTCTGTTATGAAGAAGGGCTATCTTTCTGAGCTTGTCTTTGACCCTGCCCCTTGTAAAACAATAGCCCCAGCATTAATTCATCTAAGGAGCATCACCTGTTCCTGAGCTTAGCTTACAGTAGAAGTGTCACCATGTCGGTTGTTCAGAGTTCTCAGCATCTGGAATGACTAACTGTAGTCAGACTAATTCCTAACATCCCCCAGATGAAAGGTAGGGAGGCCGCCTGTGAGTTCATTCTGCCATAAGAATTATCACAGAGAATGATCCATCCAGCTAGGTCCTGTCTCTGACAGGGGTGTGGAGCATATGCTATTCTCATGATGTCCCATTGAAACGCTAGTGGGGGATGCGTCCAATAGTTCTAGTCCTCCAGTTGACATTTATGAATAACTTGATCCTTTATAGTTTACCCAGTGTGTTCATGCACATTGTGTCTTCTAATCCAACTTTAGGAGGCTGATAGCATCGTTGTCTCCATCACACAGTAAGGAAGCTCAAATTCAGAGACTTGTCCAAGGTCGTATAATTGATAAAAGGCCGAGTAAAGCCTAGAACACAGGTGCCCTGACCCTTCTGGCTTCTCCACTTTACCCTTTTAAGACACGTATATATTTCATCTAGAAGCCATATTGGTACTGAGACTGCTACTACACCAGCTGAGTTATAAAACAACTTTCCTCTTCTCCAGACAGGGCTAGAAGCTGGAGTTCTGAAGCTGCAGAGAGACAAAGGCCAGCACTTCTGATCCTCTAAAGCTTGGAAAGAAACCACATCATGAACAAAGACAGCTCACTGCATAATCTAGGGAGAGAGAGAAGAGGAGGAAGGGGAAGAGGAAGGAAGGAAGGAAGGAAGGATGGAAGGAAGGAAGGAAGGAAGGAGAGGGAGGGAGGGAGGGAGGGAAGGAAGGAAGGTAGGTAGGAAGGAAGGAAAAGAGGCCAGCAAACAATTCTCTAAAGATTTCTGGGAAATCACATACTCGATACAGAAACTGCATGCACACACATGTGCACACATACATGCACACACACACACATGTCTGTATGAGGGTGTAATGGAACCAGCATAGGCTCTGGAGCCAGGTGGACCTGGTTAGTTTCCTGGCTCTAACATTACTGCTGTGAGTCTCTAAGTAAATCACCAGATCTCTCTAAGTCTCCTTTTTTTTCATCTGAGAAGTGAGGGAATTAATACCCATCCAAAGACCTCAAAAAGCTCAAGTGAAATGTTGAGCTAGAGACTGGAGGAGAGAGGACTGGGGGACGTGCCCAGTGGGAGGTAGAAAAGCTCTAAGGGGAAAGAGTTTGAGACCCTCAGATAACCATCTTAGAAGTCACATTGAGGAAACCATTCTCCAGTATTCACAAACCCCAGAAGAAAGGTCACATTCTTTTCTCCTTATGATTTTGATACCAGGCCCAGTTTCCCTCCCTCTTAAGAATCCTTTCCACCCATCACCACCCTAATGCATCCTCCAGATTTGCCCAGAGGACTCTCAGTTGCCTCTATTCAGCCATGCTGATCTCTTCACCCTTAGCTTGTTTCTGTGCCAGAACCAAAGCCCCGTGGATGGGTAAACCTGAGACAGGCCTGGGCCTTCTGGCCTGAGCTGGGCCTCTCAACGGCGCACTACAGAAACAGCAGCTGAGAGAGGGGGGCCTCACACTTACGGAGGCTAATGGAGGGCCTGGAGATGTCAACCCAGAACTGACATTTGAAAATGTCCAGGGAGGGGAAAGGGCCAGGCCCACTGCACTCACTTTACTGACCAATGCCAAGGCCAAGAGCAAAACTGAGAGTCTGAGGTTGTTGAGCAAATAAGCTGAGCTGAGCCCAGAGCTCTGCAAGAGAACAAAAGGAGGTGGAGATGGTGGTAGCCACCAAGGGCCAGAGAGGGAAGCTGGGCGTTGATGAGATGGACAGTCTGCAGCCACAGGTGCCCCTGGACATCAATTCAGTGGACTGAGTCAGCAACCCAAGCTGGAGGCGTGGAGAAGGCGATTGGGCTGGAACAGGCCCCTAGAGAAATAAGCGTGGGTGGTGAGCTGGGAAGGAAACAGAGGCAGCTACATCAAGCAGGCCCCTGGGAAGCTCCAGCGTTAGTGGCCCAGCACTGTTGCCATGTTCCCAGGGCAGCTTTGATCCCCACCACATGGAGCATCACCACAAGGGGCCGGCAGTCTCTGTTGGGGGAGCCAGCCCCTCTCCTCCTTGCTGCCTCATTAAATCAGACCCTCCCCCACTCCCACTCTTCTTTGAGCAATATCTTGGATTTTCTTCTGCCCCCGACTTCCCCACGACACCCCACCCTCACACTCCTTCTTATTCCAGCCTTTCTCCTCCCTGACTCAGCAAGCGGGGAGCTGCCTCATCCAAGCCTAGAAGGGCAGGAACAGACACCCTTTGAAGGCTCCTCCATGGCAGCCTACATCCTACTCCTGGCTGTGTGACCTGAAGCATTCCATGACTTCCCTGTGCATTGTTCCTTAAGAGAAGGAAGAAGATTCCTGCCAGCCCCTGTGCTCTGTAATTCTCATCTTCCATGCAGTATTAGTGGGGATGGAATCTCCTATATTCTAGACGCCGAGCCAAGGAGCTTCAAGGCACTTGAAGTTCCGAGAAGTTAAAGCAATTACCCAAGATTGCACAGCCAGGCAGCAGCTGAGCCAGGATTTAGAACTGTGATCTGTTTGCTTCAGGCCAGGTACACAAGAGCCTTGGCAGTTATTAGATGATTGGCTACAGATGATTTTTTTTTTTTTTTGAGATGGAGTTTCGCTCTTGTTGCCCAGGCTGGAGTGCAATGGCACAATCTCGACTCACCGCAACCTCCGCCTCCCAGGTTCAAGCAGTTCTCCTGCCTCAGCCTCCTGAGTAGCTGGGATTACAGGCATGTGCCACCATGCCCAGCTAATTTTGTATTTTTAGTAGAGACAGGGTTTCCCCATGTTGGTCAGGCTGGTCTCGAACACCCGCCTCAGCCTTCCAAAGTGCTCGGGTTACAGGTGTGAGCCACCGCACCCGGCCCAGATGAATATTTTAACAGTGACAGGGAGAGAAACTCAGTGGGGTGTGCTGGCTATAATAGCTCAGGGGTCCCCAAGGCTGGCTGGGTCTATTACTAGAATCTGTTCACTCACCTTGTTCCCCTCTCTCCACTTGAGAATGCACAGCCTATGCAGGATCCCCACAAGTAACACCAAGTCAGGGGGACCCACTGAATGGCCCTCTGGGAAATTCCAGCCCAGCTAATACACCCTCGGGGTCCTGTGCAGGACCCTGATCTCCTCTACAGGGAGTGACAGGCAAGGACACAGCTCTCACTTCCTCTGCAAACGGCCCCTGCAGCCCAGAGCTTGGGGCAGGAACCTGGGGGAATTGGCTTGCGAGGAAGTCCTGGGTTTCCTGGGCATCTGACTCAAGGCCTAATTCAGGGGAAAGTTGCCTCCACCCAGCCTGGGCCCCAGCTTTCTCCTGTTAATTGAGACAATGACCCAGCTCCCAGGACTGCTTCCAGCTTGAAAGGGGCTTTAAGATGCCGGGATGAAAGGCTGGGGTTGAGTACAAAGCAGCACAAGCTGTCCTGGGAGTGGGAGGCTGGCCCTGGGCCTTCTCCAGTGTCCCCACCCCAACAAGGGCTGAGTCACTTCCTCCCTTCTGGCTGGATTTCACCTCAGTCATCCATACACATCGAACTCTGGAGGGGCGGGTGATGGGGGGATGGAAATGAGGGGACGGAGGGGCAGCGGATGGTCCCAGAGAGTCAGGCAGGAACCTCAGTCACCACCAGAGGTCCCCATCCCTGGAGGGGAGGGAGGTGCTGAGGTCCTTGATGCTGGAGGAGCTGCGATCATGCATCATAGCTGCATGACTCTGCTCTTGATGTATCTGGGGGAGCAGGATGGCTCATCCATGAGCATCCTTTGTTACTCAGAAGTAACCCAGGAACAAAGAGGCAAGGAGATTTCCCAAGGTCTCACAGTACATCTGAGGAAAGAGCAGATCTGAAACCTGCAGGCTCCCAGAGCCCCTCCCATGGGCACCCAGACCCCAGATCACTCACTCATGTACCTGTGAAGCTCCCCCATGAGTTCCGTAGTGCTGCACTTTGCATTGCGGGGGCACCATAGAAGTACAGACTTGGTCTTCGCCTTCAAGGAATTTCTTTTGCTGCTAGACTAGTGTCTCATTAGTACCTGGAAGGATCACTAGATATTTCAGGATTTAAAACAACAACCAAGAAAGGGATGCTGAGAGGGAATGAGGCAGAGGTGAGAGCGCCTAAGAAAGAGGGTCCCCGGGCTGGCCCATGCCACCACATCAGCACCACAAGGTCCTACAGGACATTCTCCTCCTGCCACCCTCAGGTGCATCCATTATACTAAGCTCACCAAGCCGGGATCCTCAGGTTCTCTTGACCTGGGGGACCTCAAATCTTCCAGCTCCCAAGGGACTAGTGTTTCCATTCAGCATTCAGCATTCGGACATGTAATTAACAGCCAGAGCCCACTCTGAGCCAGGTCCTGGGCTATGGACAAAGAAGTCCTGGTCCTTGCCCACACAATAGAGAGGAACCATCTGCAGCCACTGGGCTGGAAGTGGCCTGTGCTGAGCTGGGAGTCGGTACAGGCAGGATGCTGTGAGGGCTGGGGAAGCAAGTGCGATAGGGTTAACTCAAAGCACAGAAGACAACTCACTTGAACTTTGGAACCAAGACCCTTCCTCTTTCCAGTTTTGAGCCATCTCCCCCCAATTCAAGGCCTACCCGGTCATTCCTGACCTAGTGGAGGTCAAACCAAACCAACCTGACCTAGTGGAGCTCAAATCAAGCTCTAAGCAGTTTCTTCCACTGGGAGCTTTCTCATCCTTGGAAACTGTCCAAGTGGAGATAATAATGGCGTTAGTAGGTTGCATGAACATGTGTGAAGTCTTAGGACAGCACCTAGGTAGGGGGCAGGTGCCTCAGCCATTCTTGTTCCTTTCCTCTTGGTACTTTCAAATCCACATGTATTAGAAAGCAATGGGAAGTGTTTGTGTAAACCGTGAAGAAGTCTCCAAAAGCATGGGTGGTTAAAGACCAGCACCCTAGTGCGAGGGAGACTGTGCAGTGATGGTAGTGGAGGGCTTTACCACAGAGGAGGTGCAGGCCTTTCTGTTGTTTGAAGTGGCTTGGGTGGAGTCTGGCCCGGAGGCAGGGGGCTCCCTGCAAGGACCTCTCAGGTTCCCTTTCAGTTGGGCCCATCTGAAGGTTGCAGAGAAGGCACAGAGGGGTGGAGTGTAAGCGACCCGTGGGCTTGTTTTTGCTAGTTTTCTGGGTGCAGGGCTTGCTCCTCCTGGCACTGGTCCTTCCTGGGGCCCCCGGCTCCAGCTTGTTAGTTTTAACTGGAACAATTTCCTTTGAACTCAGTTTGAATGAGCATCACCATGGCGATGGATCAGGGTTTTCACAAGTCGACCTGGTCTTCACCCCTTAAGCAATTAGTTCGAAGGAGAAAAGGAGAAAGAGGAGGAGGGAAGAGGGGAGGTGGGGGAGAAAATGGAAAGGAAGGGAAGGGGAGAGGAGGAAGAGGAGGAAAACTGGAGAAATAGAAGTAATGGGGAAGGAGAAGAGGACGACACAGGAAAGATGAGGAGGAGGAGGAAGGTTAGGAGGCTGGGGAGGATGTGGCAGGAGGAGGGAGAAGGTAGGAAGTAGAGGAGGACCGTTCTGCCAGGCTAAGCCCAGGGGCCTAGAGTACTCCAGAGGGCCTTGACCTTCCCAGCCTTTCCCACAGCCCCACCTACCGGGAGAAGGCAGAGAAGCAAGGGAACCAGATCTTTGACCTGCAGCCTGAGGAAGGACACTGTTCCAACTTTCTGCAGGGTCACCCAGGAGCCTGCTCGTGAGCAGTCAGCCCCCAGGCAACAAGCCCACCTTCATTCAGCCTCTTTCTCCTGCAAGACCAGGCTAGGAGGACACAAGAGCAGGGGCTTCGAGTCTGAGAACCAAGGAGAGGTGGCAGGTCCCCTAGGTACTTGCCCTAGAACCTTGGGCAAGCCAGCAGCCTCTGTAAAATGGCAAGGATGGCTCCTCTTCCTCAGGTTCAGGGAAGGAGTGTCAAGTGAGAGGGCTGGATGCTCACAGGGGGTTCTGTGCATTCAGAGAGCCCTGGCACAGACTTCATGTGGTCTCCAGGGGCTCACTGCTTGCCTGCTTGTCAGCTCTCTCACTTGGCTGGGAGCTTCAGGGAGGCAGTGACTAGGTCTTCATCATCGTTGAATTTCTAGACACTAGCGCAATGCCTGGCATATTACATAGGCAATAAGTATTTTTCTGACGAGTTAATGATTGATGAATTGTTGTTAATTTTCCCAAAAATGGGTGGTAAGAGTGGGGAAAGGAGACTAACAAGCCTGAACCCACTAGAATTTGATAGAGATGAGATCTCTCTTTCTTCAGGACTCAGTATGTCCCCATGTCCTCCAAGAGGCCCTCCTGGATTTGCCACCCCACCCCCTACCTCCCCAGACCCCTCACTCTAGAGCCCCACTGTGTTCCGTGGCCCCTGCCATCATCCCCATCATCATGCAGTATAAACATTGATTCGCTCATCCATTTCCCCAGCTAGGTCAGCTCCATGAGAGAGGGACTATGTCTGGTTCCCCAGGTCCTTGCACACTCCAGGCACAGAGCTGATGCTCTAACCATGTTTGTAAATACACGAATCTGAGTATTCCAGCCAGGGCCAGGTGTCAGGCTTTCTGAGGCCAGTAAAGGCAGTGCCTGGGGGAAACAAGCCTGTCGATGGAGGGCTCACCACGCAGCACGCCAAGTGGAAAACAGGCCGGGAGAGGATGGAGGCTCCGGAGAGCTATCATTGATATCTACTCTACAAATGACTGAGGAGGAGAGGTGTTTCCTGGGCCACCAGTCAGAACTCTGGCTATGAGATATGCCGAAAAGATTTAGGTTAAAAATCAGAATGACAGCCAGGCATGGTGGCTTATGCCTATAATCTCAGCACTTTGGGAGACTGAGGCAGGAGGATCACCTGAGGTCAGGATTTTGAGACCAGCCTGGCCAACATGGTGAAACCCTGTCTCTATTAAAAATACAAAAATTAGCTGGGCGTGGTGGCAGGCGCCTGTGTCATCACTATCTCCATCTGTCTTCAGAACCATCCTGTTTCTCCCTCTCTGTCCCCACTTCTTACCCTTTGGCTCCTGTCTGTTTCTCCTTTCGTTCTTGTAACCTCCCTTCCCAGCCCTCACCACTGCTCCAGCCTCTTTTCCCAAGTCCTGCCTTGGCCTCTCTGCCTCTCCCTCCCTCCCCTTTCCTTCTCTGCTGCTCATTATAAAAAAGAAATATTTCTAAATACGCCAAAAATGCACTCATCCCCCAAGGACCCCTGTCTAGCACAAAGGGCTGGTTCTTTCTGGCCGCTCCCTGTGTCCTCCTTGCCCAGTGCCTTTGAATCGTGGCCTCATTCACATGACTGGAAGGGCTAACAGGGCATTTTCCCACGTGTCCGGGTTGGGAGGAGGACAGGGTCGGGGTGGTGAGTTGGGTGAAGGAGGGTGCAGACAGGCAGCTGAGAATCTTCCCAAAATTTGGCTCATCCTCAGGGGAAACAAACTGCTTACTTGATGTCATGACTAACTCCTTGGAACCTGCAGGATCTATTAGCTATGCGGGAAAGATTCGGGTTAGAAATCAGAATGACCATGCAAACCATAAGGACAGATGCCATGTGGAATGTTTGGTCCCCATGGCACAAAGATTTGGGCTTCTTCCTGGGATGAGTTGGGATCCCTTTGGCATGGAGGCAGAGGGGGGGCTCTGTGATTCCTGGGAGACCTTCTGGATGTGAGCACCCCTAGGATTCTGGAGGGAGCCCAGTGCTCCCTGTGCTCTGTCCTCCCACCCCACACCCCACCCTGTGCTCTCTGCTCTCTGGTCAAGTCCCTGGTCCACGGGAGCACTGACCTAGAGTGTGGAAGCTCCTCCCCTTGAAAGCTGGGCTGACCTTGCTTTAGCTGAGTCCAGGAGAAAACACACATCTGACACATCCCAGGGCTGGGGGATGGGAGGCGGGAGCAGAGGAGGGGAGCATCCAAGGTCCTGAAGTCCCAGAAGGAGTCCAGCCTTCTCACAGAGCCTGAAGCATAGGCATGGGCAGAGCGGGTGCCGGACCTCCAAATGGCTCTCCCTCTGCACTGTGGAATCACTCCCGCAGGAGGCAGGTGGTGGGAGAAGGCCTTGGCCTCAGCATTCCCCTGCCCTTGTGTCCTGTTCTGAATTTCCTAATCTCTTTCCTGCATGTCCCCTCAACAACCTCCCCTCCCCTCCCTTCCCCACCCCACCCCACAGCAGCTGGGCTGCTGGAAGTCGGGAGTGTTTATGAGTTAATCAAAAACTCCTGTACTTTGCTCTTGAATTGAGGCCATGATTCCTTTGTCCCAGGGCAATGGGGTCAGTTTGATCTCTCCTGGCTTAAATAGTGTGTAGCAAAGTAAAAGGGAAAAGTGGGGGAAGGAGAAGGGAATTTACATTTATCAAGGGCCCCCTGCTAAACATCAGGCCCTGGGCTGGGTGCTCTGCAGAGACCGAGCTCACAGCCGTGCTAGTAGCTGGGTGTTTCCATGTTACATTGAGGAAACCAAGGTGCAAAGACTTAAAGAAACCTGCCCCAGATCTCATAAATATGAAGGAAAATGCTTTGATGCTTCCAGTAGAGTTTGGAGAGTGTTCCTAACCCAAGATTGGGTTAAAAAATTCCACGAATGTCCACAGAATATGGACAGAAAGCTGAGAATAGCTGTGATGTTCCAGTTTGGAAAGAAGTGGGGGTGGGAAGAGCTGAGGGGAGGCAGGGGCTGCATGCAGACTGGGCTCCTATCCAGAGGAAGAGCCCCAAGGGGGATTGAGAAGGCTTGTGAGGTTGGAAATTATGGATGAGGGGGCTAAAGAGGAGGCCTAGAACTCCCCACTCCAAGAGCCCTGGAGAATCCCGGTCTGGCCTTAGAAGATCAGGAGTTTGGGATACATTGCTAGAGAGGCCTTGTCCTCATGTGGACCAAGCAAGCTCTTAAAACGGGTGCCCAGCAAAGCAAGGGGGGCTGAGGTGGCCCAGCTCTGTCCCTACTCCCCACAGACACGTGCTCCCCTGGGCATCCTACAGCTGCACTCAATCCGCCCCTCCTTCCTTCCTAGGCCCTAGGAAATATCTGTTCATTTTGTTTCCTTCCACTTTCTTTCTCCCCTTCTTCCTGTCTCCCTTCGTCTGCCTGCTCCTCCCCGATCTGTCCTAAAGAGTACATTTCTTTCCCCATCAGGGAGCCTTGTGGGAATCTGGGGGGCCTGGGGCTGAGGAAGAAGAGACTTCAGATCCAAGAGCAGCCCTGAAGGATTGAGGGAGGCAGAAGGGGTGTCAGCCACCGGGCAGAGGATTTCCTGGCAGCGGGGAAGGCCATGAGATAAGTAGCCCTAGAACTTTCTAGGCTTCTGAAAAGATGTGGGGTACAGGAACAGGAGGCAAGGAAGAGGCAGGTCAGGACTGGGGGAACTCAGGTTCCCTGGCCTGCCTGACAGAGACGGCACATGGTAGAGTTGAGAAGGCAGCCAGGGTCAGGCACAGGGCGGGCAATGGGAAAGAACAGGGACATTCCCAGGCTCAGGAGTCCCCAGGTCTCCCAGGGGAGGGTAGTCCTCGCCTGAGGTTAGGTGGCGGGCCCCGACTGGCTGGGAGTGGGTTTCTGTAGGTGGCTGGAGGTGAATCACACCTTCTGTGTGTGTTGCATGTTTATGTGTGGGTGTGCTGAGTCAGCATGCGTTGTCCTGCGTGTCTGCTGATGTATGTAGGTGTTACTGGTGGGTGACAGGTCAAGGGTGTGCCCTTGTGGGGCGGGAGGACACCTGTGTGTGTCTGTGGGCCTCTAGACCTGAGGAACCATGCTTGAGTTTGTTCTCAGAATGTGCTGGCATATCTGTGTGCCATGTGTCCCTGTCTCTGTCTCTGTGTGTCCTACTGAAATCGGCTGTGTGCAGGAGTGTGTCTGCATATGTGGGTGTGTTTGTGCAGGGGCCAGGGAAGGGTTATTTATAGAAACAAGAACTGACTCTGGTGGGACACTCGTGCAGAGATGGGGAGGCACATTGAGTGGGTAGGTGGAGGGCAGGCACTGTGTGCACCAACGTGCTCCGAATTCCAGCAAACTCCAGTGCCTGAGTTTCCAGCTGTCCCAGCTCAACTGTGCACAGATGTGTGCCGCTTTGCTACAGCCATAAACAGACCTCCCAGGATTTTTCCAGAGGAAACGCAGAAATATTTTGGTGTCTGCTCTTGGTAGTAGGAAAGAGAGTGGGGATGGGGCTTGAGGCTAGGGCTTCAAAACAGAGGGACCACAGTCAGAGGGGAGCTGAAGAGGCAACAGCATCCCCCACAGGCCAGCAGGGCGGGGGAAGAGCTGTGATGGCTTCCAGTTGTGGGGTCCTCTCTAAGGCCCCAGCTAGCAGCTGGGAAAGTGAAGTCCCAGTTGCCAGTGTAGGGGCAAAGAAGGAAAGCTTCCCCCTTCACCCTCTGAAGGTTTGCAGAAAGTGAGCTGACAAAAAGGAGATTAATAGAAAAAAGAGGCAAACGGATGTTATTTAACATGCATAGCACAGGGGAATGGCGGGAGAATGATTACCCAATAACCCAGAGAGGTCCAGGTGCTTGTAAACCCTTCTTTATAGTGGAAGGAGACAAGGGGTTATAGGCATAAATAATTTTATGGTGGGGAATGAATGGAGCCAGGAGGCAAGCATTATCTTGTGAATGATTCTCTTTGGAAACTGAATGCGACCAGAGAACAAACAATAGTTTGAGACACAGTTTGGGCTCTAGATGTGGTGTTTAGTGATCAGTCTCTTCCTCTGTGGTAGGAGTTTTCATCTCCTCTGATTAATGAAATTTCAGGAAAGGAATCAAAGGCAATTCTGTTCCTGCTTGGGAGTCCAGTTTCCAGTTCGATATGGGAGCTTCAGAAGACAGCCTCATCCTGTGCTTTGGGAGAGACAGGGGCTTTTGTGGGAGGTAGGTCAGAGAGAGCTGGAGGCTGCTTCTTCAATTCAGCTTGTCAAAGTGCCATCTTTGTGGGTATCGTTTTCTGAGCCCTAACACCGCGGATGCTGGCCCCCCGGGGCCCAGGCCACTGCTGCTCCACCCGTCCCTGTCCCCCAACCCCACGGGCTGTACCACAGATACACACACACCCCCACCACCACCAGCCCACCACTCCACATCCAAACACACAAAGACACCACACAAACCAGCCACGCTGCACGCACCTCACCACCACATTCACATATGCACTCACTTGTTCTCTCATACATCCTATGCCCACAGTTCCAGGATCACAGTCACAGACACCTCACAAACACCCCACTGCACACATCCTCTGAGCCAAACACCCTGGCACAATGCACACCAACCCCACCTCACCCCACGCCCCTACACAGGTCCAGACTTCCCCAGGCCAAGGAAGGGGCATGACACTCTTCTTAGGCCTCTCATCAAAGCAAAGTCTGTAAAGGTTTAGAAGAGTGTGAGGTGTTCCTGTCCAACAGGATTACCTTGGTGAGTTGAACCCACCCACCACCTCCTGCCCTGGGCATAAATTCTCCCATTTAACTACACCCCTTCCTCTGTCCCTCTCCAGGGAGAAAAGTGGCCTTTTCTCAGCAGGTGACCCTGGGGATGGGCCCCAGCTGCTCTTTGCCCTCTGAGGTAGGAGAGATCCTTGCACATTTCTCAGCTAACTCTTATTAACCAGCTACTCTGTGCCAGGGAAGTGCCGGGGAAGTGGGAGGCAGGGGCTGAAAGAGGTGCTTTCTCCACCCTTAAGGAACTTACAGCCCAGCAGCAAGGATGATCATGGACTGTGCTACAAGCCACTCCACAGCCTGCAAAGGAGCGGAATAAAGTGCTCTGGAGTCCAGTGGTGGGAGAGAACACTGCCAAGCTGAGAAGGCAGGCAGGCTTCCTGGACGAGGTGACATGTGGGCAGGCCTTGACCAATGGGCAGCATTTACCTGTGAAGACTGTGGGGGTAGGGAGAATTCAGCCTCACTCCTACCCACAAAGCTCTCTAGCACCAGGAACCAGTTTCATGAAAGACAACGTTTCCATGGATGGGAGGGCAGCAAGCAGATGGTTTGAAGATGAAACTGTACCACCTCAGATCATCAGGAATTAGATTCTCATAAGGAGTGCGCAATTCGCAATAGGGTTCACATCCTTTGAGAATCTAACGTTGAGGAGCGTGAGCGGTGGGGGAACCCCTGCTGTAGCACATCATCTTGTTTTATTGTATTCATAGCACTTATCTGAATTTATCTTATTTATTTGAATATCTGTTTTCTTTTGTCTCCACCTCTACAACGTAAGCTAAAGCCTCTTGTGTCTTGTCCACCGCACTTAGTGACTGTGTCCCCAGCACTTAAAACAGTGTCTGGTGCTCTTTAAAGGGAGGAAGAAAGGGAGACAAGGAGGGAAGGAGGAAGAGAGAGAGAGAGAGAGAGAAGGGAGGGAGGGAGAAAAACTCACCTGCCAAGGCATAGGATCTAAAGGCCAGTCTGGCAGGAGGAAGATGATGGCAGGCCTTGAATACAGGCTGAGGAAGATGGACTCAACATTTACCAATGGGGAGCCATGAGGTTTATGAGCCGGGCAGTGATGCATACAGGCCAGTGGCCCCTGGGCCAGCCATTTATGCTGCAGAATCTCCTTGACTATGAAACATATGGGTCTCTGATGTAGCCAATTGACAGGTAAACTCTACCTAGTCGCAGGATTCAACCATGACCTTTGGCATTATAGGTACATACATAAACCTATTATATAGCATTTTAGCTTACATTGTAGGGGTGGGGCCGGGCAAACACAGATGTTCAGATAAACAAAATAAATTCACATATGCCTTCTCTCCTTAGCTTCACCCTCAGACCACCCCACAGAAATAGGTCCTAGATGGAAACCGCTTATGGTACAAAAGTCATGTCTTTGAGAAAACACATTTGCATGGAACAGCCATACCATTGCCTTTCTCTAAAGCACACACGGAGGACAGTACAGCATGCAGAATGGGGAGGGAAGTGGCTAGATCGCTCATACCTTCCTAGGAGCCCCCTGCTACCCTTTAGAAGTGGACCAAGCCAGTGCCCAGTGTCTCACCCTTGCTAAAGAATAGCTCACTTGATTTTAGGGCCAAAGAAGCAGGTGGTAAGGCCAGGCAGGGGCTGAATGAGAACTATCTTGTGAGCTACCCGCCCGCTTTCCAAAACTGAGCAGGACAAATGCAATGGGGAGGTTTCATTTTAAATTTTCTCCAGTTGGAGAAGGGCTTTAATCTCAACAACGAAGACTCGCCAGCCCTTCAGCCCCTGGGCCTAGGGATGAAAGCTCTAGGCCTTCATGGAGAGGTCCACTGTCTGCAGAGTCCTGGCCATAGCTGCGAAGGAGGGATCCTGGGCTCTGGTCTTGACTACAGGACATCTGGTATCTCTGTTGGAGCCAAGTCGAATCAGATGCTCAGGCTCCTAGTGGGAAGGGGCAGAGCAGCAGAGAGATCTGACCTGGAAAGAGCATGTGGTGGGTGCAGGCACAGGCTCTGGACGCAGGACTGCAGCCCTAACTCTACCGCTGGACAGCTCTGCTACCTTAGGCAGCTTCGTTACACTTTCTGCACCACAATTTCCTCATCTGCAAAATGGAGAAATCATCACTCTGCCTACTTCAGAAGAGCACTGTGGGGATCAAATGAGCTGAAAGGGAGATGAAAGGAGTTTGCGCTGCACACAGGGAGATGATGAGGCCATGCCCTCCTCACTGTGGCACAGAACACGGTAGCAGGAGAGACTAGAAAGGCCCTGTACTCAGAATTAATTAGGAGGCTCTTGTTTCTTGACAACTGCCCAGGGCCTGAATCCCAGCCCCGCTTCTCACCTGTAGGTGAGCATGAACCAGACATCTGAGCCATCTGGGAGGATCGTCTTTGAAGCAGGAGGAGGGGAGGAGCTGGCTCCAATGATTGCTAAGGTGCTGTCGAGTTCTGCATTTGTTCCCTGCAGCCTCCCCAATTTCCAGACTCCAAAGTTCTGAATTCTCCCTGCCGTCCCATCTTACTCTCAAACAAGCGGAGACCAGGGAGGAGGAAACTGGGCTCCCCATGAACACACTGGCTGGCTGGCAGCTGAGAATGGCCTCAGGTAGGGAGAGAGGATGGGGCTTCCCAAGTGCTAGGGAGAGCAAAGGACCCAACTTGTGCTTACAACTGCTCCCTCTATGAACAGGCAAGAGATGGAGGCTGGGGGGTGGGGCCCAACCAGGGGGGCTGATTTGAACCCTGACTCTCCTACTGCGTGTTTATTATTCCATCTTCATTTTCATTCATTTAAGTGCTTGTGCAGCAAACATTTGTAGGGCCACTGCTCTGTGCCAGGCACCGTCCTGGGTGTCGGGGATACAGACATGAGGATGTTCACAGCCTCATGGGAGATGACAAGAGATGTAAACAGATGGTTCACACATAGAGTGAGAAGCAGGGGGACAGGAGCTCTCCTGGGTGCTGCGTCCTGACTACTGGGTGCCACAGAGCACAAAGGAGGGTCCGCACCCAGCCAAGGGGACCTCTCTCTCCTTAAACATCACAGTCAGCTTGCTGAGATGATGGGAAATACAGGAATCGCTTGGTGCCCAACAGCTTAGGGGGTGGTAAAGAAAAAACATCCAAGAGAAAGGTTCCTGGGTGGGATAATTAATGTTTTGACGAGGAGGAAAATATTAGTGTGTGTTGCTCAGCACACAAACACCTCAACTAACAAAACGGCTGGGAGAAAACAAGTGGAACGGTGGGGTTTTTCTCACAAAGATTTTTTTTTTTTTTTTTTTTGAAAAAAAAGAAGAAAAGAGAAAAAGACGGCAGTCACAAATAACCTCCTCCCGCAGCTGAAAGACATTCCCCACCGGCTGAGGAAAGCAGGGCCCAGCTCAGTAGGGAGTCTTGCTGCTGCTCCTTCCTGCAGATGGCCGACCAGGCACATAGACCCTGAGCCCCAGCTCCTGACCCACACTGCCATTTCAAGGTGCTCCTCCCAGTTGCTGAGGCAAGGGGGAGTTCTGCACACACCGGTTGAGCATTTTAAGGAAAAAGAGATGGCCGGGCGCGGTGGCTCACGCCTGTAATCCCAGCACTTTGGGAGGCCGAGACGAGCGGATCACGAGGTCAGGAGATCCAGACCATCCTGGCTAACACGGTGTAAACCTCGTCTCTACTAAAAATACAAAAAAAATTAGCCGGGCATGGTGGCGGGCGCCTGTAGTCCCAGCTACTCTGGAGGCTGAGGCAGGAGAATGGTGTGAACCCGGGAGGTGGAGCTTGCAGTGAGCCAAGATCGCGCCACTGCATTCCAGCCTGGGCGACAGAGTGAGACTCCGTCTCAAAAAAAAAAGAGAAAAAAGGAAAAAGAGATTTTCCTGATTTGCTAGGGTGCGTTCAGTGGGTGCCACGTCTAGACAGCTGCCTCCTACCCCAAAGAGTATCTTCTCAGGGAAGGTTACATTGTCTCCAGCTCCTGTACTCAGTGGAAGGGCCAGCTTCCTCTGAGGAGATAAAAGGGTTAGTTTTGTTTCTACTTCTGTGAACTGTAAATATGTGCTCCGAATCTCCAGGTGACAGGACAAGCCCCAATGCTCCACTTTTGGAACTGATGCCAAAGCTTGACAGAGCTGCCAATTCATGCAAGAAAGTCCACCGGCACCAGACGGGGTGCTCTTGGCTTGTTTCCAGACCTGCTGCCCTTCCCCAGCTGTAGTTCCGGGGGCATTGCCCCTCAGGGGAGGACTGGTACCAGGCGCCCCTCTACAACTGGACACACCAACGGTAGAATTGGCTTGGGCCCTCCAGAGACAAAAGTTCAGGAAAGATCCCCCTCCCATGATCGGCTCCAGAGTGCTCCAGGGCTGGGGCCTGAGGGAGGAGCTACGAGGCCGGCTTGCGGCTGTGGCAGCACGCTGCTGACCTTGAACTCACCTTGACTACCACCAGAGCGGCCTCAGAGGCAGGCAGGGGCCAGTCCTCCGCTGTGTTGGGACCAGATAGAGCACACAGAGCCAGAGAAGTCCAGAGTCCTCACCCTTCACTGGGACAGGATGGGGCCTGGGTCTTGCCAACCAGCTTGGGCAAAGGTAAACCTTCTTTGTGTGCCCAAGGGAGGCTTAGAGCCAGCAGTCCCCACTGTAGGGGGCCTGTGTGGGGAGAGGGTTCAGATGTGCCTCATGGCTGCTGCTGGCAGATCCTAAGGTCTTCTTCCACCAGAGGCGCCTCTGCCTCCTTGGCCAGCAAAGGTTGCCACATGTGGCCACACTTCCCTGCTTCCTGCCTCCCCCCATTTGCACCCCAGGTGTGAACACTCTTCTCATGGGTGTTTACATGCCTACTCGAACACCATAGGCAAGTCCTTGGCCAGCCAGCTCCTTTCCACCCTAGATCCCACAGGTCAGGGTCGGGGACTCCCCACCTTTTATACAGTGGGGAGAGAGTAGAACCTGTGCTCTCAAGGTCAGGGTGGGCCTGCACTAGAGTCCCAGCTTTGCCAGATACTATTTGGTCTTGACAACTTCTTTAACCTTTTCTGAACAGTAACATAGCAAAAATGCTTAGTTCACAGATGTGTTGTATTAGATGAGACCATCTTTCTTTAAAAAAAAAAGGGAGCATCCCATTGACGTTAGCTCCCTTCTCCGGTATTAACTCAGGTTCCTAGCAAAGAGACTCTGAGAGCTTTGCATCATTTATTGGGGTGCTGTGGGGATGAACCCCTGTAGGGGGAGTGGAGAGAAGAGGCTTGGGTTGGGGGAAACATTGGACGTTGGATGTTGGCTATGAAGTTGCAACCAAGGCCTTTGCCAACCCCATGAGGACTCTGGGGCTGGGGGGCTCTGCAGAGATATCCCACATTAAGGCAAGAGGGCCAGGCCTTTGTAACCCTCACCAACATGTCATTGGGTGCAAGGTGTCACTGGGTACAACATGTCACTGGGTGCAACGTGGCTAACCATGTGCCAGGGCTGAAGCAGTGGCCCTCCTGGCCTGCTCCCCTCCTCCACCGCCACCCCTGCTCCTGCCCCTGGGAGGTCTCAGCTGCCGCATTCATCCGCCATCTGCAAACTCAAGAAGGGCCATAACTGTTAGCATCTCCCTTCAGCTGAGGGCAATGTCAGAGGGACAGAGCTGTGCACCTTCCCAGCCAACACTCTGGGCAGCTGAGGCAGTAAGCACCTCCATCCCAAAGGACGCTTTGGCCTCAGCTTCCAGGCACCCACCACAAACTCTCAACTCTCCCCACCACCCCAAGCCTAATATCAGTTTCAAGAAGCGAGCTAAACTGACTCCAATAGAGAGGCCAACAGGGAATGAGAGGCTGAGGTTCCTGTTTGGGTCCAAACTCTTACTTAGATGCATGGATTGGAGCAAGTCTTTTCATTTCTCTTACCCTCAGCTTTTTCATTTTTATTTTGGAGACAGGGTCGCACTCTGCCATCCAGGCTGGGGTGCAGTGGTGCGATCTCAGCTCACTGCAGCCTCAACTTCCTGGGCTCAAGCAATCCTCCCATCTCAGCCTCTCAAGTAGCTGGGACGACAGATGCATGTCACCACACCCAGCTAATTTTGTTTTTCGGTTTGTTTGTTTTTTTGGTAGAGACAGGCTTTCGCCATGTTGCCCAGGCTGTTATCAAACTCCTAGGCTCGAGGAATCTGCACACCTTGGCCTCCCAAAGTGCTGGGATTACAGGTGTGAGACACCGTGCCCAGCCTTCTTTCTCATTTTTAAATGGGATCTAATAACTTCTCTGCCTTTCTTACGGAGTTGTGGAGGGGATGTAATGCCATCATGCAAACTCTGAAAGGCTCTGCAACCTGTGGCATTATTCTGCGATGGTAACCACGCAGGCCGTAGAGTCTAAGGCAGTCCTAATTCCAGCTGTTCTTTCCTGTGTCCTGTAAGTTTAGTCCTTCTTCTCAGGCCGTGTGTCCTTCTGTGAGGTGAGGAAACAGGCACCATAGCCATGGCCCACCCAAGGGGCATTGGAACACTCTGCTCCCAGGGCCGGTGAGAAAGCTGCTGCTTACAGGATGGAGTGGGTGGGGCAGACGCTTCCTTGGAGGAGGATTTGGACTCAGGCATGGCTTTCTCCAGAGGTTGAAGCAAGGTGTTAGGTGGCAGACAGGATATGGCAGATCCAGGGCACTGGTGAGTTTTCTCTGAGTGCCTCTGTTGTCGGCTAAGCACGTGCTGGGGGTGAAGCAGTGAACTTCCTGGCCCGCCCCCACTCCACAGCTTCCAGCCCCCCTCCCTGCCCCTGCTCCTGCCCCTTGGGAGGTCTCAGCTGTGGCATTCATCCATCATCAGCCTCTGCTTGCAGGGAGGAAGGCATGCCCCAGAAGCATCCTTTAAATCAGCAGGGCTGCCTCTACCCGCACGTGCGTCCCTCTGGCCCTCCCCAGAGGTAAACTGTGTTTTCTTCCCCAAGCCCAGCCTTGAGCATCATTTCTGGGTGTTTACAGAGCCTGGTTTTATTGCCTTTCCTTTCAATTGACTGTGCCTCTCTTTTCGCCTAGACCATTTCACTCAATTTAATTCCTGCTTTCCCACTCCTCACTCCCTTTTTCTCTAATCCTTTTTGGTGGGGAGGTGGGAGGGAGGAGCCCACACAGGAAACTGAATTTCCAATACCAGTACCCTGTATGGCAGTGGTTCTCAAACAGGGCTGTGCGCGAGAGTCACCCTGGGAGCTTGTTAGACATAGATGACTGCGTCGCACTCCCAAGAACTGCTGTTTCATGGAGGGCCCCCGACCAGCTCTTTGCACAGCAGTGAATGATGGCCCTGGAGATCCCAGCTGACTTAAGAGCTTGCACGCAGGCATCTTGGAGTCTGTCTCCAGCACCAATTTGCTTCAGCTGCAGGTCCACAAGAATACAGGCTAGGAAGCTGAGTCTGGCAGATCACTCTAGGGTAATTTTTCTCAAAATGCAGCCCAAGCTCAGAAGCATCAGGGCCACGCAAAAACTTGTTAGAAATGCAGATTCTCAGGCCCTACTGAAACCCAGCCCTGGTGTGGAGCCCAGCAATCTGTGATTTAACAGGCCTTCCGGGAGATTCCGATGCACACTGCAACTTGAGGGCAGGGAGAAACACAGCAGGACTTCTCCAGCCCACTCTGTCTCCTTCATTCCTACCCCAGGAGAGCATGGTTGGCCTTGACCCTAGGGTAGATGATAGCAACACTGCCACCAGGGCCAGAGAGCAGAGGAGAGGGGGCCTCCCAATATAGTGTCCCAGGTTCCTGGTATGGGTGGTGAAGAGGGAGTTCAGAACGACCCTAGGGGAAGATCCTAGAATGCAGCCCACCTGGAGTTCACAGGGACCTAGAGATCAGGCCACTCCATAGACCCCAAAGCAAAGGAGTAGTGCTCCTACTGTGTGCAGCCCCATCTACCCCATCCAGAGTCACACTCAACAACAGCTTCGTTTTCAAGAAACAAAACCAAGAAAACACAAAAAACCAAAGCCCTAGCAAGTTAGGTCCCCTGCCCAAGGCGTCTCAGCAAATTAGCGGCGGAACCCAGACCTGAGCAGAAGGGAAGTGCTCTGAAAGAAAATCCCAGCCTTTGAGGTTGCAGGACTTTGCTGATTCATTTAGTCAATTGACAAGCAGCACCCACAGACAGCCAGATGTTACCCCGTGTTTATCTACCCGGATGTTCACACCAGGTCTATATGGCACGGGGATCCTTCCATTTCTCTGATACGGGAAAACTGAGACTTCCAAAAGTGAAGATAGTCTCCCAAGGCCCACAGCTTTGAAGAGGTAGCAGAGCCTGGATTTGAATCCAGGTGACCAGCTCTAAGCCTGGAGTTTGACCTAAGGCTGATTTCTCCTCTGAGAGCTGACAGAATCTTAATGGTCAAAGCAACAGCTCCTCTTGACCCTGGGAAAGCCCATAAACAGTGACACCTCCCCAGCCATTTCCTCAGGGACACAAGCCAACTCTGCTCCCAAGTGCCAGCCAGCCGAGGAGCCTGGGCAGAAAGGGCAGAGGAGACTCAGCTACAGGGAGGGGCCTTGGCTGTGCCTCTGCACTGCACCGGCATCTAGGGCCCGGCTCCGGACCTCCACCCCCTCCTCCAGCCTTTAGTTCCCTCCCCACCCCACCCCCAGTTCAGCCCAGCCTTGGATTGGGCCCCACCATTAGTTCCAGACACCACGTCTCCTCTATTTATGGGTTTTTTTCTTTGCTTCTGCGGTTCTCCCTGGATGAATGCCCCCTTTCCCTGGATTTACAGCATCCTCCTGCGGTGGGGTTGATGTCACTTTAATGAGAGTTACAGCTGCCTTGACTGTGACTGCCACATTCCAATTTACTGCTTGGCCTCTAGAAGCCCAGCAGGGCTTCTCTCTGGCAGACAGGAGTGGCTGTGTTCTCTGGCCTGGGATTGGGGTGGAGGGTGGAGAACTGCAGTCTCCTTACTGGCCCCAGCTCTGAACTAGGGCTCCAGGCTCCCTGGTGGATCCTGAGCAGCAGACAACACCGAGAATCAGGGCAAGGCGGTAGGTGGGGGGGTGGGGGAGGCGCGGGGCGGTGGCGCCGCCGGGCGGCTGGGGGTGCAGAGTTAAGTCAACCCTACAGGTTTGGGGAAACAGAGCTCAAAGCTTTCCTGACCCATTTTCCCCACCCGCCCCCATCTGCCCCAGTGAGAGCCGAAGTTCTGTAGCAGAGGACAGAGGGCAGAGGAAGGTGGGGGCATTCACAGAAAGCCTGTTGTTTGTTAGTTGAATCCAGATGTGGAGGGTGGGAGGGGGAATTGGGAGGGCACACTGGAGGCAGGCCTGGGGAGGGGAGTGGGGAGGGGAGGGAATTGGGCAAACAGAACTCCCCGCAGGAATGCCACAGATACCCTGAATACTGCCTGGATTTCAGTGCCCTCTCACTGGGGTCTCAAATCAGCCCAAATCAGCCTCCATTGTCTCTAGTTAAGAAATATGAGGCTTGGCTGGATGTGGTGGCTCATGCCTATAATCTCAACGTTTTGGGAGACCAAGGTGGGAAGATCACTACACCCAGAACTTTGAGGTGAGGTTACAGTAAGCAATGATCATGCCCCTGCACTCCAGCCTGGGAAACAGAGCGAGACCCTGTCTCTAAAATAAATAAATAAGAGGCAGTATTGCCGTGGCCCCAGCACATATGAAAAATAGCTACCATTTATAGAACAGTTATTAGATGCCTCTTCCTGTGCAGCCGAGGCCTCCGGCCATGTGGTCTTTTCTCTCTGCCTGGCTGCTCTGCTACAGGTCCAACCGAAGCAGAATGTCTGGCCTTGACCAGGAGACACAGCAGTAGGGTGGGCAGCCCAGGGCGTTGAATATAGTACTTTTCTAAAGTCCTACAACAACCCAACAAGATGGGAATCATTACAGCCATTTTACTGACAAAAAACTGAAGCTTTAAGTCTTAGAGGTTTAAGTCCAAGGCCACACAGCTAGAATGTGACAGAGCAACAATTCAGACTTGGGACTGATTCCACAGTCCTCACTACGTGACCCATTTGCCCATCTGTAAGCAAGACAGAAGTTGGGAGAAGCTGACTGATAACCATGAAATGACCAGAGGCCCACCAGTTCCTAGAAATCTGAAGTTTGCTCAAAGCTGCCCCACAGTCATGTGGAGACAGGTTCCAGGAGGCAAGATCCTGACCATGTGTTTATAATGCCCCTGCCAGCTGCACCCACGCCCTGCTCACCTCCATCCCCTCCTCAGAGGTAAGAGGAGTCCGCAGCAGAGAAGGAGGCCAGCACTGTCTAGGAGGACACAGGGTGTAGGTTCTCCCCAAGGCTGCTGACCCTGGAGAAGGGAAGGGTCTGTCCCTGTCCTGCCCTGCCCTGCCCTATCTCCCCATTGCCTCATCCTCTCTGGGAACAGGAAGTCCATGACCAGGTCCAAAGGCACAGTGGGAAGAAGGACTCCAGGGCTGCAGCCTTGCGGTTGTCTCCCACTGCCAGCAACTCTGCGGGCCCAACAGAGAGGAAAATACCCAGGCTTGGGCATGAAGCCAAGACAAGGGGGACCCTGGGCTGTGTGGCCATAGAAGGCTCTAGAGAGCGGGAGCAGGAGCTCAGTCTTTGGAACCAGATGGCCTGGGTATGCCCCTAGTTCTGCCACACTAGCTGTGTGACCTTGCTCCAAACCCCAGGCCTCACTTTCCTCCTCTGTGAAAGGAGGGAAATAATAATCCTAGCTGCTGGAGCACAAGTGGATATTAAGTGGGGTGCTGGATTTAAAGCATGCGGGTTAATCAAGAAACACCAGCTACTGCTGTTCCAGGTTCCACTTCCCAAGCCGCTATCATTCCAGGCCTCAGCCTCCCTGTGCTTACTGCAGGTAGAAAGATCCTTTTGGTTGAAACCAGTCACTTCCTGCAGGTCTCCGCAAACCTCTCATTCTAGGGACCCAAGGGACCATAGAAGTGTTAATTAGCCAAGCCTTAAGACAGGCCTAGGCAGAGGGAGCCTTGTTAACATTAATTGGTACTCTCAGATCTTCGCCCAGTCAAGATGGAGCAGTGCATGCTGGGACAGCCTCTCTGCCCTTGGGGTTCACAATCTGCCCAAGACTATGCCCCCAGCACAGCTGCAGTGGAGGGGACAGCCAGCGACCACTCCGCTCCTTCCCCACTCACAGGGCCCAGCATTCAAGACAGGCAGGGCGAGCCAGGGCAGAGGGAGGGAGGGAACTACCCTCTCCTGCAGAAGGGTCAGAACCGTGATCTTGGTCCAACCAACAGTCTTGGAGGCAACCATAATGCGGGCACTTTGCTGCATACCAATGCCAAAGGCTGTGCCTGGGAGGAGATGCCAGTCTCTATCAGTGGCTGTCAACCTAATTTAATGAGCCCAAGGGGCCTGTTTAAAATGCAGAGTCCCAGGCAATGCCCTCCATGGTTGAGGTCCAGGAATCCGTATTTTGAAAAAGCACACTTTAAAGCAGGACCACACTTTAAAGAACTGAAGTTTGTATATCCAGTATGACTTAGTGTAAAGCAAGGCACACAGAAGGTATATAATAAATGCTGATTGATGAAATGAATGAGTGAGCAGAACATGAAGAGACCATGAATGATTCTACAAAATATGAGCAAAAGATTTGCCTTCCCCCAGGAATTCTCCCCTAGGTAAGAGGTGGGCTCTTCATCTCTGTTTCACTTCTTTTTGTGGTTGGGACCAGACTTTTTCTACTGAACTTGTAAATTGCTATCTCAATTCTAAGAGAATTTTAGTCCACACAGAAGAAACCCCACACAGTCCCTCTCCCACCTCAAATCTACCCACAGAGGTTAGGAATCCCTGAGAATTCTATTTCCAGAAAAATGCAAATATATACACAAGTTTTTTTTATATTGTAATTTCCAAGAGTTCTGGACCCTGAAGCAAATTCATGGTTAAGGATCCCTGCTGGGGACATCCTTTGATCTGTGAATCATTGTTAACAGCAGGGAGCAGAACAAAGGTGCAGGAAAGAGAAGGAGGAGGGTCTGGGCCAAAGAAGGGCTGCTAGGGCTCCATCCCTGGGTCACGAAGCCAGGATTTGGCTCTTGGGTTTCTTGTCCATTCTGGGGATTACTGAGAGGCAGGTAGGGCAGTAGGGTTGGAGCTAGAGGTCTGAGGGTCTTGTGGCAGGAAGAGCTGAGGTGACCCAAGAGTGTCATAGACACTCCAAACTCACTCCAGGGCTATCAGACAGGAAAGACAGCAAAGGAAGGTAAGAAGAAGTTTTGGCCGGGCGTGGTGACTCACACCTGTAATCCCAGCACTTAGGGAAGCCAAGTTGGGCAGATCACTTGAGGTCAGGAGTTCGAGACCAGCCTGCCCAATATGGCAAAACCTGTCTCTACTAAAAATACAAAAATTAGCTGGGCATGGTGTCCCGCGCCTGTAGTCCCAGCTACTTGGGAGGCTGAGGCAGGAGAATCCCTTGAACCTGGGAGGCAGAGGTTGCAGTGAGCCAAGATTGCACCACTGCACACCACCCTGGGTGACAGAGCAAGACTCCATCTCAAAAATAAATAAATAAAAAGTTTCACTAAACTCCACTTGGTATAGGAACCATCCTAATTGTACATCGTATCACATTTATTCTGCATCATAACCAACTGGAGTAGGTACTAATATTCCCTCTTTAACGTGGGAGGAAGCAGAGACTCATCGGTGTCAGGAGGAGGCTGTCATTGGCTCACTTTCACACAGCTAGCTAACACCAGAGCCAAGATGTCAAGATCAGGGGCCTGGGAAGGGTGGAAACTGCAAGCCCACTTCCTCCCAAGGAATGGATCCTGCTCTGTGTCCTCCCCGGTTGCCATCAACAGCCCTTTCACACATTCCACTCTGTTATTTGCAGGAAATGAGAGAGAAGTTTCAGGTGAGTGGTGAGAACCAGATCCCCAACCCCTCTGCCTTCATCCCTGATGGCCTTGGCCAGTGCCTCCCACCGCCTCCCTGCCCCCAATCACCACCCAAAGTCTTGGGTTTAAAAGGCACTTTGGTCTCCTGCTTCCCAGAGTTATCATAAGAATTAAGTAAGAAAATGAGTCCAAAGTTCCAGGCTTACAGTAAGCAAATGATGAATAGTGACATGATTTCTCACCACTTTGTTTTTAATAAGTGGGTGGGTTATTTGGAGGAAGTAATTTAAAATTCCAAATAGAAGACATATAATATGATTTTTTTTTAATTTTAAAGCTGAGCATTGATTGAATCATCCTCTTTCCTTGTCTGTAAAATGGAAATCAGAATAACACCTACCACAAAGGTTTGTGCTATTTGAATTTGATGAGAATTCATGAAAAGTCTATGACATTCTCCTGCAGAATATCATCACATATAAATAACTCCTAATATGGATCATACTCTTTTGATTTGCACACACGATGTGCAGGTGAGAGAAACTGTTCACACTCAGGAAAGGGTGGAAAGTTTACATTCAAGTCAAGGACATTTGTGTTGTACATGAGAAAGAAATTTCTAGTTGAAAGTAGCTAAGATCCTGTGTTTGTACAGCAGTAATTGAGTCCCCTCGGAACACTATGGGGTCTTTTCCCCTCACAGACATGAAAAGAGATATATAGGACACTCTGTCTCAGGGGCTGCTAGAGAGGAACCTGGCTGAAGGCATAAATTAAAGTTTAAGTGCATAGCATTCAACCTCTGCAAAAAGCATCAGAATCACAATTTGTAGTCTCCTTTTAAATCTTTTCTACAAGACTGTATAGTAGAAAAATAATAACCAACAAATGATTAGAGTACGCTGTCAACTGTTTACACCACAGTGTGCTCTATAACTTTATTAAGAACGATGTGTGGGCTGGGCACGGTGGCTCACATCTGTAATCCCAGCACTTTGGGAGGCTAAGGCGGGTGGATCACAAGGTCAGGAGTTTGAGACCAGCCTGGCCAACATGGTGAAACCCCGTCTCTACTAAAAATACAAAAAATAGCTGGGCATGGTGGCAGGTGCCTATAATGCCAGCTACTCAGGAGGCTGAGGCAGGAGAATTGCTTGAATCCAGAAGGCAGAGGTTGCAGTGAGCTGAGATCGTGCCACTGCACGCCAGCCTCGGCGACAGAGCAAGACTCTGTCTTGAAAAAAACAAAAAAAGAATGATGTGTGGACTGTGTCAATATGTGGAAATGCATGTAGGAAATAATATTAAGAAAAGCAGGACAGGAAACACAGGGCATGCAGCGATAACTTCATAAAAACCACAATGCTCAGAAGATAATCTGAAATCAATATTGATCAGGTTTTATTTTCTCTCCAGTGGCCTAACATGATTACATGCACTTTTTAATGGCATGGACAGGTGGAACGTGGGATTTTTAGCATAGTGAAACCCCCTGTATGATACTGTAATGGTGGATACATTTGTCAAAACCCATCAAATATACAGAACCAAGAATGAACCCTCATGTACACTGTGTACTTTGGTTGATTACAAAGTGTCACTACAAGTTCATTGATTGTAACAAACATAGCCCTCTGGCAGGGATGCTGAGTGTGAATATGTAGGGGCCAAGGGTATATGGGAGCACTGTACTTTCCACTCAATTTTGCTGTGACTCCTAAAACTGCTTTAAAAAAAGTCTATTTTTTAAAAAAGATAATAGCACTTTATTCTTATTTGAACCACACTGTATTGTTGGTTACCGAGTGTGAAGGTAGTATGTTCAGAGTCTTGTTTTATGCCTTTGTAGCTGCGTTGCCAGCATTTGAAGGTAACTCCTCCACATAAGCGGCAGGAAAATGGCCTTTTTTCCCATTCAAAGATCCAAACCACCATCCTTCTTCTTTTTTCTCGTGTACAATCACAATGTCACCCTTTTCCAAATTCAACTCATCATCTTGCCTGGCTTGAAAAGAATATAAGGCCTTGCAAAGTCTGCTGCTGAACTGGGCTGCACCAGGGGCTGGAGTTGAAGAACCTGGATTGCTCTGGCCACCAGAAGATGCCTTGCTCACAATATTTTCTAATCTCTTCATTAAAAAAGGCCGAGATATTTTTGCATAGCTATGAGTATGCTCCTTTTCCCTCCACCTGAAGATGGAGTTACTACAAGGAAGGCTGGGTTGAGGTCTTTGCTCAAGTTCTGCTAACATCGATGACAGTTTGTAGGAGTTCGCTTCCAAAAGGTCTAGTTTCAAATTGTTCTCATCCATTAACACTGCTGTGTCTTTCTGGCTCTTTGCATCAGAGAAGGAGGAGTTGCTGGAGTACGTTTTAAGCATTCGTTCCAGGCCTTCCTTGTCTTTTAAGGCTTTTTCAATGTCTCTCTGCAGTCTCAATAATTTTGGTTTTAGTAAAGACTTTCGTCTCTCTTTATCCATTGCACTGTTAGGATCTTCTTCAAAGTAATCTGTTAACAGGAACTCAGATTTGTTTTCTGTGGATAAAATTGCAGTTTCTTCCATTAGAGCCTGGATATCTTTTTCAATGTCAATCTTGCTGATGGCACAGTGAATCTGCGTGTGGCATGTGGTCAGGGTTTGGCCAAAAAGAGAAATATGTTGGCTGTACTGGTTTAAGTTATTGCATAAAAGTTGAATTCTTTCCTTCTCCAGCTCCAGAATGCTCTGGTAGCAGTTCTCTAGTGTGTTTTCCCATTTCAGTCTGATAGAATAACCCGCCATGTTTTTTTGGTAGTAATTTTCATCTTCCTTTTCCAACTTTTCAGTTGATTTTGTCAGTTTATTGAGGAGCTTCCGCTTCTCCTTCTTAGTCATAGATTGCTTGGAGCTTTCTACAAGCTGGAAAAGTGCTTCAGGTTTCTTGGTACTAACCATTAATTTCTTCTTGGCCTCCCAGACAGGGCGGCCTGGCAGAGGCGCTCCTCACCTCCCAGACGGGGCGGCCGGGCAGAGGCGCTCCTCACTTCCTCCCAGACAGGGTGGCAGCCAGGCAGAGGCGCTCCTCACCTCCCAGACGGGGCGGCCGGGCAGAGGTGCTCCTCACTTCCTCACTTCCCATACGGGGTGGCGGCCGGGCAGAGGTGCTCCTCACCTCCCAAACAGGGCGGCCGGGCAGAGGCCCTCCTCACTTCCCGGAGGGGGCGGCCAGGCAGAGGCACTCCTCACTTCCCAGACGGGGCGGCCAGGCAGAGACGCTCCTCACTTCCTCCCAGACGGGGTGGCAGCCAGGCAGAGGCACTCCTCACCTCCCAGACAGGGCGGCCGGGCAGAGGCGCTCCTCACCTCCCAGACGGGGTGGCGGCCGGGCAGAGGCGCTCCTCATCTCCCAGACGGGGCAGCCGGGCAGAGGCGCTCCTCACATCCCAGACGATGGGCGGCCGGGCAGAGACGTTCCTCACTTCCTATACCGGATGGCGGCCGGGCAGAGGCGCTCCTCACTTCCCAGACGGGGTGGCCGGGCAGAGGCGCTCCTCACTTCCCAGACAGGGCGGCCGGGCAGAGGTGCTCCTCACTTCCTCACTTCCCATACGGGGTGGCGGCTGGGCAGAGGTGCTCCTCACCTCCCAAACAGGGCGGCCGGGCAGAGGCCCTCCTCACTTCCCGGAGGGGGCGGCCGGGCAGAGGCACTCCTCACTTCCCAGACGGGGCGGCCAGGCAGAGACGCTCCTCACTTCCCAGACAGGGCGGCCGGGCAGAGGTGCTCCTCACTTCCTCACTTCCCATACGGGGTGGCGGCCGGGCAGAGGTGCTCCTCACCTCCCAAACAGGGCGGCCGGGCAGAGGCGCTCCTCACTTCCCGGAGGGGGCGGCCGGGCAGAGGCACTCCTCACTTCCCAGACGGGGCGGCCAGGCAGAGACGCTCCTCACTTCCTCCCAGACGGGGTGGCAGCCAGGCAGAGGCGCTCCTCACCTCCCAGACAGGGCGGCCGGGCAGAGGCGCTCCTCACCTCCCAGACGGGGCGGCCAGGCAGAGATGCTCCTCACTTCCTCCCAGACGGGGTGGCAGCCAGGCAGAGGCGCTCCTCACCTCCCAGACAGGGCGGCCGGGCAGAGGTGCTCCTCACCTCCCAGACGGGGTGGCGGCCGGGCAGAGGCGCTCCTCATCTCCCAGACGGGGCAGCCGGGCAGAGGCGCTCCTCACCTCCCAGACGGGGTGGCGGCCGGGCAGAGACGTTCCTCACTTCCTATACGGGATGGCGGCCGGGCAGAGGCGCTCCTCACTTCCCAGACAAGGCGGCCGGGCAGAGGTGCTCCTCACTTCCTCACTTCCCATACGGGGTGGCGGCCGGGCAGAGGCGCTCCTCACCTCCCAAACAGGGCGGCCGGGCAGAGGCCCTCCTCACTTCCCAGACGGGGCGGCCAGGCAGAGACGCTCCTCACTTCCCAGACAGGGCGGCCGGGCAGAGGTGCTCCTCACTTCCTCACTTCCCATACGGGGTGGCGGCCGGGCAGAGGTGCTCCTCACCTCCCAAACAGGGCGGCCGGGCAGAGGCGCTCCTCACTTCCCGGAGGGGGCGGCAGGGCAGAGGCACTCCTCACTTCCCAGACGGGGCGGCCAGGCAGAGACGCTCCTCACTTCCCAGACAGGGCGGCCGGGCAGAGGTGCTCCTCACTTCCTCACTTCCCATACGGGGTGGCGGCCGGGCAGAGGTGCTCCTCACCTCCCAAACAGGGCGGCCGGGCAGAGGCGCTCCTCACTTCCCGGAGGGGGCGGCAGGGCAGAGGCACTCCTCACTTCCCAGACGGGGCGGCCAGGCAGAGACGCTCCTCACTTCCTCCCAGACGGGGTGGCAGCCAGGCAGAGGCGCTCCTCACCTCCCAGACAGGGCGGCCGGGCAGAGGTGCTCCTCACCTCCCAGACGGGGTGGCGGCCGGGCAGAGGCGCTCCTCATCTCCCAGACGGGGCAGCCGGGCAGAGGCGCTCCTCACCTCCCAGACGGGGTGGCGGCCGGGCAGAGGCGCTCCTCATCTCCCAGACGGGGCAGCCGGGCAGAGGCGCTCCTCACCTCCCAGACGGGGTGGCGGCCGGGCAGAGGCGCTCCTCATCTCCCAGACGGGGCAGCCGGGCAGAGGCACTCCTCACCTCCCAGACGGGGTGGCGGCCGGGCAGAGACGTTCCTCACTTCCTATACGGGATGGCGGCCGGGCAGAGGCGCTCCTCACTTCCCAGACGGGGCGGCCGGGCAGAGGTGCTCCTCACTTCCTCACTTCCCATACGGGGTGGCGGCCGGGCAGAGGCGCTCCTCACCTCCCAAACAGGGCGGCCGGGCAGAGGCGCTCCTCACTTCCCGGAGGGGGCGGCCGGACAGAGGCGCTCCTCACTTCCCAGACGGGGCGGCCAGGCAGAGACGCTCCTCACTTCCTCCCAGAAGGGGTGGCAGCCAGGCAGAGGCGCTCCTCACCTCCCAGACAGGGCGGCCGGGCAGAGGCGCTCTTCACATCCCAGAGGATGGGCGGCCGGGCAGAGACGTTCCTCACTTCCTATACGGGATGGGGCCGGGCAGAGGCGCTCCTCACTTCCCAGACGGGGTGGCCGGGCAGAGGCGCTCCTCACTTCCCAGACGGGGCTGCCAGGCAGAGAGGCTCCTCACTTCCCAGACGATGGGTGGCCAGGCAGAGACGCTCCTCACTTCCTGCAATCCCAGGCACTCGGCAGGCCGAGGCAGGAGAGTCACAGGAGCCCGAGGCAGGGAGGTTGCAGCAAGCCGAGATCACGGCAGTACAGTCCAGCTTCGGCAACAGAGGGAGACCGAAAAAAGAAGGAGAGGGAGACCGAAGGAGGGAGAGGGGGAGGGGGAGGGGGAGGGGGAGGGGGAGAAAAGTCTATTTTAAAAATGCTTAAGCTCCATTAGGATGTTAATTGGAAATGCACTAAATGTATATATTTTTATCACATTTTTCTCGATAAACAGTATCTTTCCATTTGTTTGGAAAAATGAAAGATCTTTTTTTTAAAAAGTCATGATAGTGAGGGTGGCTCTGAGATCCCCAGTTCAGGAGAGGGCAATGTTCCCTTTTCCACTGGATAAGAAACTAGGCCCTGAGCCTCCCTCCCTGGATAATGCTAGAATCTTCTTAGCCTCTCTAGCCTAAGCCTTGATGATATCATCAGTCAGATGGAAGCCAGATGTTCTGATAAGGGGGCCCATAGCAACTGTGACAGGAAAAGGGAGACAAGCTGATGGCTCTGGTCAGAAATGGCCCCCATCCAGGCTCAACTTTGTTCACACTCAGCCCCCTGATGAAAAGGCAGGATGTCCCATCCCAAGCCGTAACATGCACATTTTTCAAGAGCAATAAAATACCAGGCTAAAAATCCAGCTGATTTTTTAAAGTAATAAATTTCTGGCCGGGTGCAGTGACTCACGCCTGTAATGCCAGCACTTTGGGAGGCCAAGGTGGGTGGATCACGAGGTCAGGAGATCGAGACCATCCTGGCTAACACAGTGAAACCCCGTCTGTACTAAAAATCCAAAAAATTAGCCGGGGGTGGTGTCGGGCGCCTGTAGTCCCAGCTACTCGGGAGGCTGAGGCAGGAGAATGGCATGAACCCGGGAGGCAGAGCTTGCAGTGAGCCAAGATCGTGCCCCTGCACTCCAGCCTGGGCAACAGAGCAAGACTCCATCTCAAAAAAAAAAAAAAAAGTAATAAATTTTCTCGGGGATTTGCATAAAGGAAAGGGTGTTTACCTATTAAAATGTAATCAACACAAGGCACACAAACCCTGCCAGATCCCATCCTCTTGCCGCAGGCGTACAGTCTAAGGTCTCTGTGGCTGAAGGCAGTGACGCTCCAGACCAGTGAACAAGACCTCTCCTCTAAAGCCTCCCTGAGTGTGCCCTGATGAGGGACTTGCCAGGGCATGAGGGGCAAAATGCTCTCAGGGACAGACGTCTGAGTCTCCAGAAGATGGGAGCCATGCTGGCATCTGAAAAGGGCCTGAGGTCTTCCATTATAATGAGGTGGCCCAGCCTGCTCTGGAAGGTCCTGGATCACATGGTCAACAAGATTCTTGAGGGCAGGGACTGTGTCTCAGATTCTCTCTCCCATAGCCCAGTGCCAGGTACACAGGGCTACAGAGATGTCATTATTAAGCACCTTCTGCGTACAAAGCACCATGCTGGGCATAAGGTGGACGCAGAGAGGAGCCAGATTCAGCCTACAAAGACCGTGAGTGAAGGCGGTGACATGGAGCTCTGTGCCGTGTCAAAGAGACGAGGCCTGGCTTCAGAACGCCAGGCTTCTAATCTGAGCAGCACCACTTACAGCTGGCCTAGGTTCTTTTGTAGCCTCTGGTTTCAAACACAAATGCTGTGAAATAATTATAGCAAGAGGCAGAGGGTGAAAGGCACCTGAAGAGCTACCGTAAAGGCAATCCCAGGGCTTCTCCCCACCTTCCCAATCTTAATTCATGGTGCCACCGCCTACGCAAGCCAGAACCAGGAGTTGCCCTTGACTGCTCCTGCTCACTTGCCCCCAGTCCAAAGAAACATCAAATCCTACTCCCACATGTTGCTGAATTCCGACCCCTCTCCACACCCCTACTGCCGCCACCACCATCCCGCTCACCAGCACTACTCGTCATGGCCACAATCCATTTCCCGAGCACAATCTTTTTAAAATACAAGTCTGATCATGTCACCCCTTATATAACACCTTTCAATGACTGCCCATTGATCTTAGGAAAACAAAACAAAACCAAGCCCAGTGCTAATATTGCCTCCAAGGCCCTGTGTTTCTTGGGCCCTGCCAAACTGTCCTGCATGATTTCAAGCAACTCTCCTCCCCCGTCATGCCCTAGCTACTTGGTGATGTTTCTGGGAAGCCCACCAGACTCAGGTCCTGTACACAAGCTGTTTCCTTTGCCTGGAACATTGTCTTTGCCGGTCAATGCTGATTCATCTCTTAAGATTAGGCTACACCTGGAAAAGCCTTCCAAGAAGGCCTCCTGGTCTAGGCTAGACTCTCCTCTAATTCTCCATTATAACAATTGTAATTATTTTGTTTTGCCATGATTTTATAGCCTGCTTCTCTTGCATGTTCCATCTCAGGGTAAATAATTGTTGCATCTGCCTTGTTCCACTGCTGTGCCCACAGCATCTAGTGCAGTGACTCACTCTTCACGTGCTAGATGACTGAATGAACGAGTGAATGCATGAGTCTGGGGGTGGGGAGCAGGGAAGGCCTCATGGAGGAACTAGCATGGAGGAGAAGAGGTTATGTTTGGGAGGTTATGCTTTTTTCTGTTTGTTTGTTTGTTTTGAGGCAGAGTCTCGCTCTATTGCCCAGGCTAGAGTGCAGTGGCATGATCTTGGCTCACTGCAACCTCCGCCTCCTGGGTTCAAGCAATCCTCCTGCCTCAGCCTCCCGAGTAGCTGGGACTACAGGCACACGCCACCATGCCCAGCTAATTTTTGTATTTTTATTACAAACGGAGTTTCACCATATTGACCAGGCTGGTCTCGTACTCCTGACCTCCTGATCTGCCCGCCTCGGCCTCCCAAAGTTCTGGGATTACAGGCATGAGCCAATGTGCCCAGCTATGTTTGGGACTTTCAAGAGTCAATGGACAACATGGAGCTCTGTGCGGTGTCAAAGGAGAAGATGAGCCCTGGCTTCAGAACGCCAGGCTTCTAATCTGAGCAGCACCACTTACAGCTGGCCTAGGTTCTTTTGTAGCCTCTGGTTTCAAACACAAATACTGTGAAATAATTATAGCAAGAGGTAGAGGGTAAAAGGCACCTGAAGAGCTACCATAATCAATGGACTAATCAACGGACTGAGATCTGCCTTGACTTGCAGCTCTGATCATCCAGGCTTCCTTTTCCTTCCTGAAAGTCATGGATCCAGCCCATCTCCATGACAGCTTCCCTTCTGCCTGGTTTTTCCACCTGGAAAGAATGGCTTCTCCATGCCTACCCCAGCCATCTCCGCTTCTCTTCCCTTTCCACTCAGTATCCCCACCAGCTGTCTCTCCAATCCACTTTCCCACCACACCCTTGATGGATGGAACTGCATAATTGTGTGATGGCGGAAAGCTAATTTGTACTTCTGTGCTGGCAATGAAGTGTCTGGAGCTTTGCAGTTGACATTGAGAAGCAGAGGGGATCCCTCACCCCATCCCTGGTTCTCCCTCAAACTCAAATCACAAATCCTCCACTCTATCTGCAAAGGCCCAGAGACAGAGGGGCTGTAACCTAACCCAAACCAAACAGCCTGTCACAGAAAGTCATGGGAAGAAAAAAATCTTTCCAGTCTTGCAAAGACAAGCACCTGGTGGTTCTCTCCCTGTCTCTCGGTAAAGGTCGTTGGTTCAGTTTCCCTTTCCACTTCCTGCAGGGTCTTGTCAGCACCTGTTTTCTTGGGCACAGATTAGGAGATGGTGTGGTGTTTCTCTTCCTCCCAAATTAAGGCACACTCAGACCAAAACGCAAAGGGAAGTTGCCTCCCGAGGTTTTGCTTCTATCCATTTTTCAGTTTCAGAGGTCTCAAGACCCATACAACTTAGACACCTAAAGAGGGTAGAGAGGAAAAAATGTTTCTTTTCTATGTATTTATTTTTTTCTTTGAGACCAACTCGCTGTGTTACCCAGGCTGGAATGCAGTGGCACGATCTCAGCTCACTGCAGCCTCTGCCTCCTGGGTTCAAGCGATTCTCGTGCCTCGATCTCCGGAGTAGCTGGGATTACAGGCACCTGCCACCACACCCGGCTAATTTTTGTATTTTAGTAGAGACGGGTTTTGCCATGTTGGCCAGGCTGGTCTCGAACTCCTGACCTCAGGCGATCCACCTGCCTCGGCCTCCCAAAGTGTTGGGATTACAGGTGTGAGCCACTGTGCCCAGCCAAAAAAATGTTTCTGAAAGAATATGTGTATGTGCACGCGTACACATGTGGCAGGGGGTGAGAGGGAGAGACTTGTATAATCAGAGATTTAGTATTTGATACAATGGGAAAGAATAAACAGAATTAAGTGATAACAACCACCATTTATTGGATCTGTACTATATGCCAAACATGTTGTGAAATGTTTTATGCACAATGTTTCATTTAACTTTCAAAGCAACCCAGTGAGGGAGAAATGTATGAGCCCATTTTACAGTTGAAGAAACAGGCTCACTGACACACAGCTCATGAGTGGGGCCGAGCTCCAGGACTGAGATCCTGATGCCCATTTTCTGAACCACTGCTGGCTACTGCTTTCCAAGGGCTAGAGATGAGAAAAAAAAGGAAATTGGTTTATGGTGTGGCAGAGGTCTTGCGATGAGACATAAAGAATTCTCTGACAATGAGAGCTGTTTGGTTGTAGTCGGAGTAATTAGGCTTGTTAGAGCTCTTCCTCTGAGGGCCTTTACATTTAAGATGAATGGATGCTTCTATGCCTGGATTGTTTGAGGGAAACGCTGTCTATTCCCAGCGCGGGGCTGGCCTGTTTGAACTAACTGACAGCCTCACTGGGGATACAGGTTTGCCACACGCGAAACCGTTAGATAACAGGAGAAGATAGCGCAGGATATGAGCCCCGAATGGGACTGGCAGAAAGTGAGGGCTACCGACAGGCAGAGGCTACTGTGGTTCAAAGCAAGGGCTTTGCGGTCAGGCGGGCAGACTTGTGTTTGAGTCCCGGCTGGCTCTACTGCTTTTGTGACCTTGGGTACGTTGCCTAACCTCTCTAAGCTTTGGTTTCCTAGTCAGTAAAAAGAGCCTAAGAATAGAACCTACTTTGGAGGGATGCCATGAAAATTAAATAAGATGATCCATGTAAAATGCTTGGCACAGAACCTGGACATAATCAGAATACAATGGGGGAGGAGCTGCTATAATAATGACTATTGTTGGAGTCCAGAGGCGGGAGACAGCGGCACAGAACAGAGGGCTAGGTCGGTGGGAGTCGAGAAAGTCTTCCTGGGAAACCTGAGTTTCGTCCTGGAGCTTGAAGAGGTGGTCAGGTGAAATGAACAGGAAGGCACAGAGACGGAGGTAGGCAGGGCTCAGGTAATGGAGTGAGATTTCAAATGCCCTATCGCTTTCAAAGAAAAATCTGGTTTGATCTGTGGTTGAAGTAGAGAAGGAAGTTGACTATGGGGAAGAGGTGGGAAAGAGATGAGGTCTTCCATCCTTGTTTCCAAACCCAAAATGTGAACAGAGACGAACCTCAGGGACCTAAACAAGAAATCCGACACCCAGGGCTTCTTTGCCCACTTCTGGGCTGTTGTGGGAGGAGAAGGGGTAAGAGCCTGGGAAATGGCTGAGGGCAGAGCTGGTGGCGGATGGGGACAGGACCTGAAACAAGGGAAGTTAGGAAATGTGGGCGAGGCCCTTAATGACTGTGTGGGCTGACTCATGTGGGAGACCTAGCTTCAAGGCCGCATGGAGATCCAGCATCCTGTCAGGCGGGAGGCCAATTGCGAGACCCTGGGCATCTCTAGTCTAAAGAGTTGCCAGCTAAGCGTGGGAGTCCCTAGGGGAGCAATCCTTGTGCTAATCCAATTATTCCCTAACAGCCTGCCTTACCTCCCTGATGTGAAGATGAACTCCTTAGGAGCCAGGTTCTCCAGGAAAGATGCTCTATGCTTTTTTTTTTTTTTTTTTTTTGTAGAGACGGAGTCTTCCTCTGTCACCCAGGCTGGAGTGCAGTGGTGCAATTTTGGCTCACTGCAACCTCTGCCTCCTGGGTTTAAGCAATTCTCCTACCCCAGCCTCCCGAGTAGCTGGGATTACAGGCACACGCCACCACACCCAGCTAATTTCTTTTGTATTTTAGTAGAGACGGGATTTCACCGTGTTGCCCAGGTTGGTCTCGAACTCCTGAGCTCAGGCAATCCGCCCGCCTCGGCCTCCCAAAGTGCTAGGATTACAGGCATGAGCCACCCCGCCTGGCCCAGACGCCGCTCTATGCTTAAACATCTGCCAAATACCTGCTGTCAACCACTTATGTCGAGCATCATGTGGGCCTTGCCAAAAATGCTAATCCTCAGTTCTTTTCCCTAGAATCTGATTCCATGGGTTTAGGGATTCGGGAATCTATTTTCTAACAAGCATCCAGGTGATTCTTCAGGAAAGGCAAATTTGGAAAAGGCTGACTTGATAGTCTCTTAAATTCCCTTCAGTCCTAAATCTAGGCAGCAGAGAGTGTGTAGCAGGAAGAGCCCCTGGCTGATAGCAAGAGGCCGATTCTAGCCGGACCCTGCAGTTCACATGGCCCTGCGCTGGGGAAGCCCTAGAAGGGAAGGTTGGCTGCAGAGAAGGGAGTTTTCACCCATCAGTAATCAAGGTCCCAATAGAAGTGAAAATGGAAGTCAGGGAACAATTGGTTTTGAGCATCTTCCTGGGGCTTTTTCCCTTGCCTGGGACTGGCAGGACAGTGTAGGTCTGAGCCGCTTCCACGATACACAAGGGGGCACTTAAGCCCAAAGAATTTTTAAAACGTGCCTAAATTCCACAACTAATCAGAGGAGGCAGCAATCCAGATCTCCTGGTCTTCACCCTCCTCATTGTTGGGGTGCACCGCAGGGCACGCATGTTTCCTTGTGGCTTGTGGGAAAGCCATTGTCGTGGAGCGCCAGCGTCCTGAGTCCCTGGAAATTCTCCCAAGTGACCTGGAATCTAACATTTCCCTGGATTTGCACAGTCTATGATTGAAAGAACCGGGTCTGCGGTGGTGGGCAGGACTGAGGAAAGACCGTGAAAGCGGTAAGCACGGGAAGCAGGACTGAAAAGGAAAGAGGCACAGGGGCTCACAAAACCTGAGGGCCGCGTCCCAATGGGTGACCTGACCCATCAAGGTCTAACACCTGGCGGTGGCAAAGCTGGGCGAGAACCCCCGATCCACCTTTCCAAGCTGGGGCAGGGAAAAGGCAGAGTGCGAAGCGAGGTCTGATTTTGCAGAAGCTTTTTAGAAATTCGCTGTCAGAGAAACCGAAAGACCAAACAAAACCCCTAAAAATCCAAGCCCGATTATTTCATCCACGTGGCACAAGAGCAAGCCAAAAAAAAAAGAGGGGGGTGGCGTCGTAGGGCGGGGGAAGAGTCACCCGTCCCGCCCCTGCTGGAAGGAAGGGATTTGCCGGGAGAGCAAACTTCTGACACCGCCTGGGTCGCTGACTCCGCGCGGCCGGGCGGGAGGGAGGTCGAGGAGGCCGCTCGCACAAAGCCGCGGAGCCGCTGCCCCCTCTCCCCGCCCCCTGCCCGGCCAACGCCGAAGCGCGGAGAGCAGCCGCGGGCCCTTTAAGGGCCGCGAGGTGCGCGGTCTCTTTAAGGCGGGTCCTGGTGGTTTCTGTTTTCTGAAGGAAGTGACGGGGGGTGGGATTGAATGAAAAGTGCAAAACACAGGCTCGCAGCGCTGAAGCCCGGGGCCGCGGAGCCGGGCCGGGGCAGCGAAGTCTCCGCCTCGGGGCCGCCGGGGGCGCGCTGCCGAGCGCTACCCACGTGCGTCCGCGCCACCTCGCGGGCGACCCCGCGGCCAAGGCCCCCGGCGGAGCGGCTCCCGGGCGCCCCGAACTAGCCCCCAACTTTGGGCGAAGTTTGCCTGCGCTTCTCCCCGCCCCCACGCGGCGCGCCGGGGCCGCGGACTGCAGCGGCCCCCGGGGATGCGCCTTCCCGGGGTACCCCTGGCGCGCCCTGCGCTGCTGCTGCTGCTGCTGCTGTTCGCGGCGCTGCTGGGAACGGGTGCGTCGGCCGAGCTGCGGGTCCGCGTGCGGCTGCCGGACGGCCAGGTGACCGAGGAGAGCCTGCAGGCGGACAGCGACGCCGACAGCATCAGCCTCGAGCTGCGCAAGCCCGACGGCACCCTCGTCTCCTTCACCGCCGACTTCAAGAAGGTGAGGCGCCCTCACTCGCCGGGGTGGCACCTTCAAGCCTGAGCCCCCCGGGATCCCAGGCGCCCTCTTGCCTGCAGACGGAAAGACGGGCCCAGGAGGGAGACGCGGCTGGCCCAAGGTCACGCCAGGCTCTTCTCTACACCTCTTTGCCCACTCCCCAGGGCCCACCCCTTCATTCTCTCCAAAGAACCCCTCTGCTGCCCTTTCTCACTCCCTCCTCCAGCGCTCCCAGAGCCCCCCAGGTGCTAACCCTCCTCCAGAACTCCTACTAACGACTGGACTCCCTTCTTGGAGTCATAACCCTGTGCTCTAGTGGGAAAGTCCTAGGCGAAGTGTTCTCACTGTGGGCTCTCACTGTGGGTTCTCGCTGTGTGATCTAGAGCAAGCAAGTCTCTTTCCTCCTATGGGCCTGGCTTCTCACCCCTGTACAGGGCACTGAGGGGTATGCGAGGCCTCCCAGCCCTGACATTTTGGAGTCCCTCTGTCACCTCTCCCTCTGTTTCACTTTTCTGGGGAGAGCTGGTTGCCCCGGTCCCTCTCAAGCCGGGAGAAGTCCTGTCTCCTCTTTGGTCTGGAAGGCTGGGGCGCTTGCAGCAGGAGGATCCTGGAGAGATACCCCAGCTGAGGCCCCCTCCCTCTGGGAGAAGTGCTGCCCTTCACTCTGCCTGGCAGAGAAGCGAGCCAACCCCCCTATTTTGGCCCAGATTAGTGTGTGTGTGTGTGTATGTGTGTGTCTGTCCGTCCCAGATTAGGGTTAGGGAGTTAGAGACCAGCCCGGGGTGTGTGTGTGTGTGTGTGTGTGTGTGTGTCCCAGATTAGGGTTAGGGAGTTACAGACCAGCCTGGGTGTGTGTGTGTGTGTGTGTGTGTGTGTGTGTGTGTGTGTGCGTGTGTGTGTCCCAGATTAGGGTTAGGGAGTTACAGACCAGCCTGGGGGTGTGGGTGTGTGTGTGTGTGTGTGTGTCCCAGATTAGGATTAGGGAGTTACAGACCAGCCTGGGGTGTGTGTGTGTGTGTGTGTGTCCGTCCCAGATTAGGGTTAGGGGTGTGTGTGTGTGTGCGTGCGTGCGTGCGTGCGTGCGTGTGTGTCCCAGATTAGGGTTAGGGAGTTACAGACCAGCCTGGGGTGTGTGTGTGTGTGTGTCCGTCCCAGATTAGGGTTAGGGAGTTAGAGACCAGCCCGCTCTTGGTGTGTGTGTGTCTGTGTTGGAGGGAACAAGAAGGGCCTTGCACCCAGGGGGCTGGGGGATTATCAGGAAATGGGCCTGGATGGTGAGTGACTAACAGTGACCCAGGAGCAGGAAAGCTGGAGGAAAAGACGGTGGGTAAGTCTTAGGTATTCAAAAGGAGCGTTCTGTCTCCTTCCCCCAGCTAAAGAGAGGCCCTGTGAGGCTCTGTCCCTGGGAGAGTGCAGGGGTGAAGCAGATTAGATAGCTGGGGGAGCCCCGGGCCGTGGGGACCCTTGCTGAAGCGCCTGTCTTTCCTCCCTCGTAGAGACAGGGCGCTTTAGAGGAGAGGTGGCGGAGTTTGGGGAGTCAGTTAGGGACCCAGCCGGATTGCCATAGTTAGCAGGGGTGAGGGGTTAGGCTTGATCGCTAGAAGGAGGTGGGGTTGGGGGTTGAGGCTTGACCACTGATTGCCCCAGGGCCACGGAGTTGTCACTGACATTGGACATAAGCAGGCAGATGGGGGGTGGGGTAGTGAGCGTTCACACATGGGAAGACTTTGTAGCCCATCCTTACTCCGCAGGCCTAAGCTAGACTCTCAGATGCAGGTTGAGAGAGAGGGAAGCTGAGAGGGTCGGCTTCCCCCCCACTGCCTCCCCACCTAAACCCTAGGAGAATTTTATCAAGTGTGTTCTGTTCCTGAAAAATCTATGTTAGTGGCTGGATCCATCAGGAATCGGGGATCTAATCTTCTGTCCAAGCCCTTTGTCCTTGAAAGTTAGCCTTAGGCCAGGCTGTGAGGCTCCCACCCCCCCTGCCCACTGGACGTCATCTTGTGGCTGCACTAGAATCCTGCAGAGACTTCCCTGGCTGTGGCCAGGATAGTGAAAGGCAATGGGTAGGGCTGAGCTTTTATAGCCTTTAGCTACAGCTGGAAGGTTTTTATTGCTTTGATCTGAAGGGAGAGGCTAAGAAGTGCCCAGGTAGCTGTGCCCAGGCAGCCACTAGTGCCCAGGCAGTAGTGGCTGATGGCAGGGGTGGGGTGCTGGGGATTGGAGTGAGGGTATGCTGGGCATCTGACTGCCCAGTTAGAAAGTACATTTGGAGATTGTGAGCACCTCATTTGAATCTCTGCAGTGGTTCAGACCTCCATCCAGGTTTCTGAAGTCTGATTTTCAGGTTAGCCTCTGACCCAGAAGCTACCATTTCATACCCACCTCTGGCATCTCCAATTTCATCAGCAAGGGAGGGAATTGGGAGTGGAAGACACAGAAAAGAAACCAGCTTTCCCGAGTCCCTTTAACTCCAGGTTTCTCCATTGGCCTAGGACGGGATGGAGTTGGAGAGTGCAGTGTGGGGGAGAATAGCCTTATCCTCACCCAGGCTACTCACTCACTGCCTGCACTGGCCATAGCAGCTTCTATGTCCAAATCCTTCCAGGGTGGGTCACCTCTCAGTTCTCAAGGCCTCATGCCTCATAGTCTTTGTCAGATTTCTACAAGAAAGTTCGGTCTAGAAGGAATGATTTTTCCTATAAGAAAAAGACTCGGGCTGGGTGTGGTGGCTCACATCTATAATCCCAGGATTTGGGGAGGCTGAGGCAGGCGTATTGCTTGAAACCAGGAATATGAAATCTTCAGGCCAAATGAGACCCCTGTCTCTACAAAAAATTAAAAAATTAGCTGAGCACGTTGGTGTGTGCCTTGTAGTCCCAGCTATTCAAGGAGGCTGAGGCAGGAAAATCACTTGAGCCCGGGAGCTGAGGCTGCACTGAGCTGCAATTGTGCTACTGCATTCCAGCCTGGGAAGTCGTGCTTTTTGTGTTTCTTGTACCAAACTCATTTGCAGTGGTTTGGGAAAAGTCCTAATCTACTTGGGAAGAGTCTTGTTTGCCATTTGATCACATTGGGGAGAACAGTCCAGACAGAATGAGACAGACTTGGTTTACCACTTATTAGCAGGTTCACCCTGGGCAAGCTATTTGATCTCTCCAGGCCTTCATTTCTTCATCTGTAAAGTGGGCATATCCCACGGTTAGTAGTGCCTATGACATACTCACTCTGTATTAGATACTGTGTTAAGTGCTCAAGACATAGGAGCCGTTAGCTTTGCTAATTGTGGCTCACACAGCATTTCAGCAAGGATCTTCTCTGCTAAACTTGGACTCAAAGACATTGAACAACAGACCCAAGGTCATGCAGAAAAGTCAGTACTGAGCCTGGAGGAGCCTTGAGCTCTTCATCGTAACCTTCTCCTTGAAGTTCCATAATTGCTGGCCAGCCCCTCAGAGCAGGAGCAGCCATCCTTGTCCTGACAGTCCACCCAGGGCAGCAGTGAGCCCCGCTGTGTGGGATGGGACCAAGGCCTGTATCTGATTCCCAACCCTATCCAGCCCCCTCTCTCCAGCCCTTCCCACCCGTTTGCCTCTACCCGCGTCAGAGTTCTGACAGTCTAACTCTTTCCCACACTGCCACCCTGAACCTTGACGCAGCACAGCAGTCACAGTCGTCAACCCACTGGAGGACACTTAGCCTGGAGCCCAGGTGAGGCTTGCAGACTCAGTAGCTTGCAGCTATCAAATGGCCATCATGCATTACTGCAAGCCCTGCCCAGAGGCTGAGTGAAGGCCATCAGGCTGACTGAGCCGCAGCTCTGAAAGAATGCCACAGCTCCGAAAGAATGCCACAGTTCAGTGGCTCGCAGCTTTGCCGCACCTCACAATCACCTGGGGAGCTTTGAAAACTCCCAATACCTGGGCTGCAGTGATTTCACCCTACCAGTGAAATCAGAATATCTCAGGATGGGAGTCAGGCAGCAGTCGTTTTGGTTTTGTTTTTTCTTTTAAAGAACCCAGGTGATGTAATCCCAGCACTTTGGGAGGCCGAGGCAGACAGATCACAAGGTCAGGAGTTCGAGACCAGCCTGGCCAATATGGCGAAACCCCGTCTCTACTAAAAATTAAAAAATAAAAAAAATTAGCTGGGCATGGTGGCATGCACCTGTAGTCCCAGCTACTCAGGAGGCTGAGGCAGGAGAATCGCTTGAATCCAGGAAGTGGAGGTTGCAGTGAGCCAGGATCGCGCCACTGCACTCCAGTCTGGGTGACAAAAGAACCCAGGTGATTCCAATGTGCAGCAAAGTTTGGGAACCACTGGCACAATTGCTCTAGGGGAGGGGAGGGGACCTGGAGAAGGAGCCAGGTCAGGTTAAATGAGGGTAGGGCCCAAACTCAGTCACATATTTGAAACCTGTCATCTTACCCACAGTAATCCTAATGTGTTTTGAGCAGCACATATACTTCAGGCCTAATGCTGTGTGCCCTCAGTACACAAACTAATTCACAGTGTGCCCTCGGTGGGCAACACTCTCCTTTATACTCCACATCCTATGGGTGTAATTAGCCCTGGATGTACATAATCACTGGCATATCTAATCATAGGTGTGTCACCATCCCCTCTCCCTAACCTGGCTGTTTGACAGCCCTTCTGGTCTACCTCCTGGAAGCTGGTATTCTTGCCAATTTCTCTTTCACCTCTGTCCCCCAGTCCGAGTGGCCAAAAGCTGGGAAGAGGATGAGTCACGCTCCAGGCTGCCTGCCTTGGGGCTGACCGGATGGGGAGGGTGATACTGACAGATATGAAGAAGGTCATGTGTGATGGCATCAGGGTGGTGGGTGGTGGGGGTCCCTTTCCCCTCCCAGCATCAGGGAGGATAAGGAGACACAGACTCCAAAAGTGTGGAAAGAGGGGATCCTGAAGGCCCACAGCTGGAGCCTTGGAGGGAATAAGCAAGATAAGGGGAACCGTACAGCTGTGTGGGTCAGCTCAGGGCCACTTCGAAGGGACGAGGACCCATGGAGGCTGGAAGCTTGAGCCCTGTCCTGGGCACTGATGAGTGAGTGGGAGCCAGAGGAAGGGATAGTCCAAAGAATGCTAGAGCCCCTGTGCCGGGGGGCCTGGTCTGGGGGTAGGGGAGCAACACGGGAAGCCTTGAGTTGCAGTCAGTGAAGATGTGGAATGTGCAGTGTCCACGTTGTCACCTAAGAACGTGTATCCCAAGGAGATATCACAGCACATAGATGTGGCACTGAGAAGCTTTCAGGGCCCAGTCTGCCTCTACCCTGTCTGTGTTAGTACCCTTAAGATTTGGCATGGAGACATCTGATGGATGGAAAGTCTCCTTGGGGAGGAGAAGGCAGTGGAGGTGCTTTCGGGAGAGGCCCAGACTTTTCTGGAGCTCAGAGCATTTCCTCACAGGTATTTACAAGAAGTCGCCAGATGGAATGACCAGGCTTACTGACATGGGGCTCCTGGGTCTAACACCTGTCCCTCCTCTGCGTGTGAGGAATTCCTCCTTAGATCAGGGATGGGCAGCCCTGCCTGAGGGTTCAGACCCCCTCCCTGGAGCTTGGCCAGCATCTCCCACCCCTGAATGCTATGTCCACTTGGAGTCCTAGCAAAAGATCCAGGCAGGCCATGAAGACTGCCACCTGGGATAATGGAGGATCCTGCTGGGAAGCTGGTGGGGAGAGTGAGTTAGTTCCCTCCCAGGCTTCCCAAGGCACAGAGAGGTGGTGGAGATAAACTTAGGACAGGCTCCTGTTCCGCAGGTGGAGGGCCCAGCCTTGAAGTGAGGATTGCATAGGGTCTGGAGATCACCCATTGAGCAGTCCCTCATGTCATACATGGTCTTATTCGATCCTCACTGCCACAGACAGCAGGAGGCAAATGGTGCCTCTCTATGTAGACGTGCAGGCTGAGGCCTGGAGCTCTCAAGTAAGGCTGACAAGATCAAGCAGCTGATGATCCGATATTAGGACCCAGGGTTCCTTTCAGTATATCCTGACTGCCTGTCTGCCATGGTACCATGAGTGGGCTCCTTCCAATAGGCTAAAGAACCCTGGGGAGGGAGGTGGAGGGGAGAAGGAGGCTGGAAAAAACCTTGGTGCAGAGGAACAAATCCACAGAGACCCTCGTTTGTACAGACGTGGGCTGGGCCACTTCCCCCACGCTCTTACCTACAGTGGATGCAGTATTGGCTACTTGGCCATGCCTGCAACTCCTCTCTCCCTTGCATGGCCTCTTGGGGAGCTGGGTGAGGGGGATGAGTTTGGAAAATATCTCACCAAGGCCAGATGTGGTGGCTCATGCCTATAATCACGGCATTTTGGGAGGCTGAGGCAGGCGAATTACTTGAGGCCAGGAGTTCGAGACCAGCCTGATCAACATGGTGAAACCCTGTCCCTACTAAAAGTACAAAAATTAGCCAGGCATGGTGGTGTGTGCCTATAATTTCAGCTACTCTGGGGGCTGAGGCAGGAGAATCACTTGAACCAGGGAGGCAGAGGTTGCAGTGAGCTGAGATCACGCCGTTGCATTCCAGCCTGGGCAATGGAGTGAGACTCCATCTCAAAAGAAAAGAAAATATCTCACAGACATTAGTGAGCAATCACTATGTACGTTTTTTCCTGCCACTTACCCACTGTGTGACTTGGCAAGTCACTTAACCTCTCTGAGCCCCAGGCCCCTTGCCGGTACACCAGAGACAACAGTGTGATGCTCGGGGCTCAGTGTGCGCAGTGACTAAGAGGCCTTTCGCAGAACAGAGGCCCGCGTGGGCATGTGAGGAGCGAGGTGCCAGTGCCTGCAGGCCGGGAGGTCCCTCTACCCCACCGTTAAGCATGTTGCTGCTGCTGCTTTTCTGCTGTAGGGACCAAAGCATCATGAGGAGCTAACATCCTTGAAGTTGGCAAGTGTTGAAGTGGCTGCCACTAGGGATTCAGATAAAGGGCAGGGAGCAAGGGAGGCATCACGGCTGGGAATGCGGGTGAGAGGGAAGCATGGAGACCCGTCTTAGGAGCACTGAGTCAGCGGCACAGTGGGGCGCAGTTGATCCACATAAAGCCTCACATTTTTCCTGCAGCAGTCAGGACAGTGGTGACCTTTGGGATTCGGCTGACAGAGCACTGGTCTGGGGAGGGGCTGGGGGCAGGAGCACTGCTCTGGGTGAGTGGTTGTGCTAATGCCCCATGACAAGCGGCCTCTGTCCAGGCCTAGCCCTGAGGGGATGCTGGCATCTCATCATGGGGCAGCCTAGGTCCCTGGGCACTGGCCTCGGGATGTGCGTGACCTGGCTTTGGGTGGAATCCATCTACCCCGTTCCTGCTCGAGAAGCCTGGGCAGAGCAGCCAGGGTGCTTCCAGCTTTGCCGTGGGGCTAGGAAGGCACTGCTTCCTGGCTGGCTCTCCAGGCTAAACCCCCTCTCCCCTCCCCAGCCCAGCGAAGCCAGCCCCTTCTCTAGCCATAAAGCAGCCCCAGCCAGGAGCAGAGGAATAAATATTTAGATTGGCTCAGCCCGGGCCCCAGAATCACGCTCTCTGGTGTGACATGAAGGAGACCAAGATGGCAGAGGACACTCCCAGGAGACAGCGCCAGCTGTCCAGGAGCAAGGGGGCTGGAAGAGTGGGAGGGGGCCAAGTGGCTTTGTGTGGCCCTAGAGCGATGACCTGCAGCCTGGGCCGTGACCAGCACTGGACAGTGGTGGCTGGAAGCAGGGTGTGGAAGGAAGGGGCAGTCTGCTTCTCTGGCCCCCTTTGCTTTCCATTCCCCTGCAGGCGGGCCTCCCCTCAACCCCCAGGGCTTTCTGGGGAGGGGCTGAGGAAGAACGCCTGGAGAATGGGGCCAGCTAGGAGCCATGATGGGAAGGCAGGGTGCCAGAGCAGACTAGGCAGGCTGGAGCGAGGTGATGACATGCGGTGAGAGTTTGTGCTTCTGCATGTACGCATGTACACGTGTGTGTGTGTGTATGTGTGTGTACACATGTTATGAGAAGTGGTGTCGGGAGGAGGCGTGTGAGGAGAATCGAGCAAGTGAGGAGGGTGATGCGGGATGTGCCCTGACACTGGGCGTGGGATGGGGAATTCACAGGGGGGTGTGTGTGGGGACTGCGGAGAGGGGTGTGATGAGAGGGTGGGGAGTCACCTCTGCCGGGAACAGGGAGACTGAGGGAGGAGACAGGCCCAGATGCGCCCCTGTGGAGGGAATGGGAATGTGGAACAGGAGCCACTGGGAGACCTTGCGGGAAGGAGACTGAGACCCAGCTTGTCTGTGAAAGAGGACTGTGTGCGCAAATGGGGAAGCTGTGTGAGCCTGTGTGTCAGTTCAGATTAGGCTCGGCCGTGAGTAACATAAACCCCCAGGAACAGCGGCTGAGGCTGTGGCAAAACAGCCTGTTTCATTCTTCCCAATGTTATCTGAGTCTGGAAGCCAGTCAGGGCTGGTGTGACAGCCCTGCTATCCCCTGGGATCCAGGGGCTCCCTCCCCACCCTCAGTGCTGAGCACAGGATGTCTGCCCAGGGGTGCTCTGCCGTGTCTCAGCACATTCCCCCAGTACGGCTGAACCAGAGCAGCCTT